>NC_060149.1:946853353-947454226 GCF_021461385.2 Schistocerca piceifrons
GCGATGGAGTAAAGCTGCAGTAGTGCTACGGAATCTGATACTGATCCCCAAGGAAATGCTCAAAGCAAACCAGAAACAATGAGAAGGTTTACTCTTCTTGTACTTAAGTCGGCAGTGTACCATTTGTAATAAATCCCGACGTAATTTCTGTGTTTCATCGTCAATGTGATGGTCCAAGGGATAGAGTAAAGCTGCAGTAATGTATCGGAATCTAATACTGATCTTCCAGCAAACTCTAAGAGCAACCCATAATCAATGAGAAGATATACTCTTCTTGTACTTAAGTCGGCACTGTGCTTTTTGTGTTACATCCCGACGCAATTTCTGTGTTTCATCGTCAATGAGAAGGTCCAAGGGATAGGTAGAAGCTGCAGTAGCGCATCGGAATCTGATACTGATCTCCCAGGAAACGCTCAAAGCAAACCACAAACAATGTGAAGATTTACTCTTCTTGTACTTAAGACGGCATTGTGCCTTTTGTGTTAAATCCAGACGGAATATCTGTGTTTCGTCGTCAATGTGAAGGTCAATGAGACAGAGAAGAGCTGCAGTAGTGAATCGGTAACTAATACTAATCTCCCTGGATACGCTCATAGCAAATCACAAACAATGAGATTTACTCTTCTTGTACTTAAGTTGGCATTGTGCCTTTTGTGTTAAATCCCGACGCAATGACAGTGTTTCATCGTCAATTTGTTGGTCCTAGGGATAGGGTAGGTGTGCAGTAGTGCATCCGAATCTAATGCTGATCTCCCAGGAAACGCTCAAATTAAACCTGAAATAATGAGAATGTTTTTTATTCTTGCATTGAAGTCGGCATTGTGCCTTTTGTAGTAAATCGCGACGCAACCTCTGTGTTTCATCGTAAATGTGAAGGTCCAAGAGACAGAGTAAAGTTGCAGTAGTGCGTCTGAATCTAATACTGATCTCCCAGGAAACGCTCAGAGCAAACCACAAACAATGAGATGATTGACTCTTGTTGTACTTAAGTCGTATTGTGCCTTTTGTATTAAATCCGGACGCAATTTCTTAGTTTCATTGTCATTGTGAAGGTTCAAGGGATAGAGTAAAGCTGCAGTAGTGCATCGGGATGTAATACTGATCCCCCAGGAAACGCTCAAAGCAAACCAGAAACAAAGAGAAGATTTACTCTTCTTGTACTTATGTTGGCATTGTGCCTTTTGTATTAATTCCCGACGCAATTTCGTATTTCATCGTAAACGTGAAGGTCCGAGAGATACAGTAATCCTGATGTTGTGCATCGAAATCTAATACTGATCTCCCAGGAAACGCTCAAAGCAAACCAGAAATAATGAGAATGTTTACTATTCTTGCATTGAAGTCGGCATTGTGCCTTTTGTATTAAACCCAACGCAATTTCTGTGTTTCATCGTCAGTGTGAAGGTCCATGGGGTAGAGTAAAGCTGCAGTAGTGCATCGGAACCTAAAACTGTTCTCCCAGGAAACGCTCAAGGAAAACCGCAAACAATGAGAAGATTTACTCTTCTTGCACTTCAGTCGCCATTGCGCCTTTTTTATGAAATCCCGACCCAATTTCTGTATTTCATCGTCAATGTGAAGGTCGTAGGGATGGAGTAAAGCTGCAGTAGTGCATCGGAATCTAAAACTGATCTCCCAGGAAACGCTCAAGGCAAACCACAAACAATCAAAAGATTTACTCTTCTTGTACTTAAGTCGGCTTTGTGCCTTTTATATTAAATCCGGACGCAATTTCTGTATATCATCGTAAACGTGAAGATCCAAGGGATACACTAAACCTGATGTGGTGCATCGAATCCAATACTGGTCTCCCAGGAAACGCTCGAAGCAAACCACAAACAATGAGAAGATTTACTCTTCTTGTACATTAGTCGGCATTGTGCCTTTTGTATTAAATCCCGACGCTATTTCTGAGTTTCATCGTCAATGTGAAGGTCCATGGGATAGAATAAAGCTTTTGTAGTGCATCGGAATCTGATACTGATCTCCCAGGTGACGCTCAAAGCAAACCTCATACAATGAGAAGATTTACTCCTCATGTACTTAAGTCGGCATTGTGCCTTTCGTAATAATTCCCGTCGCAAATTCTGTGTTTCATCGTCAATGTGAACGTTCAAGCGATATAGTAATGCAGCTGTAGTGCATCGGAATCTAATACTGATCTCCCAGGAAACGCTCAAACCAAACCACAAACAGTGAGTAGATTTACTCTAGTTGTACTTAAGTGGCATTGTGCTTTTTGTATTAAATCCCGACACAATTTCTGTGTTTCGTCGGCAATGTGAAGGTCCAAGGGACAAAGCTGCTGTAGTGCTTCGGAATCTAATACTGATCACCCATGAAACGCACAAAGCAAACCTCAAACAATGAGATGATTTACTCTTCTTGTACATATCTCGGCATTATCCCTTTTGCAGTAAATCCCGACGAAATTTCTGTGTTTCATCGTCAATGTAATGTTCCAAGGGATAGAGTAAAGCTGCAGTAGTGCATCGGAACCTAAAACTGTTCTCCCAGGAAACGCTCAAAGCAGACCACAAACAATGAGAAGATTCACTCTTCTTGTACTTATGTCGGCATTGTGCCTTTTGTATCAAATCCCGACGCAATTTCTGTGTTTCATCGTCAATGTGAAGGTCCAAGGGATAGAGTAAAGCTGCAGTAGTGCATCGGAATCTAATACTGTTCTCCCAGGAACGCTCATAGCAAACCACAGTTAATGAGAAGATTTACCCTTCCTGTACTTAAGTGGGCATTGAGCCTTTTGTATGAAATCCGGACGCAATTTCTGTGTTTCATCGTCAATGTGAAGGTCGTAGGAGTGGAGTAAAGCTGCAGTAGTGCATCGGAATCTAATCCTGATCTCCCAGGAAACGCTCAAAGCAAACCAGAAACAATGAGAAGATTTACCCTCATGTACTTAAGTGGGTATTGAGCCTTTTGTATTAAATCCCGAGGTAATTTCTGTGTTTCATCGTGAATGTATAGGTCCAAGGGATAGAGTAAAGCTGCAGTGGTGCATCGGAATCTAATACTGTTCTCCCAGGAACGCTCATAGCAAACCACAAACAGTTAGAAGATTTACCCTTCTTGTACTTAAGTGGGCATTGAGCCTTTTGTATTAAATCCCGACGCAATTTCTGTGTTTCTTCGTCAATGTGAAGGACCAACGGCTAGAGTAAACCTGCAGTAGTGCTTCAGAATCGAATACAAATCTCCCAGGAAACGACCAAAGTATACCAGAGATAATGAGAAAGTTTACTCTTCTTGTACTTAAGTCGGTATTGTGCTTTTTGTATTAAATCTCGACGAAATTTCTGTGTATCATCGTCAATGTGAAGGTCCAAGTGATAGAGTAAAGCTGCAGTAGTGCATCGGAATCTAATACTGTTCTCCCAGGAACGCTCATAGCAAACCACAAATAATGAGAAGATTTACCCTTCCTGTACTTAAGTGGGCATTGAGCCTTTTGTATGAAATCCGGACGCAATTTCTGTGTTTCATCGTCAATGTGAAGGTCGTAGGGTTGGAGTGAAGCTGCAGTAGGGCATCGGAATCTAAAACTGATCTCCCACTAAACGCTCAAGGCAAACCACAAACAATCAAATGATTTACTCTTCTTGTACTTAAGTCGGCATTGTGCCTTTATTTTAAATCCGTGCGCAATTTCTGTATATCATCGTAAACGTGAAGATCCAAGAGATACACTAAACCTGATGTGGTGCATCGAATCCAATACTGGTCTCCCAGGAAACACTCGAAGCAAACCACAAACAATGAGAAGATTTACTCTTCTTGTACATAAGTCGGCATTGTGCCTTTTGTATTAAATCCCGACGCTATTTCTGAGTTTCATCGTCAATGTGAAGGTTCATGGGATAGAATAAAGCTTCTGTAGTGCATCGGAATCTAATACTGATCTCCCAGGTGACGCTCAAAACAAACAACAAACATTGAGTAGATTTACTCCTCATGTACTTAAGCCGGCATTGTGCCTTTCGTATTAATTCCCGTCGAAAATTCTGTGTTTCATCGTCAATATGAACGTCCAAGGGATGTAGTAAAGCAGCAGTAGTGCATCGGAATCTAATACTGATCTCCCAGGAAACGCTCAAACCAAACCACAAACAATGAGAAGATTTACTCTAGTTGTACTTAAGTGGCATTGTGCCTTTTGTATTAAATCCCGACACAATTTCTGTGTTTCGTCGTCAATGTGAAGGTCCGAGGGATAAAGCTGCAGTAGTGCATCGGAATCTAATACTGATCACCCATGAAACGCACAAAGCAAACCTCAAACAATGAGAAGATTTACTCTTCTTGTACTTACCTCGGCATTATGCCTTTTGCAGTAAATCCCCACGAAATTACTGTGTTTCATCGTCAATGTGATGTTCCAAGGGATAGAGTAAAGCTGCAGTAGTGCATCGAAATCTAATACTGATCTCCCAGGAAACGCTCAAAGCAAACCACAAGCAATGAGAAGATTTACTCTTCTTGTACTTAAGTTGGCATTGTGCCTTTTGTAATTAATCCCGACGCTATTTCTGTGTTTCATCGTCAATGTGTAAGTCCGATGGATCCAGTAAAGCTGCAGTAGAGCATCGGAATCTAATACTGATCTCCAAGGAAACGCTCAAAGCAAACCACATAAAATGAGAAGATTTACTCTTCTTGTACTTAAGTCGGCAAAGTGCTTTTTGGATTAAATCCCGACGCAATATCTGAGTTTCATCGTGAATATGAAGGTCCAAGGGACAGAGTAAAACTGCAGTAGTGCATCCGAATCTAATACTGATCTCCCTGGAAACGCTCAAAGCAAACCACAAACAATGAGATGATATACTGTTCTGGTACTTATGTCGGCATTGTGCCTTTTGTATCATATCCCGACGCAATTTCTGTGTTTATCGCCAATGAGAAGGTCCAAGGGGTAGAGTAAAGCTGCAGTAATGCATCGGAATCTAAAACTGATCTCCTTGGAAATACTTAAAGCAAACCACAAACAATGAGTAGATATACTCTTCTTGTACTTAATTCGGCATTGTGCCTTTTGTATTACATTTCGACGCAATTTCTTTAAATCATCGTAAATCTGAAGGTCCAAGGCATACAGTAAACCTGATGAGGTGCATCGAAATCTAATACTGGTCTCCCAAGAATCGCTCAAGGCAAAAAACAAACAATGAGATGAATTACTCCTCTTGTACTTATGTCGGCGTTGTGCCATTTGTATTAAATCCCGACACAATATCTGTGTGTCATCGTCAATGTGAAGGACAATGGCAAAGAATAAAGCTGCAGTAGTGCATCGCAATCTAATACTGATCTCCCAGGAAACGCTCAAAGCAGATCACAAACAATGAGAAGATATATTCTTCTTAGACTTAATTCGGTATTGTGCCTTTTGTATTAAATCCCGACGCAATATCTGTGTTTCATCGTCAATGTGAAGGTCCAATGGATAGAGTAAAACTGCAGTAGTGCAACCGAATCTAATACTGATCTCCGAAAAAAGCTAAAAGCAATCCACAAACAATGTTTAAATTTACTCTTCTGTTACTTAAGTCAGCATTGTGCCCATTGTATTAAATCCCGACGCAATTTCAGTGTTTCATCGTCAATGTGAAGGTCCAATGGATAGAGTAAAACTGCAGTAGTGCATCGGAATCTATTACTGATATCCCAGGAAACGCACAAAGCAAACCAGAAACAATGAGAAGATATACTCTTCTTGTACTTAAGTGGGCATTGTGCCTTTTGTATTAAATCCAGACGCAATTTCGTATTTCATCGTAAACGTGAAGGTTCAAGGGATATAGTAAACCTGATGTGGTGCATGGATATCTAATACTGGTCTCCCAGGAATCGCTCAATACAAACCACATACAAAGAGAAGATTTACTCCTTTTGTACTTAAGTCGGGATTGTGCCTTTAGCATTAAATCCCCACGCAATATCTGTGTTTCATCGTCAATGTGAAGGTCGATGGGATGGAGTAAAGCTGCAATAGTGTATCGGAACCTAATACTGATCTCCCAGGAAACGCTCAATGCAAACCACAAACAATGAGAAGATTTACTCATCTTGTACTTAAGTCGCCATTTTGCCTATAGAATTTAATCCCGACGCAATTTCTGTGTTTCATCATCAATGTGAAGATTCTTGGGATAGAGTAAGGTTGCAGTAGTGCAAAGGAATCTAATACTGATCTCCCAGGAAACTCTCAAAGCAAACCTCAAACAAAGAGAAGATTTACTCTTCTTGTACATAAGACGGCATTGTGCCTTTTGTATTAATTCCCGACGCAAATTCTGTGTTACATCGTAAATGTGAACGTCGATGGGATAGAGTAAAGCAGCAGTAGTGCATCGGAATCTAATACTGATCTCCCAGGAAACACTCAAAGCACACAACAAACAATGAGAAGATTTACTCTCCTTGTACTTATGTCGGCATTGTGCCGTTTGTATGAAATCCTGACACATTTTCTGTGTTTCGTCGTCAATGTGAAGGTCCAAGGAATAATGCTGCAGTAGTGCATCGGAATCTAAAACTGATCTCCAAGGAAACGCTCAAAACAACCACATACAAAGAGAACATTTGCTCTACTTGTACTTAAGTAGGCATTGTGGTTTTTGTATTAGATCCCGACGCAATTTCGTATTTCAACGTAAACGTGAAGGTCCAAGGGATACAGGAAACCTGATGTGGTGCATCGAAATCTAATTCTGATCTCCCAGGAAACGCTTTAAGCAAACCACAAACAATGAGAAGATTTACTCCTCTTGTACTTAAGTCGGCATTGTGCCTTTTGCATTAAATCCCGACGCAATTTCTGAGTTTCATCGTGAATGTGAAGGTCCAATGGATGGAGTAATCAGCAGTAGTGCATCCGAATGTGACAGTGATCTCCCAGGAAACGCTCAAATCATACCGCAAACAAAGAGAATATTTACACTTCTTGTACTTAAGTAGGCATTGTGCTTTTTGTATTAAATCCCGACACAATTTCTGTGTTTCATCGTCAATGTGAAGGTCCAAGCGAATGAGTAAAGCTACAGTAGTGCATCAGAATCTAATACTGATCTCCCACGAAACGCCCAAAAGCAAACCGCAAACAATGAGAGGATTTACTCGTCTTGTATTTAAGTTGGCATTGTGCCTTTTGTAATAAATCCCGACGGAATTTCTGTGTTTCATCGTCAATGTGAAAGTCCAAGGGATCCAGTACAGCTGCAGTAGAGCATCGGAATCTAATACTGATCACCCAGGAAACGCTCAGACCAACACACAGACTATGAGAAGATTAACTTTTCTTGTACTTAAGTCGGCATTGTGCCTTTTGTACTAAATTTCGACGCAATTTCTTTATTTCATCGTAAATCTGAAGGTCCAAGGCATACAGTAAACCTGATGTGCTGCATAGAAATCTAATATTGGTCTCCCAGGAAACGCTCAAGGCAAACCACAAACAATGTGTTGATTTACTCCTCTTGTACATATGTCCGCGTTGTGCCATTTGTATTAAATCCCGACACAATTTCTGTGTTTCATCGCCAATGTCAAGTTCCATGGGATAGAGTAAAGCTGCAGTAGTGCATCGGAATCTGATACTGATCTCCCAGAAAATGCTCAAAGCAAACCAGAAAGAGTGGGAAGGTTTACTCTTCTTGTACGTAAGTCGGTATTGTATCTTTTTATTAGATCCCTACGAAATTTCTGTGTATCATCGTCAATGTGAAGGTCAATGGGATAGAGTAAAGCTGCAGTAGTGTATCGGAAACTAATACTGATCTCCCAGGAAACGCGCAAAGCAAATCACAAACAGTGAGAAGATTTACTCTTCTTGTACTTATTTCGGCATTGTGCCTTTTGTATTAAATACCGACGAAATTTCTGTGTTTCATCGTCAATGTGAAGATCCAAGAGATACAGTAAAGCTACAGTGGATCATCGGAATCTAAAACTGATCTCCCAGGAATCGCTCAAAGCAAACCACATACAATGAGAAGATTTACTCTTCTTGTACTTAAGTCGGCATTGTGCATTTTGTATTAAATACCTACGCAATTTCTGTATTACATCGTCAATGTGAAGGTCCAAGGGATAGAGTAAAGCTGCAAGAGTGCATCGGAATCTAATTCTGATCTCCAAGGAGACGCTCAAAGCAAATCACAAACAAGGAGAAGATTTACTCTTCTTGTACTTAAGTCGGCATTCTGCCTTTTGTGTTAAATCCCGACGCAATTTCTGTGTCTCATCATCAATCTGAAGGTCCAAGGGACAGAGTAAAGCTGCAGTAGTGTATCGCAATCAAATACCGATCTCCCAGGAAACGCACAAAGCAAACCACAAACAATGAAATGATTTACTCTTCTTGTACTTAAGTCGGGATTGTGCCTTTTCTATTACATCCCGACGCAATTTCTGCGTTTCATCGACAATGTGAATGTCCAAGTGATAGAGTAAAGATGCAGTAGTGCATCGGAATCTAATGCTGACCTCCCAGGAAACGCTCATAGCAAACCACAAACAATGAGAGGAGTTACTCTTCTTGTATTTAGTCGGCATTGTACCTATTGAATTAAATCCCGACGCAATAACTGTGTTTCATCGTCAATGTGAAGGTTCTTGGGATAGAGTATAGCAGTAGTAGTGCATCGGAATCTAATACTGATCTCCTAGGAAACGCTCAAAGCAAACCAGAAACAATGAGAAGATTTACTCCTCTTGTACTTAAGTCAGCATTGTGAATATTGTGTTATTTGCCGACGCAATGTCTGTGTGTCATCGTCAATGTGACCGTCCAAGGGATAGAGTAAAGCAGCAGTAGTGCATCGGAACCTAATACCGATCTCCCAGGAAACGCTCAAAGCAAACAACAAACAATGAGAAGATTTACTCTTCTTGTACTTATGTCGGCATTGTGCCATTTGTATTAAATCCCGACGCAATTTCTGTGATTCATCAGCAATGTGAGGTCCCAGGGATAGAGTAAAGCTGCAGTATTGCAATGGAATCTAATACTGATCTACCAGGAAACGCTCAAAGCAAACCATCAACAATGAGAAGATTTACTCTTCTTGTACGTAAGACAGCATTTTGCCTTTCGTATTAAATCCCGAAGCAATCTTTGTGTTTCAGCGTCAATTTGAAGGTCCATGGAATAGAGTAAAGCTGCAGTAGTGCATCGAAATCTAATACTGAACTCCAAGGAAGCGCACAAAGCAAACCGCACACAATGAGACGATTTACTCCTATTATATTTAAGTCGGCATTCTGACATTTCTATTATTTACCGACGCAATTTCGTATTTCATCGAAAACGTGAAGGTCCAAGGGATACAGTAAACCTGATGTGGTGCATCGAAATCTAATACTGGTCTCCCAGGAATCGCTCAATACAGACCACAAACAATGAGAAGATTTACTCTTTTTGTACTTAAGTCGGGATTGTGGCTTTAGCATTAAATCCTCACGCAATATCTGTGTTTCATCGTCAATGTGAAGGTCCATGGGATAGAGTAAAGCTGCAGTAGTGGATCGGAATCAAATCCTGATCTCCCAGGAAACGCTCAAGGCAACCCACAAACCATGAGAAGATTTACTCCTCTTGTACTTAAATCGGCTTTGTGCCTTTTGTATTAAATCCCGACGCAATTTCTGTGTTTCATCGTCAATGTGAATGTCCAAGGGATAGATTAATGCTACCGTAGTGCATCGGAATCAAATACTGATCTCCCAGGAAACGCTCAAAACAGACCACAGACAATGAGAAGATTTACTGTTCTTGTACTTAAGTCAGCATTGTGCCTATTGAATTAAATCCCCACGCAATTTCTGTGTTTCGTCGTCAATGTGAAGGTCCATGAGACAGAGTAAAGCTGCAGTATTGCAATGGAATCTAATACTGATCTCCCAGGAAACGCGCAAAGCAAACCACAATCAATGAGAAGATTTACTCTTCTAGTACTTAAGACGGCATTGTGCCTTTTGTATTGAACCCCGACGCAATTTCGTATTTCATCGTAAACGTGAAGGTCCAAGGGATACAGTAAACCTGATTTGGTGCATCGAAATCTAATACTGGTCCTCCAGGAAACGCTCAAAGCAAACCACAAACAATGAGAAGATTTACTCTTTTTGTACTTAAGTTGTGATTGTGTCTTTTACATTAAATTCCCACGCAATTTCTGTGTTTCTTCGTCGATGCGAAGGTCCATGGGATAGAGTAAAGCGGCAGTAGTGGATCGGAATGTAATACAGATCTCCCAGGAAACGCTCAATGCAAACCACAAACAATTACAAGATTTATTCTTCTTGTACTTAAGTCGGCATTGTGCCTTTTGTATGAAATCTCGAGCAATTTCTGGGTTTCATCGTCAATGTGAAGGTCCAAGGGTTAGAGTAAAGCTGCACTAGTGCATCGGAAACTAGTACTGATCTCCCAGGAATCGCTCAAAGGAAACCACGTACAACGAGAAGATTCACTCTTCTTGTACTGAAGTCGGCATTGTGCCTTTTAGATTAAATCCCTACGCAATTCTGTGGTACATCGTTAATGTGATGGTCCAAGGGATAGAGCAACGCTGCAGTAGAGCATCGGAATCTAATACTGATCTCCCAGGAAACGCTCAAAGCAACCCACAAACAATGAGAAGATTTACTCGTCTTGTACTTAAATCGGCATTGTGCTTATTGTGTTATATCCCGACACAATGTCTGTGTTTCAACGTCTATGTGAAGGTCCACGGGATAGAGTAAAAATGCAGTAGTGCATTGGAATCTGATACTGATTTCCCAGGAAATGCTCAAAGCAAACCAGAAACAATGGAACATTTACTCTTCTTGTACTTAAGTCGACATTGTGCGTTTTGTATTAATTCCCGACGCATTTTGTGTGTTTCATTGTCAATGTGAAGGTCCAAGGGATAGAGTAAAGCTGCAGTAGTGCATCCGAATGTAATAATGATAACCCAGGAAACGCTCAAAGCAAATCACAAACAAGGAGCAGATATACTCTTCTTTTACTTCGGCCGGCATTGTGCCTTTTCTATTAAATCCCGAGGCAATTTCGGTGTGTCATCGTCAATGTGAATGTCCAAGGAATAGAGTAAAGCTGCAGTTGTACTTCCGAATCTAATACTGATCTCCCAGGAAAATCTCAAAGCAATCCACAAACAATGCGAAGATTTACTCTTCTTGTACTTAAGTCGGCATTGTACCTTTTGTATTTATTCCAGACGCAATTTCTGTGTTTCATCATCAATGTGAATGTCCAAGGGATAAAGTAAAGCTGCAGTAGTGCATCGGAATCTAATACTGATCTCACAGGAAACGCTCAATGCAGAACAAAAACAATGAGGAGATTTACTCTTCTTCCACTAAAGTCGGCATTGTGCCTATTGTATTAAATCCCGACGCAATTTCTGTGTCTCATCGTCAATGGAATAGAGTAATGCTGCTGTTGTGCAACGGAATCTAATACTGATCTCCCAGGAAACGCTCAAAGCAAACCACAAACAATGAGAAGATTTACTCTTCTTGTACTTAAGTTGGCGTTGTGCCTTTTGTAGTAAATCCGGACGCAATTTCTGTGCTTCATCGTCAATGTGAACGTCGAAGGGATAGAGTAAAGCAGCAGTAGTGCATCGGAATCTAATTCTGATCTCTCAGGAAACGCTCATAGCAAACCACAAACAATTAGAAGATGTACTCTACTTGTACTTAAGTCGGCATTGTGCATTTTGCATTAAATCCCGACGCTATTTCCGTATTTCATCGTCAATGTGAAGGTCCAAGGGATAGAGTAAAGTTGCAGTAGTGCATCGGAATCCAATACTGACCTCCCAGGAAACGCTCAAAGCAAACCACAAACAATGGGAAGATTTACTCTTCTTGTACTTAAGTCGGCATTGTGCATTTTGTATTAAATCCCGACGCTATTTCTGTGTTTCATCGTCAATCTGAAGTTCCAACGGATAGAGTAAAGCTGCAGTAGTGCATCGCAATGTAATACCGATCTCCCAGGAAACACTCAAAGCAAAAAACAAACAATGAGAAGATTTACTCCTCTTGTACTTATGTCGGCATTGAGCAATTTTGTATTAAATCCCGACGCAATTTCGTATTTCGTCGTAAACGTGAAGGTCCAAAGGATACGGTAAACCTGATGTGGTGAATCGAAATCTAACTCTGGTCTCCCAGAAAACGCTTAAAGCAAACCACAAACAATGAGAAGATTTACTCTTCTTGTACTTAAGTCAGAATTGGGCCTTTTGTATTAAATCCCGACGGAATTTCGTATTTCGTCGTAAACGTGAAGGTCCAAGGGAGACAGTAAACCTGATGTGGTGCATCGAAATCTAATACTGGTCTCCCAGGAAACGCTCTAAGAAAACAACAAACAATGAGACGATTTACTCATTTTGTACTTAAGTCGGCATTGTGCCTTTTGTATTACATCCCGACGCAATTTCTGTGTTTCATCGTCAATGTGGAGGTCTAAGGGATAGAGTGAAGCTGCAGTAGTACATCGGAATCTAATACTGATCTCCCAGGAATCGCTCAAAGCAAACCACAATCAATGAGAAGGTTTACTCTTCTTGTACTTAAGTCGGCATTGTGTCTTTTGTGTTAAATCCCGTAGCAAATTTCTGTGTTTCATCGTCAATGTGAAGGTCTAAGGGATGGAGTAAATCTGCGGCAGTGCATGGGAATCAAATACTGATCTCATAGGAACCGCTCAAAGCAAATCCCAAACAATGAGAGAATTTACTCTTCTTATACTTAAGTTGGCATTGTGCCTTTTGTATTAAATCCCGACGCAATGTCTGTGGTTCATCGTCAATGTGAAGGTCCCAGGGATAAAGCTGCAGTATTGCAATATAATCTAATACTGATCTCCCAGGAATCGCTAAAAGCAAACCACAAACAACGAGAAGATTTACTCTTCTAATACTTAAGTCGGCATTGTGCCTTTAGTATTAAATCCCGACGCAATTTCTGTGTTTCAGCGTCAATGTGAAGGTCCATGGAATAGAGTAATGCTTTAGTAGTGGATCGGAATCTAATACTGGTCTCCCAGGAATAGCTCAAAGCAAACCACACTCAATGAGAAGAATTACTCTTGTTGTACTTAAGTCGGCATTGTGCCTTTTCTATTAAATCCCGACGCAATATCGTATTTTATCTTAAACGTGAAGGTCCAAGGGATACAGTAAACCTGATGTGGTGCATCGAAATCTAATACTGGTCTCCCAGGAAACGCTCAAAACAAACCACAAACAATGAGAAGATTTACTCTTGTTGTACTTAAGTCTGCATTCTGCCTTTAGTATTAAATCACGACGCAATTTCTGTGTTTCAGCGTCAATGTGAAGGTCCATGGGATAGAGTAAAGCTGCAGTAGTGCATCGGAATCTAATACTGATCTCCCAGGAAACGCTCGAAGCAAACCATTCACAATGAGAGGATTTACTTTTGTTGTACTTAGGTCGGGATTGTGCCTTTTGTATTAAATCCCGACGCAATTTCGTATTTCGTCGTAAACGTGAAGGTCCAAATGATACGGTAAACCTGATGTGGTGAATCGAAATCTAATTCTGGTCTCCCAGGAAACGCTTAAAGCAAACCACAAACAATGTGAAGATTTACTCCTCTTTTACTTAAGTCGACATTATGCCTTTTGTATTAAATCCCCACGCAAATTCTGTGTTTCATCGTCAATGGGAAGGTCCATGAGATAGAGTAAAGCTGCAGTAGTGCATCGGAGTCTAATACTGATCTCCCAGGGAACGCTCAAAGCAACCACAAACATTGAGAAGTTTTACTCTTCTTGTACTTAGGTCGGCATTGTGCCTTTTGTATTAAATCCCGACGCAATTTCTGTGGTTCATCGTCAATGTGATGGTCCCAGGGATAGAGTAAAGCTGCAGTATTGCAATTAAATCTTATACTGATCTCCCAGGAAACGCTCAAAGCAAACCACAATCAATGAGACGATTTACTCTTCTTGTACTTAAGTCGGCATTGTGCCTTTAGTATTAAATCCCGACTCACAATCTGTGTTTCAGCGTCAATGTGAAGGTCCATGGGATAGAGTAAAGCTGCTGTAGAGCATCGGAATCTAATACTGATCTCCCAGGAAACGTTCGAAGCAAAACCATACACAATGAGAAGGTTTACTCTTGTTGTACTTAAGTCGTCATTGAGCCTTTTGTATTAAATCCCGACGCAATTTCGTATTTCGTCGTAAACGTGAAGGTCCAAGGGATATGGTAAACCTGATGTGGTGCATCGAAATCTAATACTGGTCTCCCAGGAAACGCTCAAAGCAAAACACAAACAATGAGAAGGTTTACTCATTTTGTACTTAAGCCGGCATTGTGCCTTTTGTATTAAACCCCTACGCAATTTCTCTATTTCATCGTAAACGTGAAGGTCCTAGGGATACAGTAAACCTCACGTGGTGCATCGAAATCTAATACTGATCTCCCGGGAAACGCTCAAAGCAAAGCACAAACAATGAGAAGACTTACACTTCTTGTACTTTAATCGGCATTGTGCCATCTGTATTCAATCCCGACGCAATTTCTGTGTTTCATCGTCAATGTGAAGGTCCAAAGGATACAGTAAAGATACAGTGGAGAATCGGAATCAAATACTGATCTCCCAGGAAACGCTCAAAGCAAACCACAAACAATGAGAAGATTTACTCTTCTAGTACTTAGGTCGGCTTTGTGCCTTGTGTATTAAATCCCGACGCAATTTCTGCGTTTCATCGTTAATGTGAAGGTCCACGGGATAGAGTAATGCTGCAGTAGTACATCCGAATCTAATACTGATCTCCCAGGAAAATCTCAAAGCAATCCACAAACAATGAGAAGAATTACTCTGCTTGTACTTAAGTCAGCATTGCACAATTTGTATTAAACCCAGACGCAGTTTCTGTGTTTCATCGTCAATGTGAAGGTCCAAGGGATAGAGTATAAGTGCAGTAGTGCGTCGGAATCTGATACTGATCTCCCAGGAAGTGCTCAAAGTAAAGCAGAAACAATGAGAAAATTTACTCTTCTTGTACTTAAGTCGACATTGTACCTTTTGAATTAAATCCACACGCAATTTCTGTGTTTCATCGTCAATGTGAAGGTCCAAGCGATAGAGTAAAACTGCAGTAGTGCATCGGAATCTGATACTGATCTCCCAGGAAATGCTCAAAGCAGCCAGAAACAATGAGAACATTTACTCTTCTTGTACTTAAGTCGACATTGTGCCTTTTCTATTGAATCCCGACGCAATGTCTGTGTTTCATCGTCAATGTGAAGGTCCAAGGGATAGAGTAAAGCTGCAGTATTGCATCGGAATCTAATACTGATCTCACAGGAAACGCTCAAAGCAGACCAAAAACACTGAGGAGATTTGCTCTTCTTCTACTAAGGTCGGCATTGTGCGTTTTGTATTAAATCTGGACGCAATTTCTGTGTTTCATCGTCAATGTGAAGGTCCATGGGATAGAGTAAAGTTGCACTGGCGCATCGGAATCTATTACAGAACTCCCAGGAATCGCTCACTGCAAACCACAAACAATGAGAAGATTTACCCTTCTTGTACTTAAGTCGGTATTGTGCCTTTTGTATTAAATCCTGACGGAATTTCTCTGGTTCATCGTCAATGTGAAGGACCAAGATATAGAGTAAAGCTGCAGGGGTGCATCGGAATCTAATACTGATCTCCCAGGAAACGCTCAAAGCAACCCACAAACTATGAGAAGATTTACTCCTCGTGTACTTAAATCGGCATTGTGTTTTTTGTGTTATCCCGACGCAATTTCTGTGTTTCATCGTCAATGTGAAGGTCCAAGGGATAGAGTAAAGCTGCAGTAGTGCATCGGAATCTAATGCTGATCTCTCGGGGGACGCTCAAAGCAAACCACAAACTATGAGAAGACTTTCTCTTCTTGTATTTAAGTCGACATTGTGCCTTTTGCATTAATTCCTGACTCTTCTTGTACTTAATTCGGCATTGTGCCTTATCTATTAAACCCCGACGCAATTTCTGTGTATCATCGTCAATGTGAGGGTCCAAGGAATAAAGCTGCAGTAGTCCATCGGAATCTAATACTGATCTCATAGGAATCGCTCAAAGCAAAGCCCAAACAATGAGAGGACTTACTCTGCTTGTACTTGAGTCGTCATTGTGCTTTTGTGTTAAATCCCTACGCAATTTCAGTGTTTCATCGTCAATGTGAAGGTCCCAGGGATAGAGTAAAGCTGCAGTAGTGCAATGGAATCTAATACTGATATCTCAGGAAACGCTCAAAGCAAACCACAAACAATGGACGATTTACCCTTCTTGTACCTAAGTCGGCATCGTGCCTTTTGTATTAAATCCCGACGGAATTTCTGTGGTTCATCGTCAATGTGAAGGTCCAAGATATAGAGTAAAGCTGCAGTAGTGCATCGGAATCTAATGCTGATCTCCCAGGAGACGCTCAAAGCAAACCACAAACAATGACAGGATTTACATTTCTTGTACTTATATCGGCATTGTGAATTTTGTATTAAATCCCGACGCAATTTCTGTATTACATCGTCAATGGAAAGGTCTAAGGGATAGAGTAATGCTGCAATAGTGCATCGGAATCTAATACTGATCTCTGAGGAAACGCTCAAAGCAAACCACAAACAATGAGAAGATTAACTCTTCTTGTACTTAAGTCGGCATTGTGCCTTTTTTATAAAATCCCGACGCAATTTCTGTGTTTCATAGTCAATGTGCAGGTCCAAGAGATACAGTAAAGCTGCATTAGGGCATCGGAATTTAATTCTGATCTCCCAGGAAACGCTCAAAGCAAACCACTAACAATGAGAAAATTTACCTTTCTTGTACTTAAGTCGGCATTTATGCTTTTGTATTAAATCCCGACGCAATTTCTGTGTTTCATCGTAAATTTGAAGGTCCAAGGGATAGTTTAAAGCTGCAGTAGTGCATCGGAATCTAATACTGATCTCCCAGGTATCGCTCAAAGCAAACCACAAACAATGAGAAGACTTACTCTTCTTGTACTTAAGTCGGCAATATGCCTTTTGTATTAAATCCCGACCCAAGTTCTGTATTTCATCGTAAACGTGATGGTCCAAGGGATACAGTAAACTTGATGTGGTGCATTGAAATCTAATACTGGTCTCCTAGGAAACGCTCAAAGCAAACCGGAAAATATGAGAAGGTTTACTCTTCTTGTACCTAAGTCGGCATTGTGCCTTTTATATTATATAGCGACACATTTTCTGTGTTTCAACGTCAATGTGAAGGTCCAAGAGATATAGCTGCAGTAGTGCATCGGTATCTAATACTGATATTATGGGAAACGCTCAAAGAAAACCACAAACAACGAGGAGATTTACTCTTCTTGTACTTAAGTCGGCATTGTGCTTTTTGTATTAAATCCCGACGCAATTTCTTTGTTTCATCGTCAATGTGAAAGTCAATGGGTTCGAGGAAAGCTACAGTAGTGCATCGGAATCTAATACTGATCTCCCAGGAAACGCTCAAAACAAACCAGAAATTATGAGAAGGTTTACTCTTCTTGTACTTAAGTCGGCATTGTGCATTTTGTATAAAAAACCCTGCGCAATTTCTCTGTTTCATCGTCAATGTGGAGGTCTGAGCGATAGAGTAAAGCTGCAATAGTGCATTGGAGTCTAATACTGATCTCCCAGGAAACGCTCAAAGCAAACCACAAACAATGAGAGGATTTACTCTTCTTGTACTTAAATCGGCATTGTGCCTTTTGTATTAAATCCTGACGGAATTTCTCTGGTTCATCGTCAATGTGAAGGTAAAAGATATAGAGTAAAGCTGCAGTAGTGCATCGGAATCTAATACTGATCTCCCAGGAACCGTTCAAAGCAACCCACACATTATGAGAAGATTAACTCCTCGTGTACTTAAATCGGCATTGTGTTTCTTGTGTTATCCCGACGCTATTTCTGTGTTTCATCGTCAATGTGAAGGTCCAAGGGATAGAGTAAAGCTGCAGTAGTGCATCGGAATCTAATGCTGATCTCTCAGGGGACCCTCAAAGCAAACCTCTAACAATGAGAAGATTTTCTCTTCTTGTATTTAAGTCGACATTGTGCCTTTTGCATTAAATCCTGACGCAATTAGTCTGTTTCATCGTCAATGTGAAGGTCCAAGGGATAGGGAAAAGCTGAAGTAGTGCATCGGAATCTAATACTGATCTCCCAGGAAACGCCCAAAGGAAACCAGAAACAATGAGAAGATTTACTCTTCTTGTACTTAAGTCGGCATTGTGCCACTTGTATTAAATCCCGACGCAAACTCGTATTTCATCGTAAACGTGAAGGCCTAAAGGATACAGTAAAGCTGATGTAGAGCATCAAAATCTAATACTGATCTCACAGGAAACGTTCAGAGCAAACCACAAACACTGAGAAGATTTACTTTTCTTGTACTTTTGCCGGCATTGTGCCTTTTGTATTAAATCCCGACGCAAAATCTGTGTCTCATCGTCCATGTGAAGTTCCAAGGGATACAGGAATGCTGCAGTAGTGCAACGGAATCTATTACTGATCTCCCAGGAAACGTTAAAAGCAAACCAGAAACAATGAGAAGGTTTACTCTTCTTGTACGTAAGTCATCATTGTGCCTTGTGTATTATATCCCGACGCATTTTCTGAGTTTCATCGTCAATGTGAATGTCCACGGGATAGAGTAAAGCTGCAGTAGTACATCCGAATCTAATACTGAACTCCCAGGAAAATCTCAAAGCAATCGACAGACAATGAGAAGATTTACTCTTCTTGTACTTAAGTCAGCATTGTGCCTTTTGTATTAACTCCAGACGCAATTTCTGTGTTTCATCGTCAATGTGAATATCCCATGGATAGAGTAAAGCTGCAGTAGTGCAATGGAATCTAATACTGATATCTCAGGAAACGCTCAAAGCAATGCACAAACAATGAGATGATTTACTCTGCTTGTACTTAAGTCGGCAATGTGTCTTTTGTATTAACTCCCCACGCAATTTCTGTGTTTCATCGTCAATGTGAAGGTCCATGGGTTAGCGTAAAGCTGCAGTAGTGGATGGGAATCAAATACAGATCTCCCAGGAAACGCTCAAATCAAACCACAAGATTCACTCTTCTTGTATATAAGCCGAACCAGTGCCTTTTGTAATAAATCTCGACGAAATTTATATGTTTCATCGTAAATGTGAAGCTCCAAGGGATAGAGTAAAGCTGCACGGATGCATCGGAATCTAGTACTGATCTCCCAGGAATCGCTCAATTAAACCACTAACAATGGACGATTTACCCTTCTTGTACTTAAGTCGGCATAGTGCCTATTGTATTATATCCCGACGGAATTTCTGTGGTTCATCGTCAATGTGAAGGTCCAAGGTATAGAGTAAAGCTGCAGTAGTGCAGCGGATTCTAATACTGATCGCCCAGGAAACGCTCAAAGCAACCCACAAACAATGAGAGGATTTACTCCTCTGGTACTTATATCGGCATTGTTTTTTTTTTGTGTTATCCCGACGCAATTTCTGTGTTTCATCGTTAATGAGAAGGTCCAAGGGATAGAGTAATGCTGCAGTAGTGCATCGGAATCCAATGCTGATCTCCCAGGAGACACTCAAAGCAAACGACAAACAATGAGAAGATTTACTTTTCTTGTACTTAAATCGGCATTATGAATATTGTATTAAATCCCGATCCAAATTCTGTGTTTCTTCGTCAATGTGAAGGTCTAAGGGATACAGGAAAGCTGCAGTAGTGAATCGGAATCTAATACTAATCTCCCAGGAAACAGTCAAAGCAAACCAGATACTATGAGAAGGTTTACTCTTTTTGAACTTATGTCGGCATTGTGTCGTTTGTATTATATCCTGGCGCAATTTCTGTATTTCATCGTCAATGTGAAGGTCTAAGGGATAGAGTAAAGCTGCAATAGTGCATCGGAATGTAATACTGATCTCCCAGGAAACGCTCAAAGCAAACCACAAACAATGAGAGGATTTACTCTTCTTGTACTTAAGTCAGCATTGTGCCTTTTGTATTAATCCCCGACGCAATTTCTGTGTTTCATCGTCAATGTGAAGGTACCGGGGATTGAGTAAAGCTGCAGTAGTGCAATGGAATCTAATACTGATATCTGAGGAAACGCTCAAAGCAAACCACAAAGAATGGACGATTTACCCTTCTTGTACCTAAGTCGGCATTGTGCCTTTTGTATTACATGCCGACTGAATTTCTGTGGTTCATCGTCAATGTGAAGGTCCAAGATATAGAGTAAAACTGCAGTGGTGCATCGGAATCTAATACTGATCTCCCAGGAAACGCTCAAAGCAACCCACAAACTATGAGAAGATTTACTCCTCGTGTACTTAAATCGGCATTGTGATTCTTGTGTTATCCCGACGCAATTTCTGTGTTTCATCGTCAATGTGAAGGTCCAAGGGATAGAGTAAAGCTGCAGTAGTGCATCGGAATCTTATGCTGATCTCCCAGGGGACGATCAAAGCTAACCACAAACTATGAGAAGACTTTCTCTTCTTGTATTTAAGTCGACATTGTGCCTTTTGCATTAAATCCTGACGCAATTAGTGTGTTTCATCGTCAATGAGAAGGTACAAGGGACAGGGAAAACCTGAAGTAGTGCATCGGAATCTTATACTGATCTCACAGGAAACGTTCAAAGCAAACCACAAACAATGAGAAGATTTACTTTTCTTGTACTTAAATCGGCATTGTGCATTTTGTATTAAATCCCGACGGAAATTCTGTGTCTCATCGTCAATGTGAAGGTCCAAGGGATACAGGAATGCTGCAGTAGTGCAACGGAATCTATTGCTGATCTCCCAGGAAACGCTCAAAGCAAACCAGAAACAATGAGAATGTTTACTCCTCTTGTACTTAAGTCGGCATTGTGCCTTTTGTATTAAATCCAGACGCAATTTCTGTGTTTCATCGTCAATGTGAAGGTCCAAGGGATAGAGCACAACTGCAGTAGTGCATCGGAATCTGATACTGATCTCATAGGAAATGCTCTAAGCAAACCAGAAACAATGAGAACATTTATTTTCTTGTACTTCATTCGGCATTGTGATTATCTTGTAAACCCCGACGCAATTTCTGTGTTTCATCGCCAATGTGAAGGTCCAAGGGATAGAGTAAAGCTGCAGTAGTGCATCGGAGTCTAATAATGATCTCACAGGAAATGCTCAAAGCAGACCACAAACAATGAGGAGATTTACCCTTCTTCTACTTAAGTCGTCATTGTGCCTATTGTATTAATTCCCGACGCAATTCTAGTGATTCATCGTCAATGTGAAGGTTCTTGGGGTAGATTAAAGCTGCAGAAGTGCATCGGAATCTAATACTGATCCCCCAGAAAACGCTCAAATCAAACCACAAACAATGAGAAGATTTACTCATCTTGTACTTAAGTCGGCATTGTGCCTTTTGTATCAATCCCCGACGCAATTTCTGTGTTTCATCATCAATGTGAACGTCCAAGGGTTAGAGTAAAGCTGCAGTAGTGCATCGGAATCTAATACTGATCTCCCAGGAAACGCTCAAAGCAAACAACAAACAATGAGAAGATTTACTCTTCTTGTTCTTATGTCGGCATTGTGCCCTACGTATTAAATCCCGAAATATTTTCTGTGTTCCATCGTCAATGTGAGGGTCCAAGGAATAAAGCTGCAGTAGTCCATCGGAATCTAATACTGATCTCATAGGAATCGCTCAAAGCAAAGCCCAAACAATGAGAGGACTTACTCTGCTTGTACTTCAGTCGTCATTGTGCTTTTGTGTTAAATCCCGACGTAATTTCATTGTTTCATCGTCAATGTGAAGGTCCCAGGGATAGAGTAAAGCTGCAGTAGTGCAATGGAATCTAATACTGATATCTCAGGAAACGCTCAAAGCAAACCACAAACAATGGACGATTTACCCTTCTTGTACCTAAGTCGGCATTGTGCCTTTTGTATTACATGCCGACTGAATTTCTGTGGTTCATCGTCAATGTGAAGGTCCAAGATATAGAGTAAAGCTGCAGTAGTGCAGCGGAATCTAATAGTGATCCCCCAGGAAACGCTCAAAGCAACCCACAAACAAAGAGAGGATTTACTCCTCTTGTACTTCTATCGGCATTCCTTTTTTTTGTTTTATCCCGACGCAATTTCTGTGTTTCTTCGTCAATGTGAAGTTCCAAGGGATAGAGTAAAGCTGCAGTAGTGCATCGGAATCTAATGCTGATCTCCCAGGAGACGCTCAAAGCAAACCACAAACAATGAGAGGATTTACTTTTCTTGTACTTAAATCGGCATTGTGAATTTTGAATTAAATCCCGACGCTAATTCTGTGTTTCATCGTCAATGTGAAGGTCTAAGGGATACAGGAAAAGTTCAGTAGTGCATCAGAATCTAATAATGATCTCCCAGGAAACGCTCAAAGCAAACCAGAAACTATGAGAAGGTTTACTCTTCTTGAACTTAAGTCGGCATTGTGCCTTTTGTATTAAATCCCGGCGCAATTTCTGTACTTTATCGTCAATGTGAAGGTCTAAGGGATAGAGTAATGCTGCAATAGTGCATCGGAATCTAATACTGATCTCTGAGGAAACGCTCAAAGCAAATCACAAACAATGAGAAGATTAACTCTTCTTGTACTTAAGTCGGCATTGTGCCTTTTTTCATAAAATCCCGACGCAATTTCTGTGTTTCGTCGTCAATGCGAAGGTCCAAGAGATACAGTAAAGCTGCATTAGGGCATCGGAATTTAATTCTGATCTCCCAGGAAACGCTCAAAGCAAACCACTAACAATGAGAAAATTTACTTTTCTTGTTCTTAAGTCGGATTTATGCTTTTGTATTAAATCCCGACGCAATTTCTGTGCTTCATCGTCAATGTGAAGGTCAAAGGGATAGAGTAAAGCTGCAGTAGTGCGTCGGAATCAAATACTGATCTCCGAGGAAACGCTCAAAGCTGACCACAAACAATGAGATGACTTACTCTTCTTGTACTTGAGTCGGCATTGTGCCGTTTGAATTAAATTCCGGCGCAATTTCTGTGTTTCGTCGTCATTGTGAAGGTCTGAGAGATCGACTAAAGCTCCAGTAGTGCATCGGGAACTAATACCGATCTCCCAGGAAACGCTCAAACCAAACCACAATAAATGGGATGATTTAATCTTCTTGTAATTAAGTTGGCATTGTGCCTTTTGTATTATATAGCGACACATTTTCTGTGTTTCATCGTCAATGTGAATTTCCAAGGGATATAGCTGCAGTAGTGCATCGGAATCTAATACTAACTTCCCAGGGAACGCTCAAAGCAAACCACAAACAATGAGAGGATTAATTCTTCTTGTACTTAAGTCGGCATTGTGCTTTTTGTATTAAATCCCGACGCAACTTCTGTGTTTCATCGTCAACGTGATAGTCAATGGGTTAGAGGAAAGCTGCAGTAGCGCATCGGATTCTAATACTGATCTCCCAGGAAACGCTCAAAGCAAACCAGAAACTATGGTAAAGTTTACTCTTCTTGTACTTAAGTCGGCATTGTGCCTTTTGTATCAAATCCCGCCGCAATTTCTGTGTTTCATCGTCAATGTGAAGGTCTAAGGGATAGAGTAAAGCGGCAATAGTGCATCGGAATGTAATACTGATCTCCCAGGAAACGCTCAAAGCAAACCACAAAGAATGAGAGGCTTTACTCTTCTTGTACTTAAGTGAGCAATGTGCCTTTTTTATTAATTATCAACGCAATTTCTGTGTTTTATTGTCAATGTGATGGTCCAAGGGATACAGTAAAGATGCGGTAGTGCATCGTAATCTAATACTGATCTCCCAGGAATCGCTCAAAGCAATACACAAACAATGAGAAGATGTACTCATCTTGTACTTAAGTCGGCATTGTGCCTTTTGTATTAAATCCCAACGCAATTTTTGTGGTTCATCGTCGATGTGAAGGTCCAAGCGATAGCGTGAAGCTGCAGTAGTGCATCCGAATCTAATACTGATCTCCCAGGAAACGCACATACCAAACCACAAACAATGAGAAAATTTAATCTTCTTGTACTTAAGCCGGCAGTGTGCCTTTTGTATTAAAACTAAACACATTTTCTGTGTTTCATCGTCAGTGTGAAAGTCCAAGGGATAAAGCTGCAGTAGTGCAACGGAATCTAGTACTGATCTCCCAGGAAACGCTCAAACCAGACCACACACAATGAGAAGATTTACTCTTCTTGTATTTATGTCGGCATTGTGCCTTTAGTATTATATAGCGACACATTTCCTGTGTTTCATCGTCAATGTGAAGGTCCAAGGGATATGGCTGCAGTAGTGCATCGGAATCTAATACTGATCTCCCAGGAATCGCTCAAAGCAAACCACTAACAATGAGAAGATAAACTCCTCTTGCACTTAAGACGGCATTGTGCTTTTTGTATTAAATCCCGACGCAATTTCTGTGATTCATGGTCAATGTGAAGGTCCAATGGATAGAGTAAAGGTGCAGTAGTGCATCGGAATCTAATACTGATCTCCCAGGTAACGCATAACGAAGATGACAAACATACAGAAGATCTATTCTTCTTGTACTTATGTCGGCATTGTGCCTTTTGTATTAAATCCCGACGCAATTTTTGTGTTTCTTCGTCAATGTGAAGGTCCAAGGGACAAAGTAAAGCTGCAGTAGTGCATCGGAATGTTATACTGATCTCCCAGGAAACGCTCAAAGCAATTCACAAACAATGAGAAAATTTACTCTTCTTGTACTTAAGTCGTCATTGTGCCATTTGTGTCACATTCCGACGCAATTTTTGTGTTTCATTGACAATGTGACGGTCCAAGGGATACAGAAAATCTGCAGGAGTGCATTCGAATCGAATACTGATCTCCAAGGAAACGCTCATAGCAAACCGCAAACCATACGATGATTTAATCATCTTGTACTTAAGTCGGCATTGTGGTTTTTGTATTAGATCCCGACGCAATCTCTATGTTTTAGCGTCAATGTGAAGATCCATGGAATAGAGTAAAGCTGCAGTAGTGCATCGAAATCTAATACTGAACTCCCAGGAAACGCTCAAAGCAAACCGCGCACAATGAGACGATTTACTCTTATTGTACTTAAGTCGGGATTGTGCCTTTAGCATTAAATCCCCACGCAATATCTGTGTTTCATCGTCAATGTGAAGATCGATGGGATGGAGTAAAGCTGCAGTAGTGGATCGGAACCTAATACTGATCTCCCAGGAAACGCTCAATGCAAACCACAAACAATGAGAAGATTTACTCTTCTTGTACTCAAGTCGGCATTGTGCCTTATGTATTAAATTTCGACACAATTTCTGTGTTTCATTGTCAATGTGAAGATCCAAGGTATAGAGTAAAACTGCTATAGAGCGTCGGTATCTAATACTGATCTCCCAGGAAACGCTCAAGGCAACCCACAAACCATGAGAAGATTTACTCCACTTGTACTTAAATCGGCATTGTGCTTTTTGTGTTATATCCCGTCGCAATGTCTGTGTTTCATCGTCAATGTGTAGGTCCAAGGGATAGATTAAAGCCGCAGTAGTGCATCGGAATCTAATTCTGATCTCCAGGAAACGCTCGAAGCAGACCACTAACAATGAGATGATTTACTCTTCTTGTACGTAAGTCGCCATTTTGCCTATAGAATTTTATCCCGACGCAATTTCTGTGTTTCATCATCAATGTGAAGATTCTTGGGATACAGTAAGGTTGCAGTAGTGCAAAGGAATCTAATACTGATCTCCCAGGAAACTCTCAAAGCAAACCTCAAACAACGAGAAGATTTACTCTTCTTGTACTTAAGACGGCATTGTGCCTTTTGTATTAATTCCCGAAGCAAATTCTGTCTTACATCGTAAATGTGAACGTCGATGGGATAGAGTAAAGCAGCAGTAGTGCATCGGAATCTAATACTGATCTCCCAGGAAACACTCAAAGCACACAACAAACAATGAGAAGATGCACTCTCCTTGTACTTATGTCGGCATTGTGCCGTTTGTATTAAATCCTGACACATTTTCTGTGTTTCGTCGTCAATGTGAAGGTCCAAGGAATAATGCTGCAGTAGTGCATCGGAATCTATCACTGATCTCCCAGGAAACGCTCAAAGCAAACAAGAAACAATGGGAAGATATACTCTTCTTGTACTTAAGTGGGCATTGTGCATTTTGTATTAAATCCCGAAACAATTTCTGTGTTTCATCGTCAATGTGAAGTTCCAAGGGATGGAGTAAATCTGCAGTAGTGCATCGGAATCTGATACTGATCTCCCAGGAAACCCTCAAGCAAATCACAAACAATGAGAAGATATACTCTTCTAGTACTTATGTCGGCTTTGTGCCTTTTGTATTAAATCCCGACGCAATTTCTGTGTTTCATCGTCAATGTGAAGATCTAAGGGATACAGTAAAGCTACAGTGAAACATCGGAATCTAATACTGATCTCCCAGGAATCGTTCAAAGCAAACCACATACAGTGAGAAGATCTACTCTTCTTGTACTTAAGTCGGCATTGTGCCTTTAGTAATAAATCCCGAAGCAATCTCTGTGTTTCAGCGTCAATGTGAAGGTCGATGGAATAGAGTAAAGCTGCAGTAGTGTATCGGAAACTAATACTGATCTCCCAGGAAACGCTCAAGCAAATCACAAACAATGAGACGATTTACTCTTCTTGTACCTAAGTCGGCATTGTGCCTTTTGTGTTATATCCCGACGCAATTGTTGTGTTTCATCCTCAATCTGAAGGTCCAAGGGACAGAGTAAAGCTGCAGTAGTACATCGCAAACTAATACCGATTTCCCAGGAAACGCTCAAAGCAACCCACAAACAATGTAATGATTTACTCTTCTTGTACTTAAGTCGGGATTGTGCCTTTTCTATTAAATCCCGACGCAATTTCTGTGTTTCATCGACAATGTGAATGTCCAAGGGATAGATTAATGCTACCGTAGTGCATCGGAATCAAATACTGAAATCCCAGGAAACGTTCAAAACAGACCACAGACAATGAGAAGATTTACTCTTCTTGTACTTAAGTCGGCATTGTGCCTATTGAATTAAATCCCCACGAAATTTCTGTGTTTCGACGTCAATGTGAAAGTCCATGAGACAGAGTAAAGCTGCAGTAGTGCATCGGAATCTAATACAGATGTCCCAGGAAACGCTCAAAGCAGACCACAAACAATGAGAAGAATTTCTCCTCTTGTACTTAGGTCGTCATTGTGCATTTTGTATTAAATGCTGACGCAATATCTGTGCTTCATCGTCAATGTGAAGGTCGAAGGGATAGAGTAAAGCTGCAGTAGTGCATCGGAATCTAATACTGATCTCCCAGGAAACGCTCAAAGTAAACCACAACAATGAGAAGGTATACTCTTCTTGTACTAAAGTCGGCATTGTGTCATTAGTTTTAAATCCCGATGCAAATTTCTGTGTTTCATCGTCAATGTGAAAGTCCAAGGGATGGAGTACAGCTGCAGTAGTGCACCGGAATCAAATACTGATCTCATAGGAACCGCTCAAAGCAAATTCCAAACAATGAGAAAATTTACTCTTCTTTTACTTAAGTCGGAATTGTGCCTTTCGTTTTAAATGCCGACGCACTGTCTGTGCTTCATCGTCAATGTGTAGGTCCAAGGGATAGAGTAAAGCTGCAGTAGTGCATCTGAATCTAATACTTATCTCCCAGGAAACGATCATAGGAAACCACAAACAATGAGAAGATTAAATCTCCTTGTACTTAAGACTGCATTGTGCCTTTTCTCTTAAATCCCGACGCTATATCTGTGGTTCATCGTCAAAGTGAAGGTCCCAGGCATAGAGTAAAGCTGCAGTATTGCAATGGAATCTAATACTGATATCCCAGGAAACGCGCAAAGCAAACCACAATCAAAGAGAAGATTTACTCTTCTAGTACTTAAGTCGGCATTGTGCCTTTAGTATTAAATCCCGACGCGATATCTGTGTTTCAGCGTCAATGTGAAGGTCCATGGGATAGAGTAAAGCTGCTGTAGAGCATCGGAATCTAATACTGATCTACCAGGAAACTCTCGAAGCAAACCATATACAATGAGAAGTTTGTCTCTTGTTGTACTTAAGTCGGCATTGTGCCTTTTGTATTAAACCCCGACGCAATTTCGTATTTCATCGTAAACGTGAAGGTCCAAGGGATACAGTAAACCTGATGTGGTGCATCGAAATCTAATACTGGTCCTCCAGGAAACGCTCAAAGCAAACCACAAACAATGAGAAGATTTATTCTTTTTGTACTTAAGTTGTGATTGTGTCTTTTACATTAAATTCCCACGCAATTTCTGTGTTTCATCGTCAATGCGAAGGTCCATGGGATAGAGTAAAGCGGCAGTAGTGGATCGGAATGTAATACAGATCTCCCAGGAAACGCTCAATGCAAACCACAAACAATGAGAAGATTTATTCTTCTTGTACTTAAGTCGGCATTGTGCCTTTTGTATGATATCTAGAGCAATTTCTGTGTTTCATCGTCAATGTGAAGGACCAAGGGTTACAGTAAAGCTGCACTAGTGCATCGGAAACTAGTACTGATCTCCCAGGAATCGCTCAAAGGAAACCACGTACAACGAGAAGATTCACTCTTCTTGTACTGAAGTCGGCATTGTGCCTTTTAGATTAAATCCCGACGCAATTTCTGTGGTACATCGTTAATGTGATGGTCCAAGGGATAGAGCAACGCTGCAGTAGAGCATCGGAATCGAATACTGATCTCCCAGGAAACGCTCAATGCAACCCACAAACAATGAGAAGATTTACTCGTCTTGTACTTAAATCGGCATTGTGCTTATTGTGTTATATCCCGACACAATGTCTGTGTTTCAACGTCTATGTGAAGGTCCACGGGATAGAGTAAAAATGCAGTAGTGCATCGGAATCTGATACTGATCTCCCAGGAAATGCTCAAAGCAAAGCAGAAACAATGAGAAGGTTTACTCTTCTTGTACTTAAGTCGGCATTGTACCTTTTGAATTAAATCCAGACGCAATTTCTGTGTTTCATCGTCAATGTGAAGGTCCAAGCGATAGAGTAAAACTGCAGTAGAGCATCGGAATCTGATACTGATCTCCCAGGAAATGCTCAAAGCAAACCAGAAACAATGAGAACATTTACTCTTCTTGTACTTAAGTCGACATTTTGCCTTTTCTATTAAATCCCGACGCAATTTTTGTGTTTCATCGTCAATGTGAAGGTCCAAGGGATAAAGTATAGCTGCAGTAGCGCATCGGAATCTAATACTGATCTCACAGGAAACGCTCCAAGTAGGCTGCAAACAATGAGGAGATTTACTCTTCTTCTACTAAAGTCGACATTGTGCCAATTGTATTAAATCGCGTCGCAATTTCTGTGTTTCATCGTCATTGGGATAGAGTAATGCTGCTGTAGTGCAACGGAATCTAATACTGATCTCCCAGGAAACGCTCAAAGCAAACCACAACAATGAGAGGATTTACTCTTCTTTTCCTTAAGTTGGCGTTGTGCCTTTTGTAGTAAATCCGGACGCAATTTCTGTGCTTCAACGTCAATGTGAACGTCCAAGGGATATAGTAATGCTGCTGTAGTGCATCGGAATCTAATACTGATCTCTCCGGAAACGCTCATAGCAAACCACAAACAATGAGAAGATTTACTCTTCTTGTACTTAAGTCGGCATTGTGCATTTTGTACTAAATCCCAACGCAATTACTGTATTTCATCGTCAATGTGAAGGTCCAAGGGATAGAGTAAAGCTGCAGTAGTGCATCGGAATCTAATACTGACCTCCCAGGTAACGCTCAAAGCAAACCACAAACAATGGGAAGATTTCCTCTTTTTGTACTTAAGTCGGCATTGTGCCTTTTGTATTACATCCCGACGCAATTTCTGTGTTTCATCGTCAATCTGAAGGTCCAAGGGATAGAGTAAAGCCGTAGTAGTGCATCGCAATGTAATACCGATCTCCCAGGAAACGCTCAAAGCAAACCACAAGCAATGAAATGATTTACTCTTCTTGTACTTAAGTCGGGTTTGTGCCTTTTCTATTAAATCCCGGCGCAATTTCTGTGTTTCGTCGACAATGTGAATGTCCAAGGGATAGAGTAAAGCTGCAGTAGTGCATCGGAACGTAATACTGACTTCCCAGGAAACGCTCAAAGCAAAGTACAAACAATGGGAAGATTTACTCTTTTTGTACTTAAGTCGGCATTGTGCCTTTTGTATTAAATCCCGACGCCATTTCTGTGTTTCATCGTCAATCTGAACGTCCAAGGGATAGTGTAAAGCAGCTGTAGTGCATCGGAATCTCCCAGGAAACGCTCAAAGCAATCAACAAACAATTGGAAAATTTACTCTTCTCGTACTTATGTCAGCATTGTGCCGTTTGAATTAAATCCCTACAAATTTTCTGTGTTTCATCGTCAATGTGAAGGTCCAAGGGATAAAGGTGCACTAGTTCAGCGGAGTCTAATACTGATCTCCAAGGAAACCCTCAAAGCATTCACAAACAAAGAGAAGTTGTACTCTACTTGTACTTAAGCCGGCATTGTGCCTTTTGTATGAAATCTCGACGCAATTTATGTGTTTCATCGTCAATGTGAAGGTCCAAGGGTTAGAGTAAAACTGCACTAGTGCATCGGTATCTAGTACTGATCTCCCAGGATTCGCTCAAAGCAAACCACGTACAACGAGAGGAATCGCTCTTCTTGTACTGAAGACGGCATTGTGCCTCTTGTATTAAATCCCGAATCAATTTCTGTGGTACATCGTTAATGTGAAGGTTCCTGGGATAGTGTAACACTGCAGTAGAGCATCGGAATCTAATACTGATCTCCCAGGAAGCGCTCAAAGCAACCCACAAACAGTGAGAAGATTTACTCGTCTTGTACTTAAATCGGCATTCTGCTTATTGTGTTATATCCCGACACAATGTCTGTGATTCATAGTCTATGTGAAGGTCCACGGGATAGAGTAAACTGCAGTAGTGCATCGGAATCTAATGCTGATCTCCCAGGAAACACTCAAAGGAAACCAGAAACAATGAGAAGGTTTACTTTCCTTGTACTTAAGTCGGCATTGTGCCTTTTGTGTTAAATCCCGACGCTATTTCTGTGTTTCATCGTCAATGTTAAGGTCCAAGGGATAGAGTAAAGTTGAAGTACGGCATCTGAATCTAATACTGATCTCCCAGGAGACGCTCAAAGCACGCCATAAACAATGAGAAGATTTACTCTTCTTGTACCTAATTCTGCATTGTGCCTTTTGGGTTAAATCCAGACGCAAAATCTCAGTTTCATCGTCAATATGATGGTCCACGGCATAGAGTAAAGCTGCAGTAGTGCATCGGAATCTAATACCGATCTCCCAGGAAATGCTCAGAGCAAACCACAAACAATGAAAAAATTACTCTTCTTGTATTCAAGTAGGGATTGAGTTTCTTGTATTAAATCCGGACGTAATTTCAGTTTTTCATCGTCAATGTGAAGGTCCAAGGGATAGAGAAATGCGGCAGTAGTGCATCGGAATGTAATACTGATCTCCCAGGAAACGCTCAAAGAAGACCACAAACAATGAGAAGATTTACTCTTCTTGTACTTAAGTCGGCATTGTGCCTTTTGTATTAAATCCCGACGCATTTTGTGTGTTTCATTGTCAATGTGATGGTCCAAGGGATAGAGTAAAGCTCCAGTAGTGCATCGGAATGTAATAATGATAACCTAGGAAACGCTCAAAGCAAATCACAAACAAGGAGCAGATATACTCTTCTTTTACTTCAGACGGCATTGTGCCTTTTCTATTAAATCCCGAGGCTATTTCGGTGTGTCATCGTCAATGTGAATGTCCAAGGAATAGAGTAAAGCTGCAGTTGTACTTCCGAATCTAATACTGATCTCCCAGGAAAATCTCAAAGCAATCCACAAACAACGAGAAGATTTACTCTTCTTGTACTTAAGTCGGCATTATACCTTTTGTATTTATTCCAGACGCAATTTCTGTGTTTCATCGTCAATGTGAAGGTCCACTGGATAGAGTATAACAGCAGTAGTGCATCGGAATCTGACACTGATCTCCCAAGAAATTCTCAAAGCAAAGCAGAAACAATGAGAAGGTTTACTCTTCTTGTACTTAAGTCGACATTGTACCTTTTGAATTAAATCCAGACCCAATTTCTGTGTTTCATCGTCAATGTGAAGGTCCAAGCGATAGAGTAAAACTGCAGTAGTGCATCGGAATCTGATACTGATCTCCCAGGAAATGCTCAAAGCAAACCAGAAACAATGAGAACATTTACTCTTCTTGTACTTAAGTCGACTTTGTGCCTTTTCTATTAAATCCCGACGCAATTTCTGTGTTTCATCGTCAATGTGAATGTCCAAGGGATAAAGTAAAGCTGCAGTAGTACATCGGAATCTAATACTGATCTCACAGGAAACGCTCAATGCAGACCAAAAGCAATGAGGAGATTTACTCTTCTTCCACTAAAGTCGGCATTGTGCCTATTGTATTAAATCCCGACGCAATTTCTGTGTCTCATCGTCAATGGGATAGGGTAATGCTGCTGTTGTGCAACGGAATCTAATACTGATCTCCCAGGAAACGCTCAAAGCAAACCATAAACAATGAGAAGATTTACTCTTCTTGTACTTAAGTTGGCGTTGTGCCTTTTGTATTAAATCCGGACGCAATTTCTGTGCTTCATCGTCAATGTGAACGTCGAAGGGATAGAGTGAAGCAGCAGTAGTGCATCGGAATCTAATACTGATCTCTCAGGCAACGCTTATAGCAAACCACAAACAATGAGAAGATGTACTCTTCTTTTACTTAAGTCGGCATTGTGCATTTTGTATTAAATCCCGACGCTATTTCTGTATTTCATCGTCAATGTGAAGGTCCAAGGAATAGAGTAAAGCTGCAGTAGTGCATCGGAATCCAATACTGACCTCTCAGGAAAAGCTCAAAGCAAACCACAAACAATGGGAAGATTTACTCTTTTTGTACTTAAGGCGGCATTGTGCCTTTTGTATTCAATCCCGACGCTATTTCTGTGTTTCATCGTCAATCTGAAGGTCCAACAGATAGAGTAATGTTGCAGTAGTGCATCCCAATGTAATACTGATCTCCCAGGAAACGCTCAAAGCAAAAAACAAACAATGAGAAGATTTACTCCTCATGTACTTATGTCGGCATTGAGCAATTTTGTATTCAATCCCGACGCAATTTCGTATTTCATCGTAAACGTGAAGGTCCAAAGGATACGGTAAACCTGATGTGGTGAATCGAAATCTAACTCTGGTCTCCCAGGAAACGCTTAAAGCAAACCACAATCAATGAGAAGATTTACTCCTCTTGTACTTAAGTCGGCATTGTGCCCTTTGTATTAAATCCCCACGCATATTATGTGCTTCATCGACAATGTGAAGGTCCACGAGATAGAGTAAAGCTGCAGTAGTGCATCGGAGTCTAATACTGATTTCCAAGGGAACGCTCAAAGCAACCACAAACAATGAGAAGATTTACTCTTCTTGTACTTAAGTCGGCATTGGGCCTTTTGTATTAAACCCCGACGCAATTTCGTATTTCGTCGTAAACGTGAAGGTCCAAGGGATACAGTAAACCTGATATGGTGCATCGGAATCTAATACTGATCTCCCAGGAATCGCTCAAAGCAAACCACAATCAATGAGAAGGTTTACTCTTCTTGTACTTAAGTCGGCATTGTGTCTTTTGTGTTAAATCCCGAAGCAAATTTCTGTGTTTCAACGTCAATGTGAAGGTCCAAGGGATGGATTAAAGCTGCAGTAGTGCATGGGAATCAAATACTGATCTCATAGGAACCGCTCAAAGCAAATCCCAAACAATGAGAGAATTTACTCTTCTTATACTTAAGTTGGCATTGTGCCTTTTGTATTAAATCCCGACGCAATTTCTGTGGTTCATCGTCAATGTGAAAGTCCCAGGGATAAAGCTGCAGTATTGCAATGGAATCTAATACTGATCTCCCAGGAATCGCTCAAAGCAAACCACAAACAACGAGAAGATTTACTCTTCTAATACTTAAGTCTGCATTGTGCCTTTAGTATTAAATCCCGACGCAATTTCTGTGTTTCAGCGTCAATGTGAAGGTCCATGGAATAGAGTAATGCTGCAGTAGTGGATCGGAATCTAATACTGGTCTCCCAGGAATAGCTCAAAGCAAACCACACTCAATGAGAAGAATTACTCTTGTTGTACTTAAGTCGGCATTGTGCCTTTTCTATTAAATCCCGACGCAATTTCGTATTTAATCATAAACGTGAAGGTCCAAGGGATACTGTAAACCTGATGTGGTGCATCGAAATCTAATACTGGTCTCCCAGGAAACGCTCAAAACAAACCACAAACAGTGAGAGGATTTACTCTTGTTGTACTTAAGTCGGCATTATGCCTTTAGTATTAAATCCCGACGCAATTTCCGTGTTTCAGCGTCAATGTGAAGGTCCATGGGATAGAGTAAAGCTGCAGTAGTGCATCGGAATCTAATACTGATCTCCCAGGAAACGCTCGAGGCAAACCATTCACAATGAGAAGATTTACTTTTGTTGTACTTAGGTCGGGATTATGCCTTTTGTATTAAATCCCGACGCAATTTCGTATTTCGTCGTAAACGTGAAGGTCTAAGGGATACGGTAAACCTGATGTGGTGCATCGAAATCTAATACTGGTCTCCCAGGAAACGCTCAAAGCAAACCACAAACAATGAGAAGATTTACTCTTTTTGTACTTAAGCCGGCATTGTGCCTTTTGTATTAAACCCCTACGCAATTTTTCTATTTCATCGTAAACGTGAAGGTCCAAGGGATACAGTAAACCTCACGTGGTGCATCGAAATCTAATACTGATCTCCCGGGAAACGCTCAAAGCAAAACACAAACAATGAGAAGACTTACACTTCTTGTACTTAAATCGGCATTGTGCCATCTGTATTGAACCCCGACGCAATTTCTGTGTTTCATCGTGAATGTGAAGGTCCAAAGGATACAGTAAAGATACAGTGGAGCATCGGAATCTAATACTGATCTCCCAGGAAACGCTCAAAGCAAACCACAAACAATGAGAAGATATACTCTTCTAGTACTTAGGTCGGCTTTGTGCCTTGTGTATTAAATCCCGACGCAATTTCTGCGTTTCATCGTTAAAGTGAAGGTCCACGGGATAGAGTAATGCTGCAGTAGTACATCCGAATCTAATACTGATCACCCAGGAAAATCTCAAAGCAATCCACAAACAATGAGAAGAATTACTCTGCTTGTATTTAAGTCGGCATTGTACCATTTATATTAAACCCAGACGCAATTTCTGTGTTTCATTGTCAATGTGAAGGTCTAAGGGATAGAGTTTAAGTGCAGTAGTGCATCGGAATCTGATACTGATCTCCCAGGAAATGCTCAAAGTAAAGCAGAAACAATGAGAAAATTTACTCTTCTTGTACTTAAGTCGACATTGTACCTTTTGAATTAAATCCAGACGCAATTTCTGTGTTTCATCGTCAATGTGAAGGTCCAAGCGATAGAGTAAAACTGCAGTAGTGCATCGGAATCTGATACTGATCTCCCAGGAAATGCTCAAAGCAGACCAGAAACAATGAGAACATTTACTCTTCTTGTACTTAAGTCGACATTGTGCCTTTTCTATTAAATCCCGACGCAATGTCTGTGTTCCATCGTCAATGTGAAGGTCGAAGGGATAGAGTAAAGCTGCGGTATTGCATCGGAATCTAATACTGATATCACAGGAAAAGCCCAAAGGAAACCAGAAACAATGAGAAGATTTACTCTTCTTGTACTTAAGTCGGCATTGTGCCACTTGTATTAAATCCCGACGCAAATTCGTATTTCATCGTAAACGTGAAGGCCTAAAGGATACAGTAAAGCTGATGAAGAGCATCAAAATCTAATACTGTTCTCCCAGGAAACGCTCAAATCAAACCACAAACAATGAGATGATTTACTCTTCTTGTACATATGTCGGCATTGTGCCCTTTCATTAAATCCCGACGGTATTTCTGTGTTTCATCGACAATGTGAAGGTCCAAGGGATTCGGTAAAGTTGCAGAAAAGCATCAGAATCTAATAGCGATCTCACAGGAAACGTTCAAAGCAAACCACAAACAATGAGAAGATTTACTTTTCTTGTACTTAAGTCGGCATTGTGCCTTGTGTATTAAATCCCGACGCATTTTCTGACTTTCATTGTCAATGTGAATGTCCACGGGATAGAGTAAAGCTGCATTAGTACATCCGAATCTAATACTGATCTCCCAGGAAAATCTCAAAACAATCCACAAACAATGAGAAGATTTACTCTTCTTGTACTTAAGTCGGCATTGTGCCTCTTGTATTAAATCCAGACGCAATTTCTGTGTTTCATCGTCAATGTGAAGGTCCAAGGGATTGAGTACAACTGCAGTAGTGCATCGGAATCTGATACTGATCTCATAGGAAATGCTCTAAGCAAACCAGAAACAATGAGAACATTTACTCTTCTTGTACTTAATTCGGCATTGTGCCTTATCTATTAAACCCCGACGCAATTTCTGTGTTTTATCGCCAATGTGAAGGTCCAAGGGATAGAGTAAAGCTGCAGTAGTGCAACGGAATCTAATACTAATCTCACAGGAAATGCTCAAAGCTGACCACAAACAATGAGGAGATTTACTCTTCTTCTACTTAAGGCGTCATTGTGCCTATTGTATTAAATCCCGACGCAATTTCTGTGATTCATCGTCAATGTGAAGGTTCTTGGGGTAGAGTAAAGCTGCAGAAATGCATCGGAATCTAATACTGATCCCCCAGGAAACGTTCAAATCAAACCACAATCAATGAGAAGATTTACTCATCTTGTACTTAAGTCGGCATTGTGCCTTTTGTATCAATCCCCTACGCAATTTCTGTGTTTCATCATCAATGTGAACGTCCAAGGGTTAGAGTAAAGCTGCAGTAGTGCATAGGAATCTAATACAGATCCCCCAGGAAACGCTCAAAGCAAACAACAAACAATGAGAAGATTTACTCTTCTTGTTCTTATGTCGGCATTGTGCCTTACGTATTAAATCCCGAAATATTTTCTGTGTTTCATCGTCAATGTGAGGGTCCAAGGAATAAAGCTGCAGTAGTCCATCGGAATCTAATACTGATCTCATAGGAATCGCTCAAAGCAAAGCCCAAACAATGAGAGGACTTACTCTACTTGTACTTGAGTCGTCATTGTGCTTTTGTGTTAAATCCCGACGCAATTTCAGTGTTTCATCGTCAATGTGAAGGTCCCAGGGATAGAGTAAAGCTGCAGTAGTGCAATGGAATCTAATACTGATCTCCCAGGAGACGCTCAAAGCAAACCACAAACAATGACAGGATTTACTTTTCTTGTACTTATATCGGGATTGTGAATTTTGTATTAAATCCCGACGCAAATTCTGTGTTTCATCGTCAATGTGAAGGTCTAAGGGATACAGGAAAAGTGCAGTAGTGCATCGGAATCTAATACTGATCTCTCAGGAAACGCTCAAAGCAAACCAGAAACTATGAGAAGGTTTACTCTTCTTGAACTTAAGTCGGCATTCTGCCTTTTGTATTAAATCCCGGCGCAATTTCTGTATTTCATCGTCAATGTAAAGGTCTAAGGGATAGAGTAATGCTGCAATAGTGCATCGGAATCTAATACTGATCCCTGAGGAAACGCTCAAAGCAAACCACAAACAATGAGAAGATTAACTCTTCTTGTACTTAAGTCGGCATTGTGCCTTTTTTATAAAATCCCGACGCAATTTCTGTGTTTCATCGTCAATGTGAAGGTCCAAGAGATACAGTAAAGCTGCATTAGTGCATCGGAATTTAATTCTGATCTCCCAGGAAACGCTCAAAGCAAACCACTAACAATGAGAAAATTTACTTTTCTTGTACTTAAGTCGGCATTTATGCTTTTGTACTAAATCCCGACGCCATTTCTGTGTTTCATCGTAAATGTGAAGGTCCAAGGGATAGTTTAAAGCTGCAGTAGTGCATCGGAATCTAATACTGATCTCCCAGGAATCGCTCAAAGCAAACCACAAACAATGAGAAGATGTACTCTTCTTGTACTTAAAACGGCATTGTGCCTCTTGTGTTAAATCCCAACGCAATTTCTGTGGTTTGTCGTCGATGTAAAGGTTCAAGCGATAGTGTGAAGCTGCAGTAGTGCATTTGAATCTAATACTGATCTTCCAGGAAACGCACATAAGAAAAACACAAAAAATGAGAAAATTTAATCTTCTTGTACTTAAGGCGGTAGTGTGCCTTTTGTATTACAACCCAACACATTTTCTGTGTTTCATCGTCAATGTGAAGGTCCAAGGGATAAAGCAGCAGTAGTGCATCGAAATCTAATGCTGATCTCCCATTAAACGCTCAAAGCAAACCACAAAAAATGAGAAGACTTACTCTTCTTGTACTTAAGTCGGCAATGTGCCTTTTGTATTAAATCCTGACCCAAGTTCTGTATTTCTTCGTAAACGTGATGGTCGAAGGGATACAGTAAACTTGATGTGGTGCATCGAAATCTAATACTGGTCTCCTAGGAAACGCACAAAGCAAACCGGAAAGTATGAGACGGTTTACTCTTCTTGTACTTAACTCGGCATTGTGCCATTTGTATAAAAAACCCTGCGGAATTTCTCTGTTTCATCGTCAATGTGGAGGTCTGAGGGATAGAGTATAGCTGCAATAGTGCATTGAGTCTAATACTGATCTCCCAGGAAACGCTCAAAGCAAACCACAAACAACGAGAGGATTTACTCTTCTTGTACTTAAGTCGGCATTGTGCCTTTTGTATTAATTATCGACGCAATTTCTGTGTTTCATCGTCAATGTGAAGGTCCATTGGATAGATTAAAGCTGCACTGGTGCATCGGAATCTATTACAGATCTCCCAGGAATCGCTCAATGCAAACCACAAACAATGAGAAGATTTACCCTTCTTGTACTTAAATCGGCATTGTGCCTTTTGTATTAAATCCTGACGGAATTTCTTTGGTTCATCGTCAATGTGAAGGTAAAAGATATAGAGTAAAGCTGCAGTAGTGCATCGGAATCTAATACTGATCTCCCAGGAAACGTTCAAAGCAACCCACAAACTATGAGAAGATTTACTCCTCGTGTACTTAAATCGGAATTGTGTTTCTTGTGTTATCCCGACACAATTTCTATGTTTCATCGTCAATGTGAAGGTCCAAGGGATAGAGTAAAGCTGCAGTAGTGCATCGGAATCTAATGCTGATCTCTCAGGGGACCCTCAAAGCAAACCTTTAACTATGAGAAGATCTTCTCTTCTTGTATTTAAGTCGACATTGTGCCTTTTGCATTAAATCCTGACGCAATTAGTGTGTTTCATCGTCAATGTGAAAGTCCAAGGGATAGAGAAAAGCTGAAGTACTGCATCGGAATCTAATACTAATCTCCCAGGAAACGCCCAAAGGAAACCAAAAACAATGAGAAGATTTACTCTTCTTGTACTTAAGTCGGCTTTGTCCCACTTGTATTAAATCCCGACGCAATTTCGTATTTCATCGTAAACGTGAAGGCCTAAAGGATACAGTAAAGCTGATGTAGAGCATCAAAATCTAATACTGATCTCGCAGGAAACGTTCAGAGCAAACCACAAACAATGAGAAGATTTGCTTTTCTTGTACTTAAGTCGGCATTGTGCCTTTTGTATTAAATCCAGACGCAATTTCTGTGTTTCATCGTCAATGTGAAGGTCCAATGGATACAGGAAAGCTGCAGTAGTGCAACGGAATCTATTACTGATCTCTTAGGAAACGTTAAAAGCAAACCAGAAACAATGAGAAGGTTTACTCTTCTTGTACGTAAGTCATCATTGTGCCTTGTGTATTATATCCCGACGCATTTTCTGAGTTTCATCGTCAATGTGAATGTCCACGGGATAGAGTAAAGCTGCAGTAGTACATCCGAATCTAATACTGAACTCCCAGGAAAATCTCAAAGCAATCCACAGACAGTGAGAAGATTTACTCTTCTTGTACTTAAGTCAGCATTGTGCCTTTTGTATTAAATCCAGACGCAATTTCTGTGTTTCATCGTCATTGTGAAGGTCCAAGGGATAGAGTACAACTGCAGTAGTGAATCGGAATCTGATACTGATCTCATAGGAAATGATCTAAGAAAACCAGAAACAATAAGAACATTTAATCTTCTTGTACTTAATTCGGCATTGTGCCTTTTCTATTAAACCCCGACGCAATTTCTGTGTTTCATCGCCAATGTGAAGGTCCAAGGGATAGAATAAAGGTGCAGTAGTGCATCGGAATCTAATACTGATCTCACAGGAAACGCACAAAGCACACCACAAACAATGAGGAGATTTACTCTGCTTGTACTTAAGTCGTCATTGTGCCTATTGTATTAAATCCCGAAACAATATCTGTGATTCATCGTCAATGTGAAAGTTCTTGGGGTAGAGTAAAGCTGCAGTAGTGCATCGGAATCTAATACTGATCCCCCAGGAAACGCTCAAATCAAACGACAAACAATGAGAAGATTTACTCATCTTGTACTTAAGTCGGCATTGTGACTTTTGTATCAATCCACGACGCAATTTCTGTGTTTCATCATCAATGTGAACGTCCAAGGGATAGAGTAAAGCTGCAGTAGTGCATCGGAATCTAATACTGATCTCATAGGAAACGCTCAAAGCAAATCCCAAACAATGAGAAGATTTACTCTGCTCGTACTTAAGTCGTCATTGTGAATTTTGTATTAAATCCCTACGCAATATCAGTGTTTCATCGTCAATGTGAATGTCCCATGGATAGAGTTAAGCTGCAGTAGTGCAATGGAATCTAATACTGATATCTCAGGAAACGCTCAAAGCAAAGCACAAACAATGAGAAGATTTACTCTGCTTGTACTTAAGTCGGCATTGTGCCTTTTGTATTAAACCCCACGCAATTTCTGTGTTTCATCGTCAATGTGAAGTTCCATGGGATAGCGTAAAGCTGCAGTAGCGGATCGGAATCAAATACAGATCTCCCAGGAAACGCTCAAATCAAACCACAAACAATAAGAAGATTTACTCTTCTTGTATATAAGCCGAACCAGTGCCTTTTGTATTAAATCTCGACGAAATTTCTATGTTTCATCGTAAATGTGAAGCTCCAAGGGATAGAGTAAAGCTGCACGGGTGCATCTGAATCTATTACTGATCTCCCAGAATCGCTCAATTAAACCACTAACAATGGACGATTTACCCTTCTTGTACTTAAGTCGGCATAGTGCCTTTTGTATTAAATCCCGACGGAATTTCTGTGGTTCATCGTTAATGAGAAGGTCCAAGGGATAGAGTAATGCTGCAGTAGTGCATCGGAATCCAATGCTGATCTCCCAGGAGACGCTCAAAGCAAACCACAAACAATGAGAAGATTTACTTTTCTTGTACTTAGATCGGCATTGTGAATTTTGTATTAAATCCCGATGCAAATTCTGTGTTTCTTCGTCAATGTGAAGGTCTAAGGGATACAGGAAATCTGCAGTAGTGAATCGGAATCTAATACTGATCTCCCAGGAAACGCTCAAAGCAAACCAGATACTATGAGAAGGTTTACTCTTCTTGAACTTAAGTCGGCTTTGTGCCTTTTGTATTAAATCCCGGCGCAATTTCTGTATTTCATCGTCAATGTGAAGGTCTAAGGGATAGAGTAAAGCAGCAATAGTGCATCGGAATCTAATACTGATCTCCCAGTAAACGCTCAAAGCAAACCACAAACAATGAGAAGAATTGTTCTTCTTGTACTTAAGTCGGCATTGTGCCTTTTGTATTAAATCCGGACGCAATTTCTGTGTTTCATCGTCAATGTGAAGGTCCAAGGGATAGAGTAAAGCTGCAGTAGTGCATCGGAATCAAATACTGATCTCCGAGGAAACGCTCAAAGCTGACCACAAACAATGAGATGATTTACTCTTCTTGTACTTAAGTCGGCATTGTGCCTTTTGAATTAAATCTCGGCGCAATTTCTGTGTTTCGTCGTCAATGTGAAGGTCTGAGAGATGGACTAAAGCTCCAGTAGTGCATCGGGAACTAATACTGATCTCACAGGAAACGCTCAAACCAAACCACAAAAAATGGGATGATTTAATCTTCTTGTACTTAAGTCGGCATTGTGCCTTTTGTATTATATAGCGACACATTTTCTGTGTTTCATCGCCAATGTGAATTTCCAAGGCATATAGCTGCAGTAGTGCATCGGAATCTAATACTAATTTCCCATGGAACGCTCAAAGCAAACCACAAACAATGAGGAGATTAACTGTTCTTGTACTTAAGTCGGCATTGTGCTTTTTGTATTAAATCCCGACGCAATTTCTGTGTTTCATCGTCAATGTGATAGTCAATGGGTTAGAGGAAAGCTGCAGTAGCGCATCGGATTCTAATACTGATCTCCCAGGAAACGCTCAAAGCAAACCAGAATCTATGGGAAGGTTTACTCTTCTTGTACTTAAGTCGGCATTGTGCCTTTTGTATCAAATCCCGGCGCAATTTCTGTGTTTCATCGTCAATGTGAAGGTCTAAGGGATAGAGTAAAGCTGCAATAGTGCATCGGAATGTAATACTGATCTCCCAGGAAACGCTCAAAGCAAACCACAAACAATGAGAGGATTTACTCTTCTTGTACTTAAGTCAGCATTGTGCCTTTTGTATTAATTATCGACGCAATTTCTGTGTTTCATAGTCAATGTGATGGTCCAAGGGATACAGTCAAGATGCGGTAGTGCATCGTAATCTAATACTGATATCCCAGGAATCGCTGAAAGCAATCCACAAACAATGAGAAGATGTGCTCATCTTGTACTTAAGTTGGCATTCAGCCTTTTGTATTAAATCCCAACGCAATTTTTGTGGTTCATCGTCGATGTGAAGGTCCAAGCGATAGCGTGAAGCTGCAGTAGTGCATCCGAATCTAATACTGATCTCCCAGGAAACGCACATACCAAACCACAAACAATGAGGAAATTTAATCTTCTTGTACTTAAGGCGGCAGTGTGCCTTTTGTAACAAAACCAAACACATTTTCTGTGTTTCATCGTCATGTAGGTCTAAGGGATAGAGTACAGCTGCAATAGTGCATCGGAATGTAATACTGATATCCGAGGAAACGCTCAAAGCTGACCACAAACAATGAGATGATTTACTCTTCTTGTACTTAAGTCGGCATTGTGCCTTTTGTATTAAATCCCGACGCAATTTCTGTGTTTCATCGTCAATCTGAATGTCCAAGGGATAGAGAATAACTGCAGTAGTGCATCGGAAGCTAATACTGATCTCCCAGGAGACACCCAAAGCATACAACAAACAATGAGAAGGCTTACTCTTTTCGTACTAATGTCAGCATTGTGTAGTTTGAATTAAATCCTGTCAAATTTTCTGTGTTTCATCGTCAATGTGAAGGTCCAAGGGATAAAGCTGCAGTGGTTCATCGGAATCTAATACTGATCTCCAAGGACACGCTCAAAGCATTCACAAACAATGAGACGTTGCACTCTACTTGTACTTAAGTCGGCATTGTGCCTTTTGTATTAAATCCCAACGTAATTTCATATTTCATGGTAAACGTGAAGGTCCAAGGGATACAGTAAACCTGATGCCGTGCATCGAAATCTAATTCTGGTCTCCCAGGAAACGCTTTAAGCAAACCACAAACAATGAAAAGGTTTACTCCTCTTGTACTTATGTCGGCATTGTGCATTTTGTATTAAATCCCCACGCAATTTCTGTGTCTCATCGTCAATGTGAAGGTCCATGGAATAGAGTAATGCTGCAGTAGTGGATCGGAATCTAATACTGATGTCCCATCAAACGCTCAAAGCAGACCACAAACAATGAAAAGATTTTCTCTTCTTCTACTTAAGGCGGCATTGTGCCTTTTGTGTTAAATCCCGAAGCAATTTCTGTGTTTCATCGTCAATGTGGAGGTCTAAGGCGAAGAGTGAAGCTGCAGTAGTGCATCTGAATCTTATACTGATGTCCAAGGAATCGCTCAAAGCAAACCACAATTAATGAGAAGGTTTACTCTTCTTGTACTTAAGTCGGCACTGTGTCTTTTGTGTTAAATCCCGAAGCAAATTTCTGTGTTTCATCGTCCATGTGAAGGTCCAAGGGATGGACTAAAGCTGCAGTAGTGCATCAGAATCAAATACTGATCTCATAGGAACCGCTCAAAGCAAATCCCAAACAATGAGAGAATTTACTCTTCTTGTACTTAAGTTGGCATTGTGCCTTTTGTATTAAATCCCGACGCAAATTCTGTGGTTCATCGTCAATGTGAAGGTCCCATGGATAAAGCTGCAGTATTGCAATGGAATCCAATTCTGATCTCCCAGGAATCGCTCAAAGCAAACCACAAACAACGAGAAGATTTACTCTTCTAATACTTAAGTCGGCATTGTGCCTTTAGTATTAAATCCCGACGCAATTTCTGTGTTTCAGCGTCAATGTGAAGGTCCATGGAATAGAGTAATGCTGCAGTAGTGAATCGGAATCTAATACTGGTCTCCCAGGAAAAGCTCAAAGCAATCCACACTCAATGAGAAGAATTACTCTTGTTGTACTTAAGTAGGCATTGTGCCTTTTCTATTAAATCCCGACGCAATTTCGTATTTTATCATAAACGTGAAGGTCCAAGTATACAGTAAACCTGATGTGGTGCACCGAAATCTAATACTGGTCTCCCAGGAAACGGTCAAAACAAACCACAAACAATGAGAAGATTTTCTCTTGTTGAACTTAAGTCGGCATTCTGCCTTTAGTGTTAAGTCCTGACGCAATTTCTGTGTTTCAGCGTCAATGTGAAGGTCCTTGGGATAGAGTAAAGCTGCAGTAGTGCATCGAAATCTAATACTGATCTCCCAGGAAACGCTCAAAGCAAACCATTCACAATGAGAAGATTTACTTTTGTTGTACTTAGGTCGGCATTGTGCCTTTTGTATTAAATCCCGACGCAATTTCGTATTTCGACGTAAACTTGAAGTTCCAAGGGATACGGTAAACCTGATGTGGTGCATCGAAATCAAATTCTGGTCTCCCAGGAAACGCTTAAAGCAAACCACAAACAATTAGAAGATTTACTCCTCTTATACTTAAGTCGACATTGTGCCTTTTGTATTAAATCCCGACGCATTTTCGTATTTCATCGTAAACGTGAAAGTCCAAAGGATACGGTAAACCTGATGTGGTGGATCGAAATCTAATTCTGGTCTCCCAGGAAACGCTTAAAGCAAACCACAAATAATGTGAAGATTTACTCCTCTTGTACTTAAGTCGACATTGTGCCTTTTGTATTAAATCCCCACGCAAATTCTGTGTTTCATCGTCAATGTGAAGGTCCATGAGATAGAGTAAAGCTGCAGTAGTGCATCGGAGTCTAATACTGATCTCCCAGGGAACGCTCAAAGCAACCAAAAACATTGAGAAGTTTTACTCTTCTTGTTCTTAGGTCGGCATTGTGCCTCTTGTTTTCAATGCCGACGCAATATCTGTGCTTCATCGTCAATGTGTACGTCCAAGTGATAGAGTATTGCTACAGTAGTGCATCCGAATCTAATACTTAACTCCCAGGAAACGTTCATAGGAAACCACAAACAATGAGAAGATTCAATCTTCTTGTACTTAAGTCAGCATTGTGCCTTTTGTATTAAATCCCGACGCAATTTCTGTGGTTCATCGTCAATGTGAATCTCCCAGGGATAGAGTAAAGCTGCAGTATTGCAATTAAATCTAATACTGATCTCCCAGGAAACGCTCAAAGCAAACCACAATCAATGAGACGATTTACTCTTTTTGTACTTAAGTCGGCATTGTGCCTTTTGTATTAAACCCCTAGGCAATTTCTCCATTTCATCGTAAACGTGAAGGTCCAAGGGATACAGTATACCTGACGTTTTGCATCGAAATCCAATACTGATCTCCCGGGAAACGCTCAAAGCAAAGCACTAACAATGAGAAGACTTACACTTCTTGTACTTAAATCGGCATTGTGCCATCTGTATTAAATCCCGACGCAATTTCTGTGTTTCATCGTCAATGTGAAGGTCCAAGGGATACAGTAAAGATACAGTGGAGCATCGGAATCTAATACTGATCTCCCAGGAAACGCTCGAAGCAAACCACAAGCAATGAGAAGATTTACTCTTCTAGTACTTAGGTCGGCTTTGTGCTTTGTCTATTAAATCCCGACGCAATTTCTGCGTTTCATCGTCAATGTGAAGGTCCACGGGATAGAGTAATGCTGCAGTAGTACATCCGAATCTAATACTGATCTCCTAGGAAAATCTCAAAGCCATCCACAAACGATGAGAAGATTTACTCTGCTTGTACTTAAGTCGGCATTGTACCTTTTGTATTAAACCCAGACGCAATATCTGTGTTTCATCGTCAATGTGAAGGTCCAAGGGATAGAGTATAAGTGCAGTAGTGCATCGGAATCTGATACTGATCTCCCATGAAATGCGCAAAGTAAAGCAGAAACAATGAGAAAATTTACTCTTCTTGTACTTAAGTCGACATTGCACCTTTTGAATTAAATCCAGACGCAATTTCTGTGTTTCATCGTCAATGTGAAGGTACAAGGGATAGGGAAAAGCTGAAGTAGTGCATCGGAATCTAATACTGATCTCCCAGTAAACGCTCAAGGCAAACTACAAACAATGAGAAGATTTACTCATCTTGTAGTTAAGTCGGCATTGTGCCTTTTGTATTAATCCCCGACGAAATATCTGTGTTTCATCGTCAATGTGAAGGTCCCGGGGATAGAGTAAAGCTGCAGTAGTGCAATGGAATCTAATACTGATATCTCAGGAAACGCTCAAATCAAACCACAAATAATAAGAAGATTTACTCCTCTTGTACTTAAGTCGGCATTGTACGTTTTGTATTAAATCTCGACGCAATTTCTGTGTTTCATCGTCAATGTGAAGGTCCATGGGATAGAGTAAAGCTGCACTGGTGCATCGGAATCTATTACAGATCTCCCAGGAATCGCTCAATGGAAACCACAAACAATGTGAAGATTTACCCTTCTTGTACTTAAGTCGGCATTGTGCCTTTTGTATTAAATCCTGACGGAATTTCTCTGGTTCATCGTCAATGTGAAGGTCCAAGATATAGAGTAAAGCTGCAGTAGTGCATCGGAATCTAATACTGATCTCCCAGGAAACGCTCAAAGCAACCCACAAACTATGAGAAGATTTACTCCTCGTGTACTTAAATCGGCATTGTGTTTCTTGTATTATCCCGACGCAATTACTGTGTTTCATCGTCAATGTGAAGGTCCAAGGGATAGAGTAAAGCTGCAGTAGTGCAACGGAATCTGATGCTGATCTCCCGGGGGACGCTTAAAGCAAACCACAAACTATGAGAAGACTTTCTCTTCTTGTATTTAAGTCGACATTGTGCCTTTTGCATTAAACCCTGTCGCAATTAGTGTGTTTCTTCGTCAATGTAAAGGTACAGGGGATAGGGAAAAGCTGAAGTAGTGCATCGGAATCTAATACTGATCTCCCAGGAAACGCCCAAAGGAAACCAGAAACAATGAGAAGATTTACACTTCTTGTACGTAAGTCGGCATTGTCCCACTTGTATTAAATCCCGACCCAAATTCGTATTTCATCGTAAACGTGAAGGCCTAAAGGATACAGTAAAGCTGATGTAGAGCATCAAAATCTAATACTGTTCCCCCATGAAACGCTCAAATCAAACCACAAACAATGAGAAGATGTACTCTTCTTGTACATATGTCGGCATTGTGCCTTTTCATTAAATCCCGACGGTATTTCTGTGTTTCATCGACAATGTGAAGGTCCAAGGGATTCGGTAAAGTTGCAGTAAAGCACCAGAATCTAATACTAATCTAACAGGAAACGTTCAAAGCAAACCACAAACAATGAGAAGATTTACTTTTCTTGTACTTAAGTCGGCATTGTGCATTTTGTATTAAATCCCGACGAAAATTCTGTGTCCCATCGTCAATGTGAAGCTCCAAGGGATACAGGAAAGCTGCAGTAGTGCAACGGAATCTATTGCTGATCTCCCAGGATACGCTCAAAGCAAACGAGAAACAATGAGAATGTTTACTCCTCTTGTACTTAAGCCTTCATTGTGCCTTGTGTATTAAATCCCTACGCATTTTCTGAGTTTCATTGTCAATGTGAATGTCCACGGGATAGAGTAAAGCTGCAGTAGTACATCCGAATCTAATACTGATCTCCCAGGAAAATCTCAAAGCAATCCACAAACAATGAGAAGATTTACTCTTCTTGTACTTAAGTCGGCATTGTGCTTTTTGTATTAAATCCAGACGCAATTTCTGTGTTTCATCGTCAATGTGAAGGTCCAAGGGATAGAGTACAACTGCAGTAGTGCATCGGAATCTGATACTGATCTCATAGGAAATGCTCTAAGCAAACCAGAAACAATGAGAACATTTATTTTTCTTGTACATAATTCGGCATTGTGCCTTATCTATTAAACCCCGACGCAATTTCTGTGTTTCATCGCCAATGTGAAGGTCCAAGGGATAGAGTAAAGCTGCAGTAGTGCATCGGAATCTAATACTGATCTCACAGGAAATGCTCAAAGCAGACCACAAACAATGAGGAGATTTACTCTTCTTCTACTTAAGTCGTCATTGTGCCTATTGTATTAAATCCCGACGCAATTTCTGTGTTTCATCGTCAATGTGAAGGTTCTTGGGGTAGAGTAAAGCTGCAGAAGTGCATCGGAATCTAATTCTGATCCCCCAGAAAACGCTCAAATCAAACCACAAACAATGAGAAGATTTACTCATCTTGTACTTAAGTCGGCATTGTGCCTTTTGTATCAATCCCCGACGCAATTTCTGTGTTTCATCATCAATGTGAACGTCCAAGGGTTAGATTAAAGTTGCAGTAGTGCATCGGAATCTAATACTGATCTCCCAGGAAACGCTCAAAGCAAACAACAAACAATGAGAAGATTTACTCTTCTTGTTCTTATGTCGGCATTATGCCTTACGTATTAAATCCCGAAATATTTTCTGTGTTCCATCGACAATGTGAGGGTCCAAGCAATAAAGCTGCGGTAGTCCATCGGAATCTAATACTAATCTCATAGGAATCGCTCAAAGCAAAGCCCAAACAATGAGAGGACTTACTCTGCTTGTACTTTAGTCGTCATTGTGCTTTTGTGTTAAATCCCGACGCAATTTCAGTGTTTCATCGTCAATGTGAAGGTCCCAGGGATAGAGTATAGCTGCAGTAGTGCAATGGAATCTAATACTGATATCTCAGGAACCGCTCAAAGCAAACCACAATCAATGGACGTTTTACCCTTCTTGTACCTAAGTCGGCATTCTGCCTTTTGTATTACATGCCGACTGAATTTCTGTGGTTCATCGTCAATGTGAAGGTCCAAGATATAGAGTGAAGCTGCAGTAGTGCAGCGGAATCTAATACTGATCTCCCAGGAAACGCTCAAAGCAACCCACAAACAAAGAGAGGATTTACTCCTCTTGTACTTATATCGGCATTGTGAATTTTGAATTAAATCCCGACGCAAATTCTGTGTTTCATCGTCAATGTGAAGGTCTGAGGGATACAGGAAAAGTGCAGTAGTGCATCGGAATCTAATACTGATCTCCCAGGAAACGCTCAAAGCAAACCAGAAACTATGAGAAGGTTTACTCTTCTTGAACTTAAGTCAGCATTGTGCCTTTTGGATCAAATCCCGGCGCAATATCTGTATTTCATCGTCAATGTGAAGGTCTAAGGGATAGAGTAATGCTGCAATAGTGCATCGGAATCTAATACTGATCTCTGAGGAAACGCTCAAAGCAAACCACAAGCAATGAGAAGATTAACTCTTCTTGTACTTAAGTCGGCATTGTGCCTTTTTTATTAAATCCCAACGCAATTTCTGTGGTTTATCGTCGATGTAAAGGTCCAAGCGATAGAGTGAAGCTGCAGTGGTGCATTTGAATCTAATATTGATCACCCAGGAAACGCACATAAGAAAAACACAAGCAATGAGAAAATTTAATCTTCTTGTACTTAAGTCGGCAATGTGCCTTTTGTATTAAATCCCGACCCAAGTTCTGTATTTCATCGTAAACGTGATGGTCCAAGGGATACAGTAAACTTGATGTGGTGCATCGAAATCTAATACTGGTCTCCCAGGAAACGCTCAAAACATACCGGAAACTATGAGAAGGTTTACTCTTCTTGTACTTAAGTCGGCATTGTGCCTTTTATATTATATAGCGACACATTTCCTTTGTTTCATCGTCAATGTGAAAGTCTGAGGGATACAGGAAAAGTGCAGTAGAGCATCGGTATCTAATACTGATTTTACAGGAAACGCTCAAAGAAAACCACAAACAATGAGGAGATTTACTCTTCTTGTACTTAAGTCGGCATTGTGCTTTTTGTATTAAATCCCGACGCAATTTCTGTGTTTCATCGTCAATGTGAAAGTCAATGGGTTAGAGGAAAGCTGCAGTAGTGCATCGGAATCTAATACTGATCTCCCAGGAAACGCTCAAAGCAAACCACAAACTATGAGAGGATTTACTCCTCGTGTACTTAAATCGGCATTGTCTTTCTTGTGTTATCCCGACGCAATTTCTGTGTTTCATCGTCAATGTGAAGGTCCAAGGGATAGAGTAAAGCTGCAGTAGTGCATCGGAATCTAATGCTGATCTCTCAGGGGACCCTCAAAGCAAACATCTAACTATGAGAAGATTTTCTCTTCATGTATTTAAGTCGACATTGTGCCTTTTGCATTAAATCCTGACGCAATTAGTGTGTTTCATCGTCAATGTGAAGGTCCAAGGGATAGAGAAAAGCTGAAGTAGTGCATCGGAATCTAATACTGATCTCCCAGGAAACGCCCAAAAGAAAAGAAAACAATGAGAAGATTTAATCACCTTGTACATATGTCGGCATTGTGCCTTTTCATTAGATCCCCACGCTATTTCTGTGTTTCATCGACAATGTGAAGGTCCAAGGGATTCGGTAAAGCTGCAGTAAAGCATCAGAATCTAACACTGATCTCACAGGTAACGTTCAGAGCAAACCACAAACAATGAGAAGATTTACTTCACTTGTACTTAAGTCGGCATTGAGCCTTTTGTATTAAATCCCTGCGCAATTTCTCTGTTTCATCGTCAATGTGGAGGTGTGAGGGATAGAGTAAAGCTGCAGTAGTGCATTGGAGTCTAATACTGATCTCCCAGGAAACGCTCAAAGCAAACCACAAACAATGAGAGGATTTACTCTTCTTGTACTTAAGTCGGCATTGTGCCTTTTGTATTAATTATCGACGCAATTTCTGTGTTTCATCGTCAATGTGATGGTCCATGGGATAGGGTAAAGCTGCACTGGTGCATCGGAATCTATTACAGAACTCCCAGGAATCGCTCAATGCAAACCACAAACAATGAGAAGATTTACCCTTCTTGTACTTAAGTCGTCATTGTGCCTATTGTATTAAATCCCGAAAAATATCTGTGATTCATCGTCAATGTGAAGGTTCTTGGGGTAGAGTAAAGCTGCAGTAGTGCATCGGAATCTAATACTGATACCCCAGCAAACGCTCAAATCAAACGACAAACAATGAGAAAATTTACTCAACTTGTACTTAAGTCGGCATTGTGCCTTTTGTATCAATCCCCGACGCAATTTCTGTGTTTCATCATCAATGTGAACGTCCAAGGGATAGAGTAAAGCTGCGGTAGTGCTTCGGTGTCTAATACTGATCTCCCAGGAAACGCTCAAAGCAAACAACAAAAAATGAAAAGATTTACTCTTCTTGTTCTTATGTCGGCATTGTGCCTTACGTATTAAATCCCGAAATATTTTCTGTGTTTCAACGTCAATGTGAGGGTCCAAGGAAGAAAGCAGCAGTAGTGCATCGGAATCTAATACTGATCTCATAGGAAACGCTCAAAGCAAATCCCAAACAATGAGAAGATTTACTCTGCTTGTACTTAAGTCGACATTGTGAATTTTGTATTTAATCCCTACGCAATATCAGTGTTTCATCGTCAATGTGAATGTCCCATGGATAGAGTAAAGCTGCAGTAGTGCAATGGAACCTAATACTGATATCTCAGGAAACGCTCAAAGCAAAGCACAAACAATGAGAAGATTTACTCTTCTTGTACTTAAGTCGGCATTGTGCCTATTGTATTAAATCCCGACACATTTTCTGTGGTTCATCGTCCATGTGTTGGTCCAAGGGATAAAGCTGCAGTAGTGCATCGGAATCTAATACTGATACCCCAGGAAACGCTCAAATCAAACGACAAACAATGAGAAGATTTACTCATCTTGTACTTAAGTCGGCATTGTGCCTTTTGTATCAATCCCCGACGCAATTTCTGTGTTTCATCATCAATGTGAACGTCCAAGGGTTAGAGTAAAGCTGCAGTAGTGCATCGGAATCTAATACTGATCTCCCAGGAAACGCTCAAAGCAAACAACAAACAATGAGAAAATTGACTCCTCTTGTTCTTATGTCGGCATTGTGCCTTACGTATTACATCCCGAAATATTCTCTGTGTTCCATCGTCAATGTGAGGGTCCAAGGAATAAAGCTGCGGTAGTATATCGGAATCTAATACTGATCTCATAGGAATCGCTCAAAGCAAAGCCCAAACAATGAGAGGACTTACTCTGCTTGTACTTGAGTCGTCATTGTGCTTTTGTGTTAAATCCCGACGCAATTTCAGTGTTTCATCGTCAATGTGAAGGTCCCAGGGATTGAGTATAGCTGCAGTAGTGCAATGGAATCTAATACTGATATCTCAGGAAACGCTCAAAGCACACCACAATCAATGGACGATTTACCCTTCTTGTACCTAAGTCGGCATTCTGCCTTTTGTATTACATGCCGACTGAATTTCTGTGGTTCATCGTCAATGTGAAGGTCCAAGATATAGAGTGAAGCTGCAGTAGTGCAGCGGAATCTAATACTGATCTCCCAGGAAACGCTCAAAGCAACCCACAAACAAAGAGAGGATTTACTCCTCTTGTACTTATATCGGCATTGTGAATTTTGAATTAAATCCCGACGGAAATTCTGTGTTTCATCGTCAATGTGAATTTCTGAGGGATACAGGAAAAGTGCAGTAGTGCATCGGAATCTAATACTGATCTCCCAGGAAACGCTCAAAGCAAACCAGAAACTATGAGAAGGTTTACTCTTCTTGAACTTAAGTCAGCATTGTGCCTTTTGGATCAAATCCCGGCGCAATATCTGTATTTCATCGTCAATGTGAAGGTCTAAGGGATAGAGTAATGCTGCAATAGTGCATCGGAATCTAATACTGATCTCTGAGGAAACGCTCAAAGCAAACCACAAGCAATGAGAAGATTAACTCTACTTGTACTTAAGTCGGCATTGTGCCTTTTTTATTAAATCCCAACGCAATATCTGTGGTTTATCGTCGATGTAAAGGTCCAAGCGATAGAGTGAAGCTGCAGTGGTGCATTTGAATCTAATATTGATCTCCCAGGAAACGCACATAAGAAAAACACAAGCAATGAGAAAATTTAATCTTCTTGTACTTAAGTCGGCAATGTGCCTTTTGTATTAAATCCCGACCCAAGTTCTGTATTTCATCGTAAACGTGATGGTCCAAGGGATACAGTAAACTTGATGTGGTGCATCGAAATCTAATACTGGTCTCCCAGGAAACGCTCAAAACATACCGGCTTCTTGTACTTAAGTCGGCATTGTGCCTTTTATATTATATAGCGACAAATTTTCTGTGTTTCATCGTCAATGTGAAAGTCAGAGGGATACAGGAAAAGTGCAGTAGTGCATCGGTATCTAATACTGATTTTACAGGAAACGCTCAAAGAAAACCACAAACAATGAGGAGATTTACTCTTCTTGTACTTAAGTCGGCATTGTGCTTTTTGTATTAAATCCCGACGCAATTTCTGTGTTTCATCGTCAATGTGAAAGTCAATGGGTTAGAGGAAAGCTGCAGTAGTGCATCGGAATCTAATACTGATCTCCCAGGAAACGCTCAAAGCAAACCACAAACTATGAGAGGATTTACTCCTCATGTACTTAAATCGGCATTGTCTTTCTTGTGTTATCCCGACGCAATTTCTGTGTTTCATCGTCAATGTGAAGGTCCAAGGGATAGAGTATAGCTGCAGTAGTGCATCGGAATCTAATGCTGATCTCTCAGGGGACCCTCAAAGCAAACATCTAACTATGAGAAGATTTTCTCTTCTTGTATTTAAGTCGACATTGTGCCTTTTGCATTAAATCCTGACGCAGTTAGTGTGTTTCATCGTCAATGTGAAGGTCCAAGGGATAGAGAAAAGCTGAAGTAGTGCATCGGAATCTAATACTGATCTCCCAGGAAACGCCCAAAGGAAAAAAAAACAATGAGAAGATTTAATCACCTTGTACATATGTCGGCATTGTGCCTTTTCATTAGATCCCCACGCTATTTCTGTGTTTCATCGACAATGTGAAGGTCCAAGGGATTCGGTAAAGCTGCAGTAAAGCATCAGAATCTAATACTGATCTCACAGGTAACGTTCAGAGCAAACCACAAACAATGAGTAGATTTACTTCTCTTGTACTTAAGTCGGCATTGAGCCTTTTGTATTAAATCCCTGCGCAATTTCTCTGTTTCATCGTCAATGTGGAGGTGTGAGGGATAGAGTAAAGCTGCAGTAGTGCATTGGAGTCTAATACTGATCTCCCAGGAAACGCTCAAAGCAAACCACAAACAATGAGAGGATTTACTCTTCTTGTACTTAAGTCGGCATTGTGCCTTTTGTATTAATTATCGACGCAATTTCTGTGTTTCATCGTCAATGTGATGGTCCATGGGATAGGGTAAAGCTGCACTGGTGCATCGGAATCTATTACAGAACTCCCAGGAATCGCTCAATGCAAACCACAAACAATGAGAAGATTTACCCTTCTTGTACTTAAGTCGTCATTGTGCCTATTGTATTAAATCCCGAAAAATATCTGTGATTCATCGTCAATGTGAAGGTTCTTGGGGTAGAGTAAAGCTGCAGTAGTGCATCGGAATCTAATACTGATACCCCAGCAAACGCTCAAATCAAACGACAAACAATGAGAAAATTTACTCAACTTGTACTTAAGTCGGCATTGTGCCTTTTGTATCAATCCCCGACGCAATTTCTGTGTTTCATCATCAATGTGAACGTCCAAGGGATAGAGTAAAGCTGCGGTAGTGCTTCGGTGTCTAATACTGATCTCCCAGGAAACGCTCAAAGCAAACAACAAAAAATGAAAAGATTTACTCTTCTTGTTCTTATGTCGGCATTGTGCCTTACGTATTAAATCCCGAAATATTTTCTGTGTTTCAACGTCAATGTGAGGGTCCAAGGAAGAAAGCAGCAGTAGTGCATCGGAATCTAATACTGATCTCATAGGAAACGCTCAAAGCAAATCCCAAACAATGAGAAGATTTACTCTGCTTGTACTTAAGTCGACATTGTGAATTTTGTATTTAATCCCTACGCAATATCAGTGTTTCATCGTCAATGTGAATGTCCCATGGATAGAGTAAAGCTGCAGTAGTGCAATGGAACCTAATACTGATATCTCAGGAAACGCTCAAAGCAAAGCACAAACAATGAGAAGATTTACTCTTCTTGTACTTAAGTCGGCATTGTGCCTATTGTATTAAATCCCGACACATTTTCTGTGGTTCATCGTCCATGTGTTGGTCCAAGGGATAAAGCTGCAGTAGTGCATCGGAATCTAATACTGATACCCCAGGAAACGCTCAAATCAAACGACAAACAATGAGAAGATTTACTCATCTTGTACTTAAGTCGGCATTGTGCCTTTTGTATCAATCCCCGACGCAATTTCTGTGTTTCATCATCAATGTGAACGTCCAAGGGTTAGAGTAAAGCTGCAGTAGTGCATCGGAATCTAATACTGATCTCCCAGGAAACGCTCAAAGCAAACAACAAACAATGAGAAAATTGACTCCTCTTGTTCTTATGTCGGCATTGTGCCTTACGTATTACATCCCGAAATATTCTCTGTGTTCCATCGTCAATGTGAGGGTCCAAGGAATAAAGCTGCGGTAGTATATCGGAATCTAATACTGATCTCATAGGAATCGCTCAAAGCAAAGCCCAAACAATGAGAGGACTTACTCTGCTTGTACTTGAGTCGTCATTGTGCTTTTGTGTTAAATCCCGACGCAATTTCAGTGTTTCATCGTCAATGTGAAGGTCCCAGGGATTGAGTATAGCTGCAGTAGTGCAATGGAATCTAATACTGATATCTCAGGAAACGCTCAAAGCACACCACAATCAATGGACGATTTACCCTTCTTGTACCTAAGTCGGCATTCTGCCTTTTGTATTACATGCCGACTGAATTTCTGTGGTTCATCGTCAATGTGAAGGTCCAAGATATAGAGTGAAGCTGCAGTAGTGCAGCGGAATCTAATACTGATCTCCCAGGAAACGCTCAAAGCAACCCACAAACAAAGAGAGGATTTACTCCTCTTGTACTTATATCGGCATTGTGAATTTTGAATTAAATCCCGACGGAAATTCTGTGTTTCATCGTCAATGTGAATTTCTGAGGGATACAGGAAAAGTGCAGTAGTGCATCGGAATCTAATACTAATCTCCCAGGAAACGCTCAAAGCAAACCAGAAACTATGAGAAGGTTTACTCTTCTTGAACTTAAGTCAGCATTGTGCCTTTTGGATCAAATCCCGGCGCAATATCTGTATTTCATCGTCAATGTGAAGGTCTAAGGGATAGAGTAATGCTGCAATAGTGCATCGGAATCTAATACTGATCTCTGAGGAAACGCTCAAAGCAAACCACAAGCAATGAGAAGATTAACTCTACTTGTACTTAAGTCGGCATTGTGCCTTTTTTATTAAATCCCAACGCAATATCTGTGGTTTATCGTCGATGTAAAGGTCCAAGCGATAGAGTGAAGCTGCAGTGGTGCATTTGAATCTAATATTGATCTCCCAGGAAACGCACATAAGAAAAACACAAGCAATGAGAAAATTTAATCTTCTTGTACTTAAGTCGGCAATGTGCCTTTTGTATTAAATCCCGACCCAAGTTCTGTATTTCATCGTAAACGTGATGGTCCAAGGGATACAGTAAACTTGATGTGGTGCATCGAAATCTAATACTGGTCTCCCAGGAAACGCTCAAAACATACCGGCTTCTTGTACTTAAGTCGGCATTGTGCCTTTTATATTATATAGCGACAAATTTTCTGTGTTTCATCGTCAATGTGAAAGTCAGAGGGATACAGGAAAAGTGCAGTAGTGCATCGGTATCTAATACTGATTTTACAGGAAACGCTCAAAGAAAACCACAAACAATGAGGAGATTTACTCTTCTTGTACTTAAGTCGGCATTGTGCTTTTTGTATTAAATCCCGACGCAATTTCTGTGTTTCATCGTCAATGTGAAAGTCAATGGGTTAGAGGAAAGCTGCAGTAGTGCATCGGAATCTAATACTGATCTCCCAGGAAACGCTCAAAGCAAACCACAAACTATGAGAGGATTTACTCCTCATGTACTTAAATCGGCATTGTCTTTCTTGTGTTATCCCGACGCAATTTCTGTGTTTCATCGTCAATGTGAAGGTCCAAGGGATAGAGTATAGCTGCAGTAGTGCATCGGAATCTAATGCTGATCTCTCAGGGGACCCTCAAAGCAAACATCTAACTATGAGAAGATTTTCTCTTCTTGTATTTAAGTCGACATTGTGCCTTTTGCATTAAATCCTGACGCAGTTAGTGTGTTTCATCGTCAATGTGAAGGTCCAAGGGATAGAGAAAAGCTGAAGTAGTGCATCGGAATCTAATACTGATCTCCCAGGAAACGCCCAAAGGAAAAAAAAACAATGAGAAGATTTAATCACCTTGTACATATGTCGGCATTGTGCCTTTTCATTAGATCCCCACGCTATTTCTGTGTTTCATCGACAATGTGAAGGTCCAAGGGATTCGGTAAAGCTGCAGTAAAGCATCAGAATCTAATACTGATCTCACAGGTAACGTTCAGAGCAAACCACAAACAATGAGTAGATTTACTTCTCTTGTACTTAAGTCGGCATTGAGCCTTTTGTATTAAATCCCTGCGCAATTTCTCTGTTTCATCGTCAATGTGGAGGTGTGAGGGATAGAGTAAAGCTGCAGTAGTGCATTGGAGTCTAATACTGATCTCCCAGGAAACGCTCAAAGCAAACCACAAACAATGAGAGGATTTACTCTTCTTGTACTTAAGTCGGCATTGTGCCTTTTGTATTAATTATCGACGCAATTTCTGTGTTTCATCGTCAATGTGATGGTCCATGGGATAGGGTAAAGCTGCACTGGTGCATCGGAATCTATTACAGAACTCCCAGGAATCGCTCAATGCAAACCACAAACAATGAGAAGATTTACCCTTCTTGTACTTAAGTCGTCATTGTGCCTATTGTATTAAATCCCGAAAAATATCTGTGATTCATCGTCAATGTGAAGGTTCTTGGGGTAGAGTAAAGCTGCAGTAGTGCATCGGAATCTAATACTGATACCCCAGCAAACGCTCAAATCAAACGACAAACAATGAGAAAATTTACTCAACTTGTACTTAAGTCGGCATTGTGCCTTTTGTATCAATCCCCGACGCAATTTCTGTGTTTCATCATCAATGTGAACGTCCAAGGGATAGAGTAAAGCTGCGGTAGTGCTTCGGTGTCTAATACTGATCTCCCAGGAAACGCTCAAAGCAAACAACAAAAAATGAAAAGATTTACTCTTCTTGTTCTTATGTCGGCATTGTGCCTTACGTATTAAATCCCGAAATATTTTCTGTGTTTCAACGTCAATGTGAGGGTCCAAGGAAGAAAGCAGCAGTAGTGCATCGGAATCTAATACTGATCTCATAGGAAACGCTCAAAGCAAATCCCAAACAATGAGAAGATTTACTCTGCTTGTACTTAAGTCGACATTGTGAATTTTGTATTTAATCCCTACGCAATATCAGTGTTTCATCGTCAATGTGAATGTCCCATGGATAGAGTAAAGCTGCAGTAGTGCAATGGAACCTAATACTGATATCTCAGGAAACGCTCAAAGCAAAGCACAAACAATGAGAAGATTTACTCTTCTTGTACTTAAGTCGGCATTGTGCCTATTGTATTAAATCCCGACACATTTTCTGTGGTTCATCGTCCATGTGTTGGTCCAAGGGATAAAGCTGCAGTAGTGCATCGGAATCTAATACTGATACCCCAGGAAACGCTCAAATCAAACGACAAACAATGAGAAGATTTACTCATCTTGTACTTAAGTCGGCATTGTGCCTTTTGTATCAATCCCCGACGCAATTTCTGTGTTTCATCATCAATGTGAACGTCCAAGGGTTAGAGTAAAGCTGCAGTAGTGCATCGGAATCTAATACTGATCTCCCAGGAAACGCTCAAAGCAAACAACAAACAATGAGAAAATTGACTCCTCTTGTTCTTATGTCGGCATTGTGCCTTACGTATTACATCCCGAAATATTCTCTGTGTTCCATCGTCAATGTGAGGGTCCAAGGAATAAAGCTGCGGTAGTATATCGGAATCTAATACTGATCTCATAGGAATCGCTCAAAGCAAAGCCCAAACAATGAGAGGACTTACTCTGCTTGTACTTGAGTCGTCATTGTGCTTTTGTGTTAAATCCCGACGCAATTTCAGTGTTTCATCGTCAATGTGAAGGTCCCAGGGATTGAGTATAGCTGCAGTAGTGCAATGGAATCTAATACTGATATCTCAGGAAACGCTCAAAGCACACCACAATCAATGGACGATTTACCCTTCTTGTACCTAAGTCGGCATTCTGCCTTTTGTATTACATGCCGACTGAATTTCTGTGGTTCATCGTCAATGTGAAGGTCCAAGATATAGAGTGAAGCTGCAGTAGTGCAGCGGAATCTAATACTGATCTCCCAGGAAACGCTCAAAGCAACCCACAAACAAAGAGAGGATTTACTCCTCTTGTACTTATATCGGCATTGTGAATTTTGAATTAAATCCCGACGGAAATTCTGTGTTTCATCGTCAATGTGAATTTCTGAGGGATACAGGAAAAGTGCAGTAGTGCATCGGAATCTAATACTGATCTCCCAGGAAACGCTCAAAGCAAACCAGAAACTATGAGAAGGTTTACTCTTCTTGAACTTAAGTCAGCATTGTGCCTTTTGGATCAAATCCCGGCGCAATATCTGTATTTCATCGTCAATGTGAAGGTCTAAGGGATAGAGTATAGCTGCAGTAGTGCATCGGAATCTAATGCTGATCTCTCAGGGGACCCTCAAAGCAAACATCTAACTATGAGAAGATTTTCTCTTCTTGTATTTAAGTCGACATTGTGCCTTTTGCATTAAATCCTGACGCAGTTAGTGTGTTTCATCGTCAATGTGAAGGTCCAAGGGATAGAGAAAAGCTGAAGTAGTGCATCGGAATCTAATACTGATCTCCCAGGAAACGCCCAAAGGAAAAAAAAACAATGAGAAGATTTAATCACCTTGTACATATGTCGGCATTGTGCCTTTTCATTAGATCCCCACGCTATTTCTGTGTTTCATCGACAATGTGAAGGTCCAAGGGATTCGGTAAAGCTGCAGTAAAGCATCAGAATCTAATACTGATCTCACAGGTAACGTTCAGAGCAAACCACAAACAATGAGTAGATTTACTTCTCTTGTACTTAAGTCGGCATTGAGCCTTTTGTATTAAATCCCTGCGCAATTTCTCTGTTTCATCGTCAATGTGGAGGTGTGAGGGATAGAGTAAAGCTGCAGTAGTGCATTGGAGTCTAATACTGATCTCCCAGGAAACGCTCAAAGCAAACCACAAACAATGAGAGGATTTACTCTTCTTGTACTTAAGTCGGCATTGTGCCTTTTGTATTTATTATCGACGCAATTTCTGTGTGTCATCGTCAATGTGATGGTCCATGGGATAGGGTAAAGCTGCACTGGTGCATCGGAATCTATTACAGATCTCCCAGGAATCGCTCAATGCAAACCACAAACAATGAGAAGATTTACCCTTCTTGTACTTAAGTCGTCATTGTGCCTATTGTATTAAATCCCGAAAAATATCTGTGATTCATCGTCAATGTGAAGGTTCTTGGGGTAGAGTAAAGCTGCAGTAGTGCATCGGAATCTAATACTGATACCCCAGGAAACGCTCAAATCAAACGACAAACAATGAGAAAATTTACTCATCTTGTACTTAAGTCGGCATTGTGCCTTTTGTATCAATCCCCGACGCAATTTCTGTGTTTCATCATCAATGTGAACGTCCAAGGGATAGATTAAAGCTGCGGTAGTGCTTCGGTGTCTAATACTGATCTCCCAGGAAACGCTCAAAGCAAACAACAAAAAATGAAAAGATTTACTCTTCTTGTTCTTATGTCGGCATTGTGCCTTACGTATTAAATCCCGAAATATTTTCTGTGTTTCAACGTCAATGTGAGGGTCCAAGGAAGAAAGCAGCAGTAGTGCATCGGAATCTAATACTGATCTCATAGGAAACGCTCAAAGCAAATCCCAAACAATGAGAAGATTTACTCTGCTTGTACTTAAGTCGACATTGTGAATTTTGTATTTAATCCCTACGCAATATCAGTGTTTCATCGTCAATGTGAATGCCCCATGGATAGAGTAAAGCTGCAGTAGTGCAATATAACCTAATACTGATATCTCAGGAAACGCTCAAAGCAAAGCACAAACAATGAGAAGATTTACTCTTCTTGTACTTAAGTCGGCATTGTGCCTTTTTTATTAAATCCCAACGCAATTTCTGTGGTTTATCGTCGATGTAAAGGTCCAAGCGATAGAGTGAAGCTGCAGTGGTGCATTTGAATCTAATATTGATCTCCCAGGAAACGCACATAAGAAAAACACAAGCAATGAGAAAATTTAATCTTCTTGTACTTAAGTCGGCAATGTGCCTTTTGTATTAAATCCCGACCCAAGATCTGTATTTCATCATAAACGTGATGGTCCAAGGGATACAGTAAACTTAATGTGGTGCATCGAAATCTAATACTGGTCTCCCAGGAAACGCTCAAAACATACCGGAAACTATGAGAAGGTTTACTCTTCTTGTACTTAAGTCGGCATTGTGCCTTTTATATTATATAGCGACACATTTTCTATGTTTCATCGTCAATGTGAAAGTCAATGGGTTAGAGGAAAGCTGCAGTAGTGCATCGGAATCTAATACTGATCTCCCAGGAAACGCTCAAAGCAAACCAGAAACAATGAGAAGGTTTACTCTTCTTGTACTTAAGTCGGCATTGTGCCTTTTGTATTAAATCCCGGCGCAATTTCTCTGTTTCATCGTAAATGTGGAGGTCTGAGGGATAGAGTAAAGCTGCAATAGTGCATTGGAGTCTAATACTGATCTCCCAGGAAACGCTCAAAGCAAACAACAAACGATGAGAGGATTTACTCCTCGTGTACTTAAATCGGCATTGTCTTTCTTGTGTTATCCCGACGCAATTTCTGTGTTTCATCGTCAATGTGAAGGTCCAAGGGATAGAGTAAAACTGCAGTAGTGCATCGGAATCTAATGCTGATCTCTCAGGGGACCCTCAAAGCAAACATCTAACTATGAGAAGATTTTCTCTTCTTGTATTTAAGTCGACATTGTGCCTTTTGCATTAAATCCTGACGCAATTAGTTTGTTGCATCGTCAATGTGAAGGTCCAAGGGATAGAGAAAAGCTGAAGTAGTGCATCGGAATCTAATACTGATCTCCCAGGAAACGCCCAAAGGAAAAAGAAACAATGAGAAGATTTAATCTCCTTGTACATATGTCGGCATTGTGCCTTTTCATTAGATCCCCACGCTATTTCTGTGTTTCATCGACAATGTGAAGGTCCAAGGGATTCGGTAAAGCTGCAGTAAAGCATCAGAATCTAATACTGATCTCACAGGTAACGTTCAGAGCAAACCACAAACAATGAGAAGATTTACTTCTCTTGTACTTAAGTCGGCATTGAGCCTTTTGTATTAAATCCCTGCGCAATTTCTCTGTTTCATCGTCAATGTGGAGGTGTGAGGGATAGAGTAAAGCTGCAGTAGTGCATTGGAGTCTAATACTGATCTCCCAGGAAACGCTCAAAGCAAACCACAAACAATGAGAGGATTTACTCTTCTTGTACTTAAGTCGGCATTGTGCCTTTTGTATTAATTATCGACGCAATTTCTGTGTTTCATCGTCAATGTGATGGTCCATGGGATAGGGTAAAGCTGCACTGGTGCATCGGAATCTATTTTAGATCTCCCAGGAATCGCTCAATGCAAACCACAAACAATGAGAAGATTAACCTTCTTGTACTTAAGTCGTCATTGTGCCTATTGTATTAAATCCCGAAAAATATCTGTGATTCATCGTCAATGTGAAGGTTCTTGGGGTAGAGTAAAGCTGCAGTAGTGCATCGGAATCTAATACTGATACCCCAAGAAACGCTCAAAGCAAACAACAAACAATGAGAAAATTGACTCTTCTTGTTCTTATGTCGGCATTGTGCCTTACGTATTACATTCCGAAATATTTTCTGTGTTCCATCGTCAATGTGAGGGTCCGAGGAATAAAGCTGCGGTAGTCCATCGGAATCTAATACTGATCTCATAGGAATCGCTCAAAGCAAAGCCCAAACAATGAGAGGACTTACTCTGCTTGTACTTGAGTCGTCATTGTGCTTTTGTGTTAAATCCCGACGCAATTTCAGTGTTTCATCGTCAATGTGAAGGTCCCAGGGATAGAGTATAGCTGCAGTAGTGCAATGGAATCTAATACTGATATCTCAGGAAACGCTCAAAGCAAACTACAATCAATGGACGATTTACCCTTCTTGTACCTAAGTCGGCATTCTGCCTTTTGTATTACATGCCGACTGAATTTCTGTGGTTCATCGTCAATGTGAAGGTCCAAGATATAGAGTAAAGCTGCAGTAGTGCAGCGGAATCTAATACTGATCTCCCAGGAAACGCTCAAAGCAACCCACAAACAAAGAGAGGATTTACTCCTCTTGTACTTATATCGGCATTGTAAATTTTGAATTAAATCCCGACGGAAATTCTGTGTTTCATCGTCAATGTGAAGGTCTGAGGGATACAGGAAAAGTGCAGTAGTGCATCGGAATCTAATACTGATCTCCCAGGAAACGCTCAAAGCAAACCAGAAACTATGAGAAGGTTTACTCTTCTTGAACTTAAGTCAGCATTGTGCCTTTTGGATCAAATCCCGGCGCAATATCTGTATTTCATCGTCAATGTGAAGGTCTAAGGGATAGAGTAATGCTGCAATAGTGCATCGGAATCTAATACTGATCTCTGAGGAAACGCTCAAAGCAAACCACAAGCAATGAGAAGATTAACTCTTCTTGTACTTAAGTCGGCATTGTGCCTTTTTTATTAAATCCCAACGCAATTTCTGTGATTTATCGTCGATGTAAAGGTCCAAGCGATAGAGTGAAGCTGCAGTGGTGCATTTGAATCTAATATTGATCTCCCAGGAAACGCACATAAGAAAAACACAAGCAATGAGAAAATTTAATCTTCTTGTACTTAAGTCGGCAATGTGCCTTTTGTATTAAATCCCGACCCAAGATCTGTATTTCATCGTAAACGTGATGGTCCAAGGGTACAGTAAACTTGATGTGGTGCATCGAAATCTAATACTGGTCTCCCAGGAAACGCTCAAAACATACCGGAAACTATGAGAAGGTTTACTCTTCTTGTACTTAAGTCGGCATTGTGCCTTTTATATTATATAGCGACACATTTTCTGTGTTTCATCGTCAATGTGAAAGTCTGAGGGATACAGGAAAAGTGCAGTAGTGCATCGGTATCTAATACTGATTTTACAGGAAACGCTCAAAGAAAACCACAAACAATGAGGAGATTTACTCTTCTTGTACTTAAGTCGGCATTGTGCTTTTTGTATTAAATCCCGACGCAATTTCTGTGTTTCATCGTCAATGTGAAAGTCAATGGGTTAGAGGAAAGCTGCAGTAGTGCATCGGAATCTAATACTGATCTCCCAGGAAACGCTCAAAGCAAACCAGAAACAATGAGAAGGTTTACTCTTCTTGTACTTAAGTCGGCATTGTGCCTTTTGTATTAAATCCCGGCGCAATTTCTCTGTTTCATCGTAAATGTGGAGGTCTGAGGGATAGAGTAAAGCTGCAATAGTGCATTGGAGTCTAATACTGATCTCCCAGGAAACGCTCAAAGCAAACCACAAACAATGAGAGGATTTACTCCTCGTGTACTTAAATCGGCATTGTCTTTCTTGTGTTATCCCGACGCAATTTCTGTGTTTCATCGTCAATGTGAAGGTCCAAGGGATAGAGTAAAGCTGCAGTAGTGCATCGGAATCTAATGCTGATCTCTCAGGGGACCCTCAAAGCAAACATCTAACTATGAGGAGATTTTCTCTTCTTGTATTTAAGTCGACATTGTGCCTTTTGCATTAAATCCTGACGCAATTAGTGTGTTTCATCGTCAATGTGAAGGTCCAAGGGATAGAGAAAAGCTGAAGTAGTGCATCGGAATCTAATACTGATCTCCCAGGAAACGCCCAAAGGAAAAAAAAAAACAATGAGAAGATTTAATCTCCTTGTACATATGTCGGCATTGTGCCTTTTCATTAGATCCCCACGCTATTTCTGTGTTTCATCGACAATGTGAAGGTCCAAGGGATTCGGTAAAGCTGCAGTAAAGCATCAGAATCTAATACTGATCTCACAGGTAACGTTCAGAGCAAACCACAAACAATGAGAAGATTTACTTCTCTTGTACTTAAGTCGGCATTGAGCCTTTTGTATTAAATCCCTGCGCAATTTCTCTGTTTCATCGTCAATGTGGAGGTGTGAGGGATAGAGTAAAGCTGCAGTAGTGCATTGGAGTCTAATACTGATCTCCCAGGAAACGATCAAAGCAAACCACAAACAATGAGAGGATTTACTCTTCTTGTACTTAAGTCGGCATTGTGCCTTTTGTATTAATTATCGACGCAATTTCTGTGTTTCATCGTCAATGTGATGGTCCATGGGATAGGGTAAAGCTGCACTGGTGCATCGGAATCTATTACAGATCTCCATGGAATCGCTCAATGCAAACCACAAACAATGAGAAGATTTACCCTTCTTGTACTTAAGTCGTCATTGTGCCTATTGTATTAAATCCCGAAAAATATCTGTGATTCATCGTCAATGTGAAGGTTCTTGGGGTAGAGTAAAGCTGCGGTAGTGCTTCGGTATCTAATACTGATCTCCCAGGAAACGCTCAAAGCAAACAACAAAAAATGAAAAGATTTACTCTTCTTGTTCTTATGTCGGCATTGTGCCTTACGTATTAAATCCCGAAATATTTTCTGTGTTTCAACGTCAATGTGAGGGTCCAAGGAAGAAAGCAGCAGTAGTGCATCGGAATCTAATACTGATCTCATAGGAAACGCTCAAAGCAAATCCCAAACAATGAGAAGATTTACTCTGCTTGTACTTAAGTCGACATTGTGAATTTTGTATTTAATCCCTACGCAATATCAGTGTTTCATCGTCAATGTGAATGTCCCATGTATAGAGTAAAGCTGCAGTAGTGCAATGGAACCTAATACTGATATCTCAGGAAACGCTTAAAGCAAAGCACAAACAATGAGAAGATTTACTCTTCTAGTACTTAAATCGGCATTGTGCCTATTGTATTAAATCCCGACACATTTTCTGTGGTTCATCGTCCATGTGTTGGTCCAAGGGATAAAGCTGCAGTAGTGCAATGGAATCTAATACTGATATCTCAGGAAACGCTCAAAGCAAACCACAATCAATGGACGATTTACCCTTCTTGTACCTAAGTCGGCATTCTGCCTTTTGTATTACATGCCGACTGAATTTCTGTGGTTCATCGTCAATGTGAAGGTCCAAGATATAGAGTAAAGCTGCAGTAGTGCAGCGGAATCTAATACTGATCTCCCAGGAAACGCTCAAAGCAACCCACAAACAAAGAGAGGATTTACTCCTCTTGTACTTATATCGGCATTGTGAATTTTGAATTAAATCCCGACGCAAATTCTGTGTTTCATCGTCAATGTGAAGGTCTGAGGGATACAGGAAAAGTGCAGTAGTGCATCGGAATCTAATACTGATCTCCCAGGAAACGCTCAAAGCAAACCAGAAACTATGAGAAGGTTTACTCTTCTTGAACTTAAGTCAGCATTGTGCCTTTTGTATCAAATCCCGGCGCAATATCTGTATTTCATCGTCAATGTGAAGGTCTAAGGGATAGAGTAATGCTGCAATAGTGCATCGGAATCTAATACTGATCTCTGAGGAAACGCTCAAAGCAAATCCCAAACAATGAGAAGATTTACTCTGCTTGTACTTAAGTCGGCATTGTGCCTTTTGTATTAAATCCGGACGCAACATCTGTGTTTCATCGTCAATGTGAAGGTCAATGGGATAAAGCTGCAGTAGTGCATCGAAATCTAATATTTATCTCCCAGGAAACGCTCAAAGCAAACCACAAACAATGAGAAAATTTACTTTTCTTGTACTTAAGTCGGCATTGTTGCTTTTGTATTAAATCCCGACGCAATTTCTGTGTTTCATCGTCAATGTGAAGGTCAAAGGGCTAGAGTAAAGCTGCAGTAGTGCGTCGGAATCATATACTGATCTCCGAGGAAACGCTCATAGCTGACCACAAACAATGAGATGATTTACTCTTCTTGTACTTAAGTCGGCATTGTGCCTTTTGTATTAAATCCCGGCGCAATTTCTGTGTTTCATCGTCAATGTGGAGGTCTGAGAGATAGACTAAACGTGCGGTAGTGCAACGGAATCTAATACTGATCTCCCAGGAAACGCTCAAACCAGACCACAAACAATGAGAAGATTTACTCTTCTTGTATTTATGTCGGCATTGTGCCTTTAGTATTATATAGCGACACATTTCCTGTGTTTCATCGTCAATGTGAAGGTTTAAGGGATAGAGTAAAGCTGCAGTGGTACATCGGAATCTAAAACCGATCTTACACGAAACGCTCTAAGCAAACTACAAACAATGAGAAGATTTCCTTTACTTGTACTTAAGTCGGCATTGTGGTTTTTGTATTAAATCCCGACGCAATATCTGTATATCATCGTGAACGTGAAGGTCCAAGGGATACAGTAGTTCTGATGTAGTGCATGGAAATCTAATAATGGTCTCCCAGGAAACGCTCAAGGCAAACCACAAACAATGAGAAGATTTACTTTTCTTGTACATAAGTCGCCATTGTGCTTTTTGTATTAAATCCCGGCGCAATTTCTGTATTTCATCGTAAACGTGAAGGTCCAAGTGATATAGTAAACCTGACGTGGTGCGTAAAATCTAACAATGGTCTTACAGGAAACGCTCAAAGCAAACCACAGACATTGAGAGGATTTTGCCCTTCTTGTACATCAGTCGGCATTTTGCGTTTTGTATTAAATCCCGACGCAAATTCTGTGTTTCATCGTGAATGTGAACGACAAAGGGATAGAGTAAAGTTGCAGTAGTGCATCGGAATCCAATACTGATCTCCCAGGAAACGCTAAAACCAAACCACAAAAAATGAGAAGATCTTCTCTTCTTGTACTTAAGTCGGCATTGTGCTTTTGTATTAAATCCCGGAGCAATTTCTGCATTTCATCGTAAACGTGAAGGTCCAAGGGATATAGTGATCCTGATGTGGTGCATGGAAATCTAATAATGGTCTCCCAGGAAACGCTCAAAGCAAACCTCAGACAATGAGAAGATTTTCCTCTTCTAGTACATAAGTCGGCATTGTCCCTTTTGTATTAAATCCCGTCGCAGTTTCTGTGTTTCATCGTCAATGTAAATGGCCAAGGGATAGAGTAAAGCTGCAGTAGTGCATTGGAATCTAATACTGATCTCCCAGGAGACGTTCAAGCAAACCACAAAAAATGACAAGATTTACTCTTCTTGTACTTGCGTCGTAATTGTGCCTTTTGTATTAAATCCCGACGCAATTTCTGTATTTCATCGTCAATGTGAAGGACCAAGGCATGGAGTAAAGCTGCAGTAGTGCATCGGAATCTCATACTGATCTCCCAGGAAACGCCCCAAGCAAACCACAAAAAATGAGAAGATTTACTCTTCTTGTACTTATGTAGGCATTGTGCCTTTAGTGTTAAATCCCGACGCCATATCTGTGTTTCATCGTCAATGTGAAGGTCGAATTGATGGAGTGAAGCTGCTGTAGTGCATCGGAATCTAATACTGATCTCCCAGGAAACGCTCAAAGCAAATCACAAGCAAGGAGAAGGTTTACTCTTCTTGTACTTAAGTCGGCATTGTGCCTTTTGTATTAAGTCCGGACGAAATTTCCTTATTTCATCGTAAACGTGAAGGTCCAAGGGATATAGTAAACCTGATGTGGTGCATGGAAATCTAATAATGGTCTTCCAGGAAACGCTCAAGGCAAACCACTGACAATGAGAAGATATTCCTCTTCTTGTACTTAAGTCGGCATTGTGCCTTTTGTATTAAATCCCGACACAATTTCTGTATTTCATCGTATACGTGTAGGTCCGAGGGATATAGTAAACCTGATGTGGTGCATGGAAATCTAATAATGGTACCCCAGGAAACGCTCAAAACAAACCACCGACAGTGAGAAGATTTTCCTCTTCTTGTACATCAGTCGGCATTGTGCATGTTGTTTTGAATCCCGACGCAATTTCTGTGTTCCATCATCAATGTGAAATACAAAGGGGTAGAGTAAAGCTGCACTAATGCATCGGAATGTAATACTGATCACAAAGGAAACGGTCAAAGCAAACCACAAAATAAGAGAAGATTAACTCTACTTGTACTTACGTGGTTATTGTGCCTTTTGTATTAAATCCCGGAGCTATATCTGTATTTCATCGTAAACGTGATGGTCCAAGGGATACAGTGAACCTGATGTGGTGCATGGAAATCTAATAATGGTCTCCCAGGATACGCCCAAAGCAAACCACAGACAATGAGAAGATTTTCCACTTCTAGTACATACGTCGCCATTGTCCCTTTTGTATTAAATCCCGACGCAATTTCTGTATTTCATCGTAAACGTGAAGGTCCAAGGGATATAGTATACCTGATGTGGTGCATGGATATCTAATAATGGTCTCCCAGGAAACGATCAAAACAAACCACAGACAGTGAGAAGATTTTCCTCATCTAGTACATAAGTCGGTAATGTGCATTTTCTTTTAAATCCCGACGCAATTTCTGTGTTTCATCGTCAATGTGAAGGACCAAGGCATGGAGTAAAGCTGCAGTAGTGCATCGGAATCTCATACTGATCTCCCAGGAAACGCCCCAAGCAAACCACAAAAAATGAGAAGATTTACTCTTCTTGTACTTATGTAGGCATTGTGCCTTTAGTGTTAAATCCCGACGCCATATCTGTGTTTCATCGTCAATGTGAAGGTCGAATTGATGGAGTGAAGCTGCTGTAGTGCATCGGAATCTAATACTGATCTCCCAGGAAACGCTCAAAGCAAATCACAAGCAAGGAGAAGGTTTACTCTTCTTGTACTTAAGTCGGCATTGTGCCTTTTGTATTAAGTCCCGACGAAATTTCCTTATTTCATCGTAAACGTGAAGGTCCAAGGGATATAGTAAACCTGATGTGGTGCGTGGAAATCTAATAATGGTCTCACAGGAAACGCTCAAGCAAACCACAGACATTGAGAAGATTTTGCTCTTCTTGTACATAAGTCGGAATTGTGCCTTTTGTATTAAATGCAGACGCTGTGTCTGTGTTTCATCGTCAATGTGATCGTCCAAGGGAAAGAGTAAAGATGCAGTAGAGCATCGGAAGCCAATACTTATCACCCAGGAAACTCTCAAAGCAAACCACAAACAATGAGAAGTTTTACTCTTCCAGCACTTAAGTAGGCATTGTGCCTTTTGTGTTGAATCCCGACGCAATTTCTGTGTTTCATCGTCATTGTGAAGGACCATGGGATACAGTAAAACTGCAGTAGTGCATCCGAATCTAATACTGATCTCCCATGAATAGCACAAAGCAAACCACAAACAATGGGAAGATTTACTCTTCTTGTACTTAAGTCGGCATTGTGCCTTTTGTATTAAGTCCCGACGCAATTTCTGTGTTTCATCGTCAATGTGAACGTCCAAGGGATAGAATGAAGCTGCAGTAGTGCATCGAAATCTAATACCGACCTCCCAGGAAACGCTCAAAGCAAACCAGAAACACTGAGAAGAATTACGCTTCTTGTACTTAAGTCGGCATTTTGCGTTTGTATTAAATCCCGGAGCAATCTCTGTATTTCATCGTAAATGTGAAGGTCCAAGGGATACAGTGAACCTGATGTGGTGCATGGAAATCTAATAATGGTCTCCCAGGAAACGCTCAAAGCAAACCACAGACAATGGGAAGGATTACCTCTTCTAGTACATAAGTCAGCATTGTCCCTTTTGTATTAAATCCCGACGCAATTTCTGTGTTTCATCGTCAATGTAAAGGGCCAAGGGATAGAGTAAAGCTGCAGTTGTGCATCGGATTCTAATACTGATCTCACAGGAAGCGCTCAAAGCAAACCACAAACAATGAGGAGGTTTACTCTTCTTGTACTTTTGACGGCATTGTACCTTTTGAACTAAATCCCGACGCAATTTCCGTGTTTCATCGTCAATGTGAAGGTCCAAGGGATAGAGTAAATCTGCAGTAGTGCATCGGAATCTATACTGATTTCCCAGGTGACGCTCGAAGCGAACCACAAACAAGGAGAACATTTACTCTTCTTGTACTTAAGTCGGCATTGTGCCTTTTGTATTAAATCCCGACACAATTTCTGTATTTCATCGTAAACGTGATGGTCCAAGGGATACAGTGAACCTGATGTGGTGCATGGAAATCTAATAATGGTCTCCCAGGAAACGCTCAAAGCAAATTACGGACAATGAGAAGATTTTCCTCTTCTAGTACATAAGTAGGGATTGTCCCTTTTGTATTAAATCCCGACGCAATTTCTGAGTTTCATCGTCAGTGTGAAGCACCAAGGGATAGAGTAAAGCCGCAGTTAAGCATCGGAATCTACCACTGATCTCCCAGGAAACGCTCAAAGCAAACCTGAAACAATGAGAAGATTTACTCTTCTTGTATTTAAGTCGGCATTGTGCCTTTTGCGTTAAATCCCGACGCTATTTCTGTATTTCATCGTAAACGTGAAGATCCAAGGGATATAGTAAACCTGATGTGGTGCATGGAAATCTAATAATGGTCTCCCACGAAACTCTCAAAACAAACCACAGACAGTGAGAAGATTTTCCTCTTCTTCTACGTAAGCCGTCATTGTGCATTTTGTTTTAAATCCCGCCGCAATTTTTGTGTTTCATCGTCAATGTGAAGGACCAAGGGAGAGAGTAAACCTGCAGTAGTGCATCGGATACTAATACTGATCTCCCAGGAAACACTAAAAGCAAACCACAAAAAATGAGAAGATTTACTCTTCCCGAACTTTCGTCGTTATTGAGCGTTTTGTAGTAAATCCCGACGCAGTTTCTGTGTTTCATCGACAATGTGAAGGTCCATGGGATTGAGTAATGCTGCAGTAGTGCATCGCAATCTAATACTCATCTCCTAGGAAACGCTCAAAGCAAACCACAAACAAGGAGAACATTTACTCCTCTTTCACTTAAGTCGTCATTGTGCCTTTTGTGTTAAATCCCGACGCAATTTCTGTATTTCATCGTAAACGTGAAGGTCAAAGGGATATAGTAAACCTGGTGTGGTGCATGGAAATCTAATAATGGGCTCCCAGGAAACGCTCAAAGCAAACCACGGACAGTGAGAAGATTTTCCTCTTCTTGTACATAAGTCGGCATTGTGCATTTTCTTTTGAATGCCGACGCAATTTCTGTGTTTCATCGTCAAAGTGAAGGACCAAGGGATTGAGTAAAGCTGCAGTAGTGCATCGGAATCTAATACTGATCTCCCAGAAACTCTATAAGCATAGCACAAAAAATGAGAAGATTTACTCTTCTTGTACTTACGTCGTTATTGTGCCATTTGTAATAAATCCCGACGCAGTTTCTGTGTTTCATCGTCAATGTGAAGTTCCAAGGGATAGAGTAATGCCGCAGTAGTGCATCGGAATCTAATACAGATCTCCCAGGAAACGCTCAAAGCAAACCACAAAAAATGAGAAGATTTACTCTTCTTGTACTTACGTCGTTATTGTACATTTTTTATTAAATTCCGACGCAGTCTCTGTGTTTCATCGCCAATGTGGAGGTCCAAGGGATAGAGTAAAGCAGCAGGAGTGCATCGGAATCTAACACAGATCTCCCAGGAAAGGCTCAAAGCAAACAAAAAACTATGAGAAGTTTTACTCTCCTAGTACTTAAGTCGGCATTGTGCCTTTTTTGATAAAACCCGACGCCATTTCTGTGTATCATCGTCAGTGTGAAGGACCAAGGGATAGAGTAAAGCTGCAGTAGTGCATTGGAATCTTCTACTGATCTGACAGGAAACGTTCAAAGCAAACCAGAAACAATGAGATGATTTACTCTTCTTGTATTTACGTCGGCATTGTGCATGTTGTGTTAAATCCCGACGGAATATCTGTGTTTCATTGTCAATGTGAAGGTCCAAGGGATAGAGTAAGGCTGCAGTAGTGCATCAGAATCTAATACTGATCTCCCAGAAAACGCTGAAAGCAAACCACAAACAATGAGAAGATTTACTCATCTCATACTTAAGTCGGCATTGTGCCTTTTGAATTAAATCCCAACGCAGATTCTATGTTTCATCGTAAATGTGAAGGTCCAAGGGATAGAGTAAAGCTGCAGTAGTGCATCGGAATCTAATACCGACCTCCCAGGAAACCCTCAAAGCAATCCAGAAACAACGAGAAGATTGACTCTTCCTGTACATCAGGCGCCAATGTGCCTTTCGTATTAAATCCCGAACAATATCTGTATTTCATCGTCAATGTGTAGGTCCATGGGATAGAGTAAAGCTGCAGTAGTGCATCGGAATCTATCACTGATCTCCCAGGCAAAGCTACAAGCAAACCACAAACAATGGAAAGATTTACTCTTCATGTTCATAAGTCAGCATTGTGCCAGAGGTATTATATCCCTACGAAATTTCTGAGTTTCATGGTCAATGTGAAGGACCAAGGGATAGAGTAAAGCTGCAGTAGTGCATCGGAATCTAATACTGATCTCCCAGGAAACTCTTAAAGCATAGCTCAAAAAATGAGAAGATTTACTCTTCTTGTACATAAAGCGGCATTGTGCCTTTTGTATTCAGTCCCGACCCAATTCCTGTGTTTCATCGTCTATGAGAAGGTCCAAAGGATAGAGTAAAGCTGCAGTGGTGCATCGGAATCTAATACTGAACACCCAGGAAACGCTCAAAGCAAACCACAAAAATTGAGAAGATTTACTCTTCTTGTACATACGTCGTTATTGCGCCTTTTGTATTAAATCCCGACGCAGTGACTGTGTTTCATCGTCAATGTGAAGGTCCAAGGGATATAGTAAAGCTGCAGTAGCGCATCGGAATCTAATACTGATCTCCCAGGAAAGGCTCAAAGCAAACCACAAGCAATGAGAAGCTTTACTCTTCTAGTTCTTAAGTCGGCATTGTGCCTTTTGTGTTAAATCCCAACGCAATTTCTGTGTTTCATCATTAATGTGATGGACCAAGGGATAGAGTAAAGCAGCAGTAGTGCATCGGAATCTAATACTGATCTCCCAGGAAACCCTCAAAGTAATCCAGAAACAATGAGAAGATTTACTCATCTTGTACATAAGTCGGCATTGTGCCTTTTGTGTTAAATCCCGGAGCAATTTCTGTATCTCTTCGTAAACGTTAGGGTCCGAGGGATACAGCGAACGTGATGTGGTGCATGGAAATCTAATAATGGTTTCCCAGGAGACACTCAAACAAACCACCAACAACGAGAAGATTGACTCTTCCTGTACATCAGGCGCCATTGTGATTTTCGTATTAAATCCCGAAGCAATTTCTGTGTTTCATCGTCAATGTGTAGGTCCATGGGATAGAGTAAAGCTGAAGAAGTGCATCGGAATTTAACACTGATCTCCCAGGCAAAGCTACAAGCAAACCACAAACAATGGGAAGATTTACTCTTCATGTACATAAGTCGGCATTGTGCCAGAGATATTAAATCGCTACGAAAATTCTGAGTTTCATCGTCAATGTGAAGGACAAAGGGATAGAGTAAAGCTGCAGTAGTGGATCGGAATCTATTACTGATCTCCCAGGAAACGCTCAAAGCAAACTACAAACAATGAGAAGCTTTACTCTTCTTGTGCTTAAACCGGCATTGTGCCTTTTGTATTAAATCCCGACGAAATTTATGTATTTCTGCGTAAACTTGAAGGTAGAGGCGATATAGGAAAAATGATGTGGTTCATGGAAATCTAATAATTGTCTCCCAGGAAACGCACAAAACAAACCACAGACAGTGAGAAGATTATCCTCTTCTTGTACATATGTCGTCATTGTGCCTTTTGTTTTAAAGCCCGACGCAATTTTTGTGTTTCATCGTCAATGTGAAGGACCGAGGGAGAGAGTAAAGCTGCAGTAGTGCATCGCAAACTAATACTGATCTCCCAGGAAACGCTCAAAGCAAACCACAAAAAATGAGAAGATTTACTCTTCCCGAACTTTCGTCGTTATTGAGCATTTTGTAATAAATCCCGACGCAGTTTCTGTGTTGCATCGACAATGTGATGCTCCAAGGGATAGAGTAATGCTGCAGTAGTGCCTCGCAATCTTATACTGATCTCCTAGGAAACGCTCAAAGCAAACCGCAAACAAGGAGATCATTTAATTTTCTTGTACTTAAGTCGTCATTGTGCCTTTTGTATTAAATCCCGACGCAATTTCTGTATTTCATCGTAACTGTGAAGGTCCAAGGGATATAGTAAACCTGATGTGGTGCATGGAAATCTAATAATGGTCTCCCAGGAAACGCTCAAAACAAATAACAGACAGTGTGAAGATTTTCCTCATCTTTTAGATAAGTCGGCATTGTGCCTTTTGTATTAAATCCCGACGCAGTTTCTGTGTTTCATCGTCAGTGTAAAGGTCCAAGGGATACAGTAAAGCTGCGGTAGTGAATCGGAATCTAATACTGATCTCCCAGGAAACGCTCAAAGGAAACCATAAACAATGGGGAGGTTTACTTTTCTTGTACTTAAGTCGTCATTGTACCTTTTTACTAAATCCCGACTCAATTTCTGTGCTTCATGGTCAATGTGAAGGTCAAAGGGATAGAGTAAAACTGCAGTAGTGCATCGGAATCAAATACTTATCTCCCAGGAAACGCTCAAGCAAATCACAAACAGGGAGAAGATTTACTCTTCTTGTACTTAAGTCGGCATTGTGATTTTGCATTAAATCCCGACGCAATTTCTGTATTTCATCGTGAATGCGAAGGTCCATGGGATAGAGTAAAGCTGCAGTACTGCATCGGAAAAGTCGGCATTGTGCCTTTTGTGTGTAATCCCGACGCTATTTCTGTGTTTTATCGTCAATGTGAAGGACCAAGGATAGGGTAAGGCTGCAGTAGTGCGTCGGAATCTAATAGTGATCTCCCAGGAAACGCTTAAAGCAAACCACAAACAATGACAAGATATACTCTTCTAGGACTTAAGATGGCATTATGCCTTTTGTATTAAATCCCGACGCAATTTCTGTATTTCATAGTAAACGTGAAGTTCAAGGGACATAGTAAACCTGATGTGGTGCATGGAAATCTAATAATGGTCTCCCAGGAAACGGTCAAAGAAAACCACAAACAACGAGAAGATTGACTCTACTTGTACTTAAGCCGCCTTTGTGCCTTATGTATTAAATCCCGACGCAATTTCTGTGTTTCATCGTCAATGTAAAGGTCCATGGGATAGAGTAAAGCTGCAGTAGTGCACCGGAAACTAACACTGATCTCCCAGGAAACGCTCAAAGCAAACCAGAAATCATGAGATGATTTACTCTTCTTCTACTTATGTCGGCATTGTGCATTTTGTGTTAAATCAAGACACAATTTCTGTGTTTCATCGTCAATGTGAAGGTCCAAGGGAATGAGTATAGCAGCAGTAGTGCATCGGAATCTAATACTGATCCCCCAGGAAACGCTCGAAGCAAACCACAAACAATGAGAAGATCAACTCTTCTTGTACACAAGTCGGCATTGTGCCTTTTGTATTAAATTCCGACGCAATTTCTGTGTTTCATCGTCATTGTGAAGGACTAAGTGATAGAGTAAAGCCGCAGTAGTGCATCGGAATCTTATACTGATCACCCAGGAAACGCTCAAAGCACACCACAAAAAATGAGAAGATTTTCTCTTCTCGTACGTAAGTCGGCATTGAGCCTTTTGTATTAAATCCCGATGCAATTTCTGTGTTTCACCGTCAATGTGATGGTCCAAGGGATTGAGTAAAGCTGCAGTCGTGCAACGGAATCAAATACTGATCTGCCAAGGAAGGCTCATAGCAAACAACAATTAATAAGAAGATTTACTCTGCTAGTACTTAAGCCGGCATTGTGCCTTTTGTGTTACATTACGACGCAATTTCTGAGTTTCATCGTCAATGTGAAGGACCAAGGGATAGGGTAAAGCTGCAGAAGTGCGTCGGAATCTAATACTGATCTCCCAGAAATACGCTCAAAGCAAATCACAAACAAGGAGAAGATTTACTCTTCTTGTACTTAAGTCGGCATTGTGCCTTTTGTATTAAATCCCGACGTAATATCTGTATCTCATGGTAAACGTGAAGGTCCAAGGTATATAGTAAACCTGATGTGGTGCATGGAAATATAATAAAGGTCTCCCAGGAAACGCTCAAAGGAAACCACAAACAACGAGACGATTTACTCTTCTTGTACATAAGGCGCCATTGTGTTTTTTGTATTAAATCCCGACGCAATTTCTGTGTTTCATCGACAATGTGAAGGTCATGGGGATAGAGTAATGCTGCAGTAGTGCATCGGAATCTAATACTGATCTCCCAGGAAACGCTCAAAGCATACCAGAGGCCATGAGAACTTTTACTCTTCTTGTACTTAAGACGGCATTTAGCCTTTAGTGTTAAATCCCAACGCAATTTCTGTGTTTCATCGTCAATGTGAAGGTCCAAGGGATGGAGTAAAGCTTCAGTAGTGCATGGGAATCAAATACTTATCTCCCAGGAAACGCACGAAGCAAACCTCAAAAAATGAGAGGAATTACCCTTCTAGTGCTTAAGTCGGCATTGTGCCTTTTGTATTAAGTCCCGACGCCATTTCTGTTTTTCATCGTCAATGTGAAGGTCCAAGGAATGGAGTAAAGCTGTAGCAGTGCATCGGAATACTGATCTCCCAGGAAGCGTTCAAAGCAAACCAGAATCAATGAGAAGATTTACTCTTCTTGTACTTAGGGCGGCGTTGTGCCTTTTGTATTAAATCCCGACGCAATTTCTGTGTTTCATCGTAAACGTGAAGGTCCAAGGGATACATTAAACCTGATGTGGTGCATGTACATCTAATTATGGTCTCCCAGGAAACGCTCAAAGCAAACCATGAACAACGAGAAGATTGACTCTTCTTGAAGATAAGGCACCATTGTGCCTTTTGTATTAAATCACGACGCAATTTCCTAGTTTCATCGTCAATGTGAAGGTCCAACGGATAGAGTAAAGCTACAGTAGTGCATCGGAATCTAATACTGATCTCCCAGGAAACGCTCAAAGCAAATAACAAACAAGGAGAAGATTTACTATTATTGCACATAAGTCGGCATTCTGCCTTTTGTATTAAATCCCGACGCAATTTCTTTGCTTCATCGTGAATGTGAAGGTCCAAGGGATAGAGTAAAACTGCAGTAGTGCATCGGAATCTACTACTAATCTCCCATGTAACGCTCAAAGCATACCAGAAACAATGAGAAGATTTAATCTCCTTGAACTTAAGTCTGCATAGTTATTTTTGTATTAAATCCCGTCGCAATTTCTGTATTTCATCGTAAACGTATAGGTCCAAGGGATGCAGTAAACCTGATGTGGTGCATGGAAATCTAATAATGGTCTCCCAGGAAACGCTCAAAGCTAACCACAAACAACGAGAAGATTTGTCCCTACTTGTAGATAAGGCGCCATTGCTCCTTTTGTATTAAATCCCGACGCATTATCTGTGTTTCATCGTCAATGTGTAGGTCCAAGGTATAGAGTAAAGCAGCAGTAGAGCATCGGAATCTACCACTGATCTCCCAGGATACGCTCAAAGCAAACCAGAACCAATGAGAAGATTTACGCTTCTTTTACTTAGGTCGGCATATTGCCTTTTGTGTTAAATCCCGACGCAATTTCTGTGTTTCATCATCAATGTGAAGGTCCAAGGGATAGAGTAAAGCATCAGAAGTGCATCGGAATCTAATACTGATCTCCCAGGAAACGCTCAAAGCAAACCACAAACAATGAGAAGATTTACTCATCTTGTACCTTAGGCGCCATTGTGCCTTTTGTATTATATCCCGACGCAATTTCTGTGTTTCATCGTCAATGTGAAGGTCAAAGGGATAGTGTAAAGCGGCAGTAGTGCATCGGAAACTTATACTGATCTCCCAGGATACGCTCGAAGCAAACCAGAAACAATGAGAAGATGTACTCTTGATGTACTTAAATCGGCATTGTGCCTTTTGTGTTAAATCCTGACGCAATTTCTGTGTTTCATCGTCAAAGTGAAGGTCCAAGTGATAGAGTAAAGCTGCTGTAGTGCATCGGAGTCTAATACTGATCTCCCAGGAATCTCTCAAGGCAAACCACAAGCAATGAGAAGATGTACGCTTCTTGTACTTAAGTCGTCATTGTGCCTTTTGTATTATATTCCGACGCGATTTCTGTATTTCTACGTAAACGTGAAGGTCCAAGGGATACAGTTAACCTGATGTGGTGGATGGAGTACTAATACGGGTCTCCCAGGAAACGCTCAAAGCAAACCACAAACAATGAGAAGATTTATTCTTCTTGTATATATGTCGGCATTGTGCATTTTGTATTAAATCCCGACGCAATTTCTGTGTTTCACCGTCAATGTGAAGGTCCAAGGGATACAGTAAAGCTGCAATAGTGCATCGGAATCTGATACTGAATTTCTAGGAGACGCTGAAAGCTTACCTCAAGCAATGAGAGGACTTTCTCTTCTTGTACTTAAGTCGGCATTGTGCCCTTTCTATTAAATCCAGGCGCTATTTCTGTGTTTCATCGTCAAGATCCAAGGAGCAGAGTGGAGCTGCAGTAGTGCATCGGAATCTAATACTGATATCCCAGGGACAGTCAAAGCAAACCAGATACAATGAAAAGGTTTACTCTTCTGGTACTTATATCGGCATTGTGCCTTTTGTATTAAATCCCGACGCAATTTCTGTGTTTCGTCGTCAATGTGAAAGTCCAAGGAATAGAGTAAAGCTGCAGTAGTGCATCGGAATCCAATACAGATCTCCCAGGCAACGCTCAAAGCAAACCACAAACATTGAGGTGATTTACACTTCTTGTACTTAAGTCGACATTGTGAATTTTGTATTAAATCCCTACGCTCTTTCTGTGTTTCATATTCAATGTGAAGGTCCAAGTGATAGAGTAAAGCTGCAGCAGCACATCGGAATCTAATACTGATCTCCCAGGAAACGCCCAAAGCAAACCACAAACAATGAGAAGATTTACTATTCCTGTACGTAAGTCGGCATTGTGCATTTTGTATTAAATCCAGACGCAATTTCTGTGTTTCATCGTCAATTTGAAGGTCCAAGGGATAGAGTAAAGCTGCAGTAGTGCATCGGAATTTATAACTGATCTCCCAGGAAACACTCAAAGTTAACCACAAACAATGAGGAGATTTACTCATCTTGCACTTAAGTCAGCATTGTTCCTTCTGTATTAAATCCCGACGCAAGTTCTGTGTTTCATCATCAATGTGAAGGTCCATGGGATAGAGTAAAGCTGCAGTAGTGCATCGGAATCTATTACTGATCTCCAAGGAAATGCTCTCACCAAACTACAAACAATGAGAAGATTTACTCTACTTGTACTTAAGTCGGCATTGTGCCTTTTGTATTAAATCCCAACGCAATTTCTGTGTTTCGTTGTCAATGTGAACGTCCAAGGGATAGAGTAAAGCTGCAGTAGGACATCGGAATCTAATACTGGTCTCCCAGGAAACGCTCAAAACAAACCACAACAATGAAAAGATGTAATCTTCTTGTACTTAAGCCGACATTGTGCTATTTTATTAAATCCCGACGCAATTTCTGTCCTTCATCGTCAATGTGAAGGTCCAACGAATAGAGTAAAGCTGCAGTAGTGCTTCGGAATCTAATACTGATCTCCCAGGAAACGCACAAAGCAACCACAAACAATGAGGTGATTTACTCTTCTTGTACTTAAGTCGGAATTGCTCCTTATGTATTACTTCCCGACGAAATTTCTGTGATTCATCGTCAATGTGAAAGTCCAAGGGATAGATTAAAGCTGCTGTAGTGTATCGGAATCTAATACTGATCTCCCAGGAAACGCTCAAAGCGAACCACAACCAATGAGAAGATTTACTCTTCTTGTACTTAAGTCGGCATTGTGCATTTTGTATTAAATCCCGACGCAATTTCTTTGCTTCATCGTGAATGTGAAGGTCCAAGGGATAGAGTAAAACTGCAGTAGTGCATCGGAATCTACTACTAATCTCCCATGTAACGCTCAAAGCATACCAGAAACAATGAGAAGATTTAATCTCCTTGAACTTAAGTCTGCATAGTTATTTTTGTATTAAATCCCGTCGCAATTTCTGTATTTCATCGTAAACGTGTAGGTCCAAGGGATGCAGTAAACCTGATGTGGTGCATGGAAATCTAATAATGGTCTCCCAGGAAACGCTCAAAGCTAACCACAAACAACGAGAAGATTTGTCCCTACTTGTAGATAAGACGCCATTGCTCCTTTTGTATTAAATCCCGACGCATTATCTGTGTTTCATCGTCAATTTGAAGGTCCAAGGGATAGAGTAAAGCTGCTGTAGTGCATCGAAATCTAATACTGATCTCCCAGGGGAAGCTCAAAGCAAAACACAAACAACGAGAAGATTTACTCTTCTTGTACCTAAGTCGGCATTGTGTCGTTTGTATTAAATCCTGACGCAATTTCTGTGTTTCATCGTCAATGTTAAGGTCCAAGGAATAGAGTCAGCTTCAGTAGAGCATCGGAATCTAATACCGATCTCCCAGGAAACGCTCAAAGCAACCCAGAAAAAATGAGAAGATTTACTCTTCTTGTACTTAAGTCGGCATTGCTCCTTATCAATTACATCCCGACGAAATATCTGTGTTTCATCGTCAATGTGAAGGTCCGACGGATAGAGAAAAGCTGCAGTGGTGCATCAGATTCTAATACTGATCTCCAAGCAAACGCTCAAAGCAAACCACAAACAATGAGAAGATTGACTCTTCTTGTACGTAAGTTGGCATTGAGCCTTTCGTATTAAAACCCGACGCAATTTCAGTGTTTCGTCGTCATTGTGGAGGTTCTAAGGATAGAGTAAGGCTGCAGTAGTGCATCGGACTCTAATACTGATCGCCCAGCAATCGCTCAAAGGAAACCTCATCCACTTAGAAGATTTACTCTAGTTGTAGTTAAGTCTGCACTGTGTCTATGTATAAAATCCCGAATCAATATCTATGTTTCATAATCAATGTGAAGGTCCAAGGGATGGATTAAATCTGCAGTAGTGTATCGGAAAAAATACAGATCTCTCAGGAAACGTTCAAAACAAACCACAAACAATGAGAAGATTCACTCTTCATGTACGTAAGTTGACATTGAGCCTTTGGTATTACATCCCGACACAATTTCAGTGTTTCGTCGTCAATGTGGAGGTCCTAAGGATAGAGTAAGGCTGCAGTAGTGCATCGGACTCTAATACTGATCCCCCAGCAATCGCTCAAAGCAAACCACAACCAATTAGAGGATTTACTCTTCTTGTACTTAAGTCGGCACTGTGCCTTTTTGCATTAAATTCCGACGCCATATCTATGTTTAATCGTCAATGTGAAGGTAAAAGTGATAGAGTAAATCCGCAGTAGTGCATCCGAATCTAATAATGATCTCACAGGAAACGCTCAAACCGAACCACAAACAATGAGAAGATTTACTTATCTTGTACGTAAGTCGGCATTTAGCCTTTCGTATTAAATCCCGACGCAATTTCTGTATTTCATCGTAAACGTGAAGGTCCAAGGGATTCAGTAAACCTGACGTGGTAGATGGAAATCTAATACTGGTCTCCTAGGAAACGCTCAAAGCAAACCACAACAATGAAAAGATGTACTCTTCTTGTACTTAAGTCGACATTGTGCTATTTTATTAAATCCCGACGCAATTTCTGTAATTCATCGTCAATGTGAAGGTCCAAGGGATAGAGTAAAGCTGCAGTAGTGCTTCGGAATCTAATACTGTTCTCCCAGGAAACGCACAAAGCAAACCACAAACAATGAGGTGATTTACTCAACTTGTACTTAAGTCGGAATTGCTCCTTATGTATTACATCCCGACGAAATTTCTGTGATTCATCGTCAATGTGAAAGTCCAAGGGATAGAGTAAAGCTGCTGTAGTGCATCGAAATCTAATACTGATCACCCAGGGGAAGCTCAAAGCCAAACACAAACAACGAGAAGATTTATTCTTGTACCTAAGTCGGCATTGTGCCTTTTGTATTAAATCCTGACGCAATTTCTGTGTTTCATCGACAATGTGAATGTCCAAGGGGTAGAGTAAAGCTGCAGTAGTGCATCGGAATCTAATACTGACATCCCATGTACGCTAACATCATACCAGAAACAATGAGAAGGTTTACTCTTCTTGTACTTGAGTCGGCAATGTGCCTTTTGTATTAATTCCCAAAACAATATCTGTGTTTCATTGTGTATGACAAGGTCCAAGGGATAGAGTAATGTTGCAGTAGTGCATCGGAATCTAATACTGATCTCCCAGCAAACACCCTATGCAAACCACAACGAATTGGAAGATTTACGCTTCTTGTACTTAAGTCGGCATTGTGCTTTCTGTATTAAATCCCGAATCAATTTCTATGTTTCATCATCAATGTGAATGTCCAAGGCATAGAGTAAATCTGCAGTAGTGCCCCGCAATCAAAGCTAACCACAAACAATGAGGAGACTTCCTCTTCTTGTACTTAAGTCGGCATTGTGCCTTTTGTATGAAATCCCAACGCAATTTCTGTGTATCATGGTCAATGTGAAGGTCCAAGGGTTAGAGTAAAGCTGCAGTAGTGCATCGGAATCCAATACTGATCTCCTAGCAAACGCTCAAAGCAAACCAGAAACAATGAGAAGGTTTACTCTTCTTCTACATAAGTCGGCATTGTGCCTTTTGTATAAAATCCCGACGCCATTTCTGTGCTTCATCGTCGATGTGAAGGTCCAAGGGATAGAGTATAGCTGCAGTAGTGTATCGGAATCTAATACTGATCTCCCAGGAAACGCTCAAAACAAACCACAACCAATGAGAAGATTTACTCTTCTTGTACTTAAGTCGGCATTGTGCCTTTTGTATTAAATCCCGACCCAATTTCTGTCCTTCATCGTCAATGTGAAGGTCCAAGGGATAGAGCAAATCTGCAGTAATGCATCGGAATCTAATACTGATCTCCCAGGTATCGCACAAAGCAAACCTCAAACAGTGAGAAGATTTACTCTTCCTGTACTTAAGTCGGCATTGTGCCATTTGTAAACAATCCCGACGCAATTTCTGTGTTTCATCGTCAATGTTAAGGTCCAAGGGATAAAGTCAGCTGCCGTAGTGCATTGGAATCTAATACCGATCTCCCAGGAAACGCTCAAAGCAACCCAGAAAAAATGAGAAGATTTACTCTTCTTGTACATAAGTCGGCTTTGCTCCTTATCAATTACATCCCGACGAAATATCTGTGTTTCATCGTCAATGAGAAAGTCCAAGGGATAGAGTAAAGCTGCTGTAGTGAAACGAAATCTAATGCTGATCTCCCAGGGGAAGCTCAAAGCAAAACAGAAACAACGAGAAGATACACTCTTCTTGTACGAAGTCGTCATTGTACCTTTTGTATGAAATCCTGACACAATATCTGTGTTTCATCGTCAATGTGAAGGTCCGACGGATAGAGCAAAGCTGCAGTGGTGCATCGGATTCTAATACTGATCTCCCAGCAAACGCTCAAAGCAATTCTCCACTAATTAGAAGATTTACTCTTCTTGTACCTAAGTCGGCATTGTGCCTTTTATATTAAATCCCGACGCTATTTCTGTCTTTCATCGTCAATGCGAAGGTCCAAGTGATAGAGTAAATCTGCAGTAGTGCATCGGAATCTAATACTGATCTCCAAGGAAACGCTCAACGCAAACCACAGACAATCTGAAGATTACACTTCTTGTAATTAAGTCGGCATTGCGCCTTTTGTATTAAATCCCGACGCTATTTGGGTGTTTCATCGTCAATTTGAAGGTCCAAGGGATAGAGTAAAGCAGCTGTAGAGCATCGAAATCTAATACTGATCTCCCAGGGGAAGCTCAAAGCAAAACACAAACAACGAGAAGATTTACTCTTCTTGTACCTAAGTCGGCATTGTGTCTTTTGTATAAAATCCTGACGCAATTTCTGTGTTTCATCGTCAATGTGAAGGTCCAAGGGATAGAGTAAAGCTACAGTAGTGCATCGGAATCTAATACTTATCTGTCAGGAACGCTCAAACCAAACCACAAAGAATGAGAAGATTTACTCTTCTGGTAATGAAGTCGGCATTGTGCATTTTGTTTTAAATCCCGACGCCATATTTTGTGTTTCATCGTAAACGTAAAGGTACAAGGGATACAGTAAACCTGATGTGGTGCATGGAAATCTAATATAGGTCTCAAAGAGATCGCTCAAAACATACCAAAAACAATGAGAAGATTTACTCTTCTTCTACTTAAGTCGGAATTGTGCCTTTTGTATTAAATCCTGACGCAATTTCTGTGTTTCATCGTCAATGTGAAGGTCCAAGGGATAGAGGAAAGCTGCAGGTGTGAATCGGAATCTAATACAGATCTCCCAGCAAACGCTCAAAGCAAACCTCCACTAATCAGAAGATTTACTCTTCTTGTACTTAAGTTGGCATTGTGCCCAATGTATAAAATCCTGACGCAATTTCAGTGTTTCATCGTCAATGTGAAGCCTTAAGCGATAGAGTAAAGCTGCAGTGGTGCATCGGAGTCTAATACTGATCTCCCAGGGGAAGCACAAAGCAAAACACAAACAACGAGAAGATTTACTCCTCCTGTACCTAAGTCGGCATTGTGCCTTTTGTATTAAATCCTGACGCAATTTCTGTGTTTCATCGTCAATGTGAAGGTCCAAGGGATAGAACAAAGCTGCAGTGGTGCATCGGAATCTAATACTGATCTCCCAGCAAACGCACTAAGCAAACGACCACTAATTAGAAAATTGACTCTACTTGTACCTAAGTCCGCATTGTGCCTTTTGTATGAAATCCTGACGCAATACCTGTGTTTCACCGTCAACGTGAATGTCCAAGGGATTGAGTAAAGCTGCAGTAGTGCATCGTAATCTAATACTGACCTCCCATGTACGCTCACAGCATACCAGAAACATTGAGAAGGTTTACTCTTCTTGTACTTAAGTCGGCAATGTGCCTTTTGTATTAATTAACGAAACAATTTCTGTGTTTCATTGTCTATGATAAGGTCCAAGGGATAGAGTAAATCTGCAGTAGTGCAACGGAATCTAATACAGATCACCCAGGAAACGTTCAAAGCAAACCACAAACAATGAGAAGATTTACTCTTCTCGTACGTAAGTCGGCATTGAGCATTACGTATTAAATCCCGACGCAATTTCTGTATTTCATCGTAAACGTGAAGGTCCAAGGGATACAGGAATTATGATGTGGAAGATGGAAATCTAATACTGGTCTCCCAGGAAACGCTCAAAGCAAACCACAACAACGAAAAGATTTACTCTTCTTGTACTTAAGTCGGCATTGTACCATTTGCATTAAATCCCGACGCAATATCTGTGTTTCATCGTCAATGTGAAGGTGCAAGGTGTAGAGTAAAGCCGCAGTAGTGCATCGGAATCTAATACTGATCTCCCAGGAAACGCTCAATGCAACCCAGAAACATTGAGAAGACTTTATCTTCTTGTACTTAAGTCGGCATTGCTCCTTATGTATTACATCCCGACGAAATTTCTGTGTTTCATCGTCAATGTGAAAGTCCAAGGGATAGAGTAAAGCTGCTGTAGCGCATCAGAATCTAATACTGATCTCCCAGGTGAAGCTCAAAGCAAAACACAAACAACGAGAAGATTTACTCTTCTTTTACCTAAGTCGGCATTGTGCCTTTTGTATTAAATCTTGAAGCAATTTCTGTGTTTCATCGTCAATGTGAAGGGCCAAGGGATAGGGCAAAGCTGCAGTGGTGCATCGGAATCTAATACTGATCTCCCAGCAAACGCTCAAACAAATCTCCACTAATTAGAAGATTTACTCATCTTGTACCTAAGTCGGCATTGTGCCTTTTGTATTAAATCCGGATGCAATTTCTCTGTTTCATCGTCAATTTGAAGGGCCAAGGGATCGAGTAAAGCTGAAGTAGTGGATCAGAATCTAATACTTATCTCCCAGGAAACGCCCTAAACAAACCACAACCAATTAGAAGATTTACGCTTCTTGAACTTAAGTCGGCATTGTGCCTTTTCTATTAAATCCCGACGCAACTTCTGTACTTCGTCGTTAATTTGAAGGACCAAGGTATAGAGTAAACCTGCAGTAGTGCATCTGAATCTAATACTGATCTGCCAGAAACGCTCAAAGCAAAACACAATCGATCAGAAGATATACTCTTCTTGTACTTAAGTCGGCATTGTGCCTTATGTATTAAATCTCGAAGCAATTTCAATATTTCATCGTTAACGTGGCACTCCAAGGGATACAGTAAACCAAATGTGGTACATGGAAATCTACTACTGTTCTCCCAGGGAACGCTCAAATCAAACCAAAAACTATGACAAAATTTACACTTCTTGTACTTTAGTCGGCATTTGGCCTTTTATACTAAATCCCGATGCAATCTCTGTGTTTCATCGTCAATGTGAAGGTCCAAGGGATACAGTAATGCTTCAGTAGTGCATCGGAATCAAATACAGATCTCCCAGGAAACGCTCAAAGCAAACAACAAACGATGAGAAGATTTACTCTTCTTGGGTTCAAGTCGACATTGTTCCTTTTGTATTAAATCCCGACTTAATTTTTGTGTTTCATCGTCAATGTGAAGGTCTAAGGGATAGAGTAAAGCTGCAGTAGTGCATCGGAGTCTAATACTGATCTCCCAGGAAACGCTCAAAGCAAACCAGAAACAATGGGAAGATTTACTCTTCTTGCACTTAAGTCGGCTTTGTGCCTTTTGTAATAAATACCGACACATTTTCGGTATTTCATCGTAAACGTGAAGGTACAAGGTATGGAGTAAACCTGATTAGGTGCATGGAAATCTTATACTTGCCTCACAGGAAACGCTCTAAGCAAACTACAAACAACGAGAAGATTTACTCTTCTTGTACTAAGTCGGCATTGTGCCCTTTGAATTTAATCTCGAAGCAATATCTGTGTTTCATCGTTAATGTAAGGGTACAAGGGTTTCGGTAAAGCTGCAGTAGAGCATCGGAATCTAATACTGATCCCCCTGGAAACGATTAAAGCAAACCACAAACAATGAGAAATTTTACTCTTATGTACTTAAGTCCGCATTGTGCCTTTCGTATTAAATCCGGACGCAATATCTGTGTCTCATTGTCAATGTGAAGTTCCAAGGGATAGAGTAAAGCTGCAGTAGTGCATCTGAATCTAATACTGATCTGCCAGAAACGCTCAAAGCAAAACACAATCGATCAGAAGATGTACTCTTCTTGTACTTAAGTCGGCATTGTGCCTTATGTATTAAATCCCGAAGCAATTTCAATATTTCATCGTTAACGTGGCGCTCCAAGGGATACAGTAAACCAAATGTGGTACATGGAAATCTAATACTGTTCTCCCAGGAAACGCTCAAAGCAAACCCCAAACGATGAGAAGATTTACTCTTCTTGTACTTAGGTCGGCATTGTGCATTTTGTATTAAATCCCGACGCAATTTCTGTGTATCATCGTCAATGTGAAGGTCCAAGCGAGAAAGTAAACCTGCAGTGGTGCATCGGAATCTAATACTGATTTCTAAGGAAACGCTCAAAACAAACCACAAACAATGAGAAGATTTACTCTTCTTGTACATAAGTCGGCATTGTGCCTATTTTATTAAATACCGACGCAAATTATGTATTTCATCGTAAACGTGAAGGACCAAGGATACAGGAAAGCTGCAGTAGTGCATCGGAATCTAATACTGATCTCCCAGGAAACGCTCTAAGCAAATCCCAAACAAAGAGAAGATTTACTCTTCTTCTCCTTAAGCTGGCATTGTGCCTTTTGTATTAAATCCCGACGCTATTTCTGTGTTTCATCGTCAATGCGGAGGTACAAGGGATAGAGTAAAGCTGCAGTAGTGCATCGTAATCTAATACTGATCTCCCAGCAAACGCTCAAAGCAAAACTAACCAATTACAAGATTTACTCTTCTTGAAGTTAAGTCAGCATGGTGCCGTTTGTATTATATCCCGAATTAATATCTGTGTTCCATCATCAATGTGAAGATCCAAGGGATACAGTAAAGCTCCTGTAGTGCATCGGAATCTTATACTAATCTCCCAGGAAACGCTCATAGCAAACCACAAGAATGAGAAGATTTACTTTTCTTTTACTTAAGTCGGAATTGTGCCTTTTGAATTAAATTCCGACGCTATTTCTGTGTTTCATCGTCAGTGTGAAGGTCCAAGGGACAGAGTAAATTTGCAGTAGTGCATCGGAATCTAATACCGATCTCCCAGGACACACTCAAAGCCAACCACAAACAATGAGAAGATATACCCTTCTTGTATTTAAGTCAGCATTGTGCCTTTTGTATTAAATCCAGTCGCTATTTCTGTGTTTCATCGTCCATTTGAAAGTCCAAGGGATTGAGTATTGCTGCAGTAGTCCATCGGAATCTGTTACTGATCTCCCAGGAAACGCTCAAAGCAAACTACAAACAATGAGAGGATTAACTCTTCCTGTACTTAAGTCGGATTTGTGCCTTTGCTATTAAATCCAGACGCAATTTCTGTGTTTAATCGTCAATGTGAAGGTCCAAGGGATAGAGTAAAGCTGCAGCAGTGCATCGGAATCTAATACTGATCTCCCAGGAAACGCTCAAAGCAAAACACAAACAATCAGAAGATTTACACTTCTTGTACTTAAGTCGGCATTGTGCCTTATGTATTAAATCCCGACGCAATTTCTATGTTTCATCGTCAATGTTACGGTCCATGGGATAGAGTAATGCTGCAGTAGTGCATCGGAAACTAATTTTTATCGCCCAGGAATCGCTCAAAGCAAACCAGAAACAATGAGATGGTTTACTCTTCTTGTACTTAAGTCGGCATTGTGCCTTTTGTATTAAATCCCGAAGGAATTTCTGTATTTGATCGTTAACGTGATGGTCCAAGGGATACAGTAAACCTGATGTGGTGCATGAAAATATAATACTGGTCTCCTAGGGAACGCTCAAAGCTAACCAATAACTATGAGAAGATTTACTCTTCTTGTATTTATGTCGGCATTGTGCCTTTAGTATTAAATCCCGACGAAATTTTTGGGTTTCGTCGTCAATATAAATGTCCATGGGATAGAGTAAAGCCGCAGTAGTACATCGGAATCTAATACTGATCTCCCAGGAATCGCTCGAAGCAAACCACAAACAATGAGGAGATTTGCTCTTCACGTACTTAGGTCCGAATTGTGCATTTGTATGAATTCCCGACGCAATTTCTGTGTTTCATCGTCAATGTGAAGGTACAAGGGATACAGTAGAGCTGCAGTATATCGTCGGAATCTAATACAGATCTCCCAGAAACGCTCAAAGCAAAACAGAAACTATGAGAAGGTATACTCTTCTTGTACTTACGTCGGCATTGTGCCTTTTATATTTAATCCCGACGCAATTTCCGTATCTCGTCGTTAATTTGAAGGTCCAAGGTATAGAGTTAAGCTGCAGTAGTGTATCGGAATCTAATACTGATCTCCCAGGAAACGCTCAAAGCCCACCAGAAACAAATGAGAAGGTTTACTCTTCTTGTACTTATGTCGGCATTGTGCCTTTTGTATGAAATCCCGACGCAATATCTGTGTTTTGTCGTCAATGAGAAGGTCCTAGGGATAGAGTAAAGCTGCAGTAGTGCATCGGAATCTAATACCGATCTGCCAGGAAACGCTCAAAGCAAAACACAATCAATCAGAAGATTTACTCTTCTTGTACTTAAGTCGGCATTGTGCCTTATGTATTAAATCCCGAAGCAATTTCTGTATTTCATAGTTAACGTGGTGGTCCAAGGGATACAGTAAACCTGATGTGGTCCATGGAAATCTAATAATGATCTCGCAGGGAACGCTCAAAGCAAACCAAAGACAATGAGAAGATTTACACTTCTTGTACTTAAGTCGGCATTGTGCCTTTTGTATTAAATCCCGACGCAATATCTGCGTTTCATCATCAATGTTAAGGTCCAATGGATACAGTATAGTTGCAGTAGTGCGTCGTAATCTAATACTGATCTCCCAGGAAACGCTCTAAGCAAACCAGAAACAACGAGAACATTACTCTTCTTGTACCTAAGTGAGCATTGTGCCTTTTGTATTAAATCCCGAATCAATTTCTGTGATTCATCATCAATGTGAAGGTCCAAGGGATAGAGTAAAGCTGCGGTAGTGCATCGGAGTCTTATACCGATCTCCCAGGAAACGCTCAATGCAAACCAGACACAATGAGAAGATTTACTCTTCTTGTACTTAAGTCGTCTTTGTGCCTTTTTAGTACTTCCCGACGAAATTTCTGTGTTTCATCGTCAATGTGAATGTCCAAGGGATAGAGTAAAGCTGCAGTAGTGCATCGGAATCAAATACTGATCTTCAAGGAAACGCTCAAAGCGAACAACAAACAATGAGAAGATTTACTCTTCTTGTTCTTAAGTCGACATTGTGCCTTTGTGTTAAATCCCGACGCAATTTATGCATCTCATCGTAAACGTGTAGGTCCAAGGGATACAGTAAACCTGATGTAGTGCATGGAAATCTAATACTGGTTTCCCAGGAAAAGCTCAAAGCAAACCACAAACAATGAGAAGATTTACTCTTCTTGTGCTTAAGTCGGCATTGTGCCTTTTGTATGAAATCCCGACGCAATTTCTGTGTTTCATCGTCAATGTGAAGGTCCAAGGGATAGAGTAAAGCTACAGTAGTGCATCGGAATCTAATACTGATGTCCCAGCAAACGCTCAAAGCAAACCTCAACCAGTTAGACGATTTCCTCTTCTTGTACTTAAGTCGGCATTGTGCCTTTTGTATTAAATCCCGAATCAAGTTCTGTGTTTCACCGTCTATGTGAAGGTCCAAGGGATAGAGTAAATCTGCAGTAGTGCATCGGAATCTAATACTGATTTCCCAGGAAACGCTCAATGCAGACCAGATGCAATGGGGAGGTTAATTCTTCTAGTACCTAAGTCGGCATTGTGCCTTTTTTATTAACTCCCGAAGCCATATCTGTATTTCATCGTCAATGTAAACGTCCAAGAGATATTGTAAAGCTGCAGTAGTGCATCGGAATCTAATACTGATCCCCCAGGAAACGCTTAATGCAAATCACAAACAATGAGAAGATTTACTCTCCTTGTACTTAAGTCGGCATTGTACCTTTTGTAATACATCCCGACGCAATATCTGTGTTTCATCGTCAATGTGCAGGTCCAAGGGAAAGAGTAAAGCTGCAGTGGTGCATCGAAATCTAATATAGATCTCCCAACAAACACTCATAGCAAACCACAACAGTGAGGAAATTTACTCTTCTTGTACTTAAGTTGGCATTGTGCTTTTCTATTAAATACCGACGCAATTTCTGTGTTTCATCGTCAATGTGAAGGTACAAGGGATAGAGTAAATCTGCAGTAGTGCATCGAAATCTAATATAGATCTCCCAGGAAACGCTCATAGCAAACCACAACAGTGAGAAGATTTACTCCCCTTGTACTTAAGTTGGCATTGTACCTTTTGTAATAAATCCCGACGCAGTATCTGTGTTTCATCGTCAATGTGCAGGTCCAAGGGGTAGAGTAAATCTGCAGTAGTGCATCGGAATCTAATACTGATCTCCCATTTAACGCTCACAGCAAACCACAAACTATGAGAAGATTTACCCTTCTCGTATTTAAGTCGGCATTGTGACTTTTGTATAAATCCCGACACAATTTCTGTGTTTCATCGTCAATTTGAAGGTCCAAGGGATTGAGCAATGCTGCAGTAGTGCATCGGAATTTATTACTGATCCCCCAGGAAACGCTCAAAGCAAAACCACAAACAATGAGAAGATTTACTCTTCTTGTACTTAAGTCGGAAATGTGCTATTTGTATTAAATCCCAACGCAATTTCTGTGTTTCATCGTCAATGTGAAGGTCCAAGGGATAGAGTGAAGCTGCAGTTGCGCATCGGAATGTAATACTGATCTCCCAGGAAGCGCTCAAAGCAAACCCCAAACAATGAGAAGATTTACTCTACATGTACTTAAGTCGGCATTGTGCCTATTGTATTAAATCCCAACGCAATATCTGTGTTTCATCGTCAATGAGAAGGTCCAAGCGATAGAGTAAAGCTGCAGTGGAGCATCGGAATCTAATACTGTTCTCCCAGGAAACGCTCAAAGCAAACCACAAACAATGAGAAGATTTACTCTTCTTGTACTTAAGTCGACATTGTGCGTTTTGTATTAAATCCCGACGCAATATATCTGTCTCGTCGTTTATGTGAAGGTCCAAGGGATAGAGTAAAGCTGCAGTAGTGCAATGGAAACTAATACTGATTTCCCAGGAAACGCTCAAAGCAAACCTCAACCAATTAGACGATTTACTCTTCTTGTACTTAATTCGGCATTGTGCCTTTTGTATTAAATCCCGAATCAATTTCTGTGTTTCATCGTCTATGTGAAGGTCCAAGGGATAGAGTAAATTTGCAGTAGTGCATCTGAATGTAATACTGATCTCCCAGGAAACTCTCAATGCAGACCAGAAAGAATGTGAAGGTTAATTCATCTTGTACCTAAGTCGGCATTGTGCCTTTTGTATGAAATTCCGACGCGATTTCTGTGTTTCATCGTCAATGTGAAGGTCCATGGGATAGAGTGAAGCTGCAGTAGTGCATCGGAATCTAATACTGATCTCGAAGGAAACGCTAAAAGCAAACTACAAACAATGTGGAAATTTACTCTTCTTGTACTTAAGTCGGCATGGGCCTTTTGTATTAAATCCCGAAGCAATATCAGCGTTTCATCGACAATGTAAAGATACAAGGGATATAGTAAAGCTGCAGTAGTGCAACGGAATCTAATAGTGATCCCCCAGGAAACGCTTAAAACTAATCACAAACAATGAGAAGATTCACTCTTCTTGTACTTATGTCGGCATTGTGCGTTTTGTATTAAATCCCGAATCAATTTCTGTGTTTCATCGTCAATGTGAAGGTCCAAGGGATAGAGCAAATCTGCAGTAGTGCATCGGAATCTAATACTGATCTCCCAGGAAACGCTCACATCAAACCACAAACTATGAGAAGATTTACCCTACTTGTATTTAAGTCGGCATTGCGAGTTTTGTATTAAATCCCGACGCCATTTCTGTGTTTCATCGTCAATTTGAAGGTCCAAGGGATTGAGTAAACCTGCAGTAGTGAATCGGAATCTATTACTGATATCCCAGGAAGCGTTCAAAGCAAACAAGAAACAATGAGAAGATTTACTCTTCTTGTACCTAAGTTGACATTCAGATTTTTATATTATATCCCGACGCAATGTCTGTGTTTCGTCAACAATGTGAAGTTCCAAAGGATAGAGTTAAGCTGCAGTTGTTCATCGGAATTTAATACTGATCTTCCAGGAAACGCTCAGAGCAACCCACAAACAATGAGAAGATTTACTCTTCTTGTACTCAAGTCGGCATTGTGCCTTTTGTATTAAATCCCGAACCAATATCTGTATTTCATCGTTAACGTGAAGGTCCAAGGGGTACAGTAAGCCTGATGTGGTGCATGGAAATTTAATACTGGTCTCCCAGGGAACGCTCAAATCAAACCAAAAACAAAGAGGAGATTTAATCTTCTTGTACTTAAGACGGCATTGTGCCTTTTAGTATTAATTCCCGACGCAATATCTGTCTTTCATCGTCAATGTGCCGGTCCAAGGGATAGAGTAAAGCTGCAGTGGTGCGTCAGAATCTAATACTTATCGCCCAGGAAACGCTCAAAGCAAACGACAAACAATGGGAATATTTACTCTTCTTGTACTTACGTCGGCATTGTGCCTTTTATATTTAATCCCGACGCAATTTCCGTATCTCGTCGTTAATTTGAAGGTCCAAGGTATAGAGTTAAGCTGCAGTAGTGTATCGGAATCTAATACTGATCTCCCAGGAAACGCTCAAAGCCCACCAGAAACAAATGAGAAGGTTTACTCTTCTTGTACTTATGTCGGCATTGTGCCTTTTGTATGAAATCCCGACGCAATATCTGTGTTTTGTCGTCAATGAGAAGGTCCTAGGGATAGAGTAAAGCTGCAGTAGTGCATCGGAATCTAATACCGATCTGCCAGGAAACGCTCAAAGCAAAACACAATCAATCAGAAGATTTACTCTTCTTGTACTTAAGTCGGCATTGTGCCTTATGTATTAAATCCCGAAGCAATTTCTGTATTTCATCGTTAACGTGGTGGTCCAAGGGATACAGTAAACCTGATGTGGTCCATGGAAATCTAATAATGATCTCGCAGGGAACGCTCAAAGCAAACCAAAGACAATGAGAAGATTTACACTTCTTGTACTTAAGTCGGCATTGTGCCTTTTGTATTAAATCCCGACGCAATATCTGCGTTTCATCATCAATGTTAAGGTCCAATGGATACAGTATAGTTGCAGTAGTGCATCGGAATCTAATACTGATCTCCCTGGAAACGCTCAAAGCGAACCACAAACCATGAGAGGATTTACTCTTATTGTACATAATCCGGCATTGTGCCTGTTGTATTAAAACGCGACACAATTTCTGTGTTTCTTCGTCAATGTGAAGGTCCAGGGGATAGATTAAAGCTGCTGTAGTGCGTCGTAATCTAATACTGATCTCCCAGGAAACGCTCTAAGCAAACCAGAAACAACGAGAACATTACTCTTCTTGTACCTAAGTGAGCATTGTGCCTTTTGTATTAAATCCCGAATCAATTTCTGTGATTCATCATCAATGTGAAGGTCCAAGGGATAGAGTAAAGCTGCGGTAGTGCATCGGAGTCTAATACCGATCTCCCAGGAAACGCTCAATGCAAACCAGACACAATGAGAAGATTTACTCTTCTTGTACTTAAGTCGTCTTTGTGCCTTTTTAGTACTTCCCGACGAAATTTCTGTGTTTCATCGTCAATGTGAATGTCCAAGGGATAGAGTAAAGCTGCAGTAGTGCATCGGAATCAAATACTGATCTTCAAGGAAACGCTCAAAGCGAACAACAAACAATGAGAAGATTTACTCTTCTTGTTCTTAAGTCGACATTGTGCCTTTGTGTTAAATCCCGACGCAATTTATGCATCTCATCGTAAACGTGTAGGTCCAAGGGATACAGTAAACCTGATGTAGTGCATGGAAATCTAATACTGGTTTCCCAGGAAAAGCTCAAAGCAAACCACAAACAATGAGAAGATTTACTCTTCTTGTGCTTAAGTCGGCATTGTGCCTTTTGTATGAAATCCCGACGCAATTTCTGTGTTTCATCGTCAATGTGAAGGTCCAAGGGATAGAGTAAAGCTACAGTAGTGCATCGGAATCTAATACTGATGTCCCAGCAAACGCTCAAAGCAAACCTCAACCAGTTAGACGATTTCCTCTTCTTGTACTTAAGTCGGCATTGTGCCTTTTGTATTAAATCCCGAATCAAGTTCTGTGTTTCACCGTCTATGCGAAGGTCCAAGGGATAGAGTAAATCTGCAGTAGTGCATCGGAATCTAATACTGATTTCCCAGGAAACGCTCAATGCAGACCAGATGCAATGGGGAGGTTAATTCTTCTAGTACCTAAGTCGGCATTGTGCCTTTTTTATTAACTCCCGAAGCCATATCTGTATTTCATCGTCAATGTAAACGTCCAAGAGATATTGTAAAGCTGCAGTAGTGCATCGGAATCTAATACTGATCCCCCAGGAAACGCTTAATGCAAATCACAAATAATGAGAAGATTTACTCTCCTTGTACTTAAGTCGGCATTGTACCTTTTGTAATACATCCCGACGCAATATCTGTGTTTCATCGTCAATGTGCAGGTCCAAGGGAAAGAGTAAAGCTGCAGTGGTGCATCGAAATCTAATATAGATCTCCCAACAAACACTCATAGCAAACCACAACAGTGAGGAAATTTACTCTTCTTGTACTTAAGTTGGCATTGTGCTTTTCTATTAAATACCGACGCAATTTCTGTGTTTCATCGTCAATGTGAAGGTACAAGGGATAGAGTAAATCTGCAGTAGTGCATCGAAATCTAATATAGATCTCCCAGGAAACGCTCATAGCAAACCACAACAGTGAGAAGATTTACTCCCCTTGTACTTAAGTTGGCATTGTACCTTTTGTAATAAATCCCGACGCAGTATCTGTGTTTCATCGTCAATGTGCAGGTCCAAGGGATAGAGTAAATCTGCAGTAGTGCATCGGAATCTAATACTGATCTCCCATTTAACGCTCACAGCAAACCACAAACTATGAGAAGATTTACCCTTCTCGTATTTAAGTCGGCATTGTGACTTTTGTATAAATCCCGACACAATTTCTGTGTTTCATCGTCAATTTGAAGGTCCAAGGGATTGAGCAATGCTGCAGTAGTGCATCGGAATTTATTACTGATCCCCCAGGAAACGCTCAAAGCAAAACCACAAACAATGAGAAGATTTACTCTTCTTGTACTTAAGTCGGAAATGTGCTATTTGTATTAAATCCCAACGCAATTTCTGTGTTTCATCGTCAATGTGAAGGTCCAAGGGATAGAGTGAAGCTGCAGTTGCGCATCGGAATGTAATACTGATCTCCCAGGAAGCGCTCAAAGCAAACCCCAAACAATGAGAAGATTTACTCTACATGTACTTAAGTCGGCATTGTGCCTATTGTATTAAATCCCAACGCAATATCTGTGTTTCATCGTCAATGAGAAGGTCCAAGCGATAGAGTAAAGCTGCAGTGGAGCATCGGAATCTAATACTGTTCTCCCAGGAAACGCTCAAAGCAAACCACAAACAATGAGAAGATTTACTCTTCTTGTACTTAAGTCGACATTGTGCGTTTTGTATTAAATCCCGACGCAATATATCTGTCTCGTCGTTTATGTGAAGGTCCAAGGGATAGAGTAAAGCTGCAGTAGTGCAATGGAAACTAATACTGATTTCCCAGGAAACGCTCAAAGCAAACCTCAACCAATTAGACGATTTACTCTTCTTGTACTTAATTCGGCATTGTGCCTTTTGTATTAAATCCCGAATCAATTTCTGTGTTTCATCGTCTATGTGGAGGTCCAAGGGATAGAGTAAATTTGCAGTAGTGCATCTGAATGTAATACTGATCTCCCAGGAAACTCTCAATGCAGACCAGAAAGAATGTGAAGGTTAATTCATCTTGTACCTAAGTCGGCATTGTGCCTTTTGTATGAAATTCCGACGCGATTTCTGTGTTTCATCGTCAATGTGAAGGTCCATGGGATAGAGTGAAGCTGCAGTAGTGCATCGGAATCTAATACTGATCTCGAAGGAAACGCTAAAAGCAAACTACAAACAATGTGGAAATTTACTCTTCTTGTACTTAAGTCGGCATGGGCCTTTTGTATTAAATCCCGAAGCAATATCAGCGTTTCATCGACAATGTAAAGGTACAAGGGATATAGTAAAGCTGCAGTAGTGCAACGGAATCTAATAGTGATCCCCCAGGAAACGCTTAAAGCTAATCACAAACAATGAGAAGATTCACTCTTCTTGTACTTATGTCGGCATTGTGCGTTTTGTATTAAATCCCGAATCAATTTCTGTGTTTCATCGTCAATGTGAAGGTCCAAGGGATAGAGCAAATCTGCAGTAGTGCATTGGAATCTAATACTGATCTCCCAGGAAACCCTCACATCAAACCACAAACTATGAGAAGATTTACCCTACTTGTATTTAAGTCGGCATTGCGAGTTTTGTATTAAATCCCGACGCCATTTCTGTGTTTCATCGTCAATTTGAAGGTCCAAGGGATTGAGTAAACCTGCAGTAGTGAATCGGAATCTATTACTGATATCCCAGGAAGCGTTCAAAGCAAACAAGAAACAATGAGAAGATTTACTCTTCTTGTACCTAAGTTGACATTCAGATTTTTATATTATATCCCGACGCAATGTCTGTGTTTCGTCAACAATGTGAAGTTCCAAAGGATAGAGTTAAGCTGCAGTTGTTCATCGGAATTTAATACTGATCTTCCAGGAAACGCTCAGAGCAACCCACAAACAATGAGAAGATTTACTCTTCTTGTACTCAAGTCGGCATTGTGCCTTTTGTATTAAATCCCGAACCAATATCTGTATTTCATCGTTAACGTGAAGGTCCAAGGGGTACAGTAAGCCTGATGTGGTGCATGGAAATTTAATACTGGTCTCCCAGGGAACGTTCAAATCAAACCAAAAACAAAGAGGAGATTTAATCTTCTTGTACTTAAGACGGCATTGTGCCTTTTAGTATTAATTCCCGACGCAATATCTGTCTTTCATCGTCAATGTGCCGGTCCAAGGGATAGAGTAAAGCTGCAGTGGTGCGTCAGAATCTAATACTTATCGCCCAGGAAACGCTCAAAGCAAACGACAAACAATGGGAATATTTACTCTTCTTGTACTTAAGTCGGCATTGTGCATTTTGTATTAAATCCCGAGGAAATATCAGTATTTCATCGTAAACGTTATGGTCCAAGGGATACAGTAAACCTCATTGGGTGCCTGAAAGTCTAATACTTGTCTCCCAGAAAACGCTCAAACCAAACCACAAACAATGGGGAGATTTACTCTTCTTGTACTTAAGTCGGCATTATGCCATTTGTATTAAATCCCGACGCAATTTCTGTGTTTCATCGTCAATGTGACGGCCCATGGGACAGAGTAAATCTTCAATAGTGCATTGGAATCTAATATTGATCTCCCAGGAATCGCTCAAAGCAAACCAGAAACAATGAGAAGATTTACTTTTCTTGTACGTAAGTCGGCATTGTGAGTTTTGTATTAAATCCCGACGCAATATCTGTGTTTCGTCGTCAATGTGAGGGAGCAAGGGATAGAGTAAAGCTGCAGTAGTTCATCGGAATCTAATACTGATCTCCCAGGAAACGCTCAAAGCAAACCACAAACAATGACAAGATTTACTCTTCTTGTACTTAAGTTGGCATTGTGCCTTTGGTAATAAATCCCGAAGCAATATCAGTATTTCATCGTTAACGTGAAGGTCCATGGGATACAGTAAACGTGATGTGGTGCATGGAAATCTAATACTGGTCTCCCAGGGAACGCTCAAAGCTAACCAAAAACAATGAGAAGATTAATCTTCTTGTACTTAAGTCGGCATTGTGCCTTTTGTATTAATACCCGACGCAATTTCTGTGTTTCATCGTCAATTTGAAAGTCCAAGGGAAAGATTAATGCTGCAGTTGTGCATCGGGATCTAATACTTATCTGCCAGGAAACGCTCAAAGCACACCACAAACAATGAGAAGATTTACTCTTCTTGTACTCAAGTTGGCATTGTGCCTTTTGTATTAAACTCCGATGCAATTTCTGTGTTTCATCGTCAATGTGAAGGTCCAAGGGATAGGGTAAAGCTGCAGTGGTGCATCGGAATCTAATATTGATCTCCCAGGAAACGCTCATAGCAATCCACAACAGTGAGAGGATTTACTCTTCTTGTAGTTAAGTCGGCATTGTGCTTTTTCTATTAAATACCGACTCAATTTCTGTGTTTCATCGTGAATGTGATGGTCCACGGAATTGAGTAATGTTGCTGTAGTGCATCGGAAGCTAATACTGATCCCCCAGGAAACGCTCAAAGGATACCACAAACCATGAGAAGATTTACTATTCATTTACTTAAGTCGGCATTGTGCCTTTTAGTATTAAATCCGACGAAATATCTGTCTTTCATCGTCAATGTGCCGGTCCAAGGGATAGAGTAAAGCTGCAGTGGTGCGTCGGAATCTAATACTAATCGCCCAGGAAACGCTCAAAGCAAACAAGAAAGAATGAGTAGATTTCCTCTTCTTGTACTTAAGTCGGCTTTGTGCCTTTTGTATTAAATCCCGACGCAATTTCTGTATTTCATCGTTAACGTGAAGGTCCAGGGGATACAGTAAACCTCTTTGGGTGCATGGTAATGTAATACTTGTCTCACAGAAAACGCTCAAAGCAAACCACGAACAATGAGATAATTTACTCTTCTTGCACTGAAGTCGGCATTGTGCCTTTTGTATAAAATCCCAACGCAATTTCTGTTTTTCAACGTCAATGTGATTGTCCATGGGATAGAGTAAAGCTGCAGTAGCGCATCGCAATCTAATATAGATCTCTTAGGAAACGCTCAAAGCAAACCAGAAACAATGAGAAGATTTACTCTTCTTGTACTTAAGTCGGCATTGTGCCTTTTGTATTAATTCCCGACGCAATTTCTGTGTTTCATCGTCAATCTGAAAGTCAAAGGGAAAGATTAATGCTGCAGTTGTGCATCGGGATCTAATACTTATCTGCCAGGAAACGCTCAAAGCACACCACAAACAATGAGAAGATTTACTCTTCTTGTACTCAAGTTGGCATTGTGCCTTTTGTATTAAAACCCGATGCAATTTCTTTGTTTCATCGTCAATGTGAAGGTGCAAGGGTTAGAGAAAAGCTACAGTAGTGCATCGGAATCTAATACAGATCTCACAGGAAACGCTTAAAGCAAACCACAAACAAATAAGAAGATTTACTCTTTATGTACTCAAGTTGGCATTGTGCCTTTTGTATTAATTCCCGACACAATTTCTGTGCTTCAACGGCATGTTGAAGGTCCAAGGTATAGAGTAAAGATGCAGTAGTGCATCGGAATCTATTACTAATCTCCCAGGAAACGCTCGAAGCAAACCACAAATATAGAGAAGATTTACTCTCCTTATACTTAAGTCGGCATTGTGCCTTTTGTATTAAACCCCGAATCAATTTCTCTGTTTCATCGTCTATGTGAATGTCCAAGGGATAGAGTAAATCTGCAATGGTGCATCGGAATCTAATACTGATCTCACAGAAAACGCTCAAAGCAAACCAGAAACAATGAGGAGGTTCATTCTTCTTGTACCTAAGTCGGCATTGTGCCTTTTGTATTATATCCCGACGCAATTTCTGTGTTTCATCGTCAATGTGAAGGTCCGAGGGATAGAGTTAAAATGCAGTAGTGCGTCGGAATCTAATACTGCTCTCCCAGTAAACGCTCAAAGCAAACCAGAAACAATGAGAAGATTTTCTCTTCTTGTACTTAAGTCGGCATTGTGCCTTTTGTATTAAATCCCGACGCAATTTCTGTGTTTCATCTTGAAAGTGAAGGGCCAAGGGATAGAGTAAATCTGCAGTAGTGCATTGGAATCTATTACTGATCTCCCAGGAAACGCTCAAAGCAAACCACAAACAAAGAGACGATTTACTGTTCTTGTACTTATGTCGGCATTGTGACTTTTGTATCAAACCATGACGTAATTTCTGTGTTTCACCGTCAATGTGAAGGTCCAAGGGATAGAGTAAAGCTGCAGTAGTCTGATCGTCCAGGAAACGCTCAAAGCAAACCACAAACAATGAGAAGATTTACTCTTCTTGTATGTAAGTTGGCATTGTGACTTTTGTATTAAATCCCGACACAATTTTTATATTGTTTCATCGTCAATGTTAAGGTCTAAGGGATAGAGTAAAACTACAGTAGTGCATCGGAATCTAATACTGATATCACAGGGAACGCACAAAGCAAACCACAAACAATGAGAAGATTTACTCTTCTTCTACTTAAGTCGGCATTGTGCCTTATGTATTAAATCCCGACACATTTTCTGTGTTTCATCGTAAATGTGAAGGTCCAAGGGATAGAGTAAAGCTGCAGTAGTGCATCGAAATCTAATACTGATCTCCCAGGAAACGCTCAAAGTAAACCACAAACAATGAGAAGATTACTCTTCTTGTACTTAAGTCGGCATTGTGCCTTTTGTATTAATTCCCGACGCAATTTCTGTGTTTCATCGTCAATGTGAAAGACCAAGGGAAAGATTAATGCTGCAGTTGTGCATCGGGATCTAATACTTATCTGCCAGGAAACGCTCAAAGCACACCACAAACAATGAGAAGATTTACTCTTCTTGTACTCAAGTTGGCATTGTGCCTTTTGTATTAAATCCCGACGCAATTTCTGTGTTTCATTGTCAATGTGAAGGTCCAAGGGATAGAGTAAAGCTACAGTAGTGCACCGGAATCTAATTCTGATCTCCCAGCAAACGCTCAAAGCAAACCTCAACCAATTAGAAGAATTACTCTTCTTGTAGTTAAGTCGGCATTGGGCCTTTTGTTTTAAACCCCGAATCAATTTCTCTGTTTCATCGTCTATGTGAATGTCCAAGGGATGGAGTAAATCTGCAATGGTGCATGGGAATCTAATTCTGATCTCCCAGAAAACGCTCAAAGCAAACCAGAAACAATGAGTCGATTTACTCTTCTTGTACTTGAGTCGGCATTGTGACATTTGTATTAAATCCCGAAGCAATTTCTGTGTTTCATCGTCAATGTAATGGTCCAAGGGATAGAATAAAGCTGTGGTAGTGAATCGGAATCTAATACTTAACTCCCAGGAAACGCGCAAAGCAAACCTCAACCAATTAGAAGATTTACTCTTCTTGCACCTAATTCGTCATTGTGCCTTTAGTATTAAATCCCGACGCAATATCTGTGTTTTATCGTCAGTGTGAAAGTCCAAGGGATTGAATAAAGTTGCAGTAGAGCATCAGAATCTAATGCTGATCCCCCAGGAAACGCTCCAAGCAAACCACAAACAATGAGTCGATTTACTCTTCTTGTACTTGAGTCGGCATTGTGACATTTGTATTAAATCCCGACGCAATTCCTGTGTTTCATCGTCAATGTGAAGGTCCAAGGGATAGAGTAAAGCTGCAGTTGTGCATCCGAATCTAATACTTAACTCCCAGGTAACGCTCAAAGCAATCAGCAAACAATGAGAAGATTTACTCTCGTTGTACTTTTGTCGGCATTGTGCCTGTTGTATTAAGTCCCGACGCAATTTCTGTGTTTCATCTTCAATGTGATGGTCCCAGAGATGGAGTAAAGCTACAGTGGTGCATCGGAATCTTATACTGCTCTCCAAGGAAACGCTCAAAGCACACCACAAAGAAAGAGAAGATTTACTCTTCTTGTACTCAAGTTGGCATTGTGCCTTTCGTATTAAAACCCGACGCAATTTCTGTGTTTCATCGCCAATGTGAAGGTGCAAGTATTAGAGATAAGCTACAGTAGTGCATCGTAATCTAATACTGATCTCACAGGAAACGCTCAAAGGAAACCACAAACAATGAGAAGATTTACACTTCTTGTACTCAAGTTGGCATTGTGTTTTTTGTATTAAATCCCGAAGCAATTTATGTCTTCCATCGTCAATGTGATTGTAAAAGGGATTGAGTATAGCTGCAGTAGTACATCGGATTCTAATACTGATCTCCCAGGAAACGCTCAAAGCAAACCACAAACAATGGGAAGATCTACTCTTCTAGTACATAAGTCGGCATTGTGACTTTTGTATTAAATCTCGACGCAATTTCTGTGTTTCATCGTCAATGTGAAGGTCCAAGGGATAGAATAAAGCTGTGGTAGTACATCGGAATCTAATACTGATCTCCCAGGTATCGCTCAAGGCAAACCACAAACAATGAGAAGATTTACTCTTCTTGTACTCAAGTTGGCATTGTGCCTTTTGTATTAAATCCCGATGCAATTCCTGTGCTTCAACGGCAATGTGAAGGTCCAAGGTATGGAGTAAAGCTGCAGTAGTGCATCCGAATCTATTACTGTTCTCCCAGGAAACGCTCAAAGCTAACCACAAATATAGAGAATAATTTCCCTTCTTGTACTTAAGTCGGCATTGTGCCTTTTGTATTAAATCAAGACGCAACGTATGTGTTTCATCGTCAATGTGAAGGTCCAAGAGGTAGAGTAAAGCTGCTGTAGTGCATCGGAATCTAATTCTGATCTCCCAGCAAACGCTCAAAGCAAACCTCAACCAATTACAGGATTTACTCTTCTTGTAATTAAGTCGGCATTGGGCCTTTTGTTTTAAATCCCGAATCAATTTCTGTGTTTCATCGTTAATGTGAATGTCCAAGGGATATAGTAAATCTGCAATGGTGCATCGGAATCTCATACTGATCTCCCAGTAAACGCTCAAAGCAAACCAGAAACAATGAGAAGAATTACTCTTCTTGAACTTTAGTCGGCATTGTGCCTTTTGTGTTAAATCCGGACGCAATTTCTGTGATTCATCGTCAATGTGAAGGTCCAAGCGATAGAGTAATGCAGCAGTATTGCATCGGAATCTTATACTGATCTCCCAGGAAACGCTTAAAGCAAACTACAGACAATAAGAAGATTTACTCTTGGTGTATGTAAGTTGGCATTGTGGTTTTTGAATTAAATCCCGACGCTATTTCTGTGTTTCAACGTCAATGTGAAGGTCCAGGGGATAGAGTAAAGCTGCAGTAGTGCATCGGAATCTAATACTGATCTCCCAGGCAACGCTCAAAGCAAACCAGAAACAATGAGATGATTTACTCTTCTTGTACCTAATTCGGCATTTTGCCTTTTGTATTAAATCCCGACACATTTTCTGTGTTTCATCGTAAATGTGAAGGTCCAAGGGATAGAGTAAAGCTGCAGTAGTGCATCGGAATCTAATACTGATCGTCCTGGAAACGCTCAAAGCAAACCACAAACAATGAGAAGATGTACTCTTCTTGTACTTGAGACTCCTTTGTGCATTTTGTATTAAATCCCGACGCAATTCATGTGTTCATCGTCTATGTGAATGTCCAAGGGATAGAGTAAAGCTGCAGAAGTGCATCGGAATCTAATACTGATCTCCCAGGAAACGCTCAAAGCAAATCAGAAACAATGAGAAAATTTACTCTTCTTGTACTTAAGTCGGCATCGTGCCTTTTGTAATAAATCCCGACGCAATTACTGTGTTTCATCGTCAATGTGAAGGCCCAAGGGAAAGTGTAAAGCTACAGTTGTGCATCGGAATCCAATACTATTCTCCCAGGAAACGCTCATACCAAACCACTTCAACAAGAAAATTTACTCTTCTTGTACTTAAGTCGGCATTGTGACCTTTGTATTTATTCCCGACGCAAATTCTGTGTTTCATCGTCAATGTGAAGGTCCAAGAGATAGATAAAGCTGCAGTAGTGCATCGGAATCTAATACTGATCTCCCATGAAACGCACAAAGCAAACCACAAACAATGAGAAGATTTATTCGTCTTGTACATAAGTCGGCATTGTGGCTTTTGTAATAAATCCTGACGCAATTTCTGTGTTTCATCGTCAGTGTGATGGTCCAAGGGATTGAGTAAAGTTGCAGTAGTGCATCAGAATCTAATACTGATCCCCCAGGAAACGCTCCAAGCCAACCACAAACAATGAGTACATATACTCTTCTTGTACTTAAGTCGGCATTGTGCATTTTGTATTAAATCCCGACGCAATTTCTGTGTTTCATTGTAAGTGTGAAGGTCCAAGGGATAGAGTACAGCTACAGTAGTGCATCCGAATCTAATCCTGATCTCCCAGCATACGCTCAAAGCAAACCTCAACCAATTAGAGGATTTACTCTTCTTGTAATTAAGTCGGCATTGGGCCTTTTGTTTTAAATCCCGAATCAATTTCTGTGTTTCATCGTCTATGTGAATGTCCAAGGGATATAGTAAATCTGCAATGGTGCATCGGAATCTCATACTGATCCCCCAGTAAACGCTCAAAGCACACCACAAACCATGAGAAGATTTACTCTTCTTCTACGTAAGTTGGCACTGTGCCTTTTGTATTAATTCGCGACGCAATTTTTGTGTTTCATCGTCAATGTGAAGGTACAAGGGATACAGTAAAGCTGCAGTATTGCATCGGAATCTAATACAGATCTCAGAGGAAACGCTCAAAGCAAACCACAAACATTGAGAAGATTTACTCTTCTTGTACTTAAGTCGGCATTGTGACGTTTGTATTAAATCCCGACGCAATTTCTTTGTTTCATTGTCAGTGTGAAGGTCCAAGGGATAGAGTAAAGCTACAGTAGTGCATCGGAATCTAATTCTAATCTCCCAGCAAACGCTCAAAGCAAACCTCAACCAATTAGAGGATTTACTCTTCTTGTAATTAAGTCGGCATTGGGCCTTTTGTTTTAAATCCCGAATCAATTTCTGTGTTTCATCGTCTATGTGAATGTCCAAGGGATATAGTAAATCTGCAATGGTGCATCGGAATCTCATACTGATCTATCAGTAAACGCTCAAAGCAAACCAGAAACAATGAGAAGAATTACTAATCTTGAACTTTAGTTGGCATTGTGCCTTTTGTGTTAAATCCGGACGCAATTTCTGTGATTCATCGTCAATGTGAAGGTCCAAGCGATAGAGTAATGCAGCAGTATTGCATCGGAATCTTATACTGATCTCCCAGGAAACGCTTAAAGCAAACTACAGACAATAAGAAGATTTACTCTTGGTGTACGTAAGTTGGCATTGTGGTTTTTGAATTAAATCCCGACGCTATTTCTGTGTTTCAACGTCAATGTGAAGGTCCAGGGGATAGAGTAAAGCTGCAGTAGTGCATCGGAATCTAATACTGATCGCCCAGGCAACGCTCAAAGCAAACCAGAAACAATGAGATGATTTTTTCTTCTTGTACCTAATTCGGCATTTTGCCTTTTGTATTAAATCCCGACACATTTTCTGTGTTTCATCGTAAATGTGAAGGTCCAAGGGATAGAGTAAAGCTGCAGTAGTGCATCGGAATCTAATACTGATCGTCCAGGAAACGCTCAAAGCAAACCACAAACAATGAGAAGATGTACTCTTCTTGTACTTGAGACTCCTTTGTGCATTTTGTATTAATTCCAGACGCAATTCATGTGTTCATCGTCTATGTGAATGTCCAAGGGATAGAGTAAAGCTGCAGAAGTGCATCGGAATCTAATACTGATCTCCCAGGAAACGCTCAAAGCAAATCAGAAACAATGAGAAAATTTACTCTTCTTGTACTTAAGTCGGCATCGTGCCTTTTGTAATAAATCCCGACGCAATTACTGTGTTTCATCGTCAATGTGAAGGCCCAAGGGAAAGTTAATGCTACAGTTGTGCATCGGAATCCAATACTATTCTCCCAGGAAACGCTCATACCAAACCACTTCAACAAGAAAATTTACTCTTCTTGTACTTAAGTCGGCATTGTGACCTTTGTATTTATTCCCGACGCAAATTCTGTGTTTCATCGTCAATGTGAAGGTCCAAGAGATAGATAAAGCTGCAGTAGTGCATCGGAATCTAATACTGATCTCCCATGAAACGCACAAAGCAAACCACAAACAATGAGAAGATTTATTCGTCTTGTACATAAGTCGGCATTGTGGCTTTTGTAATAAATCCTGACGCAATTTCTGTGTTTCATCGTCAGTGTGATGGTCCAAGGGATTGAGTAAAGTTGCAGTAGTGCATCAGAATCTAATACTGATCCCCCAGGAAACGCTCCAAGCAAACCACAAACAATGAGTACATATACTCTTCTTGTACTTAAGTCGGCATTGTGCATTTTGTATTAAATCCCGACGCAATTTCTGTGTTTCATTGTAAGTGTGAAGGTCCAAGGGATAGAGTACAGCTACAGTAGTGCATCCGAATCTAATCCTGATCTCCCAGCATACGCTCAAAGCAAACCTCAACCAATTAGAGGATTTACTCTAATTGTAATTAAGTCGGCATTGGGCCTTTTGTTTTAAATCCCGAATCAATTTCTGTGTTTCATCGTCTATGTGAATGTCCAAGGGATATAGTAAATCTGCAATGGTGCATCCGAATCTAATCCTGATCTCCCAGCATACGCTCAAAGCAAACCTCAACCAATTAGACGATTTACTCTTCTTGTAGTTAAGTCGGCATTAGGCCTTTTGTTCTAAATCCCGAATCAATTTCTGTGTTTCATCGTCTAAGTGAATGTCCAAGGGATAGAGTAAATCTGCAATGGTGCATCGGAATCTAATACTGATCTCCCAGGAAACGCTCAAAGGAAACCAGAAACAATGAGGAGTTTTATACTTCTTGTACCTAAGTCGGCATTGTGCCTTTTGTATTATATCCCGCCGCGATTTCTGTGTTTCATCGTCAACGTGAAGGTCCAAGTGATAGAGTAAAACTGCAGTTGTGCGTCGGAATCTAATACTGATCTCCCAGTAAACTCTGAAAGCAAACCTGAAACAATGAGAAGATTTACTCTTCTTGTACTTAAGTCGGCATTGTGCCTTTTGTATTAAATCCCGACGTAATTTCTGCGTTTCATCATCAATGTGAAGGTCCAAGGGATAGAGTAAAGCTGCAGTAGTGCATTGGAATCTAGTACTGATCTCCCAGAAAACGCTCAATGCAAACCACAAACAAAGAGACGATTTACTGTTCTTGTACTTATGTCGGCATTGTGCCTTTTGTATTAAATCCCGACGCAATTTCTGTGTTTCATCGTCAATGTGAAGGTACAAGCGATAGAGTAATGCAGCAGTAGTGCATCGGAATCTTATACTGATTTCCCAGGAAACGCTTAAAGCAAACTACGGAAAATAAGAAGATTTACTATTTGTGTACGTAAGATGGCATTGTGCTTTTTGTATTAAATCCCGACGCAATTTCTGTGTTTCAACGTCAATGTGAAGGTCCAGGGGATAGAGTAAAGCTGCAGTAGTGCATCGGAATCTAATACTGATCTTCCAGGCAACGCTCAAAGCAAACCACAAACTATGAGAAGATTCACTCTTCTTGTATTTCAGTCGGCATTCTCTTTTTTGTATTAAATCCCGAAGCAATTTATGACTTTCATCGTCAATGTGAATGTCCAAGGGATTGAGTATAGCGGCAGTAGTGTATCGGATTCTAATACTGATCTCCCAGGAAACGCTCAAAGCAAACCACAAACAATGGGAAGATCTACTCTTCTTGTACATATGTCGGCATTGTGACTTTTGTATTAAATCCCGACGCAATTTAGGTGTTTCATCGTAAATGTGAAGGTCCAAGGGATAGAGTAAAGCTGCAGAAGTGTATCGGAATCTAATACTGATCTCCCAGGAAACGCTCAAAGCAAATCAGAAACAATGAGAAAATTTAATCTTCTTGTACTTAAGTCGGCATCGTGCCTAATATAATAAATCCCGACGCAATTTTTGTGTTTCATCGTCAATGTGAAGGCCCAAGGGAATGAGTAAAGCTGCAGTTGTGCATCGGAATCCAATACTATTCTCCCAGGAAACGCTCATACCAAACAACTTCAACAAGAAAATTTACTCTTCTTGTACTTAAGTCGACATTGTGACCTTTGTATTAAATCCCGACGCAAATTCTGTGTTTCATCGTCAATGTGAAGATCCAAGAGATAGATGAAGCTGCAGTAGTGCATCGGAATCTAATACTGATCTCCCAGGAAACGCACAAAGCAAACCACAAACAATGAAAAGATTTATTCTTCTTGTACATAAGTCGGCATTGTGGCTTTTGTATTAAATCCTGACGCAATATCTGTATTTCATCGTCAGGGTGATGGTCCAAGGGATTGAGTAAAGTTGCAGTAGTGCATCAGAATCTAATACTGATCCCCCAGGAAACGTTCCAAGCAAACCACAAACAATGAGTACATATACTCTTCTTGTACTTAAGTCGGCATTGTGCATTTTGTATTAAATTCCGACGCAATTTCTGTGTTTTATTGTCAATGTGAAGGTCCAAGGGATAAAGTACATCTACAGTAGTGCATCGGAATCTAATCCTGATCTCCCAGCAAACGCCCAAAGCAAACCTCAACCAATTAGACGATTTACTCTTCTTGTAGTTAAGTCGGCATTGGGCCTTTTGTTCTAAATCCCGAATCAATTTCTGTGTTTCATCGTCTAAGTGAATGTCCAAGGGATAGAGTAAATCTGCAATGGTGCATCGGAATCTAATACTGATCTCCCAGGAAACGCTCAAAGCAAACCAGAAACAATGAGGAGGTTTATACTTCTTGTACCTAAGTCGGCATTGTGCCTTTTGTATTATATCACGACGCAATTTCTGTGTTTCATCGTCAATGTGAAGGTCCAAGGGATAGAGTAAAACTGCAGTTGTGCGTCGGAGTCTAATACTGATCTCCCAGTAAACGCTCAAAGCTAACCAGAAACAATGAGATAATTTACTCTTCTTGTACTTAAGTCGGCATTGAGCCTTTTGTATTAAATCCCGACGCAATTTCTGTGTTTCATCGTCAATGTGAAGGTCCAAGGGATTGAGTAAAGCTGCAGTAGTGCATTGGAATCTAGTACTGATCTCCCAGGAAACGCTCAATGCAAACCACAAACAATGAGACGATTTACTATTCTTGTACTTATGTCGGCATTGTGCCTTTTGTATTAAATCCCGACGCAATTTCTGTGTTTCATCGTCATTGTGAAGGTACAAGCGATAGAGTAATGCAGCAGTAGTGCATCGGAATCTTATACTGATCTCCCAGGAAACTCTTAAAGCAAACTACAGACAATAAGAAGAATTACTATTCGTGTACGTAAGATGGCATTGTGCTTTTTGTATTAAATCCCGACGGAATTTCTGTGTTTCAACGTCAATGTGAAGGTCCAGGGGATAGAGTAAAGCTGCAGTAGTGCATCGGAATCTAATACTGATCTCCCAGGCAACGCTCAAAGCAAACCACAAGCTATGAGAAGTTTTAGTCTTCTTGTATTTCAGTCGGCATTGTGTTTTTTTGTATTAAATCTCGAAGCAATTTATGTCTTTCATCGTCAATGTGAATGTCCAAGGGATTGAGTATAGCAGCAGTAGTGCATCGGATTCTAATACTGATCTCCCAGGAAACGCTCAAAGCAAACCACAAACAGTGGGAAGATCTACTCTTCTTGTACATAAGTCGGCATTGTGACTTTTGTATTAAATCCCGACGCAATATCTGTGTTTCAACGGCAATGTGACGGTCCAAGTGATAGAATAATGCTGTGGTAGTGCATCGGAATCTAATACTAAACTCCCAGGAAACGCGCAAAGCAAACCTCAACCAATTAGAAGATTTACTCTTCTTGTACCTAATTCGGCATTGTGCCTTTTGTATTAATTCCCGACGCAATATCTGTGTTTTATCGTCAGTGTCAAAGTCCAAGGGATTGAAAAAAGTTGCAGTAGAGCATCAGAATCTAACACTGATCCCCCAGGAAACGCTCCAAGCAAACCACGAGCTATGAGTAGATTTACTCTTCTTGTACTTGAGTCGGCGTTGTGACATTTGTATTAAATCCCGACGCAATTCCTGTGTTTCATCGTCAATGTGAAGGTCCAAGGGATAGAGTAAAGCTGCAGTTGTGCATCCGAATCTAATACTGAACTCCCAGGAAACGCTCAAAGCAATCAGCACACAATGAGAAGATTTTCTCTCGTAGTACTTATGTCGGCATTGTGCCTGTTGTATTAAGTACCGACGCAATTTCTGTGTTTCATCGTCAATGTGATGGTCCAAGAGATGGAGTAAAGCTACAGTAGTGCATCGGAATTTTATACTGCTCTCAAAGGAAACGCTCAAAGCACACCACAAACAATGAGATGATTTACTCTTCTTGTACTCAAGTTGGCATTGTGCCTTTTGTATTAAAACCCGACGCAATTTCTGTGTTTCATCGTCAATGTGAAGGTGCAAGGGTTAGAGATAAGCTACAGTAGTGCATCCGAATCTAATACTGATCTCACAGGAAACGCTCAAAGCACACCACAAACAATGGGAAGATTTACACTTCTTGTACTCAAGTTGGCATTGTGCCTTTTGCATTAAATCCCGACGCAATTTCTGTGTTTCTACGGCAATGTGAAGGTCCAAGGTATAGAGTAAAGCTGCAGTATTGCATCTGAATCTATTACTGATCTCCCAGGAAACGCTCAAAGCAAACCACAAATATAGCGAAGATTTACTCTTCTTGTACTTAAGTCGGCATTGTGCCTTTTGTATTAAATGCCGACGCAACTTCTGTGTTTCATCGTCAATGTGAAGGTCCAAGAGGTAGAGTAAAGCTGCTGTAGTGCGTCGTAATCTCATACTGATCTCCGAGGAAACGCTCAAAGCACACCACAAACAAAGAGACGATATACTCTTCTTGTACGTAAGTTGGCATTGTGCTTTTTGTATTAATTCGCGACGCAATATCTGTGTTTCATCGTCAATGTGAAGGTACAAGGGATACAGTAAAGCTGCAGTAGTGCATCGGAATCTAATACAGATCTCCGAGGAAACGCTCATAGCAAACCACAAACAATGAGAAGATTTACTCTTATTGTATTTCAGTCGGCATTGTGTTTTTTGTATTAAATCCGGAAGCAATTTATGTCTTTCATCGTCAATGTGAATGTCCAAAGGATTGAGTATAGCTGCAGTTGTGCATCGGATTCTAATACTGATCTCCCAGGAAACGCTCAAAGCACACCACAAACAATGAGAATATTTACTCTTCTTGTACGTAAGTTGGCATTGTGACTTTTGTATTAAATCCCGACGCAATTTTTATATTGGTTCATCGTCAATGTGAAGGTCTAAGGGATAGAGTAAAACTACAGTAGTGCATCGGAATCCAATACTGACATCACAGGAAACGCACAAAGCAAACTACAAACAATGAGAAGATTTACTCTTCTTCTACTTAAGTCGGCATTGTGGTTTCTGTATTAAATCCAGACGCAATATCTGTGTTTCATCGTAAATGTGAAGGTCCTAGGGATAGAGTAAAGCTGCAGAAGTGCATCGGAATCTAATACTGATCTCCCAGGAAACGCTGAAAGCAAATCGGTAACAATGAGAAAATTTACTCTTCTTGTACTTAAGTCGGCATCGAGCCTTTTGTAATAAATCCCGACGCAATTTCTGTGTTTCATCGTCAATGTGAAGGCCCAAGGGAATGAGTAAAGCTGCAGTTGTGCATCGGAATCCAATACTATTCTCCCAGGAAACGCTCATAACAAAACACTTCAATAAGAAAATTTACACTTCTTCTACTTTAGTCGGCATTGTGCCCTTTGTATTAAATCCCGACGCAAATTCTGTGTTTCATCGTCAATGTGAAGGTCCAAGAGATAGATGAAGCTGCAGTAGTGCATCGGAATCTAATAATGATCTCCCAGGAAACGCTCAAAGCAAACCACAAACAATGATAAGATTTAGTCTTCTTGTACATAAGTCGGCATTGTGGCTTTTGTATTTAATCCTGACGCAAATTCTGTGTTTCATCGTCAGTGTGATGGTCCAAGGGTTTGAGTAAAGTAGCAGTAGCGCAACAGAATCTAATACTGATCCCCCAGGAAACGCTCCAAGCAAACAACAAACAATGAGTACATTAACTCTTCTTGTACTTAAGTCGGCATTCTGCATTTTGTATTAAATCCCGACGCAATTTCTGTGTTTCATTGCCAATGTGAAGGTCCAAGGGATAGAGTAAGGCTACAGTAGCGCATCGGAATCTAATCCTGATCTCCCAGCAAACGCTCTAAGCGAACCTTAACCAATTAGTAGATTTACTCTTCTTGCAGTTAAGTCAGCGTGGGGCCTTTTGTTCTAATTCCCGAATCAATTTCTGTGGTTCATCGTCTATGTGAATGTCCAAGGGATAGAGTAAATCTACAATTGTGCATCGGAATCTAATACTGATCTCCCAGGAAACGCTCAAAGCAAACCAGAAACAATGAGGAGGATTATTCTTCTTGTACCTAAGTCGGCATTGTGCCTTTTGTATTATATCCCGACGCAATTTCTGTGTTTCATCGTCAATGTGAAGGTCCAAGGGATAGAGTAAAACTGCAGTTGTGCGTCGGAATCTAATACTGATCTCCCAGCAAACGCTCAAAGCAAACCAGAAACAATGAGAAGAATTAGTCTTCTTGTACAAAAATCGGCATTGTCCCTTTTGTATTAAATCCCGACGCAATTTGTGTGTTTCATCCTCAATGTGAAGGTCCAAGGCATAGAGTAAAGCTGCGGTAGTGCATCGGAATCTCTTACTGATCTCCCAGGAAACGCTCAAAGCAAACCACAAACAATGAAAGATGTACTCTTCTTGTACTTGAGACTCCTTTGTGCATTTTGTATTAAATCCCGACGCAATTCCTGTGTTTCATCGTCTATGTGAATGTCCAATTGATAGAGTAAAGCTGCAATGGTGCATCGGAATCTAATACTGATCTCCCAGGAAACGCTCAAAGCAAACCAGAAACAATGCGGAGGTTTATACTTCTTGTACCTAAGTCAGCATTGTGCCTTTTGTATTATATCCCGCCACAATTTCTGTTTTTCATCGTCAATGTGAAGGTCCTAGGGATAGAGTAAAACTGCAGTTGTGCGTCGGAATCTAATACTGATCTCCCAGTAGACGCTCAAAGCAAACCTGAAACAATGAGAAGATTTACTCTTCTTGTACTTAAGTCGGCATTGTGCCTTTTGTATTAAATCCCGACGCAATTTCTGTGTTTCATCATCAATGTGAAGGTCCAAGGGATAGAGTAAAGCTGCAGTAGTGCATTGGAATCTAGTACTGATCTCCCTGGAAACGCTCAATGCAAACCACAAACAAAGAGACGATTTACTGTTCTTGTACTTATGTCGGCATTGTGCCTTTTGTATTAAATCCCGACGCAATTTCTGTGTTTCATCGTCAATGTGAAGGTACAAGCGATAGAGTAATGCAGCAGTAGTGCATCGGAATCTTATACTGATCTCCCAGGAAACGCTTAAAGCAAACTACAGACAATAAGAAGATTTACTCTTCGTGTACGTAAGATGGCATTGTGCTTTTTGTATTAAATCCCGACACAATTTCTGTGTTTCAACGTCAATGTGAAGGTCCAGGGGATAGAGTAAAGCTGCAGTAGTGCATCGGAATCTAATACTGATCTCCCAGGCAGCGCTCAAAGCAAACCACAAACTATGAGAAGATTTACTCTTCTTGTAATTCAGTCGGCATTGTGTTTTTTGTATTAAATCCCGAAGCAATTTATTTCTTTCATCGTCAATGTGAATGTCCAAGGGATTGAGTATAGCGGCAGTAGTGCATCGGATTCTAATACTGATCTCCCAGGAAACGCTCAAAGCAAACCACAAACAATGGGAAGATCTACTCGTCTTGTACATAAGTCGGCATTCGGCATTGTGACTTTTGTTTTAAATCCCGACGCAATTTCGGTGTTTCATCGTCAGTGTGAAGGTACAAGCGATAGAGTAATGCAGCAGTAGTGCATCGGAATCTTATACTGATCTCCCAGGAAACGCTTAAAGCAAACCACAAACAATGAGAAGTTTAATTCTTCTTGTACATAAGTCGGCATTGTGGCTTTTGTATTAAATCCTGACGCAATTTCTGTGCTTGAAGGTCAGTGTGATGGTCCAAGGGCTTGGGTAAAGTTGCAGTAGTGCATCAGAATCTAATACTGATCCCCCAAGAAAGGCTCCAAGCAAACCACAAACAATGAGTACATATACTCTTCTTGTACTTAATTCGGCATTGAGCCTTTTGTATTAAATCCCGAATCAATATCTGTGTTTCATCGTGAATGTGAAGGTCCAAGAGATAGAGCAAAGCTGCAGTAGTGCATCGGAATCTTATCCTGATCTTCCAGGTAATGCTCAAAGCACACCACAAACAATGAGAAGATTTACTCTTCTTGTACGTAAGTTGGCATTGTGACTTTTGTATTAAATCCCGACGCAATTTTTATATTGGTTCATCGTCAATGTGAAGGTCTAAGGGATAGAGTAAAACTACGGTAGTGCATCGGAATCTAATACTGACATCACAGGAAACGCTCAAAGCAAACTACAAACAATGAGAAGATTTACTCTTCTTCTACTTAAGTCGGCATTGTGCCTTCAGTATTAAATCCAGACGCAATATCTGTGTTTCATGGTAAATGTGAAGGTCCTAGGGATAGAGTAAAGCTGCAGCCGTGCATCGGAGTCTAATACTGATCTCCTAGGAAACGCCCATTACAAACCACAAATAATGAGAAGATGTACTCTTCTTGTACTTGAGACTCCTTTTTTGCATTTTGTATTAAATCCCGACGCAATTCCTGTGTTTCATCGTCTATGTGAATGTCCTAGGGATAGAGTAAAGCTGCAGAAGTGCATCAGAATCTAATACTGATCTCACAGGAAACGCTCAAAGCACACCACAAACAATGGCAAGATTTACACTTCTTGTACTCAGGTTGGCATTGTGCCTTTTGCATTAAATCCCGACGCAATTTCTGTGTTTCAACGGCAATGTGAAGGTCCAAGGTATAGAGTAAAACTGCAGTAGTGCATCGGAATCTATTACTGATCTCCCAGGAAACGCTCAAAGAAAACCACAAATATAGAGAAGATTTACTCTTCTTGTACTTAAGTCGGCATTGTGCTTTTTGTATTAATTCGCGACGCAATTTCTGTGTTTCATCGTCAATGTGAAGGTACAAGGGATACAGTAAAGCTGCAGTAGTGCATCGGAATCTAATACAGATCTCCGAGGAAACGCTCAAAGCAAACCAGAAACAATAAGAAGATTTACTCTTCTTGTACTTAAGTCGGCATTGTGCATTTTTTATTAAATCCCGACGCAATTTCTGTGTTTCATCGTCAATGTGTAGGTCCAAGCGATACAGTAATGCAGCAGTAGTGCATCGGAATCTAATACTGATCTCCCAGGCAACGCTCAAAGCAAACCACAAACGATGAGAAGATTTACTCTTCTTGTATTTCAGTCGGCATTGTGTTTTTTGTATTAAGTCCCGAAGCAATTTATGTCTTTCATCGTCAATGTGAATGTCCAAAGGATTGAGTATAGCTGCAGTAGTGCATCGGATTCTAATATTGATCTCCCAGGAAACGCTCAAAGCAAACCACAAACAATGGGAAGAACTACTCTTCTTGTACATAAGTCGGCATTGTGACTTTTGTATTAAATCCCGACGCAATTTCTGTGTTTCATCGTCAATGTGATGGTCCAAGGGATAGAATAAAGCTGTGGTAGTGCATCGGAATCTAATACTGAACTCCCAGGAAACGCGCAAAGCAAACCTCAACCAATTAGAAGATTTACTCTTCTTGTACCTAATTCGGCATTGAGCCTTTTGTATTAAATCCCGAATCAATATCTGTGTTTCATCGTGAATGTGAAGGTCCAAGAGATAGAGCAAAGCTGCAGTAGTGCATCGGAATCTTATCCTGATCTTCCAGGTAACGCTCAAAGCACACCACAAACAATGAGAAGATTTACTCTTCTTGTACGTAAGTTGGCATTGTGACTTTTGTATTAATTCCCGACGCAATTTTTAAATTGGTTCATCGTCAATGTGAAGGTCTAAGGGATAGACTAAAACTACAGTAGTGCATCGGAATCTAATACTGACATCACAGGAAACGCTCAAAGCAAACTACAAACAATGAGAAGATTTACTCTTCTTCTACTTAAGTCGGCATTGTGCCTTCTGTATTAAATCCAGACGCAATATATGTGTTTCATGGTAAATGTGAAGGTCCTAGGGATAGAGTAAAGCTGCTGCCGTGCATCGGAGTATAATACTGATCTCCCAGGAAACGCCCAAAACAAACCACAAACAATGAGAAGATGTACTCTTCTTGTACTTGAGACTCCTTTTTTGCATTTTGTATTAAATACCGACGCAATTCCTGTGTTTCATCGTCTATGTGAATGTCCAAGGGATAGAGTAAAGCTGCAGAAGTGCATCAGAATCTAATACTGATCTCCCAGGAAACGCTCAAAGCAAATCAGTAACAATGAGAAAATTTACTCTTCTTGTACTTAAGTCGGCAACGATCCTTTTGTAATAAATACCGACGCAATTTCTGTGTTTCATCGTCAATGTTAAGGCCCAAGGGAATGAGTAAAGCTGCAGTTGTGCATCGGAATCCAATACTATTCTCCCAGGAAACGCTCATAACAAAACACTTCAATAAGAAAATTTATTCTTCTTGTACTTAAGTCGGCATTGTGCCCTTTGTATTAAATCCCGACGCAAATTCTGTGTTTCATCGTCAATGTAAAGGTCCAAGAGATAGATGAAGCTGCAGTAGTGCAACGGAATCTAATAATGATCTCCCAGGAAACGCTCAAAGCAAGCCACAAACAATGAGAAGATTTACTCTCCTTGTACATAAGTCGGCATTGTGGCTTTTGTATTAAATCCTGACGCATATTCTGTGTTTCATCGTCAGTGTGATGGTCCTAGGGTTTGAGTAAAGTAGCAGTAGCGCATCAGAATCTAATACTGATCCCCTAGGAAACGCTCCAAGCAAACAACAAACAATGAGTACATTTACTCTTCTTGTACTTAAGTCTGCATTCTGCATTTTGTATTAAATCCCGACGCAATTTCTGTGTTTAATTGTCAATGAGAAGGTCCAAGGGATAGAGTAAAGCTACAGTAGCGCATCGGAATCTAATCCTGATCTCCCATCAAACGCTCAAAGCGAACCTAAACCAATTAGATGATTTACTCTTCTTGTAGTTAAGTCGGCATGGGGCCTTTTGTTCTAATTCCCGAATCAATTTTTGTGTTTCATCGTCTATGTGAATGTCCAAGGGATAGAGTAAATCTACAATTGTGCATCGGAATCTAATACTGATCTCCCAGGAAACGCTCAAAGCAAACCAGAAACAATGAGGAGGATTATTCTTCTTGTACCTAAGTCGGCATTGTGCCTTTTGTATTATATCCCGACGCAATTTCTGTGTTTCATCGTCAATGTGAAGGTGCAAGGGATAGAGTAAAGCTGCAGTAGTGCATTGGAATCTAATACTGATCTCCCAGGAAACGCTCAAAGCAAACCACAAACAAAGAGACGATTTACTGTTCTTGTACATATGTCGGCATTGTGCCTTTTGTATTAAATCCCGACGCAATTTCTGTGTTTCATCGTCGATGTGAAGGTCCAAGCGATAGATTAATGCAGCAGTAGTGCATCGGAATCTTATACTGATCTTCCAGGAAACGCTTAAAGCAAACTACAAACAATAAGAAGATTTACCCTTCGTGTACGTAAGTTGGCAGTGTGCTTTTTGTATTAAATCCCGACGCAATTTCATTGTTTCAACGTCAATGTGAAGGTCCAGAGGATAGAGTAAAGCTGCAGTAGTGCCTCGGAATCTAATACTGATCTCCCAGGAAACGCTCAAAGCAAACCACAAACTATGAGAAGATTTACTCTTCTTGTATTTCAGTCGGCATTGTGTTTTTTGTATTAAATACCGACGCAATTTATGTCTTACATCTTCAATTTGAATGTCCAAGGGATTGAGTATAGCTGCAGTAGTGCATCGGAATCTAATACTGATCCCCCAGGAAACGCTCAAAGCAAACCAGAAACAATGAGGAGGATTATTCTTCTTGTACCTAAGTCGGCATTGTGCCTTTTGTATTATATCCCGACGCAATTTCTGTGTTTCATCGTCAATGTGAAGGTCCAAGGGATAGAGTAAAACTGCAGTTGTGCGTCGAAATCTAATACTGATCTACCAGTAAACGCTCAAAGCAAACCAGAAACAATGAGAAGAATTACTCTTCTTGCACAAAAATCGGCATTGTGCCTTTTGTATTAAATCCCGACGCAATTTCTTTGTTTCATCGTCAGTGTGAAGGTGCAAGGGATACAGTAAAGCTGCAGTAGTGCATTAGAATCTAATACTGATCTCCCAGGAAACGCTCAAAGAAAACCACAAACAATGAGAAGATTTACTCTTCTTGTACTTAAGTCGGCATTGTGGCTTTTGTATTAAATCCCGACCTAAATTCTGTGTTTCATCGTCAATGTGACGGTCCAAGAGATAGATAAAGCTGCAGTAGTGCATCGGAATCTAATTCTGATATCCCAGGAAACGCTCAAAGCAAACCACAAACAATGAAAGATGTACTCTTCTTGTACTTGAGTCTCCTTTGTGCATTTTGTATTAAATCCCGACGCAATTCCTGTGTTTCATCGTCAATGTGAAGGCCCAAGGGAATGAGTAAAGCTGCAGTAGTGCATCGGAATCTAATTCTGATATCCCAGGAAACGCTCAAAGCAAACCACAAACAATGAAAGATGTACTCTTCTTGTACTTGAGTCTCCTTTGTGCATTTTGTATTAAATCCCGACGCAATTCCTGTGTTTCATCGTCAATGTGAAGGCCCAAGGGAATGAGTAAAGCTGCAGTTGTGCATCGGAATCTAATACTATTCTCCCAGGAAACGCTCATACCAAACCACTTCAATCAGAAAATTTACTCTTCTTGTACTTAAGTCCGCTTTGTGCCCTTTGTATTAAATCCCGACGCAAATTCTGTGTTTCATCGTCAATGTGAAGGTCCAAGAGATAGATAAAGCTGCAGTAGTGCATCGGAATCTAATTCTGATATCCCAGGAAACGCTCAAAGCAAACCACAAACAATGAGAAGATTTACTCTTCTTGTACTTAAGTCGGCATTGTGGCTTTTGTATTAAATCCTGACGCAATTTCCGTGTTTCATCGTCAGTGCGATGGTCAAGGGATTGAGTAAAGTTGCAGTAGTGCATCAGAATCTAATATTGATCCCCCAGGATACGTTCCAAGCAAACCACAAACAATGAGTACATTTACCCTACTTGTACTTAAGTCGGCATTGTGATTTCTGTATTAAATCCCGTGCAATTTCTGTGGTTCACCGTCAATATGAAGGTCCAAGGGATAGGGTAAAGTTGCAGTAGTGCATCAGAATCTGATACTGATCCCCCAGGAAATGCTCCAAGCAAACCACAAACAAAGAGTAGATTTAATATTTTTGTACTTAAGTCGGCTTTTTGCCTTTTGTATTAAATCCCGACTCTGTTTCTGTGTTTCATCGGCAATGTGAAGGTCCAAGGGATAGAGTAAAGCTGCAGTAGTGCATCGGAATGTATTCCTGATCTCCGAGGAAACGTTCAAAGCAAACCTCAGACAATGAGAAGATTTACCCTTCTTGTACTTAAGTCGGCTTTGTGCCTTTTGTATTAAATCCCGACGCAATTTCTGTGTTTCATCGTCAATGTGAAGGTGCAAGGGATAGAGTAAAGCTGCAGTAGTGCATTGGAATCTAATACTGATCTCCCAGGAAACGCTCAAAGCAAAACCACAAACAAAGAGACGATTTACTGTTGTTGGACATATGTCGGCATTGTGCCTTTTGTATTAAATCCCGACGCAATTTCTGTGTTTCATCGTCGATGTGAAGGTCCAAGCGATAGATTAATGCAGCAGTAGTGCATCGGAATCTTATACTGATCTTCCAGGAAACGCTTAAAGCAAACTACAAACAATAAGAAGATTTACTCTTCGTGTACGTAAGTTGGCATTGTGTTTTGTATTAAATCCCGACGCAATTTCATTGTTTCAACGTCAATGTGAAGGTCCAGGGGATAGAGTAAAGCTGCAGTAGTGCCTCGGAATCTAATACTGATCTCCCAGGAAACGCTCAAAGCAAACCACAAATTATGAGAAGATTTACTCTTCTTGTATTTCAGTCGGCATTGTGTTTTTTGTATTAAATCCCGAGGCAATTTATGTCTTACATCGTCAATGTGAATGTCCAAGCGATTGAGTATTGCTGCAGTAGTGCATCGGAATCTAATACTGATCTCCCAGGAAACGCTCAAAGCAAACCAGAAACAATGAGGAGGATTATTCTTCTTGTACCTAAGTCGGCATTGTGCCTATTGTATTATATCCCGACGCAATTTCTGTGATTCATCGTCAATGTGAAGGTCCAAGGGATGGAGTTAAACTGCAGTTGTGCGTCGGAATCTAATACTGATCTACCAGTAAACGCTCAAAGCAAACCAGAAACAGTGAGAAGAATTACTCTTCTCGTTCAAAAATCGGCTTTGTGCCTTTTGTATTAAATCCCGACGCAATTTCTGTGTTTCATCGTCAATGTGAAGGTCCAAGAGATAGATAAAGCTGCAGTAGTGCCTCGGAATCTAATACTGATCTCCCAGGAAACGCTCAAAGCAAACCACAAACTATGAGAAGATTTACTCTTCTTGTATTTCATTCGGCATTGTGTTTTTTGTATTAAATCCCGAGGCAATTTATGTCTTACATCGTCAATGTGAATGTCCAAGGGATTGAGTATAGCTGCAGTAGTGCATCGGAATGTAATACTGATCTCCCAGGAAACGCTCAAAGCAAACCACAAACAATGAGAAGATTTACTCTTCTTGTACTCAAGTCGGCATTGTGGCTTTTGTATTAAATCCTGACGCAATTTCCGTGTTTCATCGTCAGTGCGATGGTCAAGGGATTGAGTAAAGTTGCAGTAGTGCATCAGAATCTAATATTGATCCCCCAGGATACGCTCCAAGCAAACCACAAACAATGAGTACATTTACCCTACTTGTACTTAAGTCGGCATTTTGATTTCTGTATTAAATCCCGTGCAATTTCTGTGGTTCACCGTCAATATGAAGGTCCAAGGGATAGGGTAAAGTTGCAGTAGTGCATCAGAATCTGATACTGATCCCCCAGGAAATGCTCCAAGCAAACCACAAACAAAGAGTAGATTTAATATTTTTGTACTTAAGTCGGCTTTTTGCCTTTTGTATTAAATCCCGACTCTGTTTCTGTGTTTCATCGGCAATGTGAAGGTCCAAGGGATAGAGTAAAGCTGCAGTAGTGCATCAGAATCTAATATTGATCCCCCAGGATACGCTCCAAGCAAACCACAAACAAGGAGTAGATTTACTATTTTTGTACTTAAGTCGGCATTGTGCGTTTTGTATTACATCCCGACGCAATTTCATTGTTTCATCGTCAATATGAAGGTCCAAGGGAAAGAGTAAAGCTGCAGTTGTGCATCGGAATCTAATACTGATCTCCCAGGAAACGCTCAAAGCAACCACAAACAATGAGAACATTTACTCTTCTTGTACTTAAGTCGGCATTGTGCCTTTTTTAATAAATCCCGACGCAATTTCTGTGTTTAATCGTCAGTGTGAAGGACCAAGGGATATAGCAAAGTTGCAGTAGTGCGTCAGAATCTAATACTGATCCCCCAGGAAACGCTTCAAGCAAACCACAAACAATGAGTAGATTGAATCTGCCTGTACTTAAGTCAGCATTATGCCTTATGTATTAAATGCCGACGCAATTTCTGTGTTTCATCGTCAATGTGAATGTCGCAGAGATAGAGTAAACCTGCAGTAGTGGATCGGAATCTAGTACTGATCTCCCAGGAAACGCGTAAAGCAAACCACAAAAAATTTAAAGATTTACTCTTCTTGTACTTAACTTGGCATTGTGCATTTTGCATTAAATCCCGACGCGATTTCTGTGCTCCATCATCTATGTGATGGCCCAAGGGATAGAGTAAAGCTGCAGTTGTGCATCGGAATCTAATACTGATCTCCCAGGAAACGCTCAAAGCAAATCACAAACAATGAGAAGATTTACTCTTCTTGTAATTAAGTTGGCTTTTTGCCTTTTGCATTGAATCCCGACGCAACTTCTGTGTTTCATCGACAATGTGAAAGGCCAAGGGATAGATTAAAGCTGCAGAAAAGCATCGGAATCTAACCCTGATCTCCCAGGAAACGCTCAAAGCAAACCAGAAACAATGAGAAGATTTACTCTTCTTGTACTTAAGTCGGCATTCTGCATCTTGTATTAAATCCCGACTCAATTTCTGTGTTTCGTCGTCAATGTGAAAGTCTAAGGGATTGAGTAAAGTTGCAGTGGTGCATCAGAATCTAATACTGATCCCCCAGGAAATGCTCCAAGCAAACCACAAACAATGGGTAGATTTACTCTTCTTGTACTTGAGTCGGCATTGTGCAATTTGTATTAAAACCCGACGTAATTTCTGTATTTCATCGACAATGTGAAGGTCCAAGGGACAGAGTAAAGCTGCAGTTGTCCATCCGAATCTAATACTGAACGCCCAGGAAACGCTCAAAGCAATCAGCAAACAATGAGAAGATTTACTCTCGTTGTACTTAAGTCGGCATTGTGCCAGTTGTATTAAGTCCCGATGCAATTTCTGTGTTTCATCGTCAATGTGAAGGGCCAAGAGGTAGAGTAATGCTACAGTAGTGCAACGGAATCTTATACTGATCTCACAGGAAACGCTCAAAGCAAACCACAAACAAGGAGACGATTTACTGTTCTTGTACTTATTTTGGCATTGTGCCTTTTGTATTAAATCCCGACGCAATTTATGTGTTTCACCGTCAATGTGAAGGTCCAAGCGATAGAGTAATGCAGCAGTAGTGCATCGGAATCTTATACTGATCTCCCAGGAAACGCACAAAGCAAAACACAATCAATGAGAAGATTTACTCTTCTTGTATTTCAGTCGGCATTGTGTTTTTTGTATTAAATCCCGACGCAATTTATGTCTTTCATAGTCAATGTGAATGTCCAAGGGATAGAGTATAATTGCAGTAGAGCATCGGAATCTAATACTGATATCCCACGAAACGCTCAAAGCAAACCACAAACAAAGAGACGATTTACTGTTCTTGTACTTATTTTGGCATTGTGACTTTTGTATTAAATCCCGACGCAATTTCAGTGTTTCATCGTCAATGTGATGGTCCAAGGGATAGAATAAAGCTGCGGTAGTGGATCGGAATCTAATACTGAACTCCCAGGAAACGCGCAGAGAAAACCTCAACCAATTACAAGATTTACTCTTCTTGTACCTAAGTCGGCATTGTGCCTTTTGTATTAAATCCCGAATCAATATCTGTGTTTCATCGTCAATGTGAAGGTCCAAGAGATAGAGCAAAGCTGCAGTAGTGCATCGGAATCTTACACTGATCTCCCAGGAAACGCTCAAAGCACACCTCAAACACTGAGAGGATGTACTCTTGTTTTACATAAGTTGGCATTGTGACTTTTGTATTAAATCCCGACGCAATTATTTTATTGTTTTATCGTCAATGTAAAGGTCCCAGGGGTAGAGTAAAGCTACAGTAGTGCATCGTAATCTATACTGATATCACAGGAAACGCTCAAAGCAAACCACAAACAAAGAGTAGATTTACTATTCTTGCACTTAAGTCGGGATTGTGCGTTTTGTATTAAATCCCGACGCAATTTCGGTGTTTCATCGTCAATGTGAAGGTCCAAGGGATAGAGTAAAGCTGCAGGAGTGCATCGGAATCTAATCCTGATCTCCCAGGAAACGCTCATACCAAATCACATCAATGAGAAAATTCACACTTCTTGTACTTAAGTCTGCTTTGTGCCTTTTGTATTAAATCCAGATGCAATTTCTGTGCTTCATCGTCAGTGTGAAAGTCCAAGGGATAGAGTAAAGCTGCAGAAGTGCATCGGAATCTAATACTGATCTCCCAGGAAACGCTCAAAGCAAACCAGAAACAATGAGAAGATTTACTCTTTTTGTACTTAAGTCGGATTTTTGACTTTTGTTTTAAATCCCGACGCAGTTTCTGTGTTGCATCGGCAATGTGAAGATCCAAGGGATAGAGTAAAGCTGCAGTAGTGCATCGGAATCTATTACAGCTCCCCGAGGAAACGCACAAGGCAAACCACAAACAATGAGAAGATTTACACTTCTTGTACTTAAGTCGGCATTGTGCCTTTTGTATTAATTCCCGACGCAATTTCTGTGTTTCATCGTCAATATGAAGTTCCAAGGGAAAGAGTAAAGCTGCATTTGTGCATCGGAATCTAATACTGATCTCCCAGGAAACGCTCAAAGCAACCGAAACAATGAGAACATTTACTCTTCTTGTACTTAAGTCGGCATTGTGCCTTTTGTAATAAATCCCGACGCAGTTTCTGTGTTTCATCGTCAGTGTGAAGGACCAAGGGATATAGTAAAGTCGCAGTAGTGCATCAGAATCTAATACTGATCCCCCAGGAAACGCTCAAAGAAAACCACAAACAATGTGAAGATTTACTCTTCTTGTACTTAAGTCGGCATTGTGCCTTTTGCATTAAATCCCGACGCAATTTCTGTGTTTCATCGTCAATGTGAAAGTCCAAGGGATAGAGTAAAGCTGGAGTGGTTCATCGGAATCTGATACAGATCCGCCAGCAAACGCTCAAAGCAAACCACAAACGATGAAAAGATTTACTCTTCTTGCACTTAAGGCGGCACTGGACCTTTTGTATTAAATCGGAATCAACTTCTGTGTATCATCGTCAATGTGAAGGTCCAAGGGATAGAGTAAATCTGCAGTAGTTGATCGGAATCTAATACTGATCTCCCAGGAAATGCTCAAAGCAAGCCACAAACAATGAGAAGATTTGCTCTTCTTGTACTTAAGTCGGCATTGTGCCTTTTGCATTAAGTCCCGACGCAATTTCTGTGTTTCATCGTCAATGTGAAGGGACAAGAGATAGAGTAAAGCTATAGTAGTGCAACGGAATCTTATACTGATCTCACAGGAAACGCTCAAAGCAAACCACAAACAATGAGAAGATTTACTCTTTTTGTAATCAAGTTGGCATTGTGTCTTTTGTCTTAAATCCCGACGCAATTTCTGTGTTTCATCGTCAATGTGAAGATCCAAGGGATACAGTAAAACTGCAGTAGTGCAACGGAATCTAATACCGATCTCCCTGGAGACGCTCAAAGCAAACCAGAAACAATGAGAGGATATACTCTTCTTGTACGTAAGTCGGCATTGTGCCTTTTGTATTAAATCCCGACGCAATTTCTGTGTTACATCGTCAATGTGAAGATCCTAGCGATAGAGTAATGCAGCAGTAGTGCATCGGAATCTTATACTGATCTCCCAGGAAACGCTTATAGCAAACTACAAACAATAAGAAGATTTACTCTTCGTGTACGTAAGTTGGCTTTGTGATATTTGTATTAAATCCCGACGGAATTTCTGTGTTTCAACGTCAATGTGAAGGTCCAGGGGATAGAGTAAAGCTGCAGTAGTGCATCGGAATCTAATACTGATCTCCCACGAAACGCTCAAAGCAAACCACAATCAATGAGAAGATTTACTCTTCTTGTATTTCAGTCGGCATTGTGCTTTTTGTATTAAATCCCGACGCAAATTATGTCTTTCTTCGTCATTGTGAATGTCCAAGGGATAGAGTATAGTTGCATTAGTGCATCGGAATCTAATACTGATCTCCCAGGAAATCTCAAAGCAAACCACAAACAATGGGAGGAGCTACTCCTCTTGTACATAAGTCGCATTGTGACTTTTGTATTAAATCCCGACGTAATTTCTGTGTTTCATCGTCAATGTGATGGTCCAAGGGATAGAATAAAGCTGCGGTAGTGCATCGGAATCTAATACTGAACTCCCAGGGAACGCGCAAAGCAAACCTCAACCAATTAGAAGATTTACTCATCTTGTACCTAAGTCGGCATTGTGCCTTTTGTATTAAATCCCGAATCAGTGTCTGTGTTTCATCGTCAATGTGAAGGTCCAAGAGATAGAGCAAAGCTGCAGTAGTGCATCGGAATCTTACACTGATCTCCCAGGAAACGCTGAAAGCACACCTCAAACAATGAAAAGATTTACTCTTCTTGTACATAAGATAGCATTGTGACTTTTGTATCAAATCCCGACGCAATTTTTTTATTGTTTCATCGTCAATGTAAAGGTCTAAGGGATAGAGGAAAGCTACAGTAGTGCATCGTAATCTATACTGATATCACAGGAAACGCTCAAAGCAAACCACAAACAATGAGAAGTTTTAATCTTCTTCTACTTAAGTCTGCATTGTGCTTTCTTTATTAAATTCCGACGCAATTTCTGTGTTTCGTGATTAATGTGAAGTTCCAAGAGATAGAGTAAAGCTGCAGTAGTGCATCGGAATCTAATACTTATCTCCCACGAAAAGCTCAACGCAAACCACAAACAATGAGAAGATGTACTCTTCTTGTACTTGAGAGTCCTTTATGCATTTTGTATTAAATTCCGACGCAATTTCTGTGTTTCATCGTCAATGTGAAGTCCAAGGGAATGAGTAAAGCTGCAGTTGTGCATCGGAATCTAATACTATTCTCCCAGGTAAAGCTCATACCAAACCACTTCAATAAGAAAATTTACTCTTCTTGTACTTATGTCGGCATTGTGCCCTTTGTATAAAATCCCGACGCTAATTCTGTGTTTCATCGTCAATGTGAGGGTCCAAGAGATAGATAAAGCTGCAGTAGTGCATCGGAATCTGAAACTGAACTCCCAGGAAATGCTCAAAGCAAACCACAAACAAAGAGTAGATTTACTATTCTTGTACTGAAGTCGGCATTCTGCGTTTTGTATTATATCCCGACGCAATTTCAGTGTTTCATCTTCAATGTGATGGTCCATGGGATAGAGTAAAGCTGCAGTAGTGCATCGGAATCTAATACTGATCTCCAAGGAAACGCTCAAAGCAAACAACAAGCAATGAGAAGACTTACTCTTCTTGTACTTAAGTCGGCATTGTGCATTTTGTATTAAATCCCGACGCTATTTCTGTGTTTCAACGGCAATGTGAAGGTCCAAGGTATAGAGTAAAGCTGCAGTAGTGCATCGGAATCTATTACTGATCTCCCAGGAAACGCTCAAACATTACCGCAAATATTGAGAAGAATTACTCTTCTTGTACTTCAGTCGGCATTGTGCCTTTTGTATTTAATCCCGACGCAACTTCTGTGTTTCATCGTCATTGTGAAGGTCCAAGAGGTAGAGTAAAGCTGCAGTAGTGCGTCGTAATCTTATACTCATCTCCCAGGAAATGCTCAAAGCACACCACAAACCATGAGAATATGTACTCTTCTTGTACGTAAGTTGGTCATGTGCCTTTTGTATTAAATCCCGACGCACTTTCTGTGTTTCATCGTCAATGTGATGGTCCATGGGATAGATTAGAGCTGCAGTAGTGCATCGGAATCTAATATTGATCTCCCAGGAAACGCTCAAAGCAAACGAGAAACAATGAGAAGATTTACTCTCCTTGGACTTAAGTCGGCATTGTTCCTTTTATATTAAATCGCGACGCAATTTATGTGTTTCATCGTCAATGTGAAGGTAGAAGGGATGCAGTAAAACTGCAGTAGTGCATCGGAATCTAATACAGATCTCAGAGGAAACGCTCAAACCAAACCACAAACAATGAGAAGATTTACTCATCTTGTACATAAGTCGGCATTGTGCCTTTGTATTAAATACCGACGCAATATCTGTATTTCATCGTCAATGTGAAGGTCCAAGGGATAGAGTAAAGCTACAGTAGTGCATCGGAATCTAATCCTGATCTCCCAGCAGACGCTAAAAGCAAACATCAACCATTTAGAATTTTAACTCTACTTGTAGTTAAGTCGGCATTGGGCCTTTTGTATTAAATCCTGACGCAATTACTGTGTTTCATCGTCAATGTGAAGGTCGAAGGGATAGAGTAAAGCTGCAGTAGTGCATTGGAATCTAATACTGATCTCCCAGGAAACGCTCAAAGCAATCCACAAACAATGAGACGATTTACTGGTCTCGTACTTATGTCGGCGTTGTGCCTTTTGTATTACATCCCGACGCAATTTCTGTGTTTCATCGTCAATGTGAAGGTCCAAGCGATAGAGTAATGCAGCAGTAGTGCATCAGAATCTTATACTGATCTCCAAGGAAACGCTGAAAGCAAACTACAAACAATGAGAAAATTTACTCTTCGTGTACGTAAGTTAGCATTGAGCTTTTTGTATTAAATCTCGACGCAATTTCTGTGTTTCATCGTCAATGTGATGGTCCAAGCGATAGAGTAAAGATGCGGTAGTGCATCGGAATGTAATACTGATCTCCCAGGAAACGCGCAAAGCAAACCTCAACCAATTAGAAGATTTACTCTTCTTGTACCTAAGTCGGGATTGTGCGTTTTGTATTACATCCAGAATAAATATCTATATTTCATCTTCAATGTGAAGGTCCAAGAGATAGAGCAAAGCTGCTGTAGTGCATCGGAATCTTATACTGATCTCCCAGGAAACGCTCAAAGCACACCACAAACATTGCGAAGATTTACTCTTCTTGTACGTAAGTTGGCATTGTGACTTTTGTACTAAATCCCGACGTAGTTTTTTTTATTGTTTCATCCTCAATGTGAAGGTCCAAGGGATAGAGTAAAGCTACAGTAGTACATCGGAATCTAACACTGATATCACAGGATACGCTCAAATCAAACCACAAACAATGAGAAGATTTAACCTTCTTCTACTTAAGTCTGCATTGTGCCTTCTGTATTAAACCCCGACGCAATTTCTGTGTTTCATCGGCAATGTGAAGGTCCAAGGGATAGAGTAAAACTGCAGTAGTGCATCGGAATCTAAAACTGATCTCCCAGGAAACGCTCATAGCAAACCACAAACAATGAGAAGATTTACTCTTTTTGTACTTAAGTCGGCTTTTTGCCTTTTGTATTAAATCCCGAAGCTGTTTCTGTGTTTCATCGGCAATGTGAAGGTCCAAGTTATAGAGTAAAGCTGCAGTAGTGCATCGGAATCAATTACTGATCTCCGAGGAAACGCACAAAGCAAACCACAAACAATGAGAAGATTTACACTTCTTGTACTTATGTCGGCATTGTGCCATTTGTATGAATTCCCGACGCAATTTCTGTGTTTTATCGTCAATATGAAGGTCCAAGGGAAATAGTAAAGCTGCATTTGTGCATCGGAATCTAATACTGATCTCCCAGGAAACGCTCAAAGCAACCGAATCAATGAGAACATTTACTCTTCTTGTACTTAAGTCGGCATTGTGCCTTTTGTAATAGATCCCGACGCTAATTCTGTGTTTCATCGTCAGTGTGAAGGTCCAAGGGATACAGTAAAGTGGAAGTAGTGCATCAGAATCTAATACTGATACCACAGGAAACGCACTAAGCAAACCACAAGCAATGAGTAGATTGAATCTGCCTGTACTTAAGTCGGCATTGTGCCTTATGTATTAAATGCCGACGCAATTTCTGTGTTTCATCGTCAATATGAATGTCCAAGAGATAGAGTAAACCTGCAGTAGTGGATCGGAATCTAATACTGATCTCCCAGGAAACGCTCAAAGCAAACCACAAACAATGTGAAGATTTACTCTTCTAGTACTTAAGTCGGCATTGTGCCTTTTGCATTAAATTCCGACGCAATTTCTGTGTTTCATCGTCAATGTGACGGTCCAAGGGATAGAGTAAAGCTGGAGTAGTTCATCGGAATCTGATACAGAACCGCCAGGAAACGCTCTAAGCAAACCACAAACAATGAAAGATTTACTCTTCTTGCACTTAAGGCGGCATTGGGCCTTGTTTATTAAATCCGGAATAAATTTCTGCGTGTCATCGTCAATGTGAAGGTCCATGGGACAGAGTAAAGCTGCAGTTGTGCATCCGAATCTAATACTGAACTCCCAGGAAACGCTCAAAGCAATCAGCAAACATTGAGACGATTTACTCTCGTTGTACTTAAGTCGGCATTGTGATAGTTGTATTAAGTCCCGACGCAATTTCTGTGTTTCATCGTCAATGTGAAGGGACAAGGGATAGAGTAAAGCTACAGTAGTGTAACGGAATCTTATACTGATCTCACAGGAAACGCTCAAAGCAAACCACAAACCATGTGAAGATTTACTCTTCTTGTAATCAAGTTAACATTGCGCCTTTTGTATTAAATCCCGACGCAATTTCTGTGTTTCATCGTCATTGTGAAGATCCAAGGGATACAGTAAAACTGCAGTAGTGCATCGGAATCTAATACCGATCCCCCAGGAGACGCTCAAAGCAAACCAGAAACAATGAGAAGATATACTCTTCTTGTACTTAAGTCGGCATTGTGCATTTTGTATTATATCCCGACGCAATTTCTAAGTTTCATCGTCAATGTGAAGGTCCAAGGGAAAGAGTAAAGCTGCAGTAGTGCATTGGAATCTAATACTGATCTCCCAGGAAACGCTCAAAGCAAACCACAAACAAAGAGACGATAAACTGTTCCTGTGCTTATGTCGGCATTGTGCCTTTTGTATTAAATCCCGACGCAATTTCTGTGTCTCATCGTCAATGTGAAGGTCCAAGCGATAGAGTAATGCAGCAGTAGTCATCGGAATCTTATACTGATCTCCCAGGAAACGCTTATAGCAAACTACAAACAATAAGAAGATTTACTGTTCGTGTTCGTAAGTTGGCTTTGTGCTTTTTCTATTATATCCCGTCGGAATTTCTGTGTTTCAACGTCAATGTGAAGGTCCAGGTGATAGAGTAAAGCTACAGTAGTGCATCGTAATCTATATTGATATCACAGGAAACGCTCAAAGCAAACCACAAACAATGAGAAGATGTACTCTTCTTGTACTTGAGTCACCTTTGTGCATTTTGTATTAAATCCCGACGCAATTTCTGTGTTTCATCGTCAATGTGAAGGTCCAACGGAATGAGTAAAGCTGCAGTTGTGCATCGGAATCTAACACTATTCTCCGAGGAAACGCTCATACGAAATCACTTCAATACGAAAATTTACTCTTCTTGTACTTATGTCGGCATTGTGCCCTTTGTATTAAATCCCGACGCTGTTTCTGTGTTTCATCGGCAATGTGAAGGACCAAGTTATAGAGTAAAGCTGCAGTAGTGCATCGGAATCTATTACTGATCTCCGAGGAAACGCACAAAGCAAACCACACACAATGAGAAGATTTACACTTCTTGTACTTAAGTCGGCATTGTGCCTTTTGTATTAAGTCCCGACGCAATTTCTGTGTTTTATCGTCAATATGAAGGTCCCAGGGAAATAGTAAAGCTGCATTTGTGCATCGGAATCTAATACTGATCTCCCAGGAAACGCTCAAAGCAACTGAAACAATGAGAACATTTACTCTTCTTGTACTTATGTCGGCATTGTGCCTTTTGTAATAGATCCCGACGCAAATTCTGTGTTTCATCGTCAGTGTGACGATCCAAGGGATAGAGTAAAGCTGGAGTAGTTCATCGGAATCTGATACAGAACCGCCAGGAAACGCTCAAAGCAAACCACAAACAATGAAAATACTTACTCTTCTTGCACTTAAGGCGGCATTGGGCCTTTTTTATTAAATCCGGAATCAATTTCTGTGTATCATCGTCAATGTGAAGGTCCAAGGGATAGAGTAAATCTGCAGTAGTTGATCGGAATCTAATACTGATCTCCCAGGAAACGCTCAAAGCAAGCCACTAACAATGAGAAGATTTATTCTTCTTGTACTTAAGTCGGCGGTGTGCATTTTGCATTATATCCCGACGCTATTTCTGTGTTTCATCGTCAATGTGAAGGTCCTAGTTATAGAGTAAAGCTGCAGTAGTGCATCCGAATCTAATACTGAACTCCCAGGAAACGCTCAAAGCAAACAGCAAACAATGAGATGATTTACTCTTCTAGTACTTCAGTTGGCATTGTACCTTTTGTATTAAATCCCGACCCAATTTCTGCGTTACAGCGTCAATGTGAAGGTCCAAGGAATAGCGTAAAGCTGCAGTTGTGCTTCGGAATCTAATACTGATTTCCCAGGGAACGCTCAAAACACACCCCAAACAATGAGAAGATTTACTCTTCTGGTACGTAAATTCGCTTTGTGTCTTTTGTATTAAATCCCAACGCAATTTCTGTGTTTCACCGTCAATGTGAAGGTCCAAGGGATAGAGTAAAGCAGCAGTAGTACAACGTAAACTAACACTGATCTCACAGGAAATGCTCAAAGCAAACCACAAACAATGAGAAGATTTACTCTTCTTGTACTTAAGTTGGCATTGTGCATTTTGCATTAAATCCCGACGCAATTTCTGTGTTCCATCATCAATCTGATGGCCCAAGGGATAGAGTAAATCTGCAGTAGTGCATCAGAATCTAATACTAATCCCCCAGGAAAAGCTCCAAGCAAACCTCAAACAATGAGTAGATTTACTCTTCTTGTACTTGAGTCGGCATTGTGCAATTTGTAATAAATCCCGACGCAATTTCTGTATTTCATCGTCAATGTGAAGGTCCAAGGGATAGAGTAAAGCTGCAGTTGTGCATCCGAATCTAATACTGAACTCCCAGGAAACGCTCAAAGCAATCAGCAAACAATGATAAGATTTACTCTCGTTGTACTTAAGTCGGCATTGTGATTGTTGTATTAAGTCCCAGCGCAATTTCTGTGTTTCATCATCAATGTGAAGGGACAAGAGATAGAGTAAAGCTACAGTAGTGCAACGGAATCTTATACTGATCTCACAGGAAACGCTCAAATCAAACCACAAACAATGAAAAGATTTACTCTTCTTGTAATCAAGTTGGCATTGTGCCTTTTGTATTAGATTACGACGATATTTCTGTGTTTCATCGTCAATGTGAAGATCAAAGGGAAACAGTAAAACTGCAGTAGTGCATCGGAATCTAATACCGATCTCCCAGGAGACGCTCAAAGCAAACCAGAAACAATGAGAGGATATACTCTTCTTGTACTTAAGTCGGCATTGTGCCTTTTGTATTAAATCCCGACGCAATTTCTACGTTTCATCGTCAATGTGAAGGTCCAAGGGATAGAGTAAAGCTGCAGTAGTGCATTGGAATCTAATACTGATCTCCGAGGAAACGCTCAAAGCAAACCACAAACAAAGAGACGATTTACTGTTCCTGTACTTATGCCGACATTGTGCCTTTTGTATTAAATCCCGACGCAATTTCTGTGTTTCATCGTCAATGGGAAGGTCCAAGCGATAGAGTAATGCAGCAGTAGTGCTTCGGAATCTTATACTGATCTCCCATTAAACGCTTATAGCAAACTACAAACAATAAGAAGATTTACTCTTCGTGTACGTAAGTTGGCTTTGTGCTTTTTGTATTAAATCCCGACGGAATTTCTGTGTTTCAACGTCAATGTGAAGGTCCAGGGGATAGAGCAAAGCTGCAGTAGTGCATCGGAATCTAATACTGATCTCCCAGGGAACGTTCAAAGCAAACCACAATCAATGAGAAGATTTACTCTTCTTGTATTTCAGTCGGCATTGTGTTTTTTGTATTAAATCCCGACGCAATTTATGTCTTTCATCGACAATGTGAATGTCCAAGGGATAGAGTATAGTTGCAGTAGTGCATCGGAATCTAATACTCATCTCTCAGGAAACGCTCAAAGCAAACAGCAAACAATGGGAAGATCTACTCTTCTCGTACATAAGTCGCATTGTGACTTTTGTATTAAATCCCGACGCAATTTCTGTGTTTCATCGTCAATGTGATGGTCCAAGGGATAGAATAAAGCTGCGGTAGTGCATCGGAATGTAATACTGAACTCCCAGGAAAAGCGCAAAGCAAACCTCAACCAATTAGAAGAATTACTCTTCTTGTACCTAAGTCGGCATTGTGCCTTTTGTATTAAATCCCGAATCAATATCTGTGTTTCATCGTCAATGTGAAGGTCCAAGAGATAGAGCAAAGTTGCAGTAGTGCATCGGAATCTTACATTGATCTTCCAGGAAACGCTCAAAGCACACCTCAAACAATGAGAAGATTTACTCTTCTTGTACATAAGTTGGCATTGTGACTTTTGTATTAAATCCCGACGCAATTTTTTTATGTGTCATCGTCAATGTAAAGGTCTAAGGGATAGAGTAAAGCTACAGCAGTGCATCGTAATCTATACTGATAGCACAGGAAACGCTCGAAGCAAACCACAAACAATGAGAAGATTTACTCTTCTTCTACTTAAGTCGGCATTGTGCCATTTGTATTAAATTCCGACGCAATTAGTGTGTTTAATCGTCAATGTGAAGGTCCTAGGGATAGAGTAATGCTGCAGTAGTGCATCCGAATCAAATACTGAGCTCCCAGGAAACGCTCAAAGCAAAAAGCGAAAAATGATGAGATTTACTCTTCTTGTACAACAGTCGTAATGGTGCCTTTTCTATTAAATCCCGACGCAATTTCTGTGTTTCATCGTCAATGTGAAGGTCCAAGGGATAGAGTAAAGCTGCAGTAGTGCAACGGAATCTAATACTGATCTCACAGGAGAGGTTCAAATAAAACCACAAACAATGAGAAGATTAACTCTCCTTGTACTTATGTCGGCATTGTGGCTTTTGTATTAAATCCCGACGCTATATCTGTGTTTCATCGTCAGTGTGAAGGTCCAAGGGATAGAGTAAAGCTACAGTAGTGCATCGGAATCTTTTCCTGATCTCCAAGCAGACGCTCAAAGCAAACATCAACCAATTAGAAGATTTACTCCTCTTGTACTTAAGTCCTCATTGGCCCTTTGGTTTTAAATCCCGAATCAATTTCTGTGTATCATTGTCTATGTGAATGTCCAAGGGATAAAGTAAACCTGCAATGGTGCATCGGAATCTAATACTGATCTCCCAGGAAACGCCCAAAGTAAACCACAAACAATGAGATGATTTACTCTTCCTGTACTTAAGTCGGCATTGTACCTTTTGTATTAAATCCCGACACTAGTTCTGTGTTTCATCCCCAATGTGAAGGTCCGAGGGATTGAGTAAATCTGCAGTAGTGGATGGGAATCTAATACTGATCTCCCTGGGAACGCGCAAAGCAAACCACAAACAATGAGAAGATTTACTCTTCTTGTACTTAAGTCGGCATTGTGCCATTTGGATTAAATCCCGGCGCAATTACTGTGTCTCATCGTCAATGTGAAGGTTCAAGGGATAGTGAAAAGCTGCAGTAGTGCATCCGAATCAAATTCTGAGCTCCCAGGAAACGCTCAAAGCAAAATGTTAACAATGAGGAGATTTACTCTTCTTGTACAACAGTCGTAATTGTGCCTTTTCTATTAATTCCCGACGCAATTTCTGTGTTTCATCGTCAATGTGAAGGTCCAAGGGATAGAGTAAAGCTGCAGTAGTGCACCGGAATCTAATACTGATGTCACAGGAAATGCTCAAATAAAACCACAAACAATGAGAAGATTTACTCTCCTTGTACCTATTTCGGCATTGTGGCTTTTGTATTAAATCCCGACGCAGTTTCAGTGTTTCATCGTCAAAGTGAATGTCCAAGGGATAGAGTAAAGCTGCAGACGTCCAACGGAATTTAATAGTGATCTCACAGGAAACGCTCAAACCAAACCGCAAATATTGAGAAGAATTACTCTTCTTGTACTTCAGTCGGCATTGTGCCTTTTGTATTTAATCCCGACGCAACTTCTGTGTTTCATCGTCATTGTGGAGGTCCATGAGGTAGAGTAAAGCTCCAGTAGTGCGTCGTAATCTTATACTGATCTCCCAGGAAATGCTCAAAGCACACCACAAACCATGAGAATATGTACTCTTCTTGTACGTAAGTTGGCCATGTGCCTTTTGTATTAAATCCCGACGCACTTTCTGTGTTTCATCGTCAAAGTGATGGTCCATGGGATAGATTAGAGCCGCAGTAGTGCATCGGAATCTAATCCTGATCTCCCAGCAGACGCTCAAAGCAAACATCAACCATTTAGAAGATTAACTCTACTAGTAGTTAAGTCGGCATTGGGCCTTTTGTTTTAAATCCCGAATAAATTTCTGGGACTCATCGTCAATGTGAATGTCCAAGGGATAGAGTAAACCTGCAATGGTGCATCGGAATCTAATACTGATGTCCCAGTAAACGCTCAAAGCAAACCAGAAACAATAAGAAGATTTACTCTTCTTGTACTTAAGTCGGCATTGTGCTTTTGTATTAAATCCTGACGCAATTTCTGTGTTTCATCGTCAATGTGAAGGTCGAAGGGATAGAGTAAAGCTGCAGTAGTGCATTGGAATCTAATACTGATCTCCCAGGAAACGCTCAAAACAAACCACAAACAATGAGACGATTTACTGTTCTCGTACTTATGTCGGCGTTGTGCCTTTTGTATTACATCCCGACGCTATTTCTGTGTTTCATCGTCAATGTGAAGGTCCCAGCGATAGAGTAATGCAGCAGTAGTGCATCAGAATCTTATACTGATCTCAAAGGAAACGCTGAAAGCAAACTACAAACAATGAGAAAATTTATGCTTCGTGTACGTATGTTAGCATTGAGCTTTTTGTATTAAATCCCGACGCAATTTCTGTGTTTCAACGTCAATGTGAAGGTCCTGGGGATAGAGGAAAGCTGCAGTAGTGCATCGGAATATAATACGGATCTCCCAGGAAACGCTAAAAGCAAACCACAAACAATGGGAAGATCTACTCTTCATGTACATAGGTCGGCATTGTGAATTTTGTTTTAAATCCCGACGCAATTTCTGTGTTTCATCGTCAATGTGATGGTCCAAGCGATAGAGTAAAGCTGCGGTAGTGCATCGGAATCTAATACTGATCTCCCAGGAAACGTGCAAAGCAAACCTCAACCAATTAGAAGATTTACTCTTCTTGTACCTAAGTCGGCATTGTGCCTTTTGTATTACATCCAGAATCAATATCTGTATTTCATCGTCAATGTGAAGGTCCAAGAGATAGAGCAAAGCTGCAGTAGTGCATCGGAATCTTATACTGATCTCCCAGGAAACTCTCATAGCAAACCACAAACAATGAAAAGATATAATCTTCTTGTACTTGAGTCTCCTTTGTGCATTTTGTATTAAATCCCGACTCAATTTCTGGGTTTCATCGTCTATGTGAATGTCCAAGGTATAGAGTAAAGCTGCAGAAGTGCATCGGAATCTAATACTGATCTCCCTGGAAACGCTCAAAGCAAACCAGAAACAATGAGAAAATTTACTCTTCTAGTACTTGAGTCTCCTTTTTGCATTTTGTATTAAATCCCGACGCAATTTCTGTGTTTGATCGTCAATGTGAAGGTCCAAGGGAAAGAGTAAAGCTGCAGTTGTTCACCGGAATCTAATACTATTCTCCCAGGAAACGCTCATACCAAACCACATCAATGAGAAAATTTACTCTTCTTGTATTTGAGTCTCCTTTGTGCATTTTGTTTTAAATCCCGACGCAATATCTGTGTTTCATCGTCAATGTGAAGGTCCAAGGGATAGAGTAAAGCTGCAGTAGTGCATTGGAATCTAATACTGGTCCCCAGGGAACGCTCAAAGCAAATCACAAACATTCAGAAAATTTAATAATCTTGTATGTAAGTCGGCATTGTGCATTTTGTATTATATCCCGACGCAATTTCTGTGATTCATCGTCAATGTGCAGGTCCAAGGGATAGAGTAAAGCTGCAGTAGTGCATCGGATTCTAATACTGATCTCCAAGGAAACGCTCAAAGCAAACCACAAACAATGAGCGGATTTACTCTTCTTGTACTTAAGGCGGCATTGGGCCTTTTGTATTAAATCCGGAATCAATTTCTGTGTATCATCGTCAATGTGAAGGTCCCAGGGATAGAGTAAATCTGCAGTAGTTGATCGGCATCTAATACTGATCTCCCAGGAAACGCTCAAAGCAAACCAGAAACAATGAGAGGATATACTCTTCTTGTACTTAAGTCGGCATTGTGCATTTTGTTTTAAATCCCGACGCAATTTCTGTGTTCCATCATCAATCTGATGGCCCAAGGGATAGAGTAAATCTGCAGTAGTGCATCAGAATCTAATACTAATCCCCCAGGAAAAGCTCCAAGCAAACCTCAAACAATGAGTAGATTTACTCTTCTTGTACTTGAGTCGGCATTGTGCAATTTGTAATAAATCCCGACGCAATTTCTGTATTTCATCGTCAATGTGAAGGTCCAAGGGATAGAGTAAAGCTGCAGTTGTGCATCCGAATCTAATACTGAACTCCCAGGAAACGCTCAAAGCAATCAGCAAACAATGATAAGATTTACTCTCGTTGTACTTAAGTCGGCATTGTGATTGTTGTATTAAGTCCCAGCGCAATTTCTGTGTTTCATCATCAATGTGAAGGGACAAGAGATAGAGTAAAGCTACAGTAGTGCAACGGAATCTTATACTGATCTCACAGGAAACGCTCAAATCAAACCACAAACAATGAAAAGATTTACTCTTCTTGTAATCAAGTTGGCATTGTGCCTTTTGTATTAGATTACGACGATATTTCTGTGTTTCATCGTCAATGTGAAGATCAAAGGGAAACAGTAAAACTGCAGTAGTGCATCGGAATCTAATACCGATCTCCCAGGAGACGCTCAAAGCAAACCAGAAACAATGAGAGGATATACTCTTCTTGTACTTAAGTCGGCATTGTGCCTTTTGTATTAAATCCCGACGCAATTTCTACGTTTCATCGTCAATGTGAAGGTCCAAGGGATAGAGTAAAGCTGCAGTAGTGCATTGGAATCTAATACTGATCTCCGAGGAAACGCTCAAAGCAAACCACAAACAAAGAGACGATTTACTGTTCCTGTACTTATGCCGACATTGTGCCTTTTGTATTAAATCCCGACGCAATTTCTGTGTTTCATCGTCAATGGGAAGGTCCAAGCGATAGAGTAATGCAGCAGTAGTGCTTCGGAATCTTATACTGATCTCCCATTAAACGCTTATAGCAAACTACAAACAATAAGAAGATTTACTCTTCGTGTACGTAAGTTGGCTTTGTGCTTTTTGTATTAAATCCCGACGGAATTTCTGTGTTTCAACGTCAATGTGAAGGTCCAGGGGATAGAGCAAAGCTGCAGTAGTGCATCGGAATCTAATACTGATCTCCCAGGGAACGTTCAAAGCAAACCACAATCAATGAGAAGATTTACTCTTCTTGTATTTCAGTCGGCATTGTGTTTTTTGTATTAAATCCCGACGCAATTTATGTCTTTCATCGACAATGTGAATGTCCAAGGGATAGAGTATAGTTGCAGTAGTGCATCGGAATCTAATACTCATCTCTCAGGAAACGCTCAAAGCAAACAGCAAACAATGGGAAGATCTACTCTTCTCGTACATAAGTCGCATTGTGACTTTTGTATTAAATCCCGACGCAATTTCTGTGTTTCATCGTCAATGTGATGGTCCAAGGGATAGAATAAAGCTGCGGTAGTGCATCGGAATGTAATACTGAACTCCCAGGAAAAGCGCAAAGCAAACCTCAACCAATTAGAAGAATTACTCTTCTTGTACCTAAGTCGGCATTGTGCCTTTTGTATTAAATCCCGAATCAATATCTGTGTTTCATCGTCAATGTGAAGGTCCAAGAGATAGAGCAAAGTTGCAGTAGTGCATCGGAATCTTACATTGATCTTCCAGGAAACGCTCAAAGCACACCTCAAACAATGAGAAGATTTACTCTTCTTGTACATAAGTTGGCATTGTGACTTTTGTATTAAATCCCGACGCAATTTTTTTATGTGTCATCGTCAATGTAAAGGTCTAAGGGATAGAGTAAAGCTACAGCAGTGCATCGTAATCTATACTGATAGCACAGGAAACGCTCGAAGCAAACCACAAACAATGAGAAGATTTACTCTTCTTCTACTTAAGTCGGCATTGTGCCATTTGTATTAAATTCCGACGCAATTAGTGTGTTTAATCGTCAATGTGAAGGTCCTAGGGATAGAGTAATGCTGCAGTAGTGCATCCGAATCAAATACTGAGCTCCCAGGAAACGCTCAAAGCAAAAAGCGAAAAATGATGAGATTTACTCTTCTTGTACAACAGTCGTAATGGTGCCTTTTCTATTAAATCCCGACGCAATTTCTGTGTTTCATCGTCAATGTGAAGGTCCAAGGGATAGAGTAAAGCTGCAGTAGTGCAACGGAATCTAATACTGATCTCACAGGAGAGGTTCAAATAAAACCACAAACAATGAGAAGATTAACTCTCCTTGTACTTATGTCGGCATTGTGGCTTTTGTATTAAATCCCGACGCTATATCTGTGTTTCATCGTCAGTGTGAAGGTCCAAGGGATAGAGTAAAGCTACAGTAGTGCATCGGAATCTTTTCCTGATCTCCAAGCAGACGCTCAAAGCAAACATCAACCAATTAGAAGATTTACTCCTCTTGTACTTAAGTCCTCATTGGCCCTTTGGTTTTAAATCCCGAATCAATTTCTGTGTATCATTGTCTATGTGAATGTCCAAGGGATAAAGTAAACCTGCAATGGTGCATCGGAATCTAATACTGATCTCCCAGGAAACGCCCAAAGTAAACCACAAACAATGAGATGATTTACTCTTCCTGTACTTAAGTCGGCATTGTACCTTTTGTATTAAATCCCGACACTAGTTCTGTGTTTCATCCCCAATGTGAAGGTCCGAGGGATTGAGTAAATCTGCAGTAGTGGATGGGAATCTAATACTGATCTCCCTGGGAACGCGCAAAGCAAACCACAAACAATGAGAAGATTTACTCTTCTTGTACTTAAGTCGGCATTGTGCCATTTGGATTAAATCCCGGCGCAATTACTGTGTCTCATCGTCAATGTGAAGGTTCAAGGGATAGTGAAAAGCTGCAGTAGTGCATCCGAATCAAATTCTGAGCTCCCAGGAAACGCTCAAAGCAAAATGTTAACAATGAGGAGATTTACTCTTCTTGTACAACAGTCGTAATTGTGCCTTTTCTATTAATTCCCGACGCAATTTCTGTGTTTCATCGTCAATGTGAAGGTCCAAGGGATAGAGTAAAGCTGCAGTAGTGCACCGGAATCTAATACTGATGTCACAGGAAATGCTCAAATAAAACCACAAACAATGAGAAGATTTACTCTCCTTGTACCTATTTCGGCATTGTGGCTTTTGTATTAAATCCCGACGCAGTTTCAGTGTTTCATCGTCAAAGTGAATGTCCAAGGGATAGAGTAAAGCTGCAGACGTCCAACGGAATTTAATAGTGATCTCACAGGAAACGCTCAAACCAAACCGCAAATATTGAGAAGAATTACTCTTCTTGTACTTCAGTCGGCATTGTGCCTTTTGTATTTAATCCCGACGCAACTTCTGTGTTTCATCGTCATTGTGGAGGTCCATGAGGTAGAGTAAAGCTCCAGTAGTGCGTCGTAATCTTATACTGATCTCCCAGGAAATGCTCAAAGCACACCACAAACCATGAGAATATGTACTCTTCTTGTACGTAAGTTGGCCATGTGCCTTTTGTATTAAATCCCGACGCACTTTCTGTGTTTCATCGTCAAAGTGATGGTCCATGGGATAGATTAGAGCCGCAGTAGTGCATCGGAATCTAATCCTGATCTCCCAGCAGACGCTCAAAGCAAACATCAACCATTTAGAAGATTAACTCTACTAGTAGTTAAGTCGGCATTGGGCCTTTTGTTTTAAATCCCGAATAAATTTCTGGGACTCATCGTCAATGTGAATGTCCAAGGGATAGAGTAAACCTGCAATGGTGCATCGGAATCTAATACTGATGTCCCAGTAAACGCTCAAAGCAAACCAGAAACAATAAGAAGATTTACTCTTCTTGTACTTAAGTCGGCATTGTGCTTTTGTATTAAATCCTGACGCAATTTCTGTGTTTCATCGTCAATGTGAAGGTCGAAGGGATAGAGTAAAGCTGCAGTAGTGCATTGGAATCTAATACTGATCTCCCAGGAAACGCTCAAAACAAACCACAAACAATGAGACGATTTACTGTTCTCGTACTTATGTCGGCGTTGTGCCTTTTGTATTACATCCCGACGCTATTTCTGTGTTTCATCGTCAATGTGAAGGTCCCAGCGATAGAGTAATGCAGCAGTAGTGCATCAGAATCTTATACTGATCTCAAAGGAAACGCTGAAAGCAAACTACAAACAATGAGAAAATTTATGCTTCGTGTACGTATGTTAGCATTGAGCTTTTTGTATTAAATCCCGACGCAATTTCTGTGTTTCAACGTCAATGTGAAGGTCCTGGGGATAGAGGAAAGCTGCAGTAGTGCATCGGAATATAATACGGATCTCCCAGGAAACGCTAAAAGCAAACCACAAACAATGGGAAGATCTACTCTTCATGTACATAGGTCGGCATTGTGAATTTTGTTTTAAATCCCGACGCAATTTCTGTGTTTCATCGTCAATGTGATGGTCCAAGCGATAGAGTAAAGCTGCGGTAGTGCATCGGAATCTAATACTGATCTCCCAGGAAACGTGCAAAGCAAACCTCAACCAATTAGAAGATTTACTCTTCTTGTACCTAAGTCGGCATTGTGCCTTTTGTATTACATCCAGAATCAATATCTGTATTTCATCGTCAATGTGAAGGTCCAAGAGATAGAGCAAAGCTGCAGTAGTGCATCGGAATCTTATACTGATCTCCCAGGAAACTCTCATAGCAAACCACAAACAATGAAAAGATATAATCTTCTTGTACTTGAGTCTCCTTTGTGCATTTTGTATTAAATCCCGACTCAATTTCTGGGTTTCATCGTCTATGTGAATGTCCAAGGTATAGAGTAAAGCTGCAGAAGTGCATCGGAATCTAATACTGATCTCCCTGGAAACGCTCAAAGCAAACCAGAAACAATGAGAAAATTTACTCTTCTAGTACTTGAGTCTCCTTTTTGCATTTTGTATTAAATCCCGACGCAATTTCTGTGTTTGATCGTCAATGTGAAGGTCCAAGGGAAAGAGTAAAGCTGCAGTTGTTCACCGGAATCTAATACTATTCTCCCAGGAAACGCTCATACCAAACCACATCAATGAGAAAATTTACTCTTCTTGTATTTGAGTCTCCTTTGTGCATTTTGTTTTAAATCCCGACGCAATATCTGTGTTTCATCGTCAATGTGAAGGTCCAAGGGATAGAGTAAAGCTGCAGTAGTGCATTGGAATCTAATACTGGTCCCCAGGGAACGCTCAAAGCAAATCACAAACATTCAGAAAATTTAATAATCTTGTATGTAAGTCGGCATTGTGCATTTTGTATTATATCCCGACGCAATTTCTGTGATTCATCGTCAATGTGCAGGTCCAAGGGATAGAGTAAAGCTGCAGTAGTGCATCGGATTCTAATACTGATCTCCAAGGAAACGCTCAAAGCAAACCACAAACAATGAGCGGATTTACTCTTCTTGTACTTAAGGCGGCATTGGGCCTTTTGTATTAAATCCGGAATCAATTTCTGTGTATCATCGTCAATGTGAAGGTCCCAGGGATAGAGTAAATCTGCAGTAGTTGATCGGCATCTAATACTGATCTCCCAGGAAACGCTCAAAGCAAACCACAAACAATGAGAAGTGTTACTCTTCTTGTACTTAGGTTGGCTTTGTGCCTTTTGTATTAAATCCCGACGCAATTTCTGTGTTTCATCGACAAAGTGAAAGTCCAAGGGATAGAGTAAAACTGCAAAAGAGCATCGTAATCTAATACTGATCTCCCAGGAAACGCTCAAAGCAAACAAGAAACAATGAGAAGATTTACTCTTCTTGTACTTAAGTCGACATTGTGCTTCTTGTATTAAATCCCGACGCAATTTCTGTGTTTCATCGTCAATGTGAAGGTCCAAGGAATAGAGTAAAGCGGCAGTAGTGCTTCGGAATCTAATACAGATCTCCCAAGAAACGCTCTATGCACACCCCGAACAATGAGAGGATTTACTCTTCTTGTACGTAAATTGGCGTTGTGTCTTTTGTATTAAATCCCAACGCAATATCAGTGTTTCACCGTCAATGTGAAGGTCGATGGAATAGAGTAAAGCAGCAGTAGTACATCGTAATCTAATACTGATCTCACAGGAAATCCTCAAAGCAAACCACAAACAATGAGAAGATTTACTCTTCTTGTACTTAAGTCGGCATTGTGCCGTTTGTATTAAATGCCGACGCTCTTTCTGTGTTTCATCGTCAATGTGAATGTCCAAGGGATACAGTAAAGCTGCAGTAGTACATCGGATTCTAATACTGATCTCCAAGGAAACGCTCAAAGCAAACCACAAACAATGAGAGGATTTACTCTTCTTGTACTTAAGTTGGCATTGTGGGTTTTGTATTAAATCATGAAGCAATTATTGTGTTTCATCGTCAAAGTGATGGTCCAAGGGATAGAGTAAAGTTGCAATAGTGCATCAGAATCTAATACTGATCCCCCAGGAAACGCTCCAAGCAAACCACAAACAATGAGTACATTTACTCTTCTTGTACTTAAGTCGGCATTGTGCCTTCTGTATTAAATCCCGACGCAATTTCTGTGGTTCATCGTCAATGTGAAGGTCCAAGGTATAGAGTAAAGCAGCAGAAGTGCATCATAATGTAATACTGATCTCCCAGGAAACGCACAAAAGAAACCACAAACAATGAGAAGATTTACTCTTCTTGTACTTAAGTCGGCATTGTGCCATTTGTATTAAATCCCGACGCAATTAGTGTGTTTAATCGCCAATGTGAAGGTCCAAGGGATAGAGTAAAGCTGCAGTAGTGCATGCGAATCAAATAATTGAACTCCCAGAAAACGCTCAAAGCAAATAGCGAACAATGAGGAGATTTACGCTTCTTGTACAACAGTCGTAATTGTGCCTTTTGTATTAAATCCCGACGCAATTTCTGTGTTTCATAGTCAATGTGAAGGTCCAAGAGATAGAGTAAAGCTGCAGTAGTGCACCGGAATCTAATACTGATCTCCCAGGAAATGCTCAAAGCAAACCACCAACAATGAGAAGATTTACTCTTCTTGTACTTATGTCGGCATTGTGACTTTTGTATTAAATCCCGACGCAATTTCTGTGTTTCATCCTCAGTGTGAAGGCCCAAGGGATAGAGTAAAGCTGCAGTAGTGCATGGGAATCTAATACTGATCTCCCAGGAAACGCTTAAAGCAAACCAGAAACAATGAACAGATTTACTTTTCTTGTACCTAAGTAGGCTTTGCACCTTTTTTTATTAAATCCTGACTCAATTTCTATGTTTCATCATGAATGTGAAGGTCCATGGGATAGAGTAAAGCTGCAGTAGTGCATCGTAATCTGATACTGATCTCCAAGGAAACGGTCAAAGCAAACAACAAGCAATGAGAAGATTTACTCTTCTTGTACTTAAGTCGGCATTGTGCCTTTTGTATTAAATACCGACGCAATATTTGTGTTTCAACGTCAATGAGAAGGTCCAAGGGATAGAGTAAAGCTACAGTAGTGAATCGGAATCAAATTCTGATCTCCCAGCAGACGCTCAAAGCAAACAACAACCATTTAGAAGATTTACTCTACCTGTAGTTAAGTCGGCATTGGGCCTTTTGTTTTTAATCCCGAATCAATTTCTGTGTTTCATCGTCTATGTGAATGTCCAAGGGATAGAGTAAACCTGCAATGATGCATCGGAATCTAATACTGATCTCCCAGTAAACGCTCAAAGCAAACCAGATACAATAAGAAGATTTACTCTTCTTGTACTTAAGTCGGCATTGTGCCTTTTGTGTTAAATCCCGACGCAATTTCTGTGTATCATCGTTAATTTGAAAGTCCAAGGGATAGAGTAAAGCTGCAGTAGTGCATCGGAATCTATTACCGATTTCCCAGAGAACGTTCAAAGCGAACCACAAACAATGAGAAGATTTACTCTTCTTGTATTTAAGTCCGCATTGTGCCTTTTGTAATAAATACCGACGAAATTTGTATGTTTCATCATCAATGTGACGGTCCAAGGGATAGAGTAAACCTGCAGTAGTGCATTGGAATCTAATACTGTTCTCCCAGGAAACGCTCAAAGTAAACCACAAAGAATTGGAAGATGTACCCTTCTTGTATTTAAGTCGGCATTGTGCCTTTTGTATTAAATCACGACGCTATTTCTGTATTTCATCGTCAATGTCAAGGTCCAAGGGATAGAGTAAAGCTGCAGTAGTGCATCGGAATCTAATACTGATCTCCCAGGAAACGCTTAAAGCAAACCAGAAACAATGAGCAGATTTACTCTTCTTGTACCTAAGTAGGCTTTGCGCCTTTTGTATTAAATCCCGACTTAATTTCTATGTTTCATCATGAATGTGAAGATCCATGGGATAGAGTGAAGCTGCAGTGGTGCATCGTAATCTGATACTGATCTCTCAGGAAACGCTCAAAGCAAAACACCAACAATGAGAAGATTAACTCTTCTTGTACTTAAGTCGGCATTGTGCCTTGTGTAATATATCCCGAATCAAGTTCTGTGTTTCATCGTCAATGTGAAAGTCCAAGGGATACAGTAAACCTGCAGTAGTGGATCGGAATCTAATACTGATCTCCCAGGACACGCCCAAAAGTAAATCACAAACAATGAGAAGATTTACTCTTCTTGTACTTAAGTCGGCATTGTGCCATTTGTATTAAATCCCGACGCAATTAGTGTGTTTAATCGTCAATGTGATGGTCCAAGGGATAGAGTAATGCTGCAGTAATGCATCCGAATCAAATACAGAGCTCCCAGGAAACGCTCAAAGCAAATAGCGAACAATTAGGAGATTTACTCTTTTTGTACAACAGTCGTAATTGTGCCTTTTCTATTAAATCCCGACGCAATTTCTGTGTTTCATCATCAATGTCAAGGTCCAAGGGATAGAGTAAAGCAGCTGTAGAGCAACCGAATAAAATTCTGTGCTCCCAGGACACGCTCAAAGCATAAAGTTAACAATGAGGAGATTTACTCTTCTTGTACAACAGTCGTAATTGTGCCTTTTCTATTAATTCCCGACGCAATTTCTGTGTTTCATCGTCAATGTGAAGGTCCAAGGGATAGAGTAAAGCTGCAGTAGTGCATCGGAATCTAATACTGATCTCACAGGAAATGCTCAAATAAAACCACAAACAATGAGAAGATTTACTCTCCTTGTACTTATGTCGACATTGTGCCTTTTGTATTAAATCCCAACGCAATTTCTATGTTTCATCGTCAATGTGAAGGTCCAAGCGATAGAGAAATGCAGCAGTAGTGCATCGGAATCTTATACTGATCTCCCAGGAAACGCTGAAAGCAAACTACAAACAATGAGAAGATTTACTCTTCGTGTACGTAAGTTAGCATTGAGGTTTTTGTATTAGATCCCGACGCAATTTCTGTGTTTCAACGTCAATGTGAAGGTCCAGGGGATAAAGCTGCAGTAGTGCATCGGAATATAATACTGAACTCCCAGGAAACGCTCAAAGCATACCACAAACTATGAGAAGATTTACTCTTCTTGTATTTACGTCGGAATTGTGTTTCTTTTATTAAATCCCGACGCAAGTTGTGTCTTTCATCGTTAATGTGAATGTCCAAGGGATAGAGTATAGCTGCAGTAGTGCGTCGGAGTCTAATACTGATCTTCCAGGAAACGCTCAAAGCAAACCACAAACAATGGGAAGATCTACTCTTCTTGTACATAAGTCGGCATTGTGCGTTTTGTATTACATCCCGAATCAATATCTGTATTTCATCGTCAATATGAAGGTCCAAGAGATAGAGCAAAGCTGCAGTAGTGCATCGGAATCTTTCCTGATCTCCAAGGAAACGCTCAAAGCACAATAGAAACATTGAGAAGATTTACATTTTTCTTGTACGTAAGTTGGCATTGTGACTTTCGTACTATATCCCGACACTGTTTTTTTTAATGTTTCATCGTCAATGTGAAGGTCCAAGGGATAGAGTAAAGCTACTGTAATGCATCGGAATCTAATACTGATATCACAGGAAACGCTCAAAGCAAACCACAAACAATGAGAAGATATAATCTTCTTGTACTTGAGTCTCCTTTGTGCATGTTGTATTAAATGCCGACGCAATTTCTGTGTTTCATTGTCTGTGTGAATGTCCAAGGGATAGAGTAAAGCTGCAGAAGTGCATCGGAATCTATTACTGATCTCCCAGGAAACGCTCAAAACAAACCACATCAATGAGAAAATTTACTCTTCTTGTATTTGAGTCTCCTTTGTGCAATTTGAATTAAATCACGGCGCAATATCTGTGTTTCATCGTCAAGTGAAGGTCCAAGGGATAGAGTGAAGCTGCAGTAGTGCATTGGTATCTAAACTGATCTCCCAGGAAACGCTCAGAGCAAACCACAAACATTCAGAATATTTAATCTTTTTGTACGTAAGTCGGCATTGTGCGTTTTGTATTAAATTCCGACACAATTTCTGTGATTCATCGTCAATGTGCAGGTCCAAGGGATAGGGTTAACCTGCAGTAGTGCATTGGAATCTAATACTGATCTCCAAGGAAACGCTCAAATTAGACCACAAACAATGTGAAGATTTACTCTTCTTGTACTTAAGTCGACATTGTGCCTTTTGTAGTACATCCCGACGCAATTTCTGTGTTTCATCGTCAATGTGGAGGTCCAAGGGATGGAGTAAAACTGGAGTAGTGCATCGGAATCTAATACTGATCTCCCAGGAAACGCTCAAAGCAAACCTGAAACAATGAGAAGATTTACTGTTCTTGTACTTAAGTCGGCATTGTGCCTTTTGCAATAAATCCCGACGCAATTTCTGTGTTTCATCGTCAATATGAAGGTCCAAGAGATAGAGTACAGCTGCAGTGGTGCTTCGGAATCAAATACTTATCTCCCAAGAAACGCTCAAAACACACTATAAACAATAAGAGGATTTAATCTTCTTGTTCGTAATTTGGCTTTGTGCCTTTTGTATTGAATCCCAACGCAATTTCAGTGTTTCACCGTCAATGTGAAGGTCCAAGGGATAGAGTAAAGCTGCAGTAGTACATCGTAGTCTAATACTGATCTCACAGGAAATGCTCTAAGCAAACCACAAACAATGAGAAGATTTACTCTTCTTGTACTTAAGTTGGCATTGCGCATTTTGTATTAAATTCCGACGCAATTTCTGTGTTCCATCATCGATGTGATGGCCCAAGGGATAAAGTAAAGCTGCAGTAGTGCATCGGAATCTAATAGTGATCTCCCAGGAAACGCTCAAAGTTAACCACAAACAATGAGAAGTTTTATGCTTCTTGTACATAAGTCGGCATTGTACCTTTTATATTAAATCCCGTCACTAGTTCTATGTTTCATCGCTAATGTTGAGGTCCGAGGGATTGAGTAAATCTGCAGTAGTGGATCAGAATTTAATACTGATCTCCCAGGGAACGCGCAAAGCAAACCACAAACAATGAGAAGATTTGCTCTTCTTGAACTTATGTCGGCATTGTGCCTTTTGTATTAAATCCCGACTCAATCTCTGTGTTTCATCGTCAATGTGAAGGTCCATGGGATAGCGTAAAACTGCAGTAGTGCATCCGAGTAAAATACTGAGCTCCCAGGAAACGCTCAAAGCGAAATGCAAACAATGAGGAGATTTACTCTTCTTGTACTTCAGTCGTAATTGTGCCTTTTGTATTAAAACCCGACGCAATTTCTGTGTTTCATCGTCAATCTGAAGGTCCAAGGGATAGAGTAAAGCTGCGGTAGTGCACCGGAATCTAATACTGATCTCACAGGAAATACCCAAATAAAACCACAAACATTGAGAAAATTTACTCTTCTTGAACTTAAGTCGGCATTGTGACTTTTGTATTATATCCCGACCCAATTTCTGTGTATCAACGTCAACATGAAGGTCCAAGGGATAGACTACAGCTGCAGTAGTGCATCGGAATCTAATACTGATCTCCCAGGAAACGCTCAAACCAAACCACAAACAATGGGAAGATCTACTCTTCTTGTACATAAGTCGGCATTGTGACTTTTGTATTAAATCCCGAGCAATTACTGTGTTTCATCGTCAATGTGATGGTCCAAGCGATAGGGTAAAGCTGCGGTAGATCATCGGAATCTAATTCTGATCTCCCAGGAAACGCGCAAAACAAACCTCAACCAATTAGAAGATTTACTCTTCTTGTACCTAAGTCGGCATTGTGCCTTTTGTATTACATCCCGATCAATATCTGTATTTCATCGTCAATGTGAAGGTACAAGACATACATCAAAGCAGCTGTAGTGCATCGGAATCTTATACTGATCTCCCAAGAAACGCTCAAAGCACACCACAAACAATGTGAAGACTTATTCTTCTTGTACGTAAATCGGCATTGTCCCTTTTGTATTAAATCCGGATGCAGTTTTTTTTTATTGTTTCATCGTCAATGTGAAGATCCAAGGGATAGAGTGACGCTACAGTAGTACATCGGAAACTAATACTGATCTCCCAGGAAACGCTCAAATCAAACCACAAACAATGAGAAGATATACTCTTATTGTACTTGAGTCTCCTTTGTGCATTTTGTATTAAATCCCGACGCTATTTCTGTGTTTCATCGTCTATGTGAATGTCCAAGGGATAGAGTAAAGCTGCAGAAGTGCATCGGAATCAAATACTGATCTCCCAGGAAACGCTCAAAGCTAACCAGAAACAATGAAAAAATTTACTCATCTTGTACTTGAGCTTGCTTTGTGCATTTTGTATTAGATCCCGACGCAATTTCTGTGTTTCATCGTCAATGTGAAGGTCCAAGGGAAAGAGTAAAGCTGCAGTTGTGCATCGGAATCTAATTCTATTCTCCCAGGAAACGCTCATACCAAACCACATCAATGACAAAATTTACTCTACTTGTACTTAAGTCTCCTTTGTGCATTTTGTATTAAATCCCGACGCAATATCCGTGTTTCATCGTCAATGTGAAGTTCCAAAGGATAGAGTAAAGCTGCAGTAGTGCATTGGAATCTAATAGTTATCTCCCAGGTAACGCTCAAAGGAAAGTACAAACAATGAGATGATTTACTGTTCTTGTACTTATGTCGGCATTGTGCCTTTTGTGTAAAATCCGGACGCAATTTCGGTGTTTAATCGTCAATGTGAAGGTCCAGGGGATAGAGTAAAGCTGCAGTAGGGCATCGGAACACAATACTGATCTCCCACGAAACGCTCAAATCAGACCAGAAACAATGAGAAGATTTACTCTTCTTGTACTTAAGTCGGCAGTGTGCCTTTTATATTAATTCGCGACGCAATTTCTGTGTTTTATCGTCATTGTGAATGTACGAGGGATACAGTAAAGCTGCAGTAGTGCATCGGAATCTAATACAGATCTCACAGGAAACGCTCAAAGCAAACCACAAACAATGAGAAGATTTACTCTTCTTGTACTTAAGTCGGCATTGTGCCTTTTGTATTAAATCCCGACGCAATTTCTGTGTTTCATCGTCAATGTGAAGGTCCAAGGGATAGAGTAAAGCTGCAGTAGGGCATTGGAATCTAATACTGATCTCCCAGGAAACGCTCAAAGCAAACCACAAACAATGAGACCATTTACTGTTCTTGTACTTATGTCGGCATTGTGCCTTTTGTATTAAATCCCGACGCAATTTCTGTGTTTCATCGTCAATGTGAATGTTCAAGCGATAGAGTAATGCAGCAGTAGTGCATCGGAATCTTATACTGATCTCCCAGGAAACGCTGAAAGCAAACAACAAACAATGAGAAGATTTACTCTTCGTGTACGTAAGTTAGCATTGAGCTTTTTGTATTAAATCCCGACGCAATTTCTGTGTTTCAACGTCAATGTGAAGATACAGGGGATAGAGTAAAGCTGCAGTAGTGCATCTCAATATAAAACTGATCTCCCAGGAATCGCTCAAAGCAAACCAGAAACAATGAGAAGATTTACTCTTCTTGAATTTACGTCGGCATTGTGTTTTTTGTATTAAATCCCGACGCAAATTTTGTCTTTCATCGTTAATGTGAAGGTCCAAGGGATAGAGTAAAGCTACAGTAGTGCATCGTAATCTAATACTGATACCACAGGAAACGCTCAAAGCATACCACAAACAATGAGAAGATTTTACCTACTTCTACTTAAGTCGGCATTGTGCCTTCTGTATTAAATCCCGACGCAATTTCTGTGTTTCATCGTCAATGTGAAGGTCCAAGGGATAGAGTAATGCTGCAGTAGTGCATCGGAATCTAAAACTGATCTCCCAGGAAACGTCAAAGCAAACCACAAACAATGAGTGGATATAATCTTCTTGTACTTGAGTCTCCTTTGTGCATTTTGTATTGAATCCCGACGCAATATCTGTGTTTCATCGTCAATGTGAAGGTCCTAGGGATAGAGTAAAGCTGCAGTAGTGCATTGGAATCTAATACTGATCTCCTAGGAAACGCTCAAAGTAAACCACAAACAATGTGAAGATTTACTCTTCTTGTACTTAAGTCGGCATTGTGCCTTTTGAATTAAATCCCGACACAATTTCTGTGTTTCATCGTCAAAGTGAAGGTGCACGGGATAGAGTTAAGCTGCAGTAGTGCATCGGATTCTGATACAGATCCACCAGGAAACGCTCATATCAAACCACAAACAATGAAAGGATTTACTCTTCTTGTACTTAAGGCGGCATTGGGCCTTTTGTATTAAATCCGGAATCAATAAATGTGTATCATCGTCAATGTGAAGATCCACGGGATAGAGTAAATCTGCACTAGTTGATCGGAATCTAATACTGATCTCCAAGGAAACGCTCAAAGCAAGCCACAAACAATGAGAAGATTTACTCTTTTTGTACTTAAGTCGGCATTGTGCCTTTTGCAATAAATCCCGACGCAATTTCTGTGTTTAATCGTCAATGTGAATGTCCAAGTTATAGAGTTAAGCTGCAGTAGTGCATCCGAATCTAATACTGATCTCCCAGGAAACGCTCAAAGCAAACAGCAAACAATGAGAAGAGTTACTCTTCTAGTACTTATGTTGGCATTGTGCCTTTTGTATTAAATACCGTCCCAATTTCTGTGTTTCATCGTCAATGTGAAGGTCCAAGGAATAGAGTAAAGCTTCAGTAGTGCTTCGGAATCTAATACTGATCTCCCAAGAAACGCTCAAAGCACACCCCAAACAATGAGAGGATTTACTCTTCTTGTACGTAAATTAGTTTTGTGTCTTTTGTATTGAATCCCAACGCAATTTCAGTGTTTCACCGTCAATGTGAAGGTCCAAGGGATAGAGTAAAGCAGCAGTAGTACATCGTAGTCTAATACTGATCTCACAGGAAATGCTCAAGGCAAACCACAAACAATGAGAAGGTTTACTCTTCTTGTACTTAAGTTGCATTGTGCATTTTGTATTAAATTCCGTCGCAATTTCTGTGTTACATCATCAATGTGATGGCCCAAGGGATAAAGTAAAGCTGCAGTAATGCATCGGAATCTAATACTGACCTTCAAGGAAACGCTCAAAGCAAACCACAAACAATGAGAAGAGTTACTCTTCTTGTACTTAAGTTGGCTTTGTGCCTTTTGTATTAAATCCCGACGCAATTTCTGTGTTTCATCGACAATGTGAAAGTCCAAGGGATAGAGTAAAGATGCAAAACAGCATCGGAATCTAATGCTGATATCCCAGGAAACGCTCAAAGCAAACCAGAAACAATGAGAAGATTTACTCTTCTTGTACTTAAGTCTGCATTGTGCATCTTGTATTAAATCCCGACTCAATTTCTGTGTTCCATCGTCAATGTGATGGTCCAAGGAATAGAGTAAAGCTGCAGTAGTGCTTCGGAATCTAATACTGATCTCCCAAAAAACGCTCTATGCACACCGCAAACAATGAGAGGATTTACTCCTCTTGTACGTAAATTGGCGTTGTGTCTTTTGCATTAAATCCCAACGCAATTTCAGTGTTTCACCGTCAATGTGAAGGTCAATGGATTAGAGTAAAGCAGGAGTAGTACATCGTAATCTAATACTGATCTCACAGGATATGCTCAAATCAAACCACAAACAATGAGAAGATTTACTCTTCTTGTACTTATGTTGGCATTGTGCAATTTGTATTAAATCTCGACGCTATTTATGTGTTCCATCATCAATGTGATGGCCCAAGTGATAAAGTAAAGCTGCAGTAGTGCATCGAAGTCTAATACTGATCTCCCAGCAAATGCTCATACCAAACTACAAACAACGAGAAAATTTACTCTTATTTTATTTAAGTCGGCATTGTGCCTTTTGCATTAAATCCCGATGAAATTTGTATGTTTCATCTTCAATGTGAAGGTCCAAGGGATAGAGTAAACCTGCAGTAGTGCATTGGAATCTAATAATGATCTCCCAGAAAAGATTCAAAGTAAACCACAAACAATGAGATGATACACCCGTCGTGTATTTATGTCGGTATTGTGCCTTTTGTATTAAATCCCGACGCAATTTCTGTTTTTCATCGTCAATGTGAAGGTCCAAGGGATAGAGTAAAGCTGCAGTAGTGCATCGGAATCTAATACTGATCTTCCAGGAAACGCTCAAAGCAAACCAGAAACAATGAGCAGATTTACTCTTCTAGTACTTAAGTAGGCCTTGCGCTTTTTGTATTAAATTCCGACTCAATTTCTATGTTTCATCAAAAAAATGAAGGTAAATGGGATAGAGTAAAGCTGCAGTAGTGCATTGTAATCTGATACTGATCTCTGAGGAAACGCTCAAAGCAAACCACAAACAACGAGAATATTTACTGTTCTTGTACTTAAGTCGGCATTGTGCCTTGTGTATTAAATCCCGAATCAATTTCTGTGTTACATCGTCAATGTGAAGGTCCAAGGGATATGGTAAATCTGCAGTAGTGGATCGGAATCTAATACTGATCTCCCAGAAAACGCTCAAAGTTAACCACAAACAATGAGAAGTTTTATGCTTCTTGTACATAAGTCGGCATTGTACTTTTATATTAAATCCCGTCACTAGTTCTGTGTTTCATCGCTAATGTCGAGGTCCGAGGGATTGAGTAAATCTGCAGTATTGGATCGGAATTTAATACTTAACTCCCAGGGAACGCGCAAAGCAAAAAACAAACAATGAGAAGGTTTACTCTTCTTGTACTTATGTCGGCATTGTGCCTTTTGTATTAATTCACGACACAATTTCTGTGTTTCATCATCAAAGTGAAGTTCCATGGGATTGAATAAAGCTGCAGATGTTCATCGGAATGTAATACTGATCTCCCAGGAAACTCTCAAAGCAAACGAGAAATAACGAGAAGATTTACTCTTCTTGTACTTAAGTCGGCATTGTGCCTTTAGTATTAAATCCCGAATCAATTTCTGTGTTACATTGTCAATGTGAAGGTCCAAGGGATACAGTAAATCTGCAGTAGTGGATCGGAATCTAATACTGATCTTCCAGAAAACGCTCAAAGTTAACCACAAACAATGAGAAGTTTTATGCTTCTTGTACAAAAGTCGGCATTGTACTTTTATATTAAATCCCGTCACCAGTTCTGTGTTTCATCGCTAATTTCGAGGTCCGAGGGAATGAGTACATCTGCAGTATTGGATCGGAATTTAATACTTATCTCCCAGGGAACGCGCAAAGCAAAAAACAAACAATGAGAAGGTTTACCCTTCTTGTACTTATGTCGGCATTGTGCCTTTTGTATTAAATCCCGACGCAATTTTTGTGATCCATCGGCAATATCACGGTCCAAGAGATAAAGTAGAGCTGCAGTAGTGCATCGGAATCTAATACTGATCTCCCAGGAAATGCTCAAAGCACACCATGAACAATCAGAAGAATAACTCTTCTTGTACGTGAGTTGGCATTGTGCCTTTTGTTTTACATACCGACACAATATCTGTGTTTCATCGACAATGTGATGGTCCAGCGGATGGAGTAAACCTGCAGTAGTGCATCGGAATCTATTACTGATCTCCCATGAGACGCTCAAAGCAAATCACAAACAATGAGAAGATTTACTCTTCTTGAACATCAGTCGTAACTGTGCCTCTTGTGCCAAATCCCGACGAAATTTGTATGTTTCATCATCAGTCTGAAGTTCCAAGGAGTAGAGTAAAGCTGCAGTAGTGCATCGGAATCTAATACTGATCTCCCAGGAAACGCTCAAAGCAATCCACAAACATTGAGTAGATTTACTCTTTTTGTAGTTAAGTCGGCATTGTGCGTTTTGTATTAAATCCCGACGCAATATCTGTGTTTCATCGTCAATGTGAAGGTCCAAGGGATCGAGGAAAGCTGCAGTAGTGCATTGGAATTTAATAGTGATCTCCCAGGTAACGCTCAAAGAAAAGTACAAACAGCGAGATGATTTACTGTTCGTGTACTTATGTCGGCATTGAGCTTTTTTTATTAAATCCCGACGCAATTTCTGTGTTTCAAAGTTAATGTCAAGGTCCAGGGGATAGAGTAAAGCTGCAGTAGTGCAGCGGAATACAATACTGATCTCCCAGGAAACGCTCAAGGAAAACCACAAACAATGAGAAGATTTACTATTCTTGTATTTAAATCGGCATTGTGTTTTTTGTATTAAATCCCGACGCAATTTGTGTCTTTCATCGTCAATGTGAAAGTCCAAGGAATAGAGTAAAGCTGCAGAAGAGTATCGGAATCTAATGCTGATCTCCCAGGAAACGCTCAAGGAAAACCACAAACAATAAGAAGATTTACCCTTCATCTACCTAAGTCGGCATTGTGCCGTTTGCATTATATGCCGACGCTCTTTCTGTGTTTCATCGTCAATGTGAAGGTCCAAGGGATAGAGTGAGGCTGCAGTAGTGCATTGGAATATAATACTGATCTCCCAGGAAACGCTCAAAGCAAACCACAAACAATGAGACGAATTACTGTTCGTGTACTTATGTTGGCAATGTGCCTTTTGTATTAAATCCCGACGCAATTTCTGTGTTTCATCGTCAATGTGAAGGTCCAAGCGATAGAGTAATGCAGCAGTAGTTCATCGGAATCTTATACTGATCTCCCAGGAAACGCTGATAACAAACTAGAAACAATGAGAAGATTTACTCTTCGTGTACGTAAGTTAGCATTGAGCCTTTGTATTAAATCCCGACGCAATTTCTGTGTTTCAACGTCAATGTGAAGGTCCAGGGGATAGAGTAAAGCCGCAGTAGTGCATCGGAATATAATACTGATCTCCCAGCAAACGCTCAAAGCAAACCACAATCAATGAGAAGATTTACTCTTCTTGTATTTACGTCGGCATTGTGTTTTTTGTATTAAATCGCGACGCAATTCGTGTCTATCATCGTTAATATGAATGTCCAAGGGATAGAGTATAGCTGCAGTAGTGCATCGCAATCTAATACTGATCTCCCAGGAAACGCTCAGAGCAAACCACAAACAATGGGAAGCTCTACTCTTCTTGTACATAAGTCGGCATTGTGACTTTTGTATTAAATCCCGACGCAATTTCTGTGTTTCATCGTCAATGTGATGGTCCAAGCGATAGAGTAAAGCTGCGGTAGTGCATCGGAATCTAATAGTGATCTCCCGGGAAACGCGCAAAGCAAACCTCAACCAATTACAAGATTTACTCTTCTAGTACCTAAGTCGGCATTGTGCCTTTTGTATTACATCCCGAATCAATACCTGTATTTCATCGTCAAATTGAAGGTCCAAGAGATAGAGCAAAGCTGCAGTAGTGCATCGGAATCTTAAACTGATCTCCCAGGAAAATCTCAAAGCACACCACAAACATTGAGAAGATTTACTCTTCTTGTCGTAAGTTGGCATAGTGACTTTTGTATTAAATCCCGACGCAGTTTTTTTATTGTTTCATCGTCAATGTGAAGCTCCAAGGGATTGAGTAAAGCTACAGTAGTGCAACGGAATCTAATACTGATCTCACAGGTAACGCTCAAAGCAAAGTACAAGCAATGAGACGATTTACTGTTCTTGTACGTATGTCGGCATTGTGCCTTTTGTATTAAATCCCGACGCAATTTCTATGTTTCATCGTCAATGTGAAGGTCCAAGCGATAGAGTAATGCAGCAGTAGTGCACAGGAATCTTATACTGATCTCCCAGGAAACGCTCAAAGCAAACTACAAACAATGAGAAGATTTACTGTTCTTGTACTTATGTCGGCATTGTGCCTTTTGTATTAAATCCCGACGCAATTTCTGTGATTCATCGTGAATGTGAAGGTCCAAGCGATAGAGTAATGCTGCGGTAGTACATCGTAATCTTATACTGATCTCCCAGGAAACGCTCAAAGCAAACTACAAACAATGAGAAGATTTACACTTCTTGTACATAAGTTGGCATTGTGACTTATGTATTAAATCCCGGCGCAGTTTTTTTACTGTTTCATCGTCAATGTGAAGGTCCAAGGGATAGAGTAAAGCTACAGTAGTGCAACGGAATCTAATACTGATATCACAGGAAACGCTCAAACAAACCACAAACAATGAGAAGATTTACTCTTCCTCTACTTAAGTCGGCATTGTGCCTTCTGTATTAAATCCCGACGCAATTTCTGTGATTCATCGTCAATGTGCAGGTCCAAGGGATAGGGTTAACCTGCAGTAGTGCATTGGAATGTAATACTGATCTCCCAGGAAACGCTCAAAGTAAACCACAAACAATGTGAAGATTTACTCTTCTTGTACTTAAGTCGGCATTGTGCCTTTTGTATTACATCCCAACGCAATTTCTGTGTTTCATCGTCAATGTGAAGGTCCAAGGCATGGAGTAAAGCTGGAGTAGTGCATCGGAATCTAATACTGATCTCCCAGGAAACGCTCAAAGCAAACCAGAACAATGAGAATATTTTCTCTTCTTGTACTTAAGTCGGCATTGTGACTTTTGAATTAAATCCCGACGCAATTTCTGTGTTTCATCGTCATTGTAAAGGTCCAAGCGATAGGGTAATGCAGCAGTAGTGCATCGGAAGCTTATACTGATCACCCAGGAAACGCTCAAAGCAAACTACAAACAATGAGAAGATTTACACTTCTTGTTCGTAAGTTGGCATTGTGACTTATGTATAAATCCCGACGCAGTTTTTTTATTGTTTCATCGTCAATGTGAAGGTCCAAGGGATAGAGTAAAGCTACAGTAGTGCATCGGAATCTAATACTGATATCACAGGAAACGCTCACACAAACCACAAACAATGAGAAAATTTACTCTTCTTCTACTTAAGTCGGCATTGTGCCTTCTGTATTAAATCCCGACGCAATTTCTGTGATTCATCGTCAATGTGCAGGTCCAAGGGATAGGGTTAACCTGCAGTAGTGCATTGGAATCTAATACTGATCTCCCAGGAATCGCTCGAAGTAAACCACAAACAATGTGAAGATTTACTTTTCTTGTACTTAAGTCGGCATTGTGCCTTTTGTATTACATCCCGACGCAATTTCTGTGTTTCATCGTCAATGTGAAGGTCCAAGTTATAGAGTTAAGCTGCAGTAGGGCATCCGAATCTAATACTGACCTCCCAGGAAACACTTAAATCAAACAGCAAACAATGAGAACATTTGCTCTTCTAGTACTTAAGTTGGCATTGTGCCTTTTGTAATAAATCCCGACCCAATTTCTGTGTTTCATCGTCAATGTGAAGGTCCAAGCGATAGAGTAATGCAGCAGTAGTGCACCGGAATCTTATACTGATCTCCCAGGAAACGCTCAAAGCAAACTACAAACAATGAGAAGATTTACTGTTCTTGTACTTATGTCGGCATTGTGCCTTTTGTATTAAATCCCGACGCAATTTCTGTGTTTCATCGTCAATGTGAAGGTCCAAGCGATAGAGTAATGCAGCAGTAGTGCACCGGAATCTTATACTGATCTCCCAGGAAACGCTCAAAGCAAACTACAAACAATGAGAAGATTTACTGTTCATGTACTTATGTCGGCATTGTGCCTTTTGTATTAAATCCCGACGCAATTTCTGTGTTTCATCGTGAATGTGAAGGTCCAAGCGATAGAGTAATGCAGCGGTAGTGCATCGTAATCTTATACTGATCTCCCAGGAAACGCTCAAAGCAAACTACAAACAATGAGAAGATTTACACTTCTTGTACGTAAGTTGGCATTGTGACTTATGTATTAAATCCCGGCGCAGTTTTTTTACTGTTTCATCGTCAATGTGAAGGTCCAAGGGATAGAGTAAAGCTACAGTAGTGCAACGGAATCTAATACTGATATCACAGGAAACGCTCAAACAAACCACAAACAATGAGAAGATTTACTCTTCCTCTACTTAAGTCGGCATTGTGCCTTCTGTATTAAATCCCGACGCAATTTCTGTGATTCATCGTCAATGTGCAGGTCCAAGGGATAGGGTTAACCTGCAGTAGTGCATTGGAATGTAATACTGATCTGCCAGGAAATGCTCAAAGTAAACCACAAACAATGTGAAGATTTACTCTTCTTGTACTTAAGTCGGCATTGTGCCTTTTGTATTACATCCCGACGCAATTTCTGTGTTTCATCGTGAATGTGAAGGTCCAAGGCATGGAGTAAAGCTGGAGTAGTGCATCGGAATCTAATACTGATCTCCCAGGAAACGCTCAAAGCAAACCAGAACAATGTGAATATTTTCTCTTCTTGTACTTAAGTCGGCATTGTGACTTTTGAATTAAATCCCGACGCAATTTCTGTGTTTCATCGTCATTGTAAAGGTCCAAGCGATAGGGTAATGCAGCAGTAGTGCATCGGAAGCTTATACTGATCACCCAGGAAACGCTCAAAGCAAACTACAAACAATGAGAAGATTTACACTTCTTGTTCGTAAGTTGGCATTGTGACTTATGTATAAATCCCGACGCAGTTTTTTTATTGTTTCATCGTCAATGTGAAGGTCCAAGGGATAGAGTAAAGCTACAGTAGTGCATCGGAATCTAATACTGATATCACAGGAAACGCTCACACAAACCACAAACAACGAGAAAATTTACTCTTCTTCTACTTAAGTCGGCATTGTGCCTTCTGTATTAAATCCCGACGCAATTTCTGTGATTCATCGTCAATGTGCAGGTCCAAGGGATAGGGTTAACCTGCAGTAGTGCATTGGAATCTAATACTGATCTCCCAGGAAACGCTCGAAGTAAACCACAAACAATGTGAAGATTTACTTTTCTTGTACTTAAGTCGGCATTGCGCCTTTTGTATTACATCCCGACGCAATTTCTGTGTTTCATCGTCAATGTGAAGGTCCAAGTTATAGAGTTAAGCTGCAGTAGGGCATCCGAATCTAATACTGACCTCCCAGGAAACACTTAAATCAAACAGCAAACAATGAGAACATTTGCTCTTCTAGTACTTAAGTTGACATTGTGCCTTTTGTAATAAACCCCGACCCAATTTCTGTGTTTCATCGTCAATGTGAAGGTCCAAGCGATAGAGTAATGCAGCAGTAGTGCACCGGAATCTTATACTGATCTCCCAGGAAACGCTCAAAGCAAACTACAAACAATGAGAAGATTTACTGTTCTTGTACTTATGTCGGCATTGTGCCTTTTGTATTAAATCCCGACGCAATTTCTGTGTTTCATCGTCAATGTGAAGGTCCAAGCGATAGAGTAATGCAGCAGTAGAGCACCGGAATCTTATACTGATCTCCCAGGAAACGCTCAAAGCAAACTACAAACAATGAGAAGATTTACTGTTCATGTACTTATGTCGGCATTGTGCCTTTTGTATTAAATCCCGACGCAATTTCTGTGTTTCATCGTGAATGTGAAGGTCCAAGCGATAGAGTAATGCAGCGGTAGTGCATCGTAATCTTATACTGATCTCCCAGGAAACGCTCAAAGCAAACTACAAACAATGAGAAGATTTACACTTCTTGTACGTAAGTTGGCATTGTGACTTATGTATGAAATCCCGGCGCAGTTTTTTTACTGTTTCATCGTCAATGTGAAGGTCCAAGGGATAGAGTAAAGCTACAGTAGTGCAACGGAATCTAATACTGATATCACAGGAAACGCTCAAACAAACCACAAACAATGAGAAGATTTACTCTTCCTCTACTTAAGTCGGCATTGTGCCTTCTGTATTAAATCCCGACGCAATTTCTGTGATTCATCGTCAATGTGCAGGTCCAAGGGATAGGGTTAACCTGCAGTAGTGCATTGGAATGTAATACTGATCTGCCAGGAAATGCTCAAAGTAAACCACAAACAATGTGAAGATTTACTCTTCTTGTACTTAAGTCGGCATTGTGCCTTTTGTATTACATCCCGACGCAATTTCTGTGTTTCATCGTGAATGTGAAGGTCCAAGGCATGGAGTAAAGCTGGAGTAGTGCATCGGAATCTAATACTGATCTCCCAGGAAACGCTCAAAGCAAACCAGAACAATGTGAATATTTTCTCTTCATGTACTTAAGTCGGCATTGTGACTTTTGAATTAAATCCCGACGCAATTTCTGTGTTTCATCGTCATTGTAAAGGTCCAAGCGATAGGGTAATGCAGCAGTAGTGCATCGGAAGCTTATACTCATCACCCAGGAAACGCTCAAAGCAAACTACAAACAATGAGAAGATTTACACTTCTTGTTCGTAAGTTGGCATTGTGACTTATGTATAAATCCCGACGCAGTTTTTTTATTGTTTCATCGTCAATGTGAAGGTCCAAGGGATAGAGTAAAGCTACAGTAGTGCATCGGAATCTAATACTGATATCACAGGAAACGCTCACACAAACCACAAACAACGAGAAAATTTACTCTTCTTCTACTTAAGTCGGCATTGTGCCTTCTGTATTAAATCCCGACGCAATTTCTGTGATTCATCGTCAATGTGCAGGTCCAAGGGATAGGGTTAACCTGCAGTAGTGCATTGGAATCTAATGCTGATCTCCCAGGAAACGCTCGAAGTAAACCACAAACAATGTGAAGATTTACTTTTCTTGTACTTAAGTCGGCATTGCGCCTTTTGTATTACATCCCGACGCAATTTCTGTGTTTCATCGTCAATGTGAAGGTCCAAGTTATAGAGTTAAGCTGCAGTAGGGCATCCGAATCTAATACTGAACCCCCAGGAAACACTCAAATCAAACAGCAAACAATGAGAACATTTGCTCTTCTAGTACTTAAGTTGGCATTGTGCCTTTTGTATTAAATCCCGACCAAATTTCTGTGTATCATCGTCAATGTGAAGGTCCAAGGAATAAAGTAAAGCTGCAGTAGGGCTTCGGAATCTAATACTGATCTCCGAAGAAACGCTCAAAGCACACCGCAAACAATGTGAGGATTTACTCTTCTTGTACGTAAATTGGCTTTGTGTCTTTTGTATTAAATCTCAAAGCAATTTCAGTGTTTCACCGTCAATGTGAAGGTCCAAGGGATAGGGTAAAGCAGCAGTAGTACATCGTAATCTAATACTGATCTCACAGGAAATGCTCAAAGCAAACCACAAACAATGAGAAGATTTACTCTTCTTGTACTTAAGTTGGCATTGTGCATTTTGTATTAAATCCCGACCCATTATCTGTGTTCTATCATCAATGTGATGGCCCAAGGGATAAAGTGAAACTGCATGTAGTGCATCGGAATCTAATACTGATCTCCAAGGAAACGCTCAATGCAAACCACAAACAATGAGAAGATTTACTATTCTTGTACCAATGTTGTCTTTGTGCCTTTTGTATTAAATCCCGACGCAATTTTTGTGTTCCATCGGCAATATCACGGTCCAAGAGATAAAGTAAAGCTGCAGTAGTGCATAGGAATCTAATACTGATCTCCCAGGAAACGCTCAAAGCACACCATGAACAATCTTGTACGTGAGTTGGCATTGCGCCTTTTGTTTTAAATACCGACACAATATCTGTGTTTCATCGACAATCTGATGGTCCAGGGGATGGAGTAAACCTGCAGTAGTGCATCGGAATCTATTACTGATCTCCCATGAGACGCTCAAAGCAAATCACAAACAATGAGAAGATTTACTCTTCTTGAACATCAGTCGTAATTGTGCCTCTTGTGCTAAATCCCGACGAAATTTCTATGTTTCATCATCAGTCTGAAGTTCCAAGGAATAGAGTAAAGCTGCAGTAGTGCATCGGAATCTAATACTGATCTCCCAGGAAACGCTCAAAGCAATCCACAAACATTGAGTAGATTTACTCTTTTTGTAGTTAAGTCGGCATTGTGCGTTTTGTATTAAATCCCGACGCAATATCTGTGTTTCATCGTCAATGTGAAGGTCCAAGGGATCGAGGAAAGCTGCAGTAGTGCATCCGAATCTAATACTGAACGCCCAGGAAACGCTCAAAGCAAACAGAAAACCATGAGAAGATTTACTCTTCTTGTCCTTAAGTCAGCATTGTGCTTTTTGTATTAATTCACGACACAATTTCTGTGTTTCATCATCAAAGTGAAGGTCCATGGGATTGACTAAAGCTGCAGATGTTCATCGGAATGTAATACTGATCTCCCAGGAAACTCTCAAAGCAAACGAGAAACAATGTGAAGATTTACTCTTCTTGTACTTAAGTCGGCATTGTGCCTTTAGTATTAAATCCCGAACCAATATCTGTAATTAATCGTCAATGTGAAGGTCCAAAGGATAGAGTAAAGCTGCAGTAGTGCATTGGAATTTAATAGTGATCTCCCAGGTAACGCTCAAAGAAAAGTACAAATAGTGAGATGATTTACTGTTCTTGTACTTATGTCGGCATTGAGCTTTTTTTATTAAATCCCGACGCAATTTCTGTGTTTCAACGTTAATGTCAAGGTCCAGGGGATAGAGTAAAGCTGCAGTAGTGCAGCGGAATACAATACTGATCTCCCAGGAAACGCTCAAGGAAAACCACAAACAATGAGAAGTTTTACTCTTCTTGTATTTAAATCGGCATTGCGTTTTTTGTATTAAATCCCGACGCAATTTGTGTCTTTCATCGTCAATGTAAATGTCCAAGGGATAGAGTATAGCTGCAGTAGTGCATCGGAATGTAATACTGACCTCCCAGGAAACGGTCAAAGCAAACTACAAAGAATGGGAAGATCTACTCTTCTTGTACATAAGTCGGCATTGTGACTTTTGAATTACATCCCGACGCAATTTCTTTGTTTCATCGTCAATGTGATGGTCCAAGGGATAGAGTAAAGCTGCGGTAGTGCATCGGAAACTAATACTGATCTCCCAGGAAACGCGCAAAGCAAACCTCAACCAATTAGAAGATTTACTCTTCTTGTACCTAAGTCATAATTGTGCCTTTTTCATTAAAACCCGAATCAATATCTGTGTTTCATCGTCAATGTGCAAGTCCAAGGGATAGAGTTAACCTGCAGTAGAGCATTGGAATCTAATTCAGATCCCAGAACACGCTCAAAGTAAACCACAAACAATGTGAAGAATTACTCTTCTTGTACTTAAGTTGTCTTAGTGCCTTTTGTATCAAATCTCGACGCAATTTCTGTGTTTCATCGACAATGTGAAAGTCCAAGGGATAGAGTAAAGCTGCAGAAGAGTATCGGAATCTAATGCTGATCTCCCAGGAAATGCTCAAAGCAAACCACAAACAATAAGAAGATTTACCCTTCATCTACTTAAGTCGGCATTGTGCCGTTTGTATTATATGCCGACGCTCTTTCTGTGTTTCATCGTCAATGTGAAGGTCCAAGCGATAGAGTAATGCAGCAGTAGTGCATCGGAATCTTATACTGATCTCCCAGGAAACGCTGATAACAAACTAGAAACAATGAGAAGATTTACTCTTCGTGTACGTAAGTTAGCATTGAGCTTTTGTATTAAATCCCGACGCAATTTCTGTGTTTCAACGTCAATGTGAAGGTATAGGGGATAGAGGAAACCCGCAGTAGTGCATCGGAATATAATACTGATCTCCCAGCAAACGCTCAAAGCAAACCACAATCAATGAGAAGATTTACTCTTCTTGTATTTACGTCGGCATTGTGTTTTTTGTATTAAATCGCGACGCAATTTGTGTCTATCATCGTTAATGTGAATGTCCAAGGGATAGAGTATAGCTGCAGTAGTGCATCGCAATCTAATACTGATCTCCCAGGAAACGCTCAGAGCAAACCACAAACAATGGGAAGTTCTACTCTTCTTGTACATAAGTCGGCATTGTGACTTTTGTATTAAATCCCGACGCAATTTCTGTGTTTCATCGTCAATGTGATGGTCCAAGCGATATACTAAAGCTGCGGTAGTGCATCGGAATCTAATAGTGATCTCCCGGGAAACGCGCAAAGCAAACCTCAACCAATTACAAGATTTACTCTTCTAGTACCTAAGTCGGCATTGTGCCTTTTGTATTACATCCCGAATCAATACCTGTATTTCATCGTCAATGTGAAGGTCCAAGAGATAGAGCAAAGCTGCAGTAGAGCATCGGAATCTTAAACTGATCTCCCAGGAAAATCTCAAAGCACACCACAAGCATTGAGAAGATTTACTCTTCTTGTTCGTAAGTTGGCATAGTGACTTTTGTATTAAATCCCGACGCAGTTTTTTTATTGTTTCATCGTCAATGTGAAGCTCCAAGGGATTGAGTAAAGCTACAGTAGTGCATCGGAATCTAATACTGATATCACAGGAAACGCTCAAAGCAAACCACAAACAATGAGAAGATTTACTCTTCTTCTACTTAAGTCGGCATTGTGCCGTCTGTATTAAATCGCGACGCAATTTCTGTGTTTCATCGTCAATGTGAAGGTCCAAGGGATAGAGTAAAGCTGCAGTAGTGCATTGGAATGTAATACTGATCTGCCAGGAAACGCTCAAAGTAAACCACAAACAATGTGAAGATTTACTCTTCTTGTACTTAAGTCGGCATTGAGCCTTTTGTATTACATCCCGACGCAATTTCTGTGTTTCATCGTCAATGTGAAGGTCCAAGGCATGGAGTAAAGCTGGAGAAGTGCATCGGAATCTAATACTGATCTCCCAGGAAACGCTCAAAGCAAACCAGAACAATGAGAATATTTTCTCTTCTTGTACTTAAGTCGGCATTGTGACTTTTGAATTAAATCCCGACGCAATTTCTGTGTTTCATCGTCATTGTAAAGGTCCAAGCGATAGGGTAATGCAGCAGTAGTGCATCGGAAGCTTATACTGATCACCCAGGAAACGCTCAAAGCAAACTACAAACAATGAGGAAATTTACTCCTCTTCTACTTAAGTCGGCATTGTGCCTTCTGTATTAAATCCCGACGCAATTTCTGTGATTCATCGTCAATGTGCATGTCCAAGGGATAGGGTTAACCTGCAGTAGTGCATTGGAATCTAATACTGATCTCCCAGGAATCGCTCGAAGTAAACCACAAACAATGTGAAGATTTACTTTTCTTGTACTTAAGTCGGCATTGTGCCTTTTGTATTACATCCCGACGCAATATCTGTGTTCTATCATCAATGTGATGGCCCAAGGGATAAAGTAAAACTGCATGTAGTGCATCGGAATCTAATACTTATCTCCAAGGAAACGCTCAAAGCAAATCACAAACAATGAGAAGATTTACTCTTCTTGTACCTATCTTGTCTTTGTGCCTTCTCTATCAAATCCCGACGCAATTTCTGTGTTTCATCGACAAAGTGAAAGTCCAAGGGATAGAGTAAAGCTGCAGTAGAGCATCGGAATCTTAAACTGATCTCCCAGGAAAATCTCAATGCACACCACAAACATTGAGAAGATTTACACTTCTTGTACGTAAGTTGGCATTGTGACTTATGTATTAAATCCCGGCGCAGTTTTTTTACTGTTTCATCGTCAATGTGAAGGTCCAAGGGATAGAGTAAAGCTACAGTAGTGCAACGGAATTTAATACTGATATCACAGGAAACGCTCAAACAAACCACAAACAATGAGAAGATTTACTCTTCCTCTACTTAAGTCGGCATTGTGCCTTCTGTATTAAATCCCGACGCAATTTCTGTGATTCATCGTCAATGTGCAGGTCCAAGGGATAGGGTTAACCTGCAGTAGTGCATTGGAATGTAATACTGATCTGCCAGGAAATGCTCAAAGTAAACCACAAACAATGTGAAGATTTACTCTTCTTGTACTTAAGTCGGCATTGTGCCTTTTGTATTACATCCCGACGCAATTTCTGTGTCTCATCGTGAATGTGAAGGTCCAAGGCATGGAGTAAAGCTGGAGTAGTGCATCGGAATCTAATACTGATCTCCCAGGAAACGCTCAAAGCAAACCAGAACAATGTGAATATTTTCTCTTCTTGTAATTAAGTCGGCATTGTGACTTTTGAATTAAATCCCGACGCAATTTCTGTGTTTCATCGTCTTTGTAAAGGTCCAAGCGATAGGGTAATGCAGCAGTAGTGCATCGGAAGCTTATACTGATCACCCAGGAAACGCTCAAAGCAAACTACAAACAATGAGAAGATTTACACTTCTTGTTCGTAAGTTGGCATTGTGACTTATGTATAAATCCCGACGCAGTTTTTTTATTGTTTCATCGTCAATGTGAAGGTCCAAGGGATAGAGTAAAGCTACAGTAGTGCATCGGAATCTAATACTGATATCACAGGAAACGCTCACACAAACCACAAACAACGAGAAAATTTACTCTTCTTCTACTTAAGTCGGCATTGTGCCTTCTGTATTAAATCCCGACGCAATTTCTGTGATTCATCGTCAATGTGCAGGTCCAAGGGATAGGGTTAACCTGCAGTAGTGCATTGGAATCTAATACTGATCTCCCAGGAAACGCTCGAAGTAAACCACAAACAATGTGAAGATTTACTTTTCTTGTACTTAAGTCGGCATTGCGCCTTTTGTATTACATCCCGACGCAATTTCTGTGTTTCATCGTCAATGTGAAGGTCCAAGTTATAGAGTTAAGCTGCAGTAGGGCATCCGAATCTAATACTGAACCCCCAGGAAACACTCAAATTAAACAGCAAACAATGAGAACATTTGCTCTTCTAGTACTTAAGTTGGCATTGTGCCTTTTGTATTAAATCCCGACCAAATTTCTGTGTTTCATCGTCAATGTGAAGGTCCAAGGAATAAAGTAAAGCTGCAGTAGGGCTTCGGAATCTAATACTGATCTCCCAAGAAACGCTCAAAGCACACCGCAAACAATGTGAGGATTTACTCTTCTTGTACGTAAATTGGCTTTGTGTCTTTTGTATTAAATCTCAAAGCAATTTCAGTGTTTCACCGTCAATGTGAAGGTCCAAGGGATAGGGTAAAGCAGCAGTAGTACATCGTAATCTAATACTGATCTCACAGGAAATGCTCAAAGCAAACCACAAACAATGAGAAGATTTACTCTTCTTGTACTTAAGTTGGCATTGTGCATTTTGTATTAAATCCCGACCCATTATCTGTGTTCCATCATCAATGTGATGGCCCAAGGGATAAAGTGAAACTGCATGTAGTGCATCGGAATCTAATACTGATCTCCAAGGAAACGCTCAATGCAAACCACAAACAATGAGAAGATTTACTATTCTTGTACCAATGTTGTCTTTGTGCCTTTTGTATTAAATCCCGACGCAATTTTTGTGTTCCATCGGCAATATCACGGTCCAAGAGATAAAGTAAAGCTGCAGTAGTGCATCGGAATCTAATACTGATCTCCCAGGAAACGCTCAAAGCACACCATGAACAATCAGATGAATAACCCTTCTTGTACGTGAGTTGGCATTGCGCCTTTTGTTTTAAATACCGACACAATATCTGTGTTTCATCGACAATCTGATGGTCCAGGGGATGGAGTAAACCTGCAGTAGTGCATCGGAATCTATTACTGATCTCCCATGAGACGCTCAAAGCAAATCACAAACAATGAGAAGATTTACTCTTCTTGAACATCAGTCGTAATTGTGCCTCTTGTGCTAAATCCCGACGAAATTTCTATGTTTCATCATCAGTCTGAAGTTCCAAGGAATAGAGTAAAGATGCAGTAGTGCATCGGAATCTAATACTGATCTCCCAGGAAACGCTCAAAGCAATCCACAAACATTGAGTAGATTTACTCTTTTTGTAGTTAAGTCGGCATTGTGCGTTTTGTATTAAATCCCGACGCAATATCTGTGTTTCATCGTCAATGTGAAGGTCCAAGGGATCGAGGAAAGCTGCAGTAGTGCATCCGAATCTAATACTGAACGCCCAGGAAACGCTCAAAGCAAACAGAAAACCATGAGAAGATTTACTCTTCTTGTCCTTAAGTCAGCATTGTGCTTTTTGTATTAATTCACGACACAATTTCTGTGTTTCATCATCAAAGTGAAGGTCCATGGGATTGACTAAAGCTGCAGATGTTCATCGGAATGTAATACTGATCTCCCAGGAAACTCTCAAAGCAAACGAGAAACAATGTGAAGATTTACTCTTCTTGTACTTAAGTCGGCATTGTGCCTTTAGTATTAAATCCCGAACCAATATCTGTAATTAATCGTCAATGTGAAGGTCCAAAGGATAGAGTAAAGCTGCAGTAGTGCATTGGAATTTAATAGTGATCTCCCAGGTAACGCTCAAAGCAAACTACAAACAATGAGGAAATTTACTCTTCTTCTACTTAAGTCGGCATTGTGCCTTCTGTATTAAATCCCGACGCAATTTCTGTGATTCATCGTCAATGTGCATGTCCAAGGGATAGGGTTAACCTGCAGTAGTGCATTGGAATCTAATACTGATCTCCCAGGAATCGCTCGAAGTAAACCACAAACAATGTGAAGATTTACTTTTCTTGTACTTAAGTCGGCATTGTGCCTTTTGTATTACATCCCGACGCAATATCTGTGTTCCATCATCAATGTGATGGCCCAAGGGATAAAGTAAAACTGCATGTAGTGCATCGGAATCTAATACTTATCTCCAAGGAAACGCTCAAAGCAAATCACAAACAATGAGAAGATTTACTCTTCTTGTACCTATCTTGTCTTTGTGCCTTCTCTATCAAATCCCGACGCAATTTCTGTGTTTCATCGACAAAGTGAAAGTCCAAGGGATAGAGTAAAGCTGCAGAAGAGCATCGGAATCTAATACTGATCTGCCAGGAAACACTCAAAGCAAACCAGAAACAATGAGAAGATTTACTCTTCTTGTACTTAACACGGCATTGTGCATCTTGTAGTAAATCCCGACTCAATTTCTGTCTTTCATCGTCAAGGTGAAGGTCCAAGGAATAGAGTAAAGCTGCAGTAGTGCTTCGGAATCTAATACTGATCTCCCAAGAAACGCTCAATGCACACCCCAAACAATGAGAGGATTTACTCATCTAGTACTTAAATTGGCTTTGTGTGTTTTGTATTAAATCCCAACGCAATTTCAGTGTTTCACCGTCAACGTGAAGGTCCAAGGGATAGAGTAAAGCAGCGGTAGTACATCGTAATCTAATACTGATCTCACAGGAAATGCTCAAAACAAACCACAAACAATGAAAAGATTTACTCCTCTTGTACTTATGTTGGCATTGTGCATTTTGTATTAAATCCCGACGCAATTTCTGAGTTCCATCATCAATGTGATGGCACAAGGGATAAAGTAAAGCTGCAGTAGTGCATCCGAATCTAATAATGATCTCCCAGGAAACGTTCAAAGCAAACCACAAACTATGATAAGATTTACTCTTCTTTTACTTAAGTCGGCATTGCGCCGTTTTTGAATTAAATCCCGACGCCATTTCCGTGCTTCATCGTCAATTTGAAGGTGCAAGAGATAGAGCAAAGCTGCAGTAGTGCATCGGAATCTTATACTGATCTCCCAGGAAAATCTCAAAGAACACCACAAACATTGAGAAGATTTACTCTTCTTGTACGTAAGTTGGCATTGTGACTTTTGTATTAAATCCAGACGCATTTTGTGTCTATCATCGTTAATGTGAATGTCAAAGGGATAGAGTATAGCTGCAGTAGTGCATCGGAATCTAATACTGATTTCCCAGGAAACGCTTAGAGCAAACCACAAACAATGGGAAGATCTACTCTTCTTGTACATAAGTCGCCATTGTGACTTTTGTATTAAATCCCGACGCAATTTCAATGTTTCATCGTCAATGTGATGGTCCAAGCGATAGAGTAAAGCTGCGGTAGTGCATCGGAATCTAATTCTGATCTCCCAGGACACGCGTAAAGCAAACCTCAACCAATTACAAGATTTACTGGTCTAGTTCCTAAGTCGGCTTTGTGCCTTTTGTCTTACATCCCGAATCAATATCTGTATTTCATCGTCTATGTGAAGGTCCAAGAGATAGAGCAAAGCTGCAGTAGTGCATCGGAATCTTATTCTGATCTCCCAGGAAAATCTCAAACCGCACCACAAACATTGAGAAGATTTACTCTTCTTGTACGTAAGTTGGCATTGTGACTTTTGTATTAAATCCCAACGCAGTTTTTTTTATTGTTTCATCGTCAATGTGAAGGTCCAAGGGATTGAGTAAAGCTACAGTAGTGCATCGGAAACCAATACTGATATCACAGGAACTGCTCAAAGCAAACCACAAACAATGAGAAGATTTACTCTTCGTGTACGTAAGTTGGCATTGTGCTTTTTGTATTAAATCCCGACGCAATTTGTGTCTTTCATCGTCAATGTGAATGTCCAAGGGATTGAGTATAGCCGCAGTAGTGCATCGGAAACTAATACTGACCTCCCAGGAAACGCTCAAAGCAAACTACAAACAATGGGAAGACCTACTGTTCTTGTACATAAGTCGGCATTGTAACTTTTGTATTAAATTCCGACGCAATTTCTGTGTTTCATCGTCAATGTGAGGGTCCAAGGGATAGAGTAAAACAGCGGTAGTGCATCGAAATCAAACACTGATCTCCGAGGAAACGCGCAAAGCAAACCTCTACCAATTGGAAGATTTACTCTTCTTGTACCTAAGTCGGTATTGTGCCTTTTGTATTAAAACCCGAATCAATATCTGTGTTTCATCGTCAATGAGAAGGTCCAAGAGATAGAGCAAAGCTGCAGTAGTGCATCGGAATCATATACTGATCTCCCAGGAAACGCTCAAAGCAAACCACAATCAATGAAAAGATTTACTCTTCATGTACTTAAGGCGGCATTGGGCCTTTTGTATTACATCCCGACGCAATTTCTGTGTTTCATCGTCAATGTGAAGGTCCAAGGGATGGAGTAAAGCTGGAGTAGTGCATCGGAATAAAATACTGATCTCCCAGCTAAAGCTCAAAGCAAAGTACAAACAATGAGATGATTTACTGTTCTTATACTTATTTCGGCATTGTGACTTTTGTATTAAATCCCGACGCAATTTCTGTGTTTCATCGTCAATGTGAAGGTCCAAGCGATAGGGTAATGCAGCAGTAGTGCATCGGAATCTTATACTGATCTTCCAGGAAACGCTCAAAGCAAACTACAAACTATGAGAAGATTTACACTTCTTGTACGTCAGTTGGCGTTGTGACTTATGTATTAAATCCCGACGCAGTTTTTTTATTGTTTCATCGTCAATGTGAAGGTCCAAGGGATAGAGTAAAGCTACAGTAGTGCATCGGAATCTAATACTGATATCACAGGAAACGCTCACAAAAACCACATACAATGAAAAAATTTACTCTTCTTCTACTTAAGTCGGCATTGTGCCTTCTGTATTAAATCCCGACGCAATTTCTGTGATTCATCGTCAATGTGCAGGTCCAAGGGATAGGGTTAACCTGCAGTAGTGCATTGGAATCTAGTACTGATCTCCCAGGTAACGCTCGAAGTAAACCACAAACAATGTGAAGATTTACTCTTCTTCTACTTAAGTCGGCATTGTGCCTTTTGTATTACATCCCGACGCAATTTCTGTGTTTCATCGTCAATGTGAAGGTGCAAGAGATAGAGTTAAGCAGCAGTAGTGCATCGGAATCTGATACAGATCCCCCAGGTAACGCTCAAAGCAAACCACAAACAATGAAAAGATTTACTCTTCTTGTACTTAAGTCGGCATTGGGCCTTTTGTATTAAATGCGGAATCAATTTCTGTGTATCATCGTCAATGTGAAGGTCCAAGGGATAGAGTAAATCTGCAGTAGTTGATCGGAATCTAATACTGATCTCCCAGTAAACGCTCAAAGCAAGCTACAAACAATGAGAAGATTTACTCTTCTTGTACTTAAGTCGGCATTGTGCCTTTTGCAATAAATCCCGACGCAATTTCTGTGTTTCATCGTCAATGTGAAGGTCCAAGTTATAGAGTTAAGCTGCAATAGTGCATCCGTATGTAATACTGATCTCCCAGGAAACGCTCAGAGAAAACAGCAAACAATGAGAACATTTACTCTTCTAGAACTTAAGTTGGCATTGTGCCTTTTGTATTAAATCCCGACCCAATTGCTGTGTTTCATCGTCAACGTGAAGGTCCAAGGAATAGAGTAAAGCTGCAGTAATGCTTCGGAATCTAATACTGATCTCCCAAAAAACGCTCAAAGCACACCCCAAACAATGAGAAGATTTACTCTTCTTGTACGTAAATTGGCTTTGTGTCTTTTGTATTAAACCCCAAAGCAATTTCAGTGTTTCACCGTCAATGTGAAGGTATAAGGGATAGAGTAACGCAGCAGTAGTAAATCGTAATCTAATACTGATCTCACAGTAAATGCTCAAAGCAAACCATAAACAATGAGAAGATTTACTATTCTTTTACTTAAGTCGGCATTGCGCCTTTTTTGAATTAAGTTCCGATGCCATTTCCGTGCTTCATCGTCAATTTGAAGGTGCAAGGGATAGAGTAAAGCTGCAGTCGTGCATTGGAATCTATTACAGATGTCCCAGGGAACGCTCAAAGCAAACCACAAACAATGAGAAGATTTACCCTTCCTCTACCTAAGTCGGCATTGCGCCGTTTCTATTAAATGCCGACGCTCTTTCTGTGGTTCATCGTCAATGTGAAGGTCCAAGTGATAGAGTACTGCAGCAGTAGTGCATCGGAATCTTATTCTGATCTCCCAGGAAACGCTCAAAACAAACTACAAACAATGAGAAGATTAACTGTTCGTGTACTTAGGTTAGCATTGAGCTTTTTGTATTAAATCCCGACGCAATATCTGTGTTTCAACGCCAATGTGAAAGTCCAGGGTATAGAGTAAAGCCGCAGTAGTGCATCGGAATATTATACTGATCTCCCAGGATACGCTCATACCAAACCACATCAATGAGAAAATTGACTCTTCTTGTACGTGTCTCTCCTTTGTGCATTTTGTATTAAATCCCGACGCAATATTTGTGTTTCATTGTCCATGTGAAGGTCCAAAGGATAGAGTAAAGCTGCAGTAGTGCATTGGAATCTAATACTGAGCTCCCAGGTAACGCTCAAAGCAAACTACAAACAATGAGACGATTTACTCTTCGTGTACGTAAGTTGGCATTGTGCTTATTGTATTAAATTCCGACGCAATTTCTGTTTTTCAATGTGAATCTCAAGTTCCAGGGGATAGAGTAAAGCTGCAGTAGTGCATCGGAATACAATACTGATCTCCCAGGAAACGCACAAAGAATACCACAAACAATGAGAAGATTTTCTCTTCTTGTATTTAAGTCGGCATTGTGTTTTTTTATTACATCTCGACGCAATTTGTGTCTTTCATCGTCAATGTGAATGTCCAAGGGCTAGAGTATAGCTGCAGTAGTTCATCGGAATCTAATACTGATCTCCCAGGAAACGCTCAAAGCAAACCACTAACAATGGGAAGATTTAATCTTCTTGTGCTTAAGTCGGCATTGTGCATCTTGTATTAAATCCCGACTCAATTTCTGAGTTTCATCGTCAATGTGAAGGTTTAAGGAATAGAGTAAAGCTGCAGTATAGCTTCGGAATCTAATACTGATCTCCCAAGAAACGCTCAATGCTCACCCCAAACCATGAGAGGATTTACTCTTCTTGTACGTAATTTGGCTTTCTGTCTTTTGTATTAAATCCCAATGCAAATTCAGTGTTTCACCGTCAATGTGAAGGTTCAAGGGATAGAGTAAAGCAGCAGTAGTACATCGTAATCTAATACTGATCTCACAGGAAACGTTAAAAGCAAACCACAAACAATGAGAAGATTTACTCTTCTTGTACTTAAGTTGGCATTGTGCATTTAGTATTAAATCCCGACGCAATTTCTGAGTTCCATCATCAATGTGATGGCCCAAGGAATAAAGTAAAGCTGCAGTTGTGCAGAGGAATCTAATATATATCTCCCATCAAATGCTCAAACCAAACTACAAACAACGAGAAAATTTACTCTTATTTTATTTAAGTCGGCATTGTGCCTTTTGTATTAAATCCCTACGAAATTTATGTGGTTTATCGGCAATGAGACGGTCCAAGGGATAGAGGAACCTGCAGTAGTGCATCGGAGTGTAATGCTGAACCCCCAGGAAACGTTCAAAGCAAACCACAAACAATGAGAAGATTTCCCTTCATCTACCTAAGTCGGCATTGTGCCGTTTGTATTAAATGCCGACGCCCTTTCAGTGTTTCAATGTCAATGTGAATGTCCAAGGGATAGAGTATAGCTGCAGTAGTGCATCGGAACCTAATACTGACCTCCCAGGAAACGCCCAAAGCAAACTACAAACAATGGGAAGATCTACTCTTCTTGTACACAAGTCGGCATTGTGACTTTTGTATTAAATTACGACGTAATTTCTGTGTTTCATCGTCAATGTGATGGTCCAAGGGATAGAGTAAAGCTGCGGTAGTGCACCGGAATCTAATACTGATCTCCCAGGAAACGCGCAAAGCAAACCTCAACCAATTAGAAGATTTACTCTTCTTGTACCTAAGTCGGCATTGTGCCTTTTGTATTAAAACCCGAATCAATATCTGTTTTTATTTGTCAATGTGAAGGTATAAGAGATAGAGCATAGCTGCAGTAGTACATCGGAATCTTATATTGATCTCCCAGGAAACGCTCAAAGCAAACCACAAACAATGAGAAGATATATTCTTCTTGTATTTGAGCCTCCTTTGGGCATTTTGTATTAAATCCCGACGCAATTTCTGTGTTTCATGGTCAATGTGAATGTCCAAGGGATAGAGTAAATCTGCAGAGGTGCATCGGAATCTAATACTGATCTCACAGGAAACGCTCAAAGCAAACCAGAAACAATGACAAAATTTACTCTTCAATTACTTAAGTTGGCATTTTGCCTTCTGTATTAAATCCCGACCCAATTTCCGTGTTTCATCGTCAATGTGAAGGTCCAAGGAATAGAGTAAAGCTGCAGTAGTGCTTCGGAAACTAATACTGATCTCCCAAGATACGCTGAAAGCAGACCCCAAACAACGAGAGGATTTACTCTTCTTGTACGTAAATTGGCTTTGTGTCTTTTGTATTAATTCCCAACGCAATTTCAGTGTTTCACCGTCCTTGCGAAGGTCCAAGGGATAGAGTAAAGCATCAGTAGTACATCGTAGTGTAATAGTGATCTCACAGGAAATGCTCAAAGCAAGCCACAAACAATGAGAAGATTTACTATTCGTGTACTTATGTTGGCATTGTGCATTTTGTATTAAATCCCGACGCAATTTCGGTGCTCCATTATCATTGTGATGGCCCAAGGGATAAAGTAAAGCTGCAGTAGTGTATCGGAATCTAATACTGATCTCCAAGGAAACGCTAATAGCTAACCACCAACAATGAGAAGATTTACTCTTCTTTTACTTAAGTTGGTTTTGTGCCTTTTGTATTAAATCCTGACGCAAATTCTGTGCTCCATCATTAACGTGATGGCCCAAGGGATAACGTAAAGCTGCATTAGTGCACCGGAATCTAATACTGATCTCACAGGAAATGCTCAACTAAAACCACAATAATTGAGAAAATTTACTCATCTCGAACTTAAGTCGGCATTGTGCCATTTGTATTAAATCTCGACGCAATTTCCGTGTTCCATCGGCAATGTGACGGTTCAATAGATAAAGTAAAGCTGCAGTAGTGCATCGGAATCTATTACTGATCTCCCACGAGACGCTCAAAGCAAACCACTAACAATGAGAAGATTTACTCTCCTTGTACTTGTGTCGCCATTGTGGCTTTTGTATTAAATCCCGACGCTATTTCTGTGTTTCATCGTCAATATGAGGTCCCAGGGATAGAGTGAAGCTGCAGTAGTGCATCGGAATCTAATTCTGATCCCCCAGGAAACGCCCAAAGCAAACCATAAAGAATGAGAAGATTTACTTTTCTTGTACTTAAGTCGGCATTGTGCCTTTTGTATTATATCCCGGCGCAATTTCTGTGTCTTATCCTCAATCTGATGGTCCAAGGGATAGAGTAAAGCTGCAGTAGTGCATCGGAATCTAATACTAAACTCCCAGATAACGCTCAAAGCAAACCACAAACAATGGAATGATTTACTCTTCTTGTACGTAAGTCGCCATTGTGCTCTTGTATTAAATCCCGACGCAATTTCTGTGTTTCATCGTCAATGAGAAGGTCCAAGGGATAGAGTAAAGCTGCAGTAGTGTGTGGGAATCAAATACTGATTTCCCAGGAAACGCACAAAGGAAACTAGAAACAATGCGAAGATTTTCTCGTCATGCACTTTAGACGTAATTGTGCCCCTTCCATTAAATCCCAACGCAATTTCTATGTTTCATCATCAATGTCAAGGTCCAAGGGATAGAGTAAAGCTGCAGCAGTGCATCCGAATCTAATACTGATCTCCCAGGAAACGCTCAAAGCAAACAGCAAACAATTAGATGATTTAATCTTCTTGTACTTGAGTCGGCATTGTGCCTTTTTTGTTAAATCACGACGCAATTTCTGTGTTTCATCGTCGATGTGGAGGTCCAAGGGATAGAGTAAAACCTGCAGTACTGCATCGGAAGCTAATACTGAACTCTCAGGAAATGCTCAAAGCAAACCACAAACAATGAGAAGATTTACTCCTCTTGTACTTATGTCGGCTTTGTGCCTTTTGTAATAAATCCCGACGCAAATTCTGTGTTTCATCAACAATGTGAAGGTCCATGTGATAGAGTAAAGCTGCAGAAGTGCATCGGAATCTAATTCTGATCTCCCAGTAAACGCTCAACGCAAACCTGAAACTATGAGAAGTTTTACTCTACTTATACTTAAGTCGGCATTGTGCCTTTTCTATTAAATCCCTACGCAATTTCATTGTTTCATCGTCAATGTGAAGATCCATGGGATAGAGTAAAGCTGCAGTAGTGCATAGGAATCTAATACAGATCTACCAGGGAACGCTCAAAGGAAGCAGCAAACAATGAGAGCATTTACTCATCTTGTACCTAAGTCGGCATTGTGCCTTTTGTATCACATCCCGACGCAATATCTGTGTTTCATCGTCAATGTGAAGGTCCAAGGGATCGAGGAAAGCTGCAGTAGTGCATCCAAATCTAATACTGATCGCCCAGGAAACGCTCAAAGCTAACAGAAAACCATGAGAAGATTTACCCTTCTTGTTCTCAAGTCGGCATTGTGCTTTTTGTATTAAGTCACGACGCAATTCCTGTGTTTCATCATCAATGTGAAGGTCCATGGGATTGAGTAAAGCTGCTGATGTTCATCGGAAACTAATACTGATCTCCCAGGGAAAGCACAAATCAAACCACAAACAAGGAGAAAATGTACTCTTCTTCTACTTAAGTCGGCATTGTGTGTTTTATATTATATCCCGACGCAATTTCTGTGTTTCAACGTCAACGTGAAAGTCCAAGGCGTAGAGTAAAGCTGCAGTAGTGCATCGGTATCTAATACTGATTTCCCAGGAAACGCTCAAAGCAAACCACAAACAAAGAGAAAATTTACTCTTCTTCTACTTAAGTCGGCATTGTGCGTTTTAAATTATATCCCGACGCAATTTCTGTGTTTCATCGTCAATGTAAAGGTCCAAGGGATAGAGTAAGGCTGCAGTAGTGCATCGGAATCTAATACTTTTCTCTCAGGAAACGCACACCAAACCACAAACAATGTGAAGATTTACTCTTCTTGTACTTCAGTCATCTTTTGCCTTTTGTAATAAATCCCGACGCAATTTCTGTGTTTCATTGTCAATGTGATGGTCCAAGGGATAGAGTAAGGCTGCGGTAGTGCATCGTAATCAAATACTGTTCTCTCAGGATACGCACAAAGCAAACCAAAAACAATGTGAAGAGTTACTCATCTTGTACTTAAGTCGGCTTTGTGCCCTTTGTAATAAATCCCGACGCAATTTCTGTGTTTCATCGTCAATGTGAAGGTCCAAAGGATAGAGTAAAGCTGCAGTAGTGCATCGGAATCTAATACTGATCTCCCTGGAAACGCTCAAAGCAAACCAGAAACAATGAAAAGATTTACTCTTCTTGAACTTAAGTTACCATTGTGCCTTTTGTATTAAATCCTGACGCAATTTCTGTGTTTCATCGTCAGTGTGAAGGTCCAAGGGATAGAGAAAACATGCAGTAGTGCATCAGACTCAAATACTCATCCCACAGGAAACGCTCCAAGCAATCCACAAACAATGAGTAGATTTACTCTTCTTGTATGTAAGTCGGCATTCTGCCTTTTGTATTAAATCCTGACGCAATTTCTGTGTTTTTCCTCAATCTGATGGTCAAGGGAAAGAGTAAAGCTGCAGTAGTACATCGGAATCTAATACTGAACTCCCAGGAAACGCTCAAAGCAAACAGCAAACAATGAGAAGATTTACTCATCTTGTACATAAGTCGGCACTGTTCCTTTTGTATTAAATCCCGAATCAATATCTGTGTTTCATCGTCAATGTGAAGGTCCAAGGGATCGAGGAAAGCTGCAGTAGTGCATCCGAATCTAATACTGATCGCCCAGGAAACGCTCAAAGCTAACAGAAAACCTTGAGAAGATTTACCCTTCTTGTTCTCAAGTCGGCATTGTGCTTTTTGTATTAAATCACGACGCAATTCCTGTGTTTCATCATCAATGTGAAGGTCCATGGGATTGAGTAAAGCTGCTGATGTTCATCGGAATCTAATACTGATCTCCCAGGGAAAGCACAAATCAAACCACAAACAAGGAGATAATTTACTCTTCTTCTACTTAAGTCGGCATTGTGCGTTTTATATTATATCCCGACGCAATTTCTGTGTTTCAACGTCAACGTGAAAGTCCAAGGCGTAGAGTAAAGCTGCAGTAGTGCATCGCTATCTAATACTGATTTCCCAGGAAACGCTCTAAGCAAACCAGAAACAAAGAGAAAATTTACTCTTCTTCTACTTAACTCGGCATTGTGCCTTTTATATTATATCCCGACGCAATTTCTGTGTTTCATCGTCAATGTAAAGGTCCAAGGGATAGAGTAAGGCTGCAGTAGGGCATCGGAATCTAATACTTTTCACTCAGGAAACGCACAAAGCAAACCACAAACAATGTGAAGGTTTATTCTTCTTGTACTTCAGTCGGCTTTTGCCTTTTGTAATAAATCCCGACGCAATTTCTGTGTTTCATCGTCAATGTGAAGGTCCAAAGGATAAAGTAAAGCTGCAGTTGTGCATCGGAATCTAATACTGATCTCCATGGAAACGCTCAAAGCAAACCAGAAACAATGAAAAGATTTACTCTTCTTGAACTTAAGTTGCCATTGTGCCTTTTGTATTAAATCCTGACGCAATTTCTGTGTTTCATCGTCAGTGTGAAGGTCCAAGGGATAGAGTAAACATGCAGTAGTGCATCAGACTCAAATACTGATCCCCCAGGAAACGCTCCAAGCAATCCACAAACAATGAGTAGATTTACTCTTCTTGTATGTAAGTCGGCATTCTGCCTTTTGTATTAAATCCTGACGCAATTTCTGTGTTTTTCCTCAATCTGATGGTCCAAGGGAAAGAGTAAAGCTGCAGTAGTGCATCGGAATCTAATACTGAACTCCCAGGAAACGCTCAAAGCAAACAGCAAACAATGAGAACATTTACTCATCTTGTACATAAGTCGGCACTGTTCCTTTTGTATTAAATCCCGAAGCAATATCTGTGTTTTATCGTCAATGTGAAGGTCCAACGGATAGAGTAAAGCTGCAGTAGTGCATCCGGATCTAATACTGATCTCCTAGGAAACGCTCAAAGCGAACAGCAAACAATGAGATGATTTACTCTTCTTGTACTTAAGTCGGCATTGTGCCTTTTGTATTAAATCACGACGCAATATCTGTGTTTCATCGTCAATGTGAATGTCCAAGGGATAGAGTAAAGCTGCTGTAGTTAATCGGAATCTAGTACTGATCTCTCAGGAATGTTCAAAGCAAACCACAAACAATGAGAAGATTTTCCCTTCTTGTACTTAAGTCGGCATTGTGCCTTTTGTATTAAATCCCAACGCAATTTCATTGTTTCATCTTCAATGTGAAGATCCATGGGATAGAGTAAAGCTGCAGCAGTGCATCGGAATCCAATACTGACCTCCAAGGAAATGCTCAAAGCAAACAGCAAACAATGAGAACATTTACTCATATTGTAAATAAGTCGGCATTGTGTCTTTTGTATTAAATCCCGACGCAATTTCGAAGTTTCAACGTCAATGTGAAGGTCTAAGGGATCGAGTAAAGCTGCCCTAAGCATCGGAATCAAACACTGATCTCCCAGGAAACGGACAAAGAAAACAACAAACAATGAGAGGATTTACTCTTGTTGTGCTTAAGTCGGCATTGTGCCTTTTGTATTAAATCCCGAATCAATTTCAGTGTTTCATCGTCCATGTGAAGGTCGAAGGGATAGAGAAATTCTGCAGTAGTGCATCGGAATCTGATACTGATCTCCCTGGAAACGTTCAAAGCAAACCAGAAACAATGAGAAGACATACTCTTCTTGTACTTAAGTCGGCATTGTGCCTTTTGTATTAAGTCCCGACAAAAAATTTATGTGGTTTATCGGCAATGTGACGGTCCAAGGGATAGACTGAACCTGCAGTAGTGCATCGGATGTAATGCTGATCCCCCAGGAAACGCTCAAAGCAAACCACAAACAATGAGAAGATTTACCCATCATCTACCTAAGTCGGCACTGTGCCATTTGTATTAAATCCCGACGCAATTTCCGTGTTCCATCGGCAATGTGACGGTTCAATAGATAAAGTAATGCTGCAGTAGTGCATCGGAATCTATTACTGATCTCCCACGAGACGCTCAAAGCAAACCACTAACAATGAGAAGATTTACTCTCCTTGTACTTGTGTCGCCATTGTGGCTTTTGCATTAAATCCCGACGCTATTTCTGTGTTTCATCGTCAATATGAGGTCCCAGGGATAGAGTGAAGCTGCAGTAGTGCATCGGAATCTAATACTGATCCCCCAGGAAACGCCCAAAGCAAACCACAAAGAATGAGAAGATTTACTTTTCTACATCTACATCTACATCTACATCTATACTCCGCGAGCCACCTTACGGTGTGTGGCGGAGGGTACTTATTGTACCACTATCTGATCCCCCCTTCCCTGTTCCATTCACGAATTGTGCGTGGAAAGAACGACTGCTTGTAAGTCTCCGTATTTGCTCTAATTTCTCGGATCTTTTCGTTGTGATCATTACGCGAGATGTATGTGGGCGGTAGTAATATGTTGCCCATCTCTTCCTGGAATGTGCTCTCTCGTAATTTCGATAATAAACCTCTCCGTATTGCGTAACGCCTTTCTTGAAGTGTCGGCCACTGGAGCTTGTTCAGCATCTCCGTAACGCTCTCGCGCTGACTAAATGTCCCCATGACGAATCGCGCTGCTTTTCGCTGGATCATGTGTATCTCTTCTAGTAATCCAACCTGGTAAGGGTCCCATACTGATGAGCAGTACTCAAGAATCGGACGAACAAGCGTTTTGTAAGCTACTTCTTTCGTCGATGAGTCACAATTTCTTAGAATTCTTCCTATGAATCTCAACCTAGCGCCTGCTTTTCCCACTATTTGTTTTATGTGATCATTCCACTTCAGATCGCTCCGGATAGTAACTCCTAAGCATTTTACGGTCGTTACCGCTTCCAATGATTTACCACCTATGGCATAATCGTACTGGAATGGATTTCTGCCCCTATGTATGCGCATTATATTACATTTATCTACGTTTAGGGAAAACTGCCAGCTGTCGCTCCATGCATTAATCCTCTGCAGGTCCTCCTGGAGTACGTACGAGTCTTCTGATGTTGCTACTTTGTTGTAGACAACCGTGTCATCTGCAAATAGCCTCACGGAGCTACCGATGTTGTCAACTAAGTCATTTATGTATAATGTAAACAATAAAGGTCCTATCACGCTTCCCTGCGGTACTCCCGAAATTACCTCTACATCTGCAGATTTTGAACCGTTGAGAATGACATGTTGTGTTCTTTCTTCTAGGAAATCCTGAATCCAATCACAAACCTGGTCCGATATTCCGTAAGCTCGTATTTTTTTCACTAAACGTAAGTGCGGAACCGTATCAAATGCCTTCCTGAAGTCCAGGAATACGGCATCAATCTGCTCGCCAGTGTCTATGGCACTGTGAATTTCTTGGGCAAATAGGGCGAGCTGAGTTTCACATGATCTCTGTTTGCGGAATCCATGTTGGTTATGATGAAGGAGATTTGTATTATCTAAGAACGTCATAATACGAGAACACAAAACATGTTCCATTATTCTACAACAGATTGACGTAAGCGAAATAGGCCTATAATTATTCGCATCTGATTTATGACCCTTCTTGAAAATGGGAACGACCTGCGCTTTCTTCCAGTCGCTAGGTACTTTACGTTCTTCCAGCGATCTACGATAAATTGCTGATAGAAAGGGGGCAAGTTCTTTAGCATAATCACTGTAGAATCTTAAGGGTATCTCGTCTGGTCCGGATGCTTTTCCACTACTAAGTGATAGCAGTTGTTTTTCAATTCCGATATCGTTTATTTCAATATTTTCCATTTTGGCGTCCGTGCGACGGCTGAAGTCAGGGACCGTGTTACGATTTTCCGCAGTGAAACAGTTTCGGAACACTGAATTCAGTATTTCTGCCTTTCTTCGGTCGTCCTCTGTTTCGGTGCCATCGTGGTCAACGAGTGACTGAATAGGGGATTTAGATCCGCTTACCGATTTTACATATGACCAAAACTTTTTAGGGTTCTTGTTTAGATTGTTTGCCAATGTTTTATGTTCGAATTCGTTGAATGCTTCTCTCATTGCTCTCTTTACGCTCTTTTTCGCTTCGTTCAGCTTTTCCTTATCAGCTATGATTCGACTACTCTTAAACCTATGATGAAGCTTTCTTTGTTTCCGTAGTACCTTTCGTACATGATAGTTATACCACGGTGGATCTTTCCCCTCGCTTTGGACCTTAGTCGGTGCTACTATCTGCAGCCGGTCACACCCAGTGCGTTCAATAGCTGCCGGAAGGGCCTCCTCCACATTACGGACGAGACCCCCCGGCAAGCACACCGAGTGCACACTGGCATTCTTCCCCGACCTACCCGCTATTTTCCTGAGGGGCTCCATAACCCGCCTAACGTTGGAGCTCCCTATAACTAATAGGCCCGCCCTCTGTGACTGTCGGGACCTTGCCGGAGAATCGGCCACTGGCCCAACAGGCGAGGCATCCTGTGGTGGCTCGGAAACGATGTCATCACCACTAGGAAGCACCCCGTACCTGTTGGAAAGGGGTAAGGCAGCTGCCACGCGGCCAGATCCCACCTTTGCCTTTCGGCCAGGCACGCGCGAGCCCACCACTGTCCGCCATTCACCCTGGAGTGATGGCTGACCGGTAAGATGCTCACTGCCGGAAGACGCAGCGACATCAGGGGTTCCATGTGATTCCAAGGCCACCGAAGTAGGCATAGGTCTCACCACAGTTGCCCCAACGCCACTACGAGCCGACGCCTGCGCCTCGAGCTCGATGAGCCTAACAGACAAAGCCTCCACCTGCCCCCGAAGAGTGGCCAATTCTCCTTGCGTCCGCTCACAACAACCACAGCCCCTACACATGACTATGTTTACCCTACTCTATACGGTGACAAATTCCCAAGATAATCTTCTGATGAGCTATTCTGATAATCAAGAAACACTCACTGAAATACGAGACGCGAAAACTACGCTAGGTTTTCCCAGAAAAACTATTTAAAAGCTAAGCGCAGCAAATAAGTACAAAAACGCTTTATACAAACAGTACTCGCTGCTGCTGGTGCTCTCGCTCTGGCTGTCACAAGACAACTATTGATTCAAGTGACTAGTGGCTAACGGCCGCGAAACAAACAAAAGAAGGTTTTAGGGCGCTTTCTGTTCTAAACGATCAAGAAAACACTAAGAAATCTAACACGAAAACTACGTAAAGTTTTATCAAGAACTGTTAGTTACTATGCAGAGCAGATAAACACAAATAGAATCCCTTCCTTAGTGGATGGTCGAAAACAAAATGCAAAATAAACGCTTTATACAAACAGTACTCGCTGCTGCTGGTGCTCTCGCTCTGGCTGTCACAAGACATTAAGTCGGCATTGTGCCTTTTGTATTAAATCCCGACGCAATTTCTGTGTCTTATCCTCAATCTGATGGTCCAAGGGATAGAGTAAAGCTGCAGTAGTGCATCGGAATCTAATACTGTACTCCCAGATAACGCTCAAAGCAAACCACAAAAATGGAATGATTTACTCTTCTTGTACTTAAGTCGCCATTTTGCTCTTGTATTAAATCCCGACGCAATTTCTGTGTTTCATCGTCAATGAGAAGGTCCAAGGGATAGAGTAAAGCGGCAGTAGTGTGTGGGAATCAAATACTGAATTCCCAGGAAACGCACAAAGCAAACCTGAAACAATGAGAAGATTTTTTCTTCATGCACTTAAGTCGTAATTGTGCCCCTTCCATTAAATCCAAACGCAATTTCTATGTTTCATCATCAATGTCATGGTCCAAGGGATAGAGTAAAGCTGCAGGAGTGCATCGGAATCTAATACTGATCTCCAAGGCAACGCTCAAAGCAAACAACAAGCAATCAGAAGATTTACTCTTCTTTTACGTAAGTCGGCATTGTTCCTTTTGTATTAAATGCCGACGCAATATCTGTTTTTCATCGTCTATGTGAAGGTCCGACTAATAGCGTAAAGCTGCAGTAGTGCATCCGAATCTAATACTGATCTCCCAGGAAACGCTCAAAGCAAACAGCAAACAATTAGATGATTTAATCTTCTTGTACTTGAGTTGGCATTGTGCCTTTTTTATTAAATCACGACGCAATTTCTGTGTTTCATCGTCGATGTGGAGGTCGAAGGGATAGAGCAAAAGCTGCAGTACTGCATCGGCAGCTAATACTGATCTCTCAGGAAATGCTCAAAGCAAAACACAAACCATGAGAAGATTTCCTCTTCTTGTACTTATGTCGGCTTTGTGCCTTTTGTATTAAATCCCGACGCAAATTCTGTGTTTCATCAACAATGTGAAGGTCCATGTGATAGAGTAAAGCTGCAAAAGTGCATCGGAATCTAATTCTGATCTCCCAGTAAACGCTCAACGCAAACCTGAATCAATGAGAAGTTTTACTCTAGTTGTACTTAAGCCGGCATTGTGCCTTTTGTATTAAATCCCTACGCAATTTCATTGTTTCATCGTTAATGTGAAGATCCATGGGATAGAGTAAAGCTGCAGTATTGCATCCGAATCTAATACTGATCGCCCAGGAAACACTCAAAGCAAACAGAAAACCATGAGAAGATTTACCCTTCTTGTTCTCAAGTCGGCATTGTGCTTTTTGTATTAAATCACGACGCAATTCCTGTGTTTCATCATCAATGTGAAGGTCCATGGGATTGAGTAAAGCTGCAGATGTTCATCGGAATCTAATACTGATCTCCCAGGGAAAGCACAAATCAAACCACAAACAAAGAGAAAATTTACTCTTCTTCTACTTAAGTCGGCATTGTGCCTTTTATATTATATCCCGACGCAATTTCTGTGTTTCATCGTCAATGTAAAGGTCCAAGGGATAGAGTAAGGCTGCAGTAGTGCATCGGAATCTAATTCGTTTCTCTCAGGAAACGCACAAAGCAAACCACAAACAATGTGAAGATTTACTCTTCTTGTACTTCAGTCGGCTTTTGCCTTTTGTACTATATCCCGACGCAATTTCTGTGTTTCATCGTCAATGTGATGGTCCAAGGGATAGAGTAAGGCTGCAGTAGTGCATCGTAATCAAATACTGTTCTCTCAGGATACGCACAAAGCAAACCAAAAACAATGTGAAGAGTTACTAATCTTGTACTTAAGTCGGCTTTGTGCCTTTTGTAATAAATCCCGACGCAATTTCTGTGTTTCATCGTCAATGTGATGGTCCAAAGGATAGAGTAAAGCTGCAGTAGTGCATCGGAATCTAATACTGATCTCCCTGGAAACGCTCAAAGCAAACCAGAAACAATGAAAAGATTTACTCTTCTTGAACATAAGTCACCATTGTGACTTTGTATTATATCCTGACGCTATTTCTGTGTTTCATCGTCAATGTGATGGTCCAAGGGATAGAGTTAGGCTGCAGTAGTGCATCGTAATCAAATACTGAACTCCCAGGAAACGCTCAAAGGAAACAGCAAACAATGAGGAGATTTACTCATCTTGTACATAAGTCGGCACTGTTCCTTTTGTATTAAATCCCGAAGCAATATCTGTGTTTTATCGTCAATGTGAAGGTCCAACGGATAGAGTAAAGCTGCAGTAGTGCATCCGGATCTAATACTGATCTCCTAGGAAACGCTCAAAGCGAATAGCAAACAATGAGATGATTTACTCCTCTTGTACTTAAGTCGGCATTGTGCCTTTTGTATTAAATCCCAACGCAATTTCATTGTTTCATCTTCAATGTGAACATCCATGGGGTAGAGTAAAGCTGCAGTAGGGCATCGGAATCCAATACTGATCTCTCAGGAAACGCTCAAAGCAAACAGCAAACAATGAGAACATTTACTCATATGGTAAATGAGTCGGCATTGTGTCTTTTGTATTAAATCCCGACGCAATTTCGAGGTTTCATCGTCAATGTGAAGGTCTAAGGGATCGAGTAAAGCTGCACTAAGCATCGGAATCAAACACTGATCTCCCAGGAAACGGACAAAGAAAACAACAAACAATGAGAGGATTTACTCTTGTTGTGCTTAAGTCGGCATTGTGCCTTTTGTATTAAATCTCGAATCAATTTCTGTGTTTCATCGTCCATGTGAAGGTCGAAGGGATGGAGTAATTCTGCAGTAGAGCATCGGACTCTGATACTGATCTCCCTGGAAACGTTCAAAGCAAACCAGAAACAATGAGAAGACATACTCTTCTTGTACTTAAGTCGGCATTGTGCCTTTTGTATTAAATCCCGAATCAATTTCTGTGTTTCATCGTCCATGTGAAGGTCGAAGGGATAGAGTAATTCTGAAGTAGTGCATCGGAATCTGATACTGATCTCCCTGGAAACGTTCAAAGCAAACCAGAAACAATGAGAAGACATACTCTTCTTGTACTTAAGTCGGCATTGTGCCTTTTGTATCAAATCCCGACGCAATATCAGTGTTTAATCGTAAATGTGAAGGTCCAAGGGATCGAGGAAAGCTGCAGTAGTGCATCCGAATCTAATACTGATCGCCCATTAAACGCTCAAAGCAAACAGAAAACCATGATAAGATTTACCTTTCTTGTTCTCAAGTCGACATTGTGCTTCTTGTATTAAATCACGACGCAATTTCTGTGTTTCATCATCAATGTAAAGGTCCATGGGAATGAGTAAAGCTGCAGATGTTCATTGGAATCTAATACTGATCTCCCAGGAAACGCTCAAATCAAACCAGAAACAATGACAAGATTTACTCTTCTTGTACTTAAGTCGACACTGTGCCTTTTGTATTAAATCCCGACGCAATTTCAGTGTATCAACGTCAACATGAAGGTCCAAGGGATAGAGTACAGCTGCAGTAGTGATCGGAATCTAATACTGATCTCCCAGGAAACGCTCAAAGATAACCACAAACAATGCTATAATTTACTCTTCTTGTACTTATGTCGGCATTGTGCCATTTGTATTAAATCCCGAATCAATATCTGTGTTTCATCGTCCATGTGAAAGTCGAAGGAAAAGAGTAAATCTGCAGTAGTTAATCGGAATCTAATACTGATCTCCCAGGAAACGCACAAAGCAAACCACAAACAATGAGAAGATTTACTCTCCTTGTACTTAAGTCGCCATTGTGCCTTTTGTATTAAATCCCTACGTTATTTCCGTGTACCATCATCAATATGAAGTCAAAGGGATAGAGTGAAGATGCAGTAGTGCATCGGAATCTATTACTTATCTCCCAGGAAACGCTCAAACCAAACCACCAACAATAAGAAGATTTACTCTTCTTGTACTAATGTCAGCATAGTGCCTTTGGTATTAAATCCTAACGCAATTTCTGTTTTCCATTGTCAATGTGAAGGTCCAAGGGATAGAGCAAAGCTGCAGTAGTGCTTCGGAATCTAATACTGATCCCAAGGGAACGCGCAAAGCAAACCACAAACAATGAGAAGATTTACTCTTCTTCCACATAAGTCGGCATTGTGCCTTTTGTATTAAATCCCGACGCAATTTCTGTTTTTCTCGTCAATGTGAATGCCCAAGGGATAGAGTAAAGCTGCAGTAGTGCACCGGAATCTAATGCTGATCTCCCAAAAAACGCTCAAATCTTACCACAAACAATGAGATGATTTACTCTTCTTGTACTTAAGTTGCATTGTGCCTTTAGTATTTAATCCCGACGCAATTTCTGTGTTTCATCGTCAATGTAAAGATCCAAGAGATAGAGTAAAGCTGCAGTAGTGCATCGGAATCTAATAGTGATCTCACAGGAAACGCACAAATCAAACCACAAACAAAGAGAAAATTTTACTCTTCTTCTACCTAAGTCGGTTTTATGCCTTTTATATTATATCTCGACGCAAGTTCTGTGTTTCAACGTCAACGTGAAAGACCGAGGCGTAGAGTAAAGCTGCAGTAGTGCATCGGAATCTAATTCTGATTTCCCAGGAAACGCTCAAGGCAAACCACAAACAAAGAGAAGATTTACACTTCTTGTACTTAAAACGGCATTATGATTTCTGTATCAAATCCCGACGCAATTTCTGTGTTTCATCGTCAATGTGATGGTCCAAGGGATACAGTAAGGCTGCAGTAGTGCATCGGAATCTCATACTGTTCTCTCAGGTAACGCACAAAGCAAACCACAAACAATGTGAAGATTTACTCTTCTTGTACTTAAGTCGGCTTTGTGCCTTTTGTAATATATCCCGACGCAATTTCTGTGTTTCATCGCCAATGTGATAGTCCAAGGGATAGAGTAAGGCTGCAGATGTGCATCGGAAACTAATACTGTTCTCTCAGGAAACGCACAAAGCAAACCACAAAGATTGAGAAGATTTACTCCTCTTGTACTTAAGTCAGCATTGTGGCTTTTGTATTAAATCCTGACGCAATATCTGTGTTTCATCGTCAGTGTGAAGGTCCAAGGAATATAGTAAAGATGCAGTAGTCCATCAGAATCAAATACTGATCCCCAGGGAAACGCTCCAAGCAATCCACAAACAATGAGTAAATTTACTCTTCTTGTACGTAAGTCGGCATTCTTCCTTTTGTATTAAATCCTGACGTAATTTCTGTGTTTTATCCTCAATCTGGTGGTCCAAGAGAAAGAGTAAAGCTGCAGTAGTACATCGGAATCTAATACCGAACTCCCTGGAAACGCTCAAAGCAAACCAGAAACAATTAAAAGATTTACTCTTCTTGTACCTAAGTCGGCATTGTGCCTTTTGTATTAAATCCCGACGCAATTTCATTGTTTCATCGTCAATGTGAAGATCCACGGGATAGAGTATAGCTGCAGTAGTGCATCGGAATCTAATATTGATCGCCCAGGAATCGCTCAAAGCAAACAGCTTACAATTAGAAGATTTACTCATCTTGTACATAAGTCGGCATTGTTCCTTTTGTATTAAATCCCGAAGTAATATCTGTGTTTTATCGTCAATGTGAAGGTCCAACGGATAGAGTAAAGCAGCAATAGTGCATCCGAATCTAATACTGATCACCTAGGAAACGCTCAAAGGAAACAGCAAACAATGAGATGATTTATTCTTCTAGTACTTAAGTCGCCATTGTGCCTTTTGTATTAAATCACGACGCATTTTCTGTGTTTCATCGTCAATGTGAAGGTCCAGGGGATAGAGTAAAGATGCTGTAGTGCATCGGAATCTAGTATTGATCTCTCAGGAATGTTCAAAGCAAACCACAAACAATGAGAAGATTTACTCTTCTTGTACTTAAGTCGGTATTTAGCCTTTTGTTTTAAATACCAACGCAAATTCATTGTTTCATCTTCAATGTGAAGATCCATGGGATAGAGTAAAGCTGCAGTAGTGCATCTGAATCTAATACTGATCTCCCAGGAAACGCTAAAAGCAAACAGCAAACAATGAGAACATTTCCTCATCTTGAAAGTAAATCGGCATTGTGTCTTTTGTATTAAATCCCGACGCAATTTCAATGTTTCATCATCAATGTGAAGGTCAAAGGGATCGAGTAAAGCTGCACTAAGCATCGGAATCAAACACTGATCTCCCAGGAAACGGTCAAAGAAAACAACAAACAATGAGAGGATTTACTCTTGTTGTGCTTAAGTCGGCATTGTGCCTTTTGTATAATTCCCGAATCAATTTCTGTGTTTCATCGTCCATGTGAAGGTCGAATTGATAGAGTAATTCTGCAGTAGTGCATCGTAATCTAATACTGATCTCCCAGGAAACGCTCATTGCAAACCAGAAACAATGAGAAGATTTACTCTTCTTGTACTTAAGTCGGCAATGTGCCTTTTGTATTAAATTCCGACGCAATTTCTGTGTTTCATCGCCAATGTGAAGGTCCATGGGATAGAGTAAAGCTGCAGTAGTGCATCGGAATTTAATACCAATCTCCCAGAAAACGCTCACAGCAAACCAGAAACCATGAGAAGATTTACTCTTCTTGTACTTAAGTTGGCGTTGTGCCTTTTGTATTAAATCTCGACGCATTTTCTGTGTTTCATCGTCAGTGTGAAGGTCCAAGGGATAGAGTAAAGCTACAGTAGTGCATCGGAATCTAATACTGATCCCCCAGGAAACGCTCCATGCAAACCATAAACAATGAGTCGATTTACTTTTCTTGTACTTAAGTCGGCATTCTTCCTTTTGTATTAACTCCTGACGCTAATTCTCTGTTTTATCCTCAATCTGATGGTCCAAGGGATAGAGTAAAGCTGCAGTAGTGCATCGGAATCTAATACTGAACTCCCAGAATACGCTCAAAGCAAACCACAAAAAATTAAAAGATTTACTCTTCTTGTACTTATGCCGGCATTGTGCCTTTTGTATTATATCGCGACGCAAATTCATTGATTCGTCGTCAATGTCAAGATCCATGTGATTGAGTAAAGCTGCAGTAGTGCATCGGAATCTAATACTGATCTCCAAGGAAACGCTCAAAGCAAACAGCAAACAAAGAGAAGATTACTCATCTTGTACCTAAGTCGGCATTGTTCCTCTTGTGTTAAATCTAGACCCAATTTCTGTGTTTCATCGTCAATGTGAAGGTCCATGAGATAGAGTAAAGCTGCAGTAGTGCATCGGAATTTAAAACCAATCTCCCAGAAAACTCTCACAGCAAATCAGAAACCATGAGAAGATTTACTCTTCTTGTACTTAAGTCGGCGTTGTGCCTTTTGTATTAAATCTCGACGCATTTTCTGTGTTTCATCGTCAATGTGAAGGTCCAAGGGATAGAGTAAAGGTGCAGTAGAGCATCGGAATCTAATACTTATCTCCCAGGAAACGCTCAAACCAAACCACCAACAATAAGAAGATTTACTCTTCTTGTACTTATGTCAGCATAGTGCCTTTGGTATTAAATCCCAACGCAATTACTGTTTTCCATTGTCAATGTGAAGGTCCAAGGGATAGAGTAAAGCTACAGTAGTGCTTCGGAATCTAATACTGATCCCAAGGGAACGCGCAAAGCAAACCACAAACAATGAGAAGATTTACTCTTCTTGCACTTAAGTCGGCATTGTGCCTTTTGTATTAAATCCCGACGCAATTTCTGTGTTTCATCGTCAATGTAAAGGTCCAAGGGATAGAGTAAAGCTGCAGTAGTGCATCGGAACCTAATACTGATCTCACAGGCAACGCACAAATCAAACCACAGACAAAGAGAAAATTTACTCTTCTTCTACTTAAGTCGGCATTGTGCCTTTTATATTATATCCCGACGCAATTTCTGTGTTTCAACGTCAACGTGAAAGTCCAAGGCGTAGAGTAAAGCTGCAGTAGTGCATCAGAATCTAATACTGATTTCCCAGAAAACGCTCAAAGCAAACCACAAACAATGTGAAGATTTACTCTGTTTGTACTTAAGTCGGCTTTGTGCCTTTTGTAATAAATCCCGACGCCATTTCTGTGTTTCATCGTCAATGTGATCGTCCAAGGGATAGCGTGAGGCTGCAGTAGTGCATCGTAATCTAATACTGTTCTCTCAGGATACGCACAAAGCAAACCAAAAACAATGTGAGGATTTACTCTTCTTATACTTAAGTCGGCTTTGTGCCTTTTGTAATAAATCCCGACGCAATTTCTGTGTTTCATCGACAATATGAAGGTCCAAAGGATAGAGTAAAGCTGCAGTAGTGCATCGGAATCTAATACTGAACTCCCAGGAAACGCTCAAAGCAAACAGCAAACAATGAGAAGATTTACTCATCTTGTACATAAGTCATCATTGTTCCTTTTGTATTAAATCCCGAAGCAATATCTGTGTTTTATCGTCAATGTGATGGTCCAATGGATAGAGTAAAGCTGCAGTAGTGCATCCGGATATAATACTGATCTCCTAGGAAACGCTCAAAGCAAACAGCAAACAAGGAGTTGATTTACTCTTCTTGTACTTAAGTCAACTTTGTGCCTCTCGTATTAAATCACGACGCAATTTCTGTGTTTCATCGTCAATGTGAAGGTCCAAGGGATAGAGTAAAGCTGCTGTAGTGCATCGGAATCTAGTACTGATCTCTCAGGAATGTTCAAAGCAAACCACAAACAATGAGAAGATTTACTCTTCTTGTACTTAAGTCGGTATTGTGCCTTTTGTATTAAATCCCAACGCAATTTCATTGTTTCATCTTCAATGTGAAGATTCATGGGATAGAGTGAAGCTGCAGTGGTGCATCGGAATCCAATACTGATCTCCCAGGAAACGCTCAAAGCAAACAGCAAACAATGAGAGCGTTTACTCATCTTGTAAATAAGTTGGCATTGTGTCTTTTGTATTAAATCCCGACGCAATTTCGAAGTTTCATCGTCAATGTGAAGGTCTAGGGGATCGAGTAAAGCTGCACTAAGCATCGGAATCAAACACTGATCTTCCAGGAAACGGACAAAGGTAACAACAAACAATGAGAGGATTTACTCTTGTTGAGCTTAATTCGGCATTGTGCCTTTTGTTATAAATCCCGATTCAATTTCTGTGTTTCATCGTCCATGTGAAGGTCGAAGGGATAGAGTAATTCTGCAGTAGTGCATCGGAATCTGATACTGATCTCCCAGGAAACGTTCAAAGCAATTCAGAAACAATGAGAAGACATACTCTTCTTGTACTTAAGTCGTCATTGTGCCTTTTGTATTAAATCACGACGCAATTTCTGTGTTTCATCGTCAATGTGAAGGTCCAAGGGATCGAGGAAAGCTGCAGTAGTGCATCCGAATCTAATACTGATCGCCCGGGAAACGTTCAAAGCAAACAGAAAACCATGAGAAGATTTACCCTTCTTGTTCTCAAGTCGGCATTGTGCTTTTTGTATTAAATCCGGACGCAATTTCTGTGTTTCATCGTCAATGTGAAGGTCCAAGGGATAGAGGAAAGCTGCAGTAGTGCATCGGAATCTAATACTGATCTCCCAAAAAACGCTCAAATCTAACCACAAACAATGAGAAGATTTACTCTTCTTGTACTTAAGCTGCATTGTGCCTTTAGTATTTAACCCCGACGCAATTTCTGTGTTTCATCGTCAATGTAAAGGTCCAAGGGATAAAGTAAAGCTGCAGTAGTGCATCGGAACCTAATACTGATCTCACAGGAAACGCACAAATCAAACCACAAATAAAGAGAAAATTTACTCTTCTTCTACTTAAGTCGGCATTGTGCCTTTTATATTATATCCCAACGCAATTTCTGTGTTTCAACGTCAACGTGAAAGTCCAAGGCGTAGAGTAAAGCTGCAGTAGTGCATCGGTATCTAATACTGATTTCCCAGGATACGCTCAAAGCAAACCACAAACAAAGGGAAAATTTACTCTTCTTCTACTTAAGTCGGCATTGTGCCTTTTATATTATATCCCGACGCAATTTCTGTGTTTCATTGTCAATGTAAAGGTCCAAGGGATAGAGTAAGGCTGCAGTGGTGCATCGGAATCTAATACTGATCTCCCTGGAAACGCTCAAAGCAAACCAGAAACAATGAAAAGATTTACTCTTCTTGAACTTAAGTCACCATTGTGCCTTTTGTATTAAATCCTGACGCATTTTCTGTGTTTCATCGTCAGTGTGATGGTCCAAGAGATAGAGTAAACATGCAGTAGTGCATCAGAATGAAATACTTATCCCCCAGTAAACGCTCCAAGCAATCCACAAACAATGAGTAGATTTACTCTTCTTGTATGTAAGTCGGCATTCTGCCTTTTGTATTAAATCCTGACGCAATTTCTGTGTTTTTTCCTCAATCTGATGGTCCAAGGGAAAGAGTAAAGCTGCAGTAGTACATCGGAATCTAATACTGAACTCCCAGGAAACGCTCAAAGCAAACAGCAATCAATGAGAAGATTTACTCATCTTGTACATAAGTCGGCACTGTTCCGTTTGTATTAAATCCCGAAGCAATATCTGTGTTTTATCGTCAATGTGAAGGTCCAACGGATAGAGTAAAGCTGCAGTAGTGCATCCGAATCTAATACTGACCTCCTAGGAAACGCTCAAAGCGAACAGCAAACAATGAGATGACTTACTCTTCTTGTACTTAAGTCGGCATTTTGCCTTTTATATTATATCCCGACGCAATTTCTGTGTTTCATCGTCAATGTAAAGGTCCAAGGGATAGAGTAAGGCTGCAGTAGTGCATCGGAATCTAATACTTTTCTCTCAGGAAACGCACAAAGCAAACCACAAACAATGTGAAGATTTACTCTTCTTGTACTTCAGTCGGCCTTTGCCTTTTGTAATAAATCCCGACGCAATTTCTGTGTTTCATCGTCAATGAGATGGTCCAAGGGACAGAGTAAGGCTGCAGTGGTGCATCGTAATCTAATGCTGTTCTCTCAGGATACGCACAAAGCAAACCAAAAACAATGTGAAGATTTACTCTTCTTGTACTTAAGTCGGCTTTGTGCCTTTTGTAATAAATCCCGACGCAATTTCTGTGTTTCATTGTCAATGTGAAGGTCCAAAGAATAGAGTAAAGCTGCAGTAGTGCATCAGAATCTAATACTGATGTCCCTGGAAACGCTCAAAGCAAACCAGAAACAATGAAAAGATTTACTCTTCTTGAACTTGAGTCACCATTGTGCCTTTTGTATTAAATCCTGACGCAATTTCTGTGTTTCATCGTGAGTGTGAAGGTCCAAGAGATAGAGTAAACATGCAGTAGTGCATCAGAATGAAATACTGATCCCCCAGTAAACGCTCTAAGCAATCCACAAACAATGAGTAGATTTACTCTTCTTGTATGTAAGTCGGCATTCTGCCTTTTGTATTAAATCCTGACGCAATTTCTGTGTTTTTTCCTCAATCTGATGGTCCAAGGGAAAGAGTAAAGCTGCAGTAGTACATCAGAATCTAATACTGAACTCCCAGGAAACGCTCAAAGCAAACAGCAATCAATGAGAAGATTTACTCATCTTTACATAAGTCGGCACTGTTCCTTTTGTATTAAATCCCGAAGCAATATCTGTGTTTTATCGTCAATGTGAAGGTCCAACGGATAGAGTAAAGCTGCAGTAGTGCATCCGAATCTAATACTGACCTCCTAGGAAACGCTCAAAGCGAACAGCAAACAATGAGATGACTTACTCTTCTTGTACTTAAGTCGGCATTGTGCCTTTTGTACTAAATCACGACGCAATTTCTGTGGTTCATCGTCAATGTGAAGGTCCAAAGGATAGAGTAAAGCTGCTGTAGTTCATCGGAATCTAGTACTGATCTCTCAGGAATGTTCAAAGCAAACCACAAACAATGAGAAGATTTACTCTTCGTGTACTTAAGTCGGCATTGTGCCTTTTGTATTAAATCCCAACGCAATTTTATTGTTTCATCTTCAATGTGAAGATCCATGGGATAAAGTAAAGCTGCAGTAGTGCATCGGAATCCAATACTGATCTCCGAGGAAACGCTCAAAGCAAACAGCAAACAATGAGAATATTTACTAATATTGTAAGTAAGTCGGCATTGTGTCTTTTGTATTAAATCCCGACGCAATTTCGAAGTTTCATCGTCAATGTGAAGGTCTAAGGGATCGAGTAAAGCTGCACAAAGCATCGGAATCAAACACTGATCTCCCAGGAAACGGACAAATAAAACAAAAAACAGTGAGAGGATTTACTCTTGTTGTGCTTAAGTCGGCATTGTACCTTTTGTATTAAATCCCGAATCAATTTCTGTGTTTCATCGTCCATGTGAAGGTCGAAGGGATAGAGTAATTCTGCAGTAGTGCATCGGAATCTGATACTGATCTCCCTGGAAACGTTCAAAGCAAACCAGAAACAATGAGAAGACATACTCTTCTTGTACTTAAGTCGGCATTGTGCCTTTTGTATTAAATCACGAATCAATTTCAGTGTTTCATCGCCCATGTGAAGGTCGAAGGGATTGAGTAATTCTGCAGTAGTGCATCGGAATCTGATACTGATCTCCCTGGAAACGTTTAAAGCAAACCAGAAACAATGAGGAGACATACTCTTCTTGTACTTAAGTCGGCATTGTGCCTTTTGTATCAAATCCCGACGCAATTTCTGTGTTTCATCGTCAATGTGAAGGTCCAACGGATCGAGGAAAGCTGCAGTAGTGCATCCGAATCTAATACTGATCGCCCAGGAAACGCTCAAAGCAAACAGAAAACCATGAGAAGATTTACCCTTCTTGTTCTCAAGTCGACATTGTGCTTTTTGTATTAAATCACGACGCTATTTCTGTGTTCCATCATCAATGTGAAGGTCCATGGGGTTGAGTAAAGCTGCAGATGTTCATCGGAATCTAATACTGATCTCCCAGGAAACGCTCAAAGCAAGCCAGAAATAATCAGAGGATCTACTCTTCTTGTACATCAGTCGGAATTGTGCCCCTTGTATTAAATCCCGACGCAATTTCTCTGTTATATCGTCAGTGTGAAGGTCCAAGGGTAAGTGTAAAGCTGCTGTAGTGCATCGAAATCTAATACTGATCTCCCAGGAAACGCTCAAAGATATCCACAAACAATGCTATAATTTACTCTTCTTGTACTTATGTCGGCATTGTGCCATTTGTATTAAATCCCGAATCAATTTCTGTGTTTCATCGTCCATGTGAAAGTCGAAGGAAAAGAGTAAATCTGCAGTAGTTAATCGGAATCTAATACTGATCTCCCAGGAAACGCACAAAGCAAACCACAAACAATGAGAAGATTTACTCTTCTTGTACTTAAGTCGGCATTGTGCCTTTTGTATTAAATCCCTACGTTATTTCTGTGTATCATCATCAATATGAAGTCAAAGGGATAGAGTGAAGATGCAGTAGTGCTTCGGAATCTAATACTGATCCGAAGGGAACGCGCAAAGCAAACCACAAACAATGAGAAGATTTACTCTTCTTGCACATAAGTCGGCATTGTGCCTTTAGTATTAAATCGCGACGCAATTTCTGTTTTTCATCGTCAATGTGAAGGTCCAAGGGATAGAGTAAAGCTACAGTAGTGCATGGGAATCTAATTCTGATCCCCCAGGAAACGCTCCATGCAAACCACAAACAATGAGTAGATTTACTTTTCTTGTACTTAAGTCGGCATTCTTCATTTTGTATTAACTCCTGACGCAATTTCTGTGTTTTATCCTCAATCTAATGGTCCAAGGGATAGAGTAAAGCTGCAGTAGTGCTTCGGAATCTAATACTGATCCCAAGGGAATGCGGAAAGCAAACCACAAACAATGAGAAGATTTACTCTTCTTGCACTTAAGTCGGCATTGTGCCTTTTGTATTAAATCCCGACGCAATTTCTGTTTTCCATTGTCAATGTGAGGGTCCAAGGGATAGAGTAAAGCTGCAGTAGAGCTTCGGAATCTAATACTGATCCCAAGGGAATGCGCAAAGCAAACCACAAACAATGAGAAGATTTACTCTTCTTGCACTTAAGTCGGCATTGTGCCTTTTGTATTAAATCCCGACGCAATTTCTGTGTTTCATCGTCAATGTAAAGGTCCAAGGGATAGAGTAAAGCTGCAGTAGTGCATCGGAACCTAATACTGATCTCACAGGAAACGCACAAATCAAACCACAAATAAAGAGAAAATTTACTCTTCTTCTACTTAAGTCGGCATTGTGCCTTTTATATTATATCCCGACGCAATTTCTGTGTTTCAACGTCAACGTGAAAGTCCAAGGCGTAGAGTAAAGCTGCAGTAGTGCATCGGAATCTAATACTGATTTCCCAGGTAACGCTCAAAGCAAACCACAAACAAAGAGAAGATTTATTCATCTTGTACATAAGTCGGCACTGTTCCTTTTGTATGAAATCCCGAAGCAATATCTGTGTTTTATCGTCAATGTGAAGGTCCAAGGGATAGAGTAAAGCTGCTGTAGTTCATCGGAATCTAGTACTGATCTCTCAGGAATGTTCAAAGCAAACCACAAACAATGAGAAGATTTACTCTTCTTGTACTTAAGTCGGCATTGTGCCTTTTGTATTAAATCCCAACGCAATTTCATTGTTTCATCTTCAATGTGAAGATCCATGGGATAGAGTAAAGCTACAGTAGTGCATCGGAATCCAATACTGATCTCCCAGGAAACGCTCCAAGCAATCCACAAACATTGAGTAAACTTACTCTTCTTGTACGTAAGTCGGCATTCTTCCTTTTGTATTAAATCCTGACGCAATTCTGTATTTTATCCTCAATCTAATGGTCCAAGGGATAGAGTAAAGCTGCAGTAGTGCTTCGGAATCTAATACTGAACTCCCAGAATACGCTCAAAGCAAACCACAAAAAATTAAAAGATTTACTCTTCTTGTACTTATGCCGGCTTTGTGCCTTTTGTATTAAATCACGACGCAAATTCATTGATTCGTCGTCAATGTCAAGATCCATGTGATTGTGTAAAGCTGCAGTAGTGCATCGTAATCTAATACTGATCTCCAAGGAAACGCTCAAAGCAAACAGCAAACAAAGAGAAGATTACTCATCTTGTACCTAAGTCGGCATTGTTCTTTTTGTGTTAAATCTAGACGCAACTTCTGTGTTTCATCGTCAATGTGAAGGTCAATGGGATAGAGTAAAGCTGCAGTAGTGCATCGGAATCTAATACCAATCTCCCAGAAAACTCTCACAGCAAATCAGAAACCATGAGAAGATTTACTCTTCTTGTACTTAAGTCGGCGGTGTGCCTTTTGTATTAAATCTCGACGCATTTTCTGTGTTTCATCGTCAAGGTGAAGGTCCAAGGGATAGAGTAAAGTTGCAGTAGTGCATCGGAATCTAATACTTATCTCCCACGAAACCCTCAAACCAAACCACCAACAATAAGAAGATTTACTCTTCTTGTACTTATGTCAGCATAGTGCCTTTGGTATTAAATCCCAACGCAATTTCTGTTTTCCATTGTCAATGTGAAGGTCCAAGGGATAGGGTAAAGCTGCAGTAGTGCTTCGGAATCTAATACTGATCCCAAGGGAACGCGCAAAGCAAACCACAAACAATGAGAAGATTTACTCTTCTTGCACTTAAGTCGGCATTGTGCCTTTTGTATTAAATCCCGACGCAATTTCTGTGTTTCATCGTCAATGTGATCGTCCAAGGGATAGAGTAAAGCTGCAGTAGTGCATCGGAATCTAATACTGATCTCCCAAAAAACGCCCAAATCTAACCACAAACAATGAGAAGATTTACTCTTCTTGTACTTAAGCTGCATTGTGCCTTTAGTATTTAATCCCGACGCAATTTCTGTGTTTCATCGTCAATGTAAAGGTCCAAGGGATAGAGTAAAGCTGCAGTAGTGCATCGGAACCTAATACTGATCTCACAGGAAACGCACAAATCAAACCACAAATAAAGAGAAAATTTACTCTTCTTCTACTTCAGTCGGCATTGTGCCTTTAATATTATATCCCGACGCAATTTCTGTGTTTCAACGTCAACGTGAAAGTCCAAGGCGTAGAGTAAAGCTGCAGTAGTGCATCGGAATCTAATACTGATTTCCCAGGAAACGCTCAAAGCAAACCACAAACAAATAGAAAATTTACTCTTCTTCTACTTAAGTCGGCATTGTGCCTTTTATATTATATCCCGACGCAATTTCTGTGTTTCATCGCCGATGTAAAGGTCCAAGGGATAGAGTAAGGCTGCAGTAGTGCATCGGAATCTATACTTTTCTCTCAGGAAACGCACAAAGGAAACCACAAACAATGTGAAGATTTACTCCTTTTGTACTTCAGTCGGCTTTTGCCTTTTGAAATAAATCCCGACGCAATTTCTGTGTTTCAGCGTCAATGAGATGGTCCAAGGGATAGAGTAAGGCTGCAGTAATGCATCGTAATCTAATACTGTTCTCTCAGGATACGCACAAAGCAAACCAAAAACAATGTGAAGATTTACTCTTCTTGTACTTAAGTCGGCTTTGTGCCTTTTGTAATAAATCCCGACGCAATTTCTGTGTTTCATTGTCAATGTGAAGGTCCAAAGGATAGAGTAAAGCTGCAGTAGTGCATCGGAATCTAATACTGAACTCCCTGGAAACGCTCAAAGCAAACCAGAAACAATGAAAAGATTTACTCTTCTTGAACTTAAGTCACCATTGTGCCTTTTGTATTAAATCCTACCGCAATTTCTGTGTTTTTTCCTCAATCTGATGGTCCAAGGGAAAGTGTAAAGCTGCAGTACTACATCGGAATATAATACTGAACTCCCAGGAAACGCTCAAAGCAAACAGCAATCAATGAGAAGATTTACTCATCTTGTACATAAGTCGGCACTGTTCCTTTTGTATTAAATCCCGAAGCAATATCTGTGTATTATCGTCAATGTGAAGGTCCAACGGAAAGAGTAAAGCTGCAGTAGTGCATCCGGATCTAATACTGACCTCCTAGGAAACGCTCAAAGCGAACAGCAAACAATGAGATGTGATACTCTTCTTGTACTTAGGTCGGCATTGTGCCTCTTGTATTAAGTCACGACGCAATTTCTGTTTTTCATCGTCAATGTGAAGGTCCAAGGGATAGAGTAAAGCTGCTGTAGTTCATCGGAATCTAGTACTGATCTCTCAGGAATGTTCAAAGCAAACCACAAACAATGGGAAGATTTACTCTTCTTGTACTTAAGTCGGCATTGTGCCTTTTGTATTAAATCCCAACGCAATTTCATTGTTTCATCTTCAATGTGAAGATCCATGGGATAGAGTAAAGCTGCAGTAGTGCATCGGAATCCAATACTGATCTCCCAGGAAACGCTCCAAGCAATCCACAAACAATGAGTAGATTTACTCTTCTTGTACGTAAGTCGGCATTCTTCCTTTTGTATTAAATCCTGACGCAATTCTGTGTTTTATCTTCAATCTAATGGTCCAAGGGCTAGAGTAAAGCTGCAGTAGTGCATCGGAATCTAATACTGAACTCCCAGAATACGCTCAAAGCAAACCACAAAAAATTGAAAGATTTACTCTTCTTGTACTTATGCCGACATTGTGCCTTTTGTATTAAATCGCGACGCAAATTCATTGATTCGTCGTTAATGTCAAGATCCATGTGATTGAGTAAAGCTGCAGTAGTGCATCGTAATCTAATACTGATCTCCAAGGAAACGCTCAAAGCAAACAGCCAACAAAGAGAGATTACTCATCTTGTACCTAAGTCGGCATTGTTCTTTTTGTGTTAAATCTAGACGCAACTTCTGTGTTTCATCGTCAATGTGAAAGTCCATGGGATAGAGTAAAGCTGCAGTAGTGCATCGGAATTTAATACTAATCTCCCAGAAAACTCTCACAGCAAATCAGAAACCATGAGAAGATTTACTCTTCTTGTACTTAAGTCGGCGGTGTGCCTTTTGTATTAAATCTCGACGCATTTTCTGTGTTTCATCGTCAAGGTGAAGGTCCAAGGGATAGAGTAAAGGTGCAGTAGTGCATCGGAATCTAATACTTATCTCCCACGAAACCTTCAAACCAAACCACCAACAATAAGAAGATTTACTCTTCTTGTACTTATGTCAGCATAGTGCCTTTGGTATTAAATCCCAACGCAATTTCTGTTTTCCATTGTCAATGTGAAGGTCCAAGGGATAGAGTAAAGCTGCAGTAGTGCTTCGGAATCTAATACTGATCCCAAGGGAACGCGCAAAGCAAACCACAAACAATGAGAAGATTTACTCTTCTTGCACTTAAGTCGGCATTGTGCCTGTTGTATTAAATCCCGACGCAATTTCTGTGTTTCATCGTCAATGTGATCGTCCAAGGGATAGAGTAAAGCTGCAGTAGTGCATCGGAATCTAATACTGATCTCCCAAAAAACGCTCAAATCTAACCATAAACAATGAGAAGATTTACTCTTCTTGTACTTAGGCTGCATTGTGCCTTTAGTATTTAATCCCGACGCAATTTCTGTGTTTCATCGTCAATGTAAAGGTCCAAGGGATAGAGTAAAACTGCAGTAGTGCATCGGAACCTAATACTGATCTCACAGGAAACGCACAAATCAAACCACAGATAAAGAGAAAATTTACTCTTCTTCTACTTATGTCGGCATTGTGCCTTTTATATTATATCCCGACGCAATTTCTGTGTTTCAACGTCAACGTGAAAGTCCAAGGATGTAGAGTAAAGCTACAGTAGTGCATCGGAATCTAATACTGATTTCCCAGGAAACGCTCAAAGCTAACCACAAACAAATAGAAAATTTACTCTTCTTCTACTTAAGTCGGCATTGTGCCTTTTATATTATATCCCGACGCAATTTCTGTGTTTCATCCTCGATGTAAAGGTCCAAGGGATAGAGTAAGGCTGCAGTAGTGCATCGGAATCTATACTTTTCTCTCAGGAAACGCACAAAGGAAACCACAAACAAAGTGAAGATTTACTCTTCTTGTACTTCAGTCGGCTTTTGCCTTTTGTAATTAATCCCGACGCAATTTCTGTGTTTCATCGTCAATGTGATGGTCCAAGGGATAGAGTAAGGCTGCAGTAGTGCATCGTAATCTAATGCTGTTCTCTCAGGATATGCACAAAGCAAACCAAAAACAATGTGAAGATTTACTCTTCTTGTACTTAAGTCGGCTTTGTGCCTTTTGTAATAAATCCCGACGCAATTTCTGTGTTTCATTGTCAATGTTAAGGTCCAAAGGATAGAGTAAAGCTGCAGTAGTGCATCGGAATCTAATACTGAACTACCTGGAAACGCTCAAAGCAACCCAGAAACAATGAAAATATTTACTCTTCTTGAACTTAAGTCACCATTGTGCCTTTTGTATTAAATCCTGACGCAATTTCTGTGTTTTTTCCTCAATCTGATGGTCCAAGGGAAAGAGTAAAGCTGCAGTAGTACATCGGAAACTAATACTGAACTCCCAGGAAACGCTCAAAGCAAACAGCAAACAATGAGAAGATTTACTCATCTTGTACATAAGTCTGCACTGTTCCTTTTGTATTAAATCCCGAAGCTATATCTGTGTTTTATCGTCAATGTGAAGGTCCAACGGATAGAGTAAAGCTGCAGTAGTGCATCCGGATCTAATACTGACCTCCTAGGAATCGCTCAAAGCGAACAGCAAACAATGAGATGATTTACTCTTCTTGTACTTAAGTCGGCATTGTGCCTCTTGTATTAAATCACGACGCAATTTCTGTTTTTCATCGTCAATGTGAAGGTCCAAGGGATAGAGTAAAGCTGCTGTAGTTCATCGGATTCTAGTACTGATCTCTCAGGAATTTTCAAAGCAAACCACAAACAATGAGAAGATTTACTCTTCTTGTACTTACGTCGGCATTGTGCCTTTTGTATTAAATCCCAACGCAATTTCATTGTTTCATCTTCAATGTGAAGATCCATGGGACAGAGTAAATTTGCAGTAGTGCATCGGAATCCAATACTGATCTCCCAGGAAGCGCTCAAAACAAACAGCAAACAATGAGAACATTTACTCATATTGTAAATAAGTCGGCATTGTGTCCTTTGTATTAAATCCCGACGCAATTTCGAAGTTTCATCGTCAATGTGAAGGTCTAAGGGATCGAGTAAAGCTGCACTAAGCATCGGAATCAAACACTGATCTCCCAGGAAACGGACAAAGAAAGCAACAAACAATGAGAGGATTTACTCTTGTTGTGCTTAAGTCGGCATTGTGCCTTTTGTATTAAATCCCGAATCAATTTCTGTGTTTCATCGTCCATGTGAAGGTCGAAGGGGTAGAGTAATTCTGCAGTAGTGCATCGGAATCCGATACTGATCTCCCTGGAAACATTCAAAGCAAACCAGAAACCATGAGAAGACATACTCTTCTTGTAATTAAGTCGGCATTGTGCCTTTTGTATTAAATCCCGAATCAATATCTGTGTTTCATCGTCCATGTGAGGGTCGAAGGGATAGAGTAATTCTGCAGTAGTGCATCGGTATCTGATGCTGATCTCCCTGGAAACGTTCAAAGCAAACCTGAAACAATGAGGAGACATACTCTTCTTGTACTTAAGTCGGCATTGTGCCTTTTGTATCAAATCCCGACGCCATAACTGTGTTTCATCGTCAATGTGAAGGTCCAAGGGATCGAGGAAAGCTGCAGTAGTGCATCCGAATCTAATACTGATCGCCCAGGAAACGCTCAAAGCAAACAGAAAACCACGAGAAGGTTTACCCTTCTTGTTCTCAAGTCGACATTGTGCTTTTTGTATTAAATCACGACGCAATTTCTGTGTTTCATCATCAATGTGAAGGTCCATGCGATTGAGTAAAGCTGCAGATGTTCATCGGAATCTAATACTGATCTCCCAGGAATCGCTCAAAGCAAACCAGAAACAATGAGAAGATATACTCTTCTTGTACTTAAGTCGGCATTGTGCCTTTTGTATTAAATCCCAATGCAATTTCATTGTTTCATCTTCAATGTGAAGATCCATGGGATAGAGTAAAGCTGCAGTAGTGCATCGGAATCCAATACTGATCTCCCAGGAAACGCTCCAAGCAATCCACAAACAATGAGTAGATTTACTCTTCTTGTACGTAAGTCGGCATTCTTCCTTTTGTATTAAATCCTGACGCAATTCTGTGTTTTATCCTCAATCTAATGGTCCAAGGGATAGAGTAAAGCTGCAGTAGTGCATCGGAATCTAATACTGAACTCCCAGATTACGCTCAAAGCAAACCACAAAAAATTAAAAGATTTACTCTTCTTGTACTTATGCCGGCATTGTGCCTTTTGTATTAAATCGCGACGCAAATTCATTATTTCGTCGTCAATGTCAAGATCCATGTGATTGAGTAAAGCTGCAGTAGTGCATCGTAATCTAATACTGATCTCCAAGGAAACGCTCAAAGCAAACAGCAAACAAAGAGAAGATTACTCATCTTGTACCTAAGACGGCATTGTTCTTTTTGTGTTAAATCTAGACGCAACTTCTGTGTTTCATCGTCAATGTGAAGGTCCAAGGGATAGAGTAAAGCTGCTGTAGTTCATCGGATTCTAGTACTGATCTCTCAGCAATGTTCAAAGCAAACCACAAACAATGAGAAAATTTACTCTTCTTGTACTTACGTCGGCATTGTGCCTTTTGTATTAAATCCCAACGCAATTTCATTGTTTCATCTTCAATGTGAAGATCCATGGGATAGAGTAAAGCTGCAGTAGTGCATCGGAATCCAATACTGATCTCCCAGGAAACGCTCAAAACAAACAGCAAGCAATGAGAACATTTACTCATATTGTAAATAAGTCGGCATTGTGTCCTTTGTATTAAATCCCGACGCAATTTCGAAGTTTCATCGTCAATGTGAAGGTCTAAGGGATCGAGTAAAGCTGCACTAAGCATCGGATTCAAACACTGACCTCCCAGGAAACGGACAAAGAAAACAACAAACAATGAGAGGATTTACTCTTGTTGTGCTTAAGTCGGCATTGTGCCTTTTGTATTAAATCCCGAATCAATTTCTGTGTTTCATCGTCCATGTGAAGGTCCAAGGGATAGAGTAATTCTGCAGTAGTGCATCGGAATCCGATACTGATCTTCCTGGAAACGTTCAAAGCAAACCAGAAACAATGAGAAGACATACTCTTCTTGTACTTAAGTCGGCATTGTGCCTTTTGTATTAAATCCCGAATCAATTTCTGTTGTGAAGGTCGAAGGGATAGAGTAATTCTGCAGCAGTGCAGCGGTATCTGATACTGATCTCCCTGGAAACGTTCAAAGCAAACTTGAAACAATGAGGAGACATACTCTTCTTGTACTTAAGTCGGCATTGTGCCTTTTGTATCAAATCCCGACGCCATAACTTTGTTTCATCGTCAATGTGAAGGTCCAAGGGATCGAGGAAAGCTGCAGTAGTGCATCCGAATCTAATACTGATCGCCCAGGAAACGCTCAAAGCAAACAGAAAACCACGAGAAGATTTACCCTTCTTGTTCTCAAGTCGACATTGTGCTTTTTGCATTAAATCACGACGCAATTTCTGTGTTTCATCATCAATGTGAAGGTCCATGCGATTGAGTAAAGCTGCAGATGTTCATCGGAATCTAATACTGATCTCCCAGGAATCGCTCAAAGCAAACCAGAAACAATGAGAAGATTTACTCTTCTTGTACTTAAGTCGACATTGTGCCTTTTGTATTAAATCCCGACGCAATTTCTGTGTATCAACGTCAACATGAAGGTCCAAGGGATAGAGTACAGCTGCAGTAGTGATCGGAATCTAATACTGATATCCCAGGAAACGCTCAAAGCAAACCAGAAATTATCAGAGGATCTACTCTTCTTGTACATCATTCGGAATTGTGCCCCTTGTATAAATTCCCGACGCAATTTCTGTGTTACATCGTCAATGTGATGGTCCAAGGGTAAGTGTAAAGCTGCTGTAGTGCATCGGAATCTAATACTGATCTCCCAGGAAACGCTCAAAGATAACCACAAACAATGCTATAATTTACTCTTCTTGTACTTATGTCGGTATTGTGCCATTTGTATTAAATCGCGAATCAATTTCTGTGTTTCATCGTTCATGTGAAAGTCGAAGGAAAAGAGTAAATCTGCAGTAGTTAATCGGAATCTAATACTGATCTCCCAGGAAACGCACAAAGCAAACCACAAACAATGAGAAGATTTACTCTTCTTGTACTTAAGTCGGCATTGTGCCTTTTGTATTAAATCCCTATGTTATTTCTGTGTATCATCATCAATACGAAGTCAAAGGGATAGAGTGAAGATGCAGTAGTGCATCGGAATCTAATACTGATATCCCAGGAAACGCTCAAAGCAAACCACAAACAATGAGAAGATTTACACTTATTGTACTTAAAACGGCATTGTGATTTCTGTATTAAATCCCGACGCAATTTCTGTGTTTCATCGTCAATGTGATGGTCCAAGGGATAGAGTAAGGCTGCAGTGGTGCATCGGAATCTAATACTGTTCTCTCAGGTAACGCACAAAGCAAACCACAAACAATGTGAAGATTTACTCTTCTTGAACTTAAGTCGGCTTTGTGCCTTTTGTAATAAATCCCGACGCAATTTCTGAGTTTCATCGTCAATGTGATGGTCCAAGGGATAGAGTAAGACTGCAGATGTGCATCGGAATCTAATACTGTTCTCTCAGGAAACGCACAAAGCAAACCACAAAGAATGAGAAGATTTACTCCTCTTGTACTTAAGTCAGCATTGTGCCTTTTGTATTAAATCCTGACGCAATATCTGTGTTTCATCGTCATTGTGAAGGTCCAAGGAATAGAGTAAAGGTGCAGTAGTGCATCAGAATCAAATACTGATCCCCCAGGAAACGCTCCAAGCAATCCACAAACAATGAGTAGAATTGCTCTTCTTGTACGTAAGTCGGCATTCTGCCTTTGGTATTAAATCCTGACGTAATTTCTGTGTTTTATCCTCAATCTGGTGGTCCAAGGGAAAGAGTAAAGCTGCAGTAGTACATCGGAATCTAATACTGAACTCCCTGGAAACGCTCAAAGCAAACCACAAACAAGTGAAAGATATACTCTTCTTGTACTTAATTCGGCATTGTGCCTTTTGTATTAAATCCTAACGCAATTACATTGTTTCATCGTCAATGTGAAGATCCATGGGATAGAGTATAGCTGCAGTAGTGCATCGGAATCTAATATTGATCTCCCAGGAAACGCTCAAAGCAAACAGCTTACAATTAGAAGATTTACTCATCTTGTACTTAAGTCGGCATTGTTCCTTTTGTATTAAATCCCGAAGCAATATCTGTGTTTTATCGTCAATGTGAAGGTCCAACGGATAGAGTAAAGCAGCAGTAGTGCATCCGAATCTAATACTGATCACCTAGGAAACGCTCAAAGCAAACAGCAAACAATGAGATGATTTACTCTTCTTGTACTTAAGTCGGCATTGTGCCTTTTGTATTAAATCACGACGCAATATCTGAGTTTCATCGTCAATGTGAAGGTCCAAGGGATAGAGTAAAGATGCTGTAGTGCATCGGAATCTAGTATTGATCTCTCAAAAATGCTCAAAGCAAACCACAAACAATGAGAAGATTTACTCTTCTTGTACTTAAGTCGGCATTGTGCCTTTTGTTTTAAATACCAACGCAAATTCATTGTTTCATCTTCAATGTGAAGATCCATGGGATAGAGTAAAGCTGCAGTAGTGCATCTGAATCTAATACTGATCTCCCAGGAAACGCTAAAAGCAACCAGCAAACAATGAGAACATTTACTCTTCTTGTAAATAAGTCGGCATTGTGTCTTTTGTATTAAATCCCGACGCAATTTCAATGTTTCATCATCAATGTGAAGGTCAAAGGGATCGAGTAAAGCTGCACTAAGCATCGGAATCAAACACTGATCTCCCAGGAAACGGTCAAAGAAAGCAACAAACAATGAGAGGATTTACTCTTGTTGTGCTTAAATCGGCATTGTGCCTTTTGTATTAAATCCCGAATCAATTTCTGTGTTTCATCGTCCATGTGAAGGTCGAAGTGATAGAGTAATTCTGCAGTAGTGCATCGGAATCTAATACTGATCTCCCAGAAAACGCTCACAGCAAACCAGAAACCATGTGAAGATTTACTCTTCTTGTACTTAAGTCGGCGTTGTGCCTTTTGTATTAAATCTCGACGCATTTTCTGTGTTTCATCGTCAATGTGAAGGTCCAAGGGATAGAGTAAAGCTACAGTAGTGCATCGGAATCTAATACTGATCCCCCAGGAAAAGCTCCATGCAAACCACAAACAATGAGTAGATTTACTTTTCTTGTCCTTAAGTCGGAATTCTTCCTTTTGTATTAACTCCTGACGCAATTTCTGTGTTTTATCCTCAATCTGATGGTCCGAGGGATAGAGTAAAGCTGCAGTAGTGCATCGGAATCTAATACTGAACTCCCAGAATACGCTCAAAGCAAACCACAAAAAATTAAAAAATTTACTCTTCTCGTACTTATGCCGGCATTGTGCCTTTTGTATTAAATCCCGACGCAAATTCTTTGATTCGTCGTCAATGTCAAGATCCATGTGATTGAGTAAAGCTGCAGTAGTGCATCGGAATCTAATACTGATCTCCAAGGAAACGCTCAAAGCAAACAGCAAACAAAGAGAAGATTACTCATCTTGTACCTAAGTCGGCATTGTTCCTTTTGTGTTAAATCTAGACGCAATTTCATTGTTTCATCTTCAATGTGAAGGTCCATGGGATAGAGTAAAGCTGCAGTAGTGCATCGGAATTTAATACCAATCTCCCAGAAAACGCTCACAGCAAACCAGAAACCATGAGAAGATATACTCTAAGTGTACTTAAGTCGGCGTTGGGCCTTTTGTACTAAATCTCGACGCATTTTCTGTGTTTTATCGTCAATGTGAAGGTCCAAGGGATAGAGTAAAGCAGCAGTTGTGCATCGGAATCTAATACTTATCTCCCAGGAAACGCTCAAACCAAACCACCAACAATAAGAAGATTTACTCTTCTTGTACTTATGTCAGCATAGTGCCTTTGGTATTAATTCCCAACGCAATTTCTGTTTTCCATTGTCAATGTGAAGGACCAAGGGATAGAGTAAAGCTGCAGTAGTGCTTCGGAATCTAATACTGATCCCAAGGGAACGCGCAAAGCAAACCACAAACAATGAGAAGATTTACTCTTCTTGAACTTAAGTCGGCATTGTGCCTTTTGTATTAAATCCCGACGCAATTTCTGTGTTTCATCGTCAATGTGATCGTACAACGGATAGAGTAAAGCTGCAGTAGTGCATCGGAATCTATAACTGATCTCCCAAAAAACGCTCAAATCTAACCACAAACAATGAGAAGATTTACTCTTCTTGTAAGTAAGCTGCATTGTGCCTTTAGTATTTAATCCCGACGCAATTTCTGTGTTTCATCGTCAATGTATAGGACCAAGGGATAGAGTAAAGCTGAAGTAGTGCTTCGGAACCTAATACTGATCTCACAGGCAAGGCACAAATCAAACCACAAACAAAGAGAAAATTTACTCTTCTTCTACTTAAGTCGGCATTGTGCCTTTTATATTATATCCCGACGCAATTTCTGTGTTTCAACGTCAACGTGAAAGTCCGAGGCGTAGAGTAAAGCTGCAGTAGTGCATCGGAATCTAATACTGATTTCCCAGGAAACGCTCAAAGCAAACCACAAACAAAGAGAAAATTTACTCTTCTTCTACTTAGGTCGGCATTGTGCCTTTTATATTATATCCCGACGCAATTTCTGTGTTTCATCCTCAATGTAAAGGTCTAAGGGATACAGTAGGGCTGCAGTAGTGCATCGGAATATAACACTTTTCTCTCAGGAAACGCAAAAAGCAAACCACAAACAATGTGAAGATTTACTCTTCTTGTACTTAGGTCGGCTTTGTGCCTTTTGTAATAAATCCCGACGCAATTTCTGTGTTTCATCGTCAATGTGATGGTCCAAGGGATAGCGTTGGGCTGCAGTAGTGCATCGTAATCTAATACTGTTCTCTAAGGATTTGCACAAAGCAAACCAAAAACAATGTGAAGATTTACTCTTCTTGTACTTAAGTCGGCTTTGTGCCTTTTGTAATAAATCCCGACGCAATTTCTGTGTTTCATCGACAATGTGAGGGTCCAAAGGATAGAGTAAAGCTGCAGTAGTGCATCGGAATCTAATACTGATCTCCCTGGAAACGCTCAAAGCAAACCAGAAACAATGAAAAGATTTACTCTTCTTGAACTTAAGTCACCATTGTGCCTTTTGTATTAAATCCTGACGCAATTTTTGTGTTTCATTGTCAGTGTGAAGGTCCAAGGGATAGAGTAAACATGCAGTAGTGCATCAGAATCAAATACTGATCCCCCAGGAAACGCTCCAAGCAATCCACAAACAATGAGTAGATTTACTCTTCTTGTAAGTAAGTCGGCATTCTGGCTCTTGTATTAAATCCTGACGCAATTTCTGTGTTTTTTCCTCAATCTGATGGTCCAAGGGAAAGAGTAATGCTGCAGTAGTACATCGGAATCTAATACTGAACTCCCAGGAAACGCTCAAAGCAAACAGCAAACAATAAGAAGATTTACTCATCTTGTACATAAGTCAGCATTGTTCCTTTTGTATTAAATCCCGAAGCAATATCTGTGTTTTATCGTCAATGTGAAGGTCCAACGGATAGAGTAAAGCTGCAGTAGTGCATCCGGATCTAATACTGATCTCCTAGGAAACGCTCAAAGCAAACAGCAAACCATGAGATGATTTGCTCTTCTTGTACTTAATTCATGATTGTGCCTTTTGTATTAAATCACTACGCAATTTCTGTGTTTCATCGTCAATGTGAAGGTCCAAGGGATAGAGTAAAGCTGCTGTAGTGTAACGGAATCTAGTACTGATCTCTCAGGAATGTTCAAAGCAAACCACAAACAATGAGAAGATTTACTCATCTTGTACTTAAGTCGGCATTGTGCCTTTTGTATTAAATCCCGAATCAATTTCTGTGTTTCATCGTCCATGTGAAGGTCGAAGGGATAGAGAAATTCTGCAGTAGTGCATCGGAATCTGATACTGATCTCCCAGGAAACGTTCAAATCTAACCAGAAACATTGAGAAGACATACTCTTCTTGTACTTAAGTCGGCATTGTGCCTTGTGTATTAAATCACCACGCAATTTCTGTGTTTCATCGTCAATGTGAAGGTCCAAGGGATAGAGTAAAGCTGCTGTAGTGCATCGGAATCTAGTACTGATATCTGAGGAATGTTCAAAGCAAACCACAAACATTGAGTACATTTACTCTTTTTGCACTTAAGTCGGCATTGTGCCTTTTGTAGCAAATCCCGACGCAATATGTGTGTTTCATCGTCAATGTGAAGGCCCAAGGGATCGAGGAAAGCTGCAGTAGTGCATCCGATTCTAATACTGATCGCCCAGGAAACGCTCAAAGCAAACAGAAAACCATGAGAAGATTTACCCTTCTTGTTCTCAAGTCGGCATTGTGCTTTTTGTATTAAATCCCGACGCAAATTCTGTGTTTCATCGTAAATGTGAAGGTCCAAGGGATAGAGTAAAGCTGCAGTAGTGCATCGGAATCTACTACTGATCTCCCAAAAAACGCTCAAATCTAACCACAAACAATGAGAAGATTTAATCTTCTTGTACTTAAGCCGCATTGTGCCTATAGTATTTAATCCCGACGCAATTTCTGTGTTTCATCGTCAATGTAAAGCTCCAAGGGATAGAGTAAAGCTGCAGTAGTGCATCGGAACCTAATACTGATCTCACAGGAACCGCACAAATCAAACCACAAACAAAGAGAAAATTTACTCTTCTTCTACTTAAGTCGGCATTGTGCCTTTTATATTATATCCCGACGCAATTTCTGTGTTTCAACGTCAACGTGAAAGTCCAAGGCGTAGAGTAAAGCTGCAGTAGTGCATCGGTATCTAATACTGATTTCCCAGGAAACCCTCAAAGCAAACCACAAACAAAGAGAAAATTTACTCTTCATCTACTTAAGTCGGCATTGTGCCTTTTATATTATATCCCGACGCAATTTCTGTGTTTCATCGTCAATGTAAAGGTCCAAGGGATAGAGTAAGGCTGCAGTAGTGCATCGGAATCTAATACTTTTCTCTCAGGAAACGCACAAAGCAAACCACAAACAATGTGAAGATTTACTCTTCTTGTACTTCAGTCGGCTTTAGCCTTTTGTAATAAATCCCGACGCAATTTCTGTGTTTCATCGTCAATGTGAAGGTCCAAGGGATAGAGTAAAGCTGCTGTAGTGCATCGGAATCTAGTACTGATATCTGAGGAATGTTCAAAGCAAACCACAAACATTGAGTACATTTACTCTTTTTGTACTTAAGTCGGCATTGTGCCTTTTGTAGCAAATCCCGACGCAATATGTGTGTTTCATCGTCAATGTGAAGGCCCAAGGGATCGAGGAAAGCTGCAGTAGTGCATCCGATTCTAATAATGATCGCCCAGGAAACGCTCAAAGCAAACAGAAAACCATGAGAAGATTTACCCTTCTTGTTCTCAAGTCGGCATTGTGCCTTTTGTTTTAAATACCAACGCAAATTCATTGTTTCATCTTCAATGTGAAGATCCATGGGATAGAGTAAAGCTGCAGTAGTGCATCTGAATCTAATACTGATCTCCCAGGAAACGCTAAAAGCAACCAGCAAACAATGAGAACATTTACTCTTCTTGTAAATAAGTCGGCATTGTGTCTTTTCTATTAAATCCCGACGCAATTTCAATGTTTCATCATCAATGTGAAGGTCAAAGGGATCGAGTAAAGCTGCACTAAGCATCGGAATCAAACACTGATCTCCCAGGAAACGGTCAAAGAAAGCAACAAACAATGAGAGGATTTACTCTTGTTGTGCTTAAATCGGCATTGTGCCTTTTGTATTAAATCCCGAATCAATTTCTGTGTTTCATCGTCCATGTGAAGGTCGAAGTGATAGAGTAATTCTGCAGTAGTGCATCGGAATCTAATACTGATCCCCCAGGAAACGCTCCATGCAAACCACAAACAATGAGTAGATTTACTTTTCTTGTCCTTAAGTCGGCATTCTTCCTTTTGTATTAACTCCTGACGCAATTTCTGTGTTTTATCCTCAATCTGATGGTCCAAGGGATAGAGTAAAGCTGCAGTAGTGCATCGGAATCTAATACTGAACTCCCAGAATACGCTCAAAGCAAACCACAAAAAATTAAAAAATTTACTCTTCTTGTACTTATGCCGGCATTGTGCCTTTTATATTATATCCCGACGCAATTTCTGTGTTTCATCGTCAATGTAAAGGTCCAAGGGATAGAGTAAGGCTGCAGTAGTGCATCGGAATCTAATACTTTTCTCTCAGGAAACGCACAAAGCAAACCACAAACAATGTGAAGATTTACTCTTCTTGTACTTCAGTCGGCTTTAGCCTTTTGTAATAAATCCCGACGCAATTTCTGTGTTTCATCGTCAATGAGATGGTCCAATGGATAGAGTAAGGCTGCAGTAGTGCATCGTAATCTAATACTGTTCTCTCAGGATACGCACAAAGCAAACCACAAACAATGTGAAGATTTACTCTTCTTGTACTTCAGTCGGCTTTAGCCTTTTGTAATAAATCCCGACGCAATTTCTGTGTTTCATCGTCAATGAGATGGTCCAATGTTTAGAGTAAAGCTGCATAAGTGCATCGGAATCTAATACTGAACTCCCAGGAAACGCTCAAAGCAAACAGCAAACAATGAGAAGATTTACTCATCTTGTACATAAGTCGGCACTGTTCCTTTTGTATTAAATCCCGAACCAATATCTGTGTTTTATCGTCAATGTGAAGGTCCAACGGATAGAGTAAAGCTGCAGTAGTGCATCCGGATCTAATACTGACCTCCCAGGAAACGCTCAAAGCGAACAGCAAACAATGAGATGATTTACTCTTCTTGTACTTAAGTCGGCATTGTGCCTTTTGTATTAAATCACGACGCAATTTCTGTGTTTCATCGTCAATGTGAAGGTCCAAGGGATAGAGTAAAGCTGCTGTAGTTCATCGGAATCTACTACTGATCTCTCAGGAATGTTCAAAGCAAACCACAAACAATGAGAAGATTTACTCTTCTTGTACTTAAGTCGGCATTGTGCCTTTTGTATTAAATCCCAACGCTATTTCATTGTTTCATCTTCAATGTGAAGATTCATGGGACAGAGTAAAGCTGCAGTAGTGCATCGGAATCCAATACTGATCTCCCAGGAAACGCTCAAAGCAAACAGCAAACAAAGAGAACATTTACTCACATTGTAAATAAGTCGGCATTGTGTCTTTTGTATTAAATCCCGACGCAATTTCAAAGTTTCATCGTCAATGTGAAGGTCTAAGGGATCGAGTAAAGCTGCACTAAGCATCGGACTCAAACAGTGATCTCCCAGGAAACGGACAAAGAAAACAAAGAACAATGAGAGGATTTACTCTTGTTGTGCTTAAGTCGGCATTGTGCCTTTTGTATTAAATCCCGAATCAATTTCTGTGTTTCATCGTCCATGTGAAGGTCGAAGGGATAGAGTAATTCTGCAGTAGTGCATCGGAATCTGATACTGATCTCCCTGGAAACGTTCAAAGCAAACCAGAAACAATGAGAAGACATACTCTTCTTGTACTTAAGTCGGCATTGTGCTTTTGTATTTAATCACGACGCAATTTCTGTGTTTCATCGTCAGTGTGAAGGTCCAAGAGTTAGAGTAAAGCTGCTGTAGTGCATCGGAATCTAGTACTGATCTCTCAGGAATGTTCAAAGCAAACCACAAACATAGAGTAGATTTACTCTTGTTGTACTTATAACGGATTTGTGCCTTTTGTATTAAATCCCGACGCAATTTCTGTGTTTCATCAACAATGTGAAGGTCCATGGGATAGAGTAAAGCGTCAGAAGTGCATCGGAATCTAATTCTGATCTCCCAGGAAACGCTCAAAGCAAACCAGAAACAATGAGAAGATTTTCTCTTATTGTACTTCAGTCGGCATTGTGCGTTTTGTATTAAATCCCAACGGAATTTCATTGTTTCATCGTCAATGTGAATATCCATGGGATAGGGTAAGGCTGCAGTTGTGCATCGGTATCTAACGTTGATCTCGCTGGAAACGATCAAAGCAAACAGCAAACAATGAGAAGATTTACTCATCCTGTAGCTAAGTCGGCATTGTTTATTTTGTATTAAATCCCGACGCAATTTCGGTGTTTCATCGTCAATGTGAAGGTCCAAGGGATCGAGTAAAGCTGCACTAGAGCATCGGAATTTTATACTGATCTCCCAGTAAGCGTGCAAAGAATACCACAAACAATGAGTGGATTTACTCTTCTTGTGCTTAAGTCGGCATTGAGCCTATTGTATTATATCCCGACGCAATTTCTGTGTTTCAACGTCAATGTGAAGGTCCAAGGGATAGAGTAAAGCTGCAGTAGTTCATCGGAATCTAATTCTGAACTCCCAGGAAACGCTCAAAACGAACCAGAAACAGTGAGAAGATTTACTCTTCTTGTACTTAAGTCGGCATTGTGCTTTTGTTTTACATCACGACGCTATTTCTGTGCTTCCTCGCGAATGTGAAGGTCCAAGGGATAGAGTAAAGTTGCAGAAGTGCATCGGAATCTAATACTGATCTATCAGGAAACGCTCAAATCAAACCACAAATTATGAGAAGATTTACTCTTCTTGAACTTATGTCGGCTTTGTGCCTTTTGTATTACATCCTGACGCAATTTCTGTGATACATCACCAATGTGAAGGTCTATGGGATAGAGTAAAGCTGCAGAAGTGCATCGGAATCTGATTCTGATCTCTTAGGAAACGCTCAAAGGAAACCAGAAGCAATGAGAAGATTTACTCTTCTTGTACTTATGTCGGCATTGTGCCTTTTGTATTAAATCCCGAATTAATTTCTGTGTTTCACCGTTTATGTGAAGGTCGAGTGGATAGAGTTTATCTGCAGTAGTTAATCGGAATCTAATACTGATCTCCCAGGGAACAATCAAAGCAAACCACAAACAATGAGAAGATTTAACCTTCTTGTACTTAAGTCGGCATTGTGTCATTTGAATTAATTCCCGACGTTATTTCTGAGTTTCATCGTCAAAGTAAAGGTCCAAGGGATAGAGTAAAGCTGCTGTAGTGCTTCGGAATCTGATACTGATCTCAACACGAAACTCACAATGCAAACCACAAACAAAGAGAAAATTTACTCTTCTTGTACTTAAGTCGGCATTTTGCCTTTTATATTATATCCCGACGCAATTTCTTTGATTCAACGTCAACGTGAAGGTCCAAGGCATAGAGTAAAGCTGCAGTAGTGCATCGGAATCTAATACTGAATTCCCAGGAAACGCCCAAAGATAACCACAAACAATGAGAAGATTTACAATTCTTGTACTTAAGACCTCATTGTGATTTTTGTATTAAATTCCGACGCAATTGCTGTGTTTCATCGTCAATGTGAAGGTCCAAGGGATAGAGTGATGTTGCAGTAGTGCATCGGAATCTAATACTGATCTACCAGGAAACGCTCAGAGCAAACCACAAACAGTGTGAAGATTTCCTCTTCTTTTAGCTAAGTCGGCCTTGTGCATTTTCTATTAAAGCCCGACGCAATTTCTGTGATACATCACCAATGTGAAGGTCCATGGGATTGAGTAAAGTTGGCGAAGTGCATCGGAATCTAATACTGATCTCCCAGGAAACTCTCAAAACAAACCAGAAACAATGAGAAGAATTACTCTTCTTGTACTTAAGTCGGCATTGTGCGATTTGTATTGAATCCTGACGCAAGTTCTGTGTTTCATCGTCAATGTGATGGTCCATGGGATAGAGTAAAGATGCAGTACTGCATTGGAATTTAATATTGATCTCCCAGGAAACGCTCAAAGCAAACCAGAAACCATGAGAAGATTTACTCTTCTTGTCCTTAAGCCGGCATTATGAAACTTGCATTAAATCCCGACGCCATTTTTGTATTTCATCGTCAGTGTGAAGATCCAAGGGATAAAGCTGCAGTAGTGCATCGGAATCTAATACTGATCTCCCAGGAAATGCTCAAAGCAAACCACAAACAATGAGAAGATTTACTCTTCTTGTACTTAAGTCGGCATTGTGCCTTTTATATTAAATCTCGAATCAAATTCTGTGTTTCATGGTCCATGTGAAGGTCGAAGGGATAGAGTAAATCTGCAGTAGTGCAACGGAATCTAATACTGATCTCCCAGGAAACTCCCAAAGCAAACCACAAACAAAGAGGAGAATAACTCCTCTTGTTCTTAAGTCGGCCTTGTGCCTTTTAGTATTAAATCCCGACGCAATTTCTGTGTCTCATCGTCAATGTGAAATTCCAAGGGATAGCGTTAAGCTGCAATAGTGCATCGGAATCTAATACTGATCCCCTAGGAAACGCGCAAAGGAAACCACAAACAATGAGAAGATTTACTCTTCTCGCACCTAAGTCGGCACTGTGCCTTTTGTATTAAATCCCGAAGGCATTTCTGTGTTTCATCATCAATGTGAAGGTCCAAGGGATAGAGCAAAGCTGCAGTAGTGCGACGGAATCCAATACTGATCTCCCAGGAAACGCTCAAAGCTAACCACACACATTGGGTAGATTTACTCTTCTTGTACTTAAGCTGCATTGGGCCTTTTGTATTAGATCCCGACTCAATTTCTATCTTTCATCGTCAATGTAAAGGTCCAAGGGATAGAGTAAAGCTGCAGTAGTGCATCGTAATCTAATACTGATCTCCCAGGAAACGCTCAAAGCTAATCTGAAACAATGAGAAGATTTTCTAGTCTTGTACTTAAGTCGGCATTGTGCCTTTTTATTAAATCCCGAAGCAATTTCTGTGTCTCATCGTCAATGTGAGGGTCCAAGGGGTAGAGTAAAGATGCAGTAGTCCATCGGAATCTAATACTGATCTCCCAGGAAACGCTCAAAGCAAACCACAAACAATGTGAAGATTTACACTTCTTCTACTTAAGTCTGCATTGTGCCTTTTGTATTAAATCACGACCCTATTTCCGTGTTTCATCGTCAATTTCAAGGTCCAAGGGATAGAGTAAAGCTGCAGTAGTGCATCGGAATCTATTACTGATCTCCCAGGAAACGCTCAAAGCATACCACAAACAATGAGAAGATTTACTCTTCTTGTACTTAAGTCGGCTTTGTGGCTTTTCTATTAATTCCCGACGCAATTTGTGTGTATCATCATCAATGCGAAGGGCTGTGTGATATAGTAAAGCTGCAGATGGGAATCGGAATCTAATGCTGATCTCCCAGGAAACGCTCAAAGCAAACCACAAACAATGAGAAGATTTACTCCTCTTGTACTTAAGTCGGCAATATGCCTTTGGTACTTAATCCCGACATAATTTCTGTTTTTCATCGTCAATGTGAAGGTCCAAGGGATAGAATTAAGCTGCAGTTGTGCATTGGAATCCAATGCTGATCCCCAAGGAAACACGCAAAGCAAACCACAAACAATGAGAAGATTTACTCTTGTTGTACTTAAGTCGGCTTTGTAAGTTTTGTAATAAATGCCGACGCTATTTCTGTGTTTCATCGTCAATGTCAAGGTCCAAGGGATAGAGTAAAGCTGCAGCAGTTCATCGGAATCTACTACTGATCTCTCGGGAAAGGCTCAAAGCAACCACAAACAATGAGAAGATTTACTCTTCTTGTACTTAAGTCGGTTTTGTGGCTTTTGTATTAATTCCCGACGCAATTTGTGTGTTTCATCATCAACGTGAAGGTCCGTGGGATAGAGTACAGCTGCAGAAGTGCATCGGTATCTAATACAGATCTCCCAGGAAAAGCGCAAAGCAAACCAGAAACAATGAGAAGATTTATTCTTCTTGTACTTAAGTCGGTATTGCGCCTTTTGTTTTAAATCCCGACGCTATTTCTGTGTTTCATCGTCAATGTCACGGTCCAAGAGATAGAGTAAAGCTGCAGTAGTGCATCGGAATCTAATACTGATCTCCTAGGAAACGCTCAAAGCAAACCACAAACAGTGAGAAGATTTACTCTTCTTTTACTTCAGTCGGCATTGTGCCTTTTGTATTAAATCACTAATGAATTTCTGAGTTTTTTATCGTCAATGTGAAGGTCCATGGGATACAGTAAAGCTGCAGTAGTGCATCGGATTCTAATACTGATCTCCCAGGAAATGCTCAAAGGAAATCAAAAACAATGAGGAGATTTACTCTTCTTGTACTTAACTCAGCTTTGTGCCCTTTGTATTAAATCCCGACGCAATTTCTGTGTCTCATCGTCAATGTGAAATTCCAAGGGATAGCGTAAAGCTGCAGTAGTGCATCGGAATCTAATACTCTTCTTCCAGGAAACGCACAAAGCTAACCACAAACAATGAGAAAATTTAGTCTTCATGTACTTAAGTCGTCATTGTGCCTTTTGTATTAAATCCCGACGCAATTTCTGTGTTTCATCGTCAATGTCAAGGTCCGAGAGATTGAGTAAAGCTGCAGTAGTGTATCTGAATCTAATACTGATCTCCCAGGACACGCTCAAAATAAACGACAAACAATGAGAGAATTTACTCTTCTGGTGCTTAAGTCGGCATTGCGCCTTTTGTATTAAATCCCTACGCTATTTCTGTATTTTTTCGTCAGTGTGAAGCCCAAGGGATGGAGTAAAGATGCAGTAGTGCATAGGAATCAAATACTGATCTCCCAGGAAAGGCTCAAAGCAAACCACAAAGAATGAGAAGATTTAGTCCTCTTGTACTTAAGTCGGCATTGTGCCTTTTGTATTAAATCCCGACGCAATTTCTGTGTTTCATAGTCAGTGTGTAGGTCCAAGGGATAGAGTAAAGTTGCAGTAGTGGATCTGAATCTAATACTGATTCCCCAGGAAACGCTCCAAGCAATCCACAATCAATTGGTAGATTTACTCTTCTTGAACTTAAGTCGGCATTGTGCCTTTTGTATTAAATCCTGACGCAATTTCTGTTTTTCATCGTCAATGTGAAGTTGCAAGGGATAGAGTAAAGCTGCAGTAGTGAATCGGAATCAAATTCTGAACACCCTGGAAACGTCAAAGGAAACCACAAACAATTAGAAGAGTTACTCTTCTTGTACTAAGGTCGGCATTGTGCCTTTTGTATTTAAATCCCGACGCAATTTCTGTGTTTCATCGTCAATGTCAAGGTCCAAGAGATAGAGTAAAGCTGCAGTTGTGCATCGGAATCTAATACTGATCTCATAGGAAACGCTCAAAGCAAACCACAAACTATGAGATGATTTACTCTTCTTGTACTTAAGCTGCATTGTACCCTTTGAATTAAATCCCGACGCAATTTCTGTGTTTCATTTTCTATGTAAAGGTCCAAGGGATAGAGTAAAGCTGCAGTACTGCATCGAAATCTAATACTGATCTCCCAGGAAACGCTCAAAGCAAACCAGAAACCATGAGAAGATTTACTCTTCTTGTACTTAAGTCGGCATTGTGCCTTTTCTATTATATCCCGGCGCAATTTCTGTGTTTCATCGTCAATGTGAAGGTCCAAGGGATAGAGTACAGCTGTAGTAGAGCATCGGAATCTAGTACTGATCTCCCAGGAAACGCTCAAAGCATACCACAAACAATGATAAGACTTACTCTTCTTGTACTTATATCGGCATTGTGCCTTTTGTATTAAATCCCGAGTCAATTTCTGAGTTTCATCGTCCATGTGAAGGTCGAAGGGATAGAGTAAATCTGCAGTAGTGCAACAGAATCTAATACTGATCTCCCAGGAAACGCTCCAACCAAACCACAAACAATGAGAACACTTACTCTTCCTGTATATAACTCGGCAATTTGCCTTTGGTATTATATCCCGATATAATTTCTGTTATTTATTGTCAATGAGAAGGTCCAAGGGATAGAAAAAGCTGCAGTAGTGCATCGGAATCTAATACTGATCCCCAGGAAACGAACAAAGCAAATCAGAAACAATGAGAAGATTTACTCTTCTTGTACTTAAGTCGGCCTTGTGCCTTTTGCATTAAATCCCGACGCAATTTCTGTGTCTCATCGTTAATGTGAAGTTTTAAGGGATAGCGTAAAGCTGCAGTAGTGCATCGGAATCTAATAATGATTTCCCAGGAAACGCTCAAAGCAAACCACAAAAAAAGATTTACTCTTCTTGTACGTAAGTCGGCATTGTGGCTTTTGCATTAAATCACGACGCTGTATTTGTGTTTCATCGTCAATGTGAAGGTTCAAGGGCAACATTAAAGCTGCAGTAGTGCATCGGAAACTAATACTTATCTCCCAGGAAACGCCCAAACCAAACCACAAACATTGACAAAATTTACACTTCTTGTACTTACGTCGGCATTGTGCCATTTGTATCAAATCCCGACGCAATTTTTGTGTTTCATCGTCAATGTGAAGGTCCAAGGTATAGAGTGTAGCTGTTGTAGTGCATTGGAATCTAATACTGATCTTTTAGGAAACGCTCAAAGGAAACCACAAACAATGAGAAGATTTACTCTTCTTCTACTTATGTCGGCATTGCGCCTTTTGTATTAAATGCCGACGCAATTTCTATGTTTCATCATCAATTTGATGGTCCTAGGGGTGGAGCAAAACTGCAGTAGTGCATCGGATTGTAGTACTGATCTCCCAGGAAACGCTCAAAGCAAATCAGAAATAATGAGTAGATTTACTCTTCTTGAATTTAAGTCGGCATTGTGCCTTTTGTATTAATTCCTGACGCAAACTCTGTTTTTCATCGTCAATGTGAAGGTGCAAGGGATAGAGTAAAGCTGCAGTACTGAATCGGAATCAAATTATGATCTCCCTGAAAACGTCAAATTTCCAAGGGATAGAGTAAACATACAGTAGTGTATTGGAATCTATTACTGTTCTCCCAGGAAAAGCTCAAATTAAACCACAAACAATAAGAAGATTTACTCTTCTTGTACTTAAGTCGGCATTTTGCATTTGCAATTATATCCCGATATAATTTCTGTTTTTCATCGACAATGTGAACGTCCAAGGGATAGGATAAAGCTGCAGTAGTGCATCGGAATCTAATACTGATCGCCAAGGAAACGCGCAAAGCAAACCTCAGACAATGAGAAGATTTATTCTTTTTGTACATAAGTCTGCGTTGTGTCTTTTGTATTAATTCCCGAATCAATTTCTGTGTTTCGTCGTCCATGTGAAGGTCCATGGGATAGAGTAAAGCCGCAGAAATGCATCGGAATCTAATACTGATCTCCCAGGATATGCTCAATGCAAATCAGAAACAATGAGAAGATTTACTCTTCTTGTACTTGAGTCGGCATTGTGCCTTTTGTATTTAATCCCGACGCAATTTCTGTTTTTCATCGTCAGTATGAATATCCAAGGGATAGAGTAAACATGCAGTAGTGTATTGGAATCTAATACTGTTCTCCCAGGAAACGCTCAAAGCAAACTACAAACAATGAGAAGATTTACTCTTCTTGTACTTAAGTCGGCATTGTGCCTTTTCTATTAAATCCCGGCGCAATTTCAGTGTTACATTGTCAATGAGAAGGTCGAAGGGATAGAGTACAGCTGTAGTAGTGCATCGGAATCTATTACTGATCTCCCAGGAAACGCTCAAAGCATACCACAAACAATGAGAAGACTTACTCTTCTTGTACTTAAGTCGGCATTGTGACTTTAGTATTAAATCCCGAATCAGTTTCTGTGTTTCATCTTCCATGTGAAGGTCGAGGGGAGAGAATAAATCTGCAGTAGTGCATCGGAATCTAATACTGATCTCCCAGGAAACGCTCAAAGCAAACCACAAAGAATGAGAAGATTTACTCCTCTAATACTTAAGTCGGCATTGTGCCTTTTGTATTAAATCCCGACGCAATTTCTGTGTTTCATCGTCAGTATGAATATCCAAGGGATAGAGTAAACATGCAGTAGTGTATTGAAATCTAATACTGATCTCATAGGAAACGCTCAAATTAAACCACAAACAATGAGTGGATTTACTCTTCTGGTACTTAAGTCGGCATATACCTTTTGTATTAAATCCCTACGCTATTTCTGTGTTTCATCATCCATGTGAAGCCCAAGGGATGGTGTGAAGATGCAGTATTACATCGGAATCTAATACTTTTTTCCAGGAAACCCTCAAACCAACCACAAACAATGAGAAGATTTACTCTTCTTGTCTTTAAGTCAGCATTTTGCCTTTGGTATAATATCCCGATATAATTTCTGTTTTTCATCGTCAATGTGAAGGGCCAAGGGATAGAATGAAGCTGCAGTGGTGCATCGGAATCTAATACTGATCGCCAAGGAAACGCGCAAAGCAAACCACAATCAATGAGAAGATTTGCTCTTAACGTACTTAAGTCGGCATTGTGCCTTTTGCATTAAATCACGACGCTATATTTGTGTTTCATCGTCAATGTGAAGGTTCAAGGGCAACAATAAAGCTGCAGTAGTGCATCGGAACCTAATTCTTATCTCCCAGGAAACGCCCATACCAAATCACAAACATTGACAAAATTTACTCTTCTTGTACTTAAGTCGGCATTGTGCCATTTGTACCAAATCCCGACGCAATTTCTGTGTTTCATCGTCAATGTGAAGGTCGAGGGGATAGAGTGTAGCTGCAGTAGTGCATCGGAATCTAATACTGATCTTTTAGGAAGCGCTCAAAGGAAAGCACAAACAATGAGAAGATTTACTCTTCTTAAACTTAAGTCTTCATTGTGCCTTTTGTATTAAATCCCGACGCAATTTCAGTGTTTCATCGTCAATGGGAAGGTCCAAGGGATACAGTAAAGCTGAAGTAGTGCATCGGAATCTAATTGTGTTCTCCCAGGAAAAGCACAATGCAAACCAGAAACCAGGGAAAGATTTACTCTTCTTGTACTTAAGTCGGTATTGCATATTTTGTATAAAATCCCTACGCTATATCCGTGTATCATCGTCAATGTGAAGGTCCAAGGGATAGAGTACAGCTGCACAAGTGCATCGGAATCTAATACTGATCTCCCAGAAAACGCTCAAAGCAAATCTCAAACAATGAGAACATTTATTCTTCTTGTACTTAAGTCTGCATTGTATCATTTGTATTAAATCCCGAATCAGCTTCTGTGTTTCGTCGTCCATGTGAAGGTCCATGGGATAGAGTAAAGCTGCAGGAATGCATCGGAATCTAATACTGATCCCCCATGAAACGCTCAAAGCAAACCAGAAACAATATGAAGATATACTGTTCTTGTACTTATGTCGGCATTGTGCCGCTTGTATGAAATCCCGACGCAATTTCTGTTTTTCATCGCCAATGTCAAGGTCTAAGCGATAGAGTAAAGCAGCAGTAGTGCATCGGAATCTAATTCTGATCTCCCAGGAAACGCACAAAGCAAACCAGAAACAATGAGAAGATTTACTCTTCTTGTACTTAAGTCGGCATTGTGCCTTTTGTATAAAATCCCTATGGTATTTCTGTGTTTCATCGTAAATGTGAAGTCCAAGGGATAGAGTGAAAATGCAGTAGTGCATCGGAATCTAATACTGATCTCCCAGGAAACGCTCAAAGCAAAGCTCAAACAATGAGACGATTTATTCTTCTTGTACTTGAGTCTGCATTGTATCATTTGTATTAAATCCCGAATCAGCTTCTGTGTTTCGTCGTCCATGTGAAGGTCCATGGGATAGAGTAAAGCTGCAGGAATGCATCGGAATCTAATACTGATCTCCCAGGAAACGCTCAAAGCAAACCAGAAACATTATGACGATATACTTTTCTTGTACTTAAGTCGGTATTGTGTATTTTGTATAAAATCCCGACGCTATATCTGTGTTTCATCGTCAATGTGAAGGTCCAAGGGATAGAGTAAAGCTGCACTAGTGCATCGGAATCTAATACTGATCACCCAGGAAACGCTCAAAGCAAAGCTCAAACAATGAGAGAATTTATTCTCCTTGTACTTAAGTCTGCATTGTGTCTTTTGTATTAAATCCCGACGCAATTTCTGTGTTTCATCGTCAGTGTGAAAGTCCAAGGGAAAGAGTAAAGTTGCAGTAGTGCATCAGAATCTATTACTGATCCCACAGCAAACGCTCCAAGCAAACCACAAACAATGTGTAGATTACTTTTTCTTGTACTTAAGTCGCCATTGTGCCTTTTGTATTAAATCCCGACGAGATTTCTGTGTTTCATCGTCAATGTGAGGTTGCAAGGGATAGAGTAAAGCTGAGGTAGTGCAACGGAATCGAATTGTGATCTCCCAGAAAACGCTCAATGCAAACCAGAAACAATGAGAAGATTTACTCTTCTTGTACTTAAGTCGGCATTGTGCCTTTTGTATTAAATCCCTAAGGTATTTCTGCGTTTCATCGTAAATGTGAAGTCCAAGGGATAGAGAGAAGATGCAGTAGTGCATCGGAATCTAATACTTATCTCCCTGGAAACGCTCAAACCAAATCTCAAACAATGAGCAGATTTTCTCTTCTTGTACTTAAGTCTGCATTGTGCCTTTTGTATTAAATCCCGACGCAATTTCAGTGTTTCATCGTCAATGTCAAGGTCCAAAAGATAGAGTAAAGCTGCAGTGGTGAATCGGAATCAAATACAGATCTCCCAGGAAACGCTCAAAGCAAACCACAAACTATGAGATGATTTACTCTTCCTGTACTTAAGCTGCATTGTACCTTTTGAAATATATCCCGACGCAATTTCTGTGTTTCATCGTCAATGTAAACGTCCAAGGGATAGAGTAAAGCTGCAGTAGTGCATCCAAATCTAACACTGATCTCCCTGGATACGCTCATAGCAAACCAGAAACCATGAGAAGATTTGCTCTTCTTGTACTTAAGTCGGCATTGTGCCTTTTGTATTAAATCCCGACGCAATTTCTGTGTTTCATCGTCAGTGTGTAGGTACAAGGGATAGAGAAAAGTTGCAGTAGTGGATCAGAATCTAATACTGATTCCCCAGGAAACGCTCCAAGCAAACCACAAACAATGGGTAGATTTACTCTTCTTGAACTTAAGTCGGCATTGTGCCTTTTGTACTAAATCCCGAATCAATTTCTGTGTTTCATCGTCCATGTGAAGGTCGAAGGGATAGGGTAAATCTGCAGTAGTGCATAGGAATCTAATACTGATCTCCCAGGAAACGCTCAAAGCAAACCACAAAGAATGACATGATTTACTCCGCTTGTACTTAAGTCGGCATTGTGCTTTTTGTATTAAATCCCGACGCAATTTCTGTGTTTCACCGTCAGTGTGTAGGTCCAAGGGATAGAGTAAAGTTGCAGTAGTGGATCAGAATCTAATACAGATTCCCCAGGAAACGCTCCAAGCAAACCACAAACAATGGTTAGATTTAGTCTTCTTGAACTTAAGTCGGCATTGCGCCTTTTGTATTAAATCCTGACGCAAACTCCGTTTTTCATCGTCAACGTGAAGGTGCAAGGGATAGAGTAAAGCTCCAGTAGTGAATCGGAATCCAATTCTGATCTCCTTGAAAACGTCAAAGCAAACCACAAACAACGAGAAGATTTACTCTCCTTGTACTAAAGTCGGCATTGTGCATCTTGTATTAAATCCCGACGCAATTTCTGTGTTTCATCGTCAATGTGAAGGTGCAAGGGATAGAGTAACGCCGCAGTAGCGCATCGGAATGAAATTCTGATCTCCCAGGAAACGTCAAAGCAAACCACAAACAATGAGAAGATTTACTCTTCTTGTACTAAAGTCGGCATTGTGCCTTTTGTATTAAATGCCGACGCAATTTCTGTTTTTCATCGTCAGTATGAATATCCAAGGGATACAGTAAATCTGCAGTAGTGAATTGGAATCTAATACTGTTCTCCCAGGAATTGCTCAAATTAAACCACAAACAATGAGTGGATTTACTCCTCTTGTACTTAAGTCGGCATTGTGCATTTGGTATTAAATCCCGATATAATTTCTGTTTTTCATCGTCAATGTGGAGGTCCAAGGGATAGAATAAAGCTGCAGTAGCGCATCGGAAACTAATACTGTTCGCCAAGGAAACGCGCAATGCAAACCACAAAAAATGAGAAGATTTACTCTTTTTGTACTTAAGTCGGCATTGTACCTTTTGTATTAAATCCCGACGCAATTTCTGTGTATCATCGTCAATGTGAAGGTCCAAGGGATAGAGTACAGCTGTAGTAGTGCATCGGAATCTAGTACTGATCTCCCAGGAAACGTCAAAGCAAACCACAAACAATGAGAAGATTTACTCTTCTTGTACTAAAGTCGGCATTGTGCCTTTTGTATTAAATGCCGACGCAATTTCTGTTTTTCATCGTCAGTATGAATATCCAAGGGATAGAGTAAACATGCAGTAGTGTATTGGAATCTAATACTGATCTCCCAGGAAACGCTCAAATTAAACCACAAACAATGAGTGGATTTACTCTTCTGGTACTTAAGTCGGCATTGTGCCTTTTGTATTAAATCCCTACGCTATTTCTGTGTTTCTTCGTCAATGTGAAGTCCAAGGGATGGGGTGAAGATGCAGTAGTGCTTTGGAATCTAATACTTATCTCCCCGGAAACGCTCAAACCAAACTACAAACAATGAGAAGATTTACTCCTCTTGTACTTAAGACGGTATTTTGCCTTTGATATTATATCCCGATATAATTTTTGTTTCTCATCGACAATGAGAAGGGCCATGGGATAGAATAAAGCTGCAGTAGTTCATCGGAATCTAATACTGATCGCCAAGGAAACGCGCAAAGCAAACCACAAACAATGAGAAGATTTACTCTTGATGTAGTTAAGTCGGCATTGTGCCTTTTGCATTAAATCACGACGCCATATTTGTGTTTCATCCTCAATGTGAAGGTTCAAGGGCAACAGTAAAGCTGCAGTAGTGCATCGGAACCTAATACGTATCTCCCAGGAAACGCCCAAACCTAACCACAAACATTGACAAAATTTACTCTTCTTGTACTTAAGTCGGCATTGTGCCATTTGTATAAAATCCCGACGCAATTTCTGTGTTTCATCGTCAATCTGAAGGTCCAAGGGATAGAGTGTAGCTGTAGTAGTGCATCGGAATCTAATACTGATCTTTTAGGAAACGCTCAAGGAAAACCACACACAATGAGAAGATTTACTCTTCTTCTACCTATGTCAGCATTGCGCCTTCTGTATTAAATGCAGACGCAATTTCTATGTTTCATCATCAATTTAATGGTCCAAGGGGTGAAGCAAAGCTGCATTAGTGCATCGGGTTGTAATACTGATCTCCCAGGAAACGCTCAAAGCAAATTAGAAATAATGAGTAGGTTTACTATTCTTGTACTTAAGTCGGCATTGTGCCTTTTGTATTAAATCCCGAAGGAGTTTCTGTGTTTCATCGTCAATCTGCAGGTCCAAGGTATTGAGTAATGCTGCAGTAGTGCATCGGAATCTAATACTGTTCTCCCAGGAAACGCTCAAAGCAAACCAGAAACAATGAGTAGGATTACCCTTCTTGTACTTAAGTCGGCATTGCGCATTTTGTGTCAAATGCCGACGCAATTTCTATGTTTCAGCATCTATTTGATGGTCCAATGGATAGAGTAAACCTGCAGTAGTGCATTGGAATCTAGTACTTATCTCCCAGGTAACGCTCAAAGCAAACCACAAACAATAAGTAGATTTACTCTTCCTGTACTTAAGTCGGCATTGTGCCTTTTGTATAAAATCCGGACGCAATTTCTGTGTTTCATCGGCAATGTGAAGGTCCACGGGATAGAGTAAAGCAGCAGTTGTGCATCGGAATCTAATACTGATCTCCCAGGAAACGCTCAAATCAAGCCACAAACAATGAGAAGATTAACTCTTCTTGTACGTAAGACAGCAGTGTGCCTATTGTATTAAATCCCGACGCAATATCCGTGTTTCATCGTCAATGTGAAGGTCCAATGGATAGAGTATACCTGCAGTAGTGCATTGGAATCTAATACTGATCTCCTAGGTAACGCTCAAAGCAAACCACAAAAAATGAGGAGATTTACTCTTCTTAAACTTAAGTCGGCATTGTGCCTTTTGTATTAAATCCCGACGCAATTTCAGTGTTTCATCGTCAATGGGAAGGTCCAAAGGATTGAGTAAATCTGAAGTAGTGCATCGGAATCTAATTCTGATCTCCCAAGAAACGCACAAAGCAAACCAGAAACCATGAGAAGATTTACTCTTCTTGTACTTAAGTCGGCATTGTCCATTTTGTATTAAATCCCCATATAATTTCCGTTTTTCATCGTCAATGTGAAGGTCAAAGGGATTGAATAAAGCTGCAGTAGCGCATCGGACTCTAATACTGATCGCCAAGGAAACGCGCAATGCAAAAAACAAACAATGAGAAGATTTCCTCTTTTTGTACTTAAGTCGGCCACTTACCTTTTGTATTAAATCCCGACGCAATTTCTGTGTTTCATCGTCAATGTCAAGGTCCAAGAGATAGAGTAAAGCTGCAGTGTGCATCGGAATCAAATACAGATCTGCCAGGAAACGCTCAAAGCAAACCACAAACAATGAGATGATTTACTTTTCTTGTACTTAAGCTGCATTGTACCTTTTGAAATAAATCCCGACGCATTTTCTGTGTTTCATCGTCAATGTAAAGGTCCAAGTGATAGAGTAAAGCTGCAGTAGTGGATCGAAATCTAACACTGATCTCCCAGGAAACGCTCAAAGCAAACCAGAAACAATGAGAAGATTTACTCTTCTTGTACCTATGTCGGCACTGTACCTTTTCTATTAAATCCCAGCGCAATTTCTGTGTTTCATCGTCAATGGGAAGGTCCAAGGGATAGAGTACAGCTGTAGTAGTGCATCGGAATCTAGTACTGATCTCCCAGGAAACGCTCAAAGCATACCCCAAACAATGAGAGGACCTACTCTTCTTGTACTTATGTCGGCATTGTGCCTTTTCTATTAAATCCCAGCGCAATTTCTGTGTTTCATCGTCAATGAGAAGGTGCAAGGGATAGAGTACAGCAGTGGTAGTGCATCGGAATCTAATACTGATCTCCCAGGAAACGCTCAAAGCAAACCACAAAGAATGAGAAGATTTACCCCTCTTGTACTTAAGTCGGCATTGTGCCTTTTGTATTAAATCCCTACGCTATTTCTGTTTTTCATCGTCAATGTGAAGTGCCACGGGATAGAATAAAGCTGCTGTAGTGCATCGGAATCTAATACTTATCTCCCAGGAAACGCCCAAACCAAACCACAAACATTGACAAAATTTACTCTTCTTGTACTTAAGTCGGCATTGTGCCATTTATGTCAAATCCCGACGCAATTTCTGTGTTTCATCGTCAATGTGAAGGTCCAAGGGATAGAGTGTAGCTGCAGTAGTGCATCGGAATCTAATACTGATCTTCTAGGAAACGCTCAAAGGAAACCACAAACAATGAGAAGATTTACTCTTCTTCTACTTATGCCGGCATTGCGCCTTCTGTATCAAATGCCGACGCAATTTCTATGTTTCATCATCAATTTGATGGTCCAAGGGGTGGAGCAAAGCTGCAGTAGTGCATCGGGTTGTAATACTGATCTCCCAGGAAACGCTCAAAGCAAATTAGAAATAATGAGTAGATTTACTCTTCTTGTACTTAAGTCGGCATTGTGCCTTTTGTATTAAATCCCGAAGGAGTTTCTGTGTTTCATCGTCAATCTGCAGGTAGAAGGTATTGAGTAAAGCTGCAGTAGTGCATCGGATTCTAATACTGTTCTCCCAGGAAACGCTCAAGGCAAACCAGAAACAATGAGTAGGATTACCCTTCTTGTACTTAAGTCGGCATTGTGCCTTTTGTATAAAATCCGGACGCAATTTCTGTGTTTCCTCGTCAATGTGAAGGTCCAAGGGATAGAGTAAAGCAGCAGTAGTGCATCGGAATCTAATACTAATCTCCCAGGAAACGCTCAAATCAAGCCACAAACAATGAGAAGATTTACTCTTCTAGTACGTAAGTCAGCAGTGTGCGTATTGTATTAAATCCCGACGCAATATCCGTGTTTCATCGTTAATGTGAAGGTCCAATGGATAGAGTAAACCTGCAGTAATGCATTAAGATCTAATACTGATCTCCTAGGTAACGCTCAAAGCCAACCACAAACAATGAGGGGATTTACTCTTATTAAACCTAAGTCGGCATTGTGCCTTTTGTATTAAATCCCGACGCAATTTCAGTGTTTCATCGTCAATGAGAAGGTCCAAGGGATAGAGTAAATCTGAAGTAGTGCATCGGAATCTAATTCTGATCTCCCAGGAAACGCACAAAGCAAACCAGAAACCATGAGAAGATTTACTTTTCTTGTACTTAAGTCGGTATTGTGTATTTTGTATTAAATCCCGACGCTATATCTGTGTTTCATCGTCGATGTGAAGGTCCAAGGGATAGAGTAAAGCTGCACTAGTGCATCGGAATCTAATACTGATCTCCCAGGAAACGCTCAAAGCAAACCAGAAACAATGAGAAGATATACTCTTCTTGTACTTATGTCGGCATTGTGCCGCTTGTATGAGATCCCGACGCAATTTCTGTGTTTCATCGTCAATGTCAAGGTCCAAGAGATAGAGTAAAGCTGCAGTGGTGCATCGGAATCAAATACAGATCTCCCAGGAAACGCTCAAAGCAAACCACAATGAGATGATTTACTCTTCTTGTACTTAAGCTGCATTGTACATTTTGAAATAAATCCCGACGCAATTTCTGTGTTTTATCGTCAATGTAAAGGTCCAAGGGATAGAGTAAAGCTGCAGTAGTGCATCGAAATCTAACACTGATCTCCCAGGAAACGCTCAAAGCAAACCAGAAACCATGAGAGGATTTACTCTTCTTGTACTTAAGTCGGCATTGTGCCTTTTCTATTAAATCCCGGCGCAATTTCTGTGTTTTATCGTCAATGTGAAGGTCCAAGGGATAGAGTACAGCTGTAGTAGTGCATCGGAATGTAGTACTGATCTCCCAGGAAACCCTCAAAGCATACCCCAAACAATTCGAAGACATACTCTTCTTGTACTTAAGTCGGCATTGTGCCTTTTGTATTACATCCCGAATCAATTTCTGTGTTTCATCGTCCATGTGAAGGTCGAAGGGATAGAGTATATCTGCAGTAGTGAATCGGAATCTAATACTGATCTCCCAGGAAACGCTCAAAGCAAACGACAAAGAATGAGAAGATTTACTCCTCTTGTACTTAAGTCGGCATTGTGCCTTTTGTATTAAATCCCGACGCAATTTCTGTGTTTCATCGTCAGTGTGTAGGTCCAAGGGATAGAGTAAAGTTGCAGTAGTGGATCAGAATCTAATACTGACTCCCCAGGAAACGCTCCAAGCAAACCACATACAATGGGTAAATTTACTCTTCTTGAACTTAAGTCGGCATTGCGCCTTTAGTATTGTATCCTGACGCAAACTCTCTTTTTCATCGTCAATGTAAAGGTGCAAGGGATAGAGTAAAGCTGTAGTAGACAATCGGAATCAAATTCTGATCTCCGTGTAAACGTCTAAGCAAACCACAAACAATGAGAAGATTTACTCTTCTTGTACTAAAGTCGGCATTGTGCCTTTTGTATTAAATCCCGAATCAATTTCTGTGTTTCATCGTCCATGTGAAGGTCGAAGGGATAGAGTTAATCTGCAGTAGTGCATTGGAATCTAATACTTAATTGCCAGGAAACGCTCAAACCAAACCACAAACAATGAGAAGATTTACTCTTCTTGTACTTAAGTCGGCATATTGCTTTGGAATTATATCCCGATAAAATATCTGTTTTTCATCGTCAATGTGAATGGCCAAGGGATAGAATACAGCTGCAGTAGTGCATCGGAATCTAATACTGAACGCCAAGGAAACGCCCAAAGCAAACCACAAACAATGAGAAGATTTGCTCTTGATGTACTTAAGTCGGCATTGTGCCTTTTGCATTAAATCACGACGCTATAATCCAGGAAACGCCCAAACCAAACCACAAACATTGACAAAATTTACTCTACTTGTACTTATGTCGGCATTGTGCCATTTGTATCAAATCCCGACGCAATTTCTGTGTTTCATCGTCAATTTGATGGTCCAAGGGGTGGAGCAAAGCTGCGGTAGTGCATCGGGTTGTAATACTGATCTCCCAGGAAACGCTCAAGGCAAATTAGAAATAATGAGTAGACTTAGTCTTCTTGTACTTATGTCAGCATAGTGCATTTTGTATTTAATCCCGAAGGAGTTTCTGTGTTTCATCGTCAATCTGCAGGTCCAAGGTATTGAGTAAAGCTGCAGGAGTGCATCGGAATCTAATACTGGTCTCCCAGGAAACGCTCAAGGCAAACCAGAAACAATGAGTAGGATTACCCTCCTTGTACTTAAGTCGGCATTGTGCCTTTTGTATAAAATCCGAATGCAATTTCTGTGTTTCATCGTCAATGTGAAGGTCCAAGGGATAGAGTAAAGCAGCAGTAGTGCATCGGAATCTAATACTGATCTCCCAGGAAACGCTCAAATCAAACCAGAAACCATGAGAAGATTTACTCTTCTTGTACTTAAGTCGGCATTGTGCATTTTGTATTTAATCCCGATATAATTTCTGTGTTTCATCGTCAATGTGAAGGTCCAAGGGATATAATAAAGCTGCAGTAGCGCATCGGAATCTAATACTGATCGCCAAGAAAACGCGCAATGCAAACCACAAACAATGAGAAGATTTACTCTTTTTGTACTTAAGTCGGCATTGTACATTTTGTATTAAATCCCGACGCAATTTCTGTGTTTCATCGTCAATGTCAAGGTCCAAGAGATAGAGTAAAGCTGCAGTGGTGCATCGGAATCAAATACAGATCTACCAGGAAACGCTCAAAGCAAACCACAAACAATGAGATGATTTACTCTTCTTGTACTTAAGATGCATTGTACCTTTTGAAATAAATCCCGACGCAATTTCTGTGTTTCATCGTCAATGTAAAGGTCCAAGGGATAGAGTAAAACTGCAGTAGTGCATCGAAATCTAACACTGATCTCCCAGGTAACGCTCAAAGCAAACCAGAAACCATGGGAAGATTTACTCTTCCTGTACTTAAGTCGGCATTGTGCCTTTTCAATTAAATCCCGGCGCAATTTCTGTGTTTCATCGTCAATGTGAAGGTCCAAGGGATAGAGTACAGCTGTAATAGTGCATCGGAATCTAGTACTGATCTCTCAGGAAGCGCGCAAAGCATACCCCAAACTATGAGAAGACTTACTCTTCTTGTACTTATGTCGGCATATTGCCTTTTGTATTAAATCCCGAAGGAGTTTCTGTGTTTCATCGTCAACCTGCAGGTCCAAGGTATTAAGTAAAGCTGCAGTAGTGCATCGGAATCTAATACTGTTCTCCCAGGAAACGCTCAAAGCAAACCAGAAACAATTAGTAGGATTACCCTTCTTGTACTTAAGTCGGCATTGTGCCTTTTGTATAAAATCCGGACGCAATTTCTGTGTTTTATCGTCAATGTGAAGGTCCAAGGGATAGTGTAAATAAGCAGTAGTGCATCGGAATCTCATACTGATCTCGAGGAAACGCTCAAATCAAGCCACAAACAATGAGAAGATTTACTCTTGTTGTACGTAAGTCAGCAGTGTGCCTATTGTATTAAATACCGACGCAATATCCGTGTTTCATCGTCAATGTGAAGGTCCAATGGAAAGAGTAAACCTGCAGTAGTGCATTGGAATCTAATACTGATCTCCTAGGTAACGCTCAAAGCAAACCACAAACAATGAGGAGAATTACTCTTCTTAAACTTATGTCGGCATTGTGCCTTTTGTATTAAATCCCGACGCAATTTCAGTGTTTCATCGTCAAAGGTAAAGTCCAAGGGATAGAGTAGATCTGAAGTTGTGTATCGGTATCTAATTCTGATCTCCCAGGAAACGCACATAACAAACCAGAAACCATGAGAAAACTTACTCTTCTTGTACTTAAGTCGGTATTGTGTATTTTGTATTAAATCCCGACGCTATATCTGTGTTTCATCGTCAATGTGAAGGTCCAAGGGATAGAGTAAAGCTGCACTAGTGCATCGGAATCTAATACTGATCTCCCAGGAATCGCTGAAAGCAAACCAGAAACAATGAGAGGATATACTCTTCTTGTACTTTTGTCGGCATTGTGCCGCTTGTATGAGATCCCGACGCAATTTCTGTGTTTCATCGCCAATGTGAAGGTCCAAGCGATAGAGTAAAGCTGCAGTAGTGCATCGGAATCTAATTCTGATCTCCCTGGACACGCACAAAGCAAACCACAAACCATGAGAAGATTTACACTTCTTGTACTTTAATCGGCATTGTGCATTTTGTATTACATCCCGATATAATTTCTGTTTTTCATCGTCAATGTGAAGGTGCAAGGGACAGAATAAAGCTGCAGTAGCGCATCGGAATCTAACACAGATCGCCAAGGAAACGCGCAAAGCAAACGATAAACAATGAGAAGATTTACTCTTTTTGTACTTAAGTCGGCATTGTACCTTTTGTATTAAATCCCGACGCAATTTCTGTGTTTCATCGTCAATGTCAAGGTCCAAGAGATAGAGTAAAGCTGCAGTGGTGCATCGGAATCAAATACAGATCTCCCAGGAAACGCTCAAAGCAAACCACAATGAGATGATTTACTCTTCTTGTACTTAGGCTGCATTGTACATTTTAAATAAATCCCGACGCAATTTCTGTGTTTCATGGTCAATGTAAAGGTCCAAGGGATAGAGTAAAGCTGCAGTAGTGCATCGATATCTAAGACTGATCTCCCAGGAAACGCTCAAAGCAAACCAGAAACCATGAGAGGATTTACTCTTCTTGTACTTAAGTCGGCATTGTGCCTTTTCTATTAAATCCCGGCGCAATTTCTGTGTTTCATCGTCAATGTGAAGGTCCAAGGGATAGCGTACAGCTGTAGTAGTGCATCGGAATCTAGTACTGATCTCCCAGGAAACGCTCAAAGCATACCCCAAACAATGAGAAGACTTACTCTTCTTGTACTTAAGTCGGAATTGTGCCTTTTGTATTAAATCCCGAATCAATTTCTGTGTTTCATCGTCCATGTGAAGGTCGAAGGGATAGAGTTAATCTGCAGTAGTGCATCGGAATCTAATACTGATCTCCCAGGAAACGCTCAAATTAAAACACAAATAATGAGTAGATTCAATCTTCTGGTACTTAAGTCGGCATTGTGCGTTTTTTATTAAATCCCTACGCTATTTCTTTGTTTCATAGTCAATGTGAAGTCCAAGGGATGGAGTGAGGGTGCAGTAGTGCATCGGAATCTAATACTTAATTCCCAGGAAACGCTCAAACCAAACCACAAACAATGAGAAGATTTACTCTTCTTGTACTCATGTCGGCATATTGCCTTTGGAATTATATCCCGATATAATATCTGTTTTTCATCGTCAATGTGAAGGGCCAAGGGATAGAATAAGGCTGCAGTAGTGCATCGGAATCTAATACTGATCGCCAAGGAAATGCGCAAAGCAAACCACAAACAATGAGAAGATTTGCTCTTGATGTACTTAAGTCGGCATTGTTCCTTTTGCATTAAATCACGACGCTATATTTGTGTTTCATCGTCAATGTGAAGGTTCAAGGGCAACAGTAAAGCAGCAGTAGTGCATCGGAACCCAATACTTATCTCCCAGGAAACGCCCAAACCAAACCACAAACATTGACAAAATTTACTCAACTTGTACTTATGTCGGCATTGTGCCATTTGTATCAAATCCCGACGCAATTTCTGTGTTTCATCGTCAATTTGATGGTCCAAGGGGTGGAGCAAAGCTGCGGTAGTGCATCGGGTACTAATACTGATCTCACAGGAAACGCTTAAGGCAAATTAGAATTAATGAGTAGATTTACTCTTCTTGTACTTATGTCGGCATTGTGCCTATTGTATTAAATCCCGAAGGAGTTTCTGTGTTTCATCGTCAATCTGCAGGTCCAAGGTACTGAGTAAAGCAGCAGTAGTGCATCGGAATCTAATACTGATCTCCCAGGAAACGCTCAAATCAAGCCACAAACAATGAGAAGATTTACTATTCTTGTACGTAAGTTAGCAGTGTGCCTATTGTATTAAATCCCGCGCAATATCCGTGTTTCATCGTCAATGTGAAGGTCCAATGGATAGAGTAAACCTGCAGTAGTGCATTGGAATCTAATACTGATCTCCTAGGTAACGCTCAAAGCAAACCACAAACAATGAGGAGATTTACCCTTCTTAAACTTAAGTCGGCATTGTGCCTTTTGTATTAAATCCCGACGCAATTTCAGTGTTTCATCGTCAATGGGAAGGTCCAAAGGATAGAGCAAATCTGAAGTAGTGCATCGGAATCTAATTCTGATCTCCCTGGAAACGCACAAAGCAAACCAGAAATCATGAGAAGATTTACTCTTCTTGTACTTAAGTCGGTATTGTGTATTTTGTATTAAATCCCGACGCTATATCTGTGTTTCATCGTCGATGTGAAGGTCCAAGGGATAGAGTAAAGCTGCACTAGTGCATCGGAATCTAATACTGATCTCTCAGGAAACGCTCAAAGCAAACCAGAAACAATGAGAAGATATACGCTTCTTGTACTTATGTCGGCATTGTGCCGCTTGTATGAGATGCCGACGCAATTTCTGTGTTTCATCGCCAATGTGAAGGTTACGCGATAGAGTAAAGCTGCAGTAGTGCATCGGAATCTAAATCTGATCTCCCAGGAAACGCACAAAGCAAACCAGAAACCATGGGAAGATTTACTCTACTTGTACTTAAGTCGGCATTGTGCCATTTCTGTTAAATCCCGGCGCAATTTCTATGTTTCATCGTCAATGTGAAGGTCCAAGGGATAGAGTACAGCTGTAGTAGTGCATCGGAATCTAGTACTGATCTCCCAGGAAACGCGCAAACCATACCCCAAACAATGAGAAGACTTACTCTTCTTGTACTTAAGTCAGCATTGTGCTTTTTGTATTAAATGCCGAATCAATTTCTGTGTTTCATCGTCCATGTGAAGGTCGAAGGGATAGAATGAATCTACAGTAGTGCGTCGGAATCTAATACTGATCTCCCAGGAAACGCTCAAAGCAAACCACAAAGAATGAGAAGATTTACTCCTCTTGTACTTAAGTCGGCATTGTGCCTTTTGTACTAAATCCCGACGCAATTTCTGTGTTTCATCGTCAGTATGAATGTCCAAGGGATAGAGTAAACATGGAGTAGTGTATTGGAATCTAATACTGATCTCCCAGGAAACGCTCAAATTAAACCACAAACTATGAGTTTATTTACTCTTCTGGTACTTAAGTCGGCATTGTGCTTTTTGTATTAAATCCCTACGCTATTTCTGTGTTTCATCGTCAATGTGAAGGGCCAAGGGATAGAATAAAACTGCAGTAGTGCATCGGAATCTAATACTGATCGCCAAGGAAACGCGCAAAGCAAACCACAAACAATGAGAAGATTTGCTATTGATGTACTTAAGTCGGCATTGTGCCTTTTGCATTAAATCACGACGCTATATTTGTGTTTCATCGTTAATGTGAAGGTTCAAGGGCAACAGTAAAGCTGCAGTAGTGCATCGGAACCTAATACTTATCTCCCAGGAAACGCCCAAACCAAACCACAAACATTGACAAAATTTACTCTACTAGACTTATGTCGGCATTGTGCCATTTGTATCAAATCCCGACGCAATTTCTGTGTTTCATCGTCAATTTGATGGTCCAAGGGGTGGAGCAAAGCTGCGGTAGTGCATCAGGTTGTAATACTGATCTCCCAGGAAACGCTCAAGGCAAATTAGAAATAATGAGTAGACATACTCTTCTTGTACTTATGTCGGCATTGTGCCTTTTGTATTTAATCCCGAAGGAGTTTCTGTGTTTCATCGTCAATCTGCAGGTCCAAGGTATTGAGTAAAGCTGCAGTAGTGCATCGGAATCAAATACTGTTCTCCCAGGAAACGCTCAAGGCAAACCAGAAACAATGAGTAGGATTACCCTCCTTGTACTTCAGTCGGCATTGTGCCTTTTGTATAAAATCCGAATGCAATTTCTGTGTTTCATCGTCACTGTGAAGGTCCAAGGGATAGAGTAAAGCAGCAGTTGTGCATCGGAATCTAATACTGATCTCCCAGGAAACGCTCAAATCAAACCAGAAACCATGAGAAGATTTACTCTTCTTGTACTTAAGTCGGCATTGTGCATTTTGTATTAAATCCCGATATAATTTCTGTGTTTCATCGTCAATGTGAAGGTCCAAGGTATATAATAAAGCTGCAGTAGCGCATCGGAATCTAGTACTGATCGCCAAGAAAACGCGCAATGCAAACCACAAACAATGAGAAGATTTACTCTTTTTGTACTTAAGTCGGCATTGTACATTTTGTATTAAATCCCGACGCAATTTCTGTGTTTCATCGTCAATGTCAAGGTCAAAGAGATAGAGTAAAGCTGCAGTGGTGCATCGGAATCAAATACAGATCTACCAGGAAACGCTCAAAGCATACCACAAACAATGAGATGATTTACTCTTCTTTTACTTAAGATGCATTGTACCTTTTGAAATAAATCCCGACGCAATTTCTGTGTTTCATCGTCAATGTAAAGGTCCAAGGGATAGAGTAAAGCTGCAGTAGTGCATCGAAATCTTACACTGATCTCCCAGGTAACGCTCAAAGCAAACCAGAAACCATGGGAAGATTTACTCTTCTTGTACTTAAGTCGGCATTGTGCCTTTTCTATTAAATCCCGGCGCAATATCTGTGTTTCATCGTCAGTGTGAAGGTCCAAGGGATAGAGTACAGCTGTAGTCGTGCATCGGAATCTAGTACTGATCTCCCAGGAAACGCGCAAAGCATACCCCAAACAATGAGAAGACTTACTCTTCTTGTACTTAAGTCGGCATTGCGCCTTCTGTATTAAATGCCGACGCAATTTCTATGTTTCATCATCAATTTGATAGTCCAAGGGGTGGAGCAAAGCTGCAGTAGTGCATCGGGTTGTAATACTGATCTCCCAGGAAACGCTCAAAGCAATTTAGAAATAATGATTAGATTTACTCTTCTTGTACTTAAGTCGGCATATTGCCTTTTGTATTAAATCCCGAAGGAGTTTCTGTGTTTCATCGTCAACCTGCAGGTCCAAGGTATTGAGTAAATCTGCAGTAGTGCATCGGAATCTAATACTGTTCTCCCAGGAAACGCTCAAAGCAAACCAGAAACAATTAGTAGGATTACCCTTCTTGTCCTTAAGTCGGCATTGTGCCTTTTGTAACAAATGCCGACGCAATTTCTATGTTTCATCATCTATTTGATGGAACAATGGATAGAGTAAACCTGCAGTAGCGCATCGGAATCTAATACTGATCGTCAAGGAAACGCGCAAAGCAAACGATAAACAATGAGAAGATTTACTCTTTTTGTACTTAAGTCGGCATTGTACCTTTTGTATTAAATCCCGACGCAATTTCTGTGTTTCATGGTCAATATAAAGGTGCAAGGGATAGAGTAAAGCTGCAGTAGTGCATCGAAATCTAAGACTGATCTCCCAGGAAACGCTCAAAGCAAACCAGAAACCATGAGAGGATTTACTCTTCTTGTACTTAAGTCGGCATTGTGCCTTTTCTATTAAATCCCGACGCAATTTCTGTGTTTCATCGTCAATGTAAAGGTCCAAGGGATAGAGTACAGCAGTAGTAGTGCATCAGAATCTAGTACTGATCTCCCAGGAAACGCTCAAAGCATACCCCAAACAATGAGAAGACTTACTCTTCTTGTACTTAAGTCGGAATTGTGCCTTTTGTATAAAATCCGAACGCAATTTCTGAGTTTCATCGTCAATGTGAAGGTCCAAGGGATAGAGTAAAGCAGCAGTAGTGCATCGGAATCTAATACTGATCTCCCAGGAAACGCTCAAATCAAGCCACAAACAATGAGAAAATTTACTATTCTTGTACGTAAGTCAGCAGTGTGCCCATTGTATTAAATCCCGACGCTATATCTGTGTTTCATCGTCGATGTGAAGGTCCAAGGGATAGAGTAAAGCTGCACTAGTGCATCGGAATCTAATTCTGATCTCCCAGGAAACGCACAAAGCAAACCAGAAACCATGAGAAGATTTACTCTTCTTGTACTTAAGTCGGCATTGTGCAATTTGTATTAAATCCCGATATAATTTCTGTGTTTCATCGTCAATGTGAAGGTCCAAGGGATATAATAAAGCTGCAGTAGCGCATCGGAATCTAATACTGATCGCCAAGAAAACGCGCAATCCAAACCACAAACAATGAGAAGATTTACTCTTTTTGTACTTAAGTCGGCATTGTACATTTTGTATTAAATCCCGACGCAATTTCTGTGTTTCATCGTCAATGTCAAGGCCCAAGAGATAGAGTAAAGCTGCAGTGGTGCATCGGAATCAAATACAGATCTCCCAGGAAACGCTCAAAGCAAACGACAAACAATGAGATGATTTACTCTTCTTCTACTTAAGATGCATTGTACCTTTTGAAATAAATCCCGACGCAATATCTGTGTTTCGTCGTCAATGTAAAGGTCCAAGGGATAGAGTAAAGCTGCAGTAGTGCATCGAAATCTAACACTGATCTCCCAGGAAACGCTCAAAGCAAACCAGAAACCATGGGAAGATTTACTCTACTTGTACTTAAGTCGGCATTGTGCCTTTTCTATTAAATCCCGGCGCAATTTCTGTGTTTCATAGTCAATGTGAAGGTCCAAGGGATAGAGTAAAGCAGCAGTAGTGCATCGGAATCTCATACTGATCTCGAGAAAGCGCTCAAATCAAGCCACAAACAATGAGAAGATTTACTCTTGTTGTACGTAAGTCAGCAGTGTGCCTATTGTATTAAATACCGACGCAATATCCGTGTTTCATCGTCAATGTGAAGGTCCAATGGAAAGAGTAAACCTGCAGTAGTGCATTGGAATCTAATACTGATCTCCCAGGAAACGCTCAAAGCAAACCAGAAACAATGAGAGGATATACTCTTCTTGTACTTTTGTCGGCATTGTGCCGCTTGTATGAGATCCCGACGCAAAATCTGTGTTTCATCGCCAATGTGATGGTCCAAGCGATAGAGTAAAGCTGCAGTAGTGCATCGGAATCTAATTCTGATCTCCCTGGACACGCACAAAGCAAACTAGAAACCACGAGAAGATTTACACTTCTTGTACTTTAGTCGGCATTGTGCATTTTGTATTAAATCCCGATATAATTTCTGTTTTTCATCGTCAATGTGAAGGTGCAAGGGATAGAATAAAGCTGCAGTATCGCATCGGAATCTAATACTGATCGCCAAGGAAACGCGCAAAGCAAACGATAAACAATGAGAAGATTTACTCTTTTTGTACTTAAGTCGGCATTGTACCTTTTGTATTACATCCCGACGCAATTTCTGTGTTTCATCGTCAATGTCAAGGTCCAAGAGATAGAGTAAAGCTGCAGTGGTGCATCGGAATCAAATACAGATCTCCCAGGAAACGCTCAAAGCAAACCACAATGAGATGATATACTCTCCTTGTACTTAGGCTGCATTGTACATTTTAAATAAATCCCGACTCAATTTCTGTGTTTCATGGTCAATGTAAAGGTCCAAGGGATAGAGTAAAGCTGCAGTAGTGCATCGAAATCTAAGACTGATCTCCCAGGAAACGCTCAAAGCAAACCAGAAACCATGAGAGGATTTACTCTTCTTGTACTTAAGTCGGCATTGTGCCTTTTTTATTAAATCCCTACGCTATTTCTGTGTTTCATAGTCAATGTGAAGTCCAAGGGATGGAGTGAGGATGCAGTAGTGCATCGGAATCTAATACTTAATTCCCAGGAAACGCTCAAACCAAACCACAAACAATGAGAAGATTTACTCTTCTTGTACTTATGTCGGCATATTGCCTTTGGAATTATATCCCGATATAATATCTGTTTTTCATCGTCAATGTGAAGGGCCAAGGGATAGAAGAAAGCTGCAGTAGTGCATCGGAATCTAATACTGATCGCCAAGGAAACGCGCAAAGCATACCACAAACAATGAGAAGATTTGCTCTTGATGTACTTAAATCGGCATTGTGCCTTTTGCATTAAATCACGCTATATTTGTGTTTCATCGTCAATGTGAAGGTTCAAGGGCAACAGTAAAGCAGCAGTAGTGCATCGGAACCTAATACTTATCTCTCAGGAAACGCCCAAACCAAACCACAAACATTGACAAAATTTACTCTACTTGTACTTATGTCGGCATTGTGCCATTTGTATCAAATCCCGACGCAATTTCTGTGTTTCATCGTCAATTTGATGGTACAAGGGGTGGAGCAAAGCTGCGGTAGTGCATCGGGTACTAATACTGATCTCCCAGGAAACGCTTAAGGCAAATTAGAAATAATGAGTAGATTTACTCTTCTTGTTCTTATGTCGGCATTGTGCCTTTTGTATTAAATCCCGAAGGAGTTTCTGTGTTTCATCGTCAATCTGCAGGTCCAAGGTACTGAGTAAAGCTGCAGTAGTGCATCGGAATCTAATACTGTTCTCCCAGGAAACGCTCAAGGCAAACCAGAAACAATGAGTAGGATTACCCTCCTTGTAGTTAAGTCGGCATTGTGCCTTTTGTATAAAATCCGGACGCAATTTCAGTGTTTCATCGTCAATGGGAAGGTCCAAGGGATAGAGCAAATCTGAAGTAGTGCATCGGAATCTAATTCTGATCTCCCAGGAAACGCACAAAGCAAACCAGAAATCATGAGAAGATTTACTCTTCTTGTACTTAAGTCGGTATTGTGTATTTTGTATTAAATCCCGACGCTCTATCTGTGTTTCATCGTCGATGTGAAGGTCCAAGGGATAGAGTAAAGCTGCACTAGTGCATCGGAATCTAATACTGATCTCCCAGGAAACGCTCAAAGCAAACCAGAAAGAATGAGAAGATATACGTTTCTTGTACTTATGTCGGCATTGTGCCGCTTGTATGAGATCCCGACGCAATTTCTGTGTTTCATCGCCAATGTGAAGGTCACGCGATAGAGTAAGGCTGCAGTAGAGCATCGGAATCTAATTCTGATCTCCCAGGAAACGCACAAAGCAAACCAGAAACCATGAGAAGATTTACTCTTCTTGTACTTAAGTCGGCATTGTGCATTTTGTATTAAATCCCGATATAATTTCTGTGTTTCATCGTCAATGTGAATGTCCAAGGGAAATAATAAAGCTGCAGTAGCGCATCGGAATCTAATACTGATCGCCAAGAAAACGCGCAATGCAAACCACAATCAATGAGAAGATTTACTCTTTTTGTACTTAAGTCGGCATTGTACATTTTTTATAAAATCCCGACGCAATTTCTGTGTTTCATCGTCAATGTCAAGGCCCAAGAGATAGAGTAGAGCTGCAGTGGTGCATCGGAATCAAATACATATCTCCCAGGAAACGCTCAAGGCAAACGACAAACAATGAGATGATTTACTCTTCTTCTACTTAAGATGCATAGTACCTTTTGAAATAAATCCCGACGCAATATCTGTGTTTCATCGTCAATGTAAAGGTCCAAGGGATAGAGTAAAGCTGCAGTAGTGCATCGAAATCTAACACTGATCTCCCAGGAAACGCTCAAAGCAAACCAGAAACCATGGGAAGATTTACTCTACTTGTACTGAAGTCGGCATTGTGCCTTTTCTATTAAATCCCGGCGCAATTTCTGTGTTTCATCGTCAATGTGAATGTCCAAGGGATAGAGTACAGCTGTAGTAGTGCATCGGAATCTAATACTGATCTCCCAGGAAACGAGCAAAGCATACCACAAACAATGAGAAGACTTACTCTTCTTGTACTTAAGTCGGCATTGTGCCTTTTGTATTAAATCCCGAAGGAGTTTCTGTGTTTCATCGTCAACCTGCAGGTCCAAGGTATTGAGTAAAGCTGCAGTAGTGCATCGGAATCTAATACTGTTCTCCCAGGAAACGCTCAAAGCAAACCAGAAACAATGAGTAGGATTATCCTTCTTGTACTTAAGTCGGCATTGTGCCTTTTGTAACAAATGCCGACGCAATTTCTATGTATCATCATCTACTTGATGGACCAATGGATAGAGTAAACCTGCAGTAGTGCATTGGAATCTAATACTGATCTCCCAGGAAACGCTCAAAGCAAACTACAAACAATAAGTTGATTTACTCTTCCTGTACTTAAGTCGGCATTGTGCCTTTTGTATAAAATCTGGACGCAATTTCTGTGTTTTATCGTCAATGTGAAGGTCCAAGGGATAGAGTAAAGCAGCAGTAGTGCATCGGAATCTTATACTGATCTCGAGCAAACGCTCAAATCAAGCCACAAACAATGAGAAGATTTACACTTGTTGTACGTAAGTCAGCAGTGTGCCTATTGTATTAAATACCGACGCAATATCCGTGTTTCATCGTCAATGTGAAGGTCCAATGGAAAGAGTAAACCTGCAGTAGTGCATTGGAATCTAATACTGAACTCCTAGGTAACGCTCAAAGCAAACCACAAACAATGAGAAGATTTACTCTTCTTAAACTTAAGAAGGCATTGTGCCTTTCGTATTAAATCCCAACGCAATTTCAGTGTTTCATCGTCAATCGGAAGGTCCAAGGGATAGAGTAAATCTGAAGTAGTGCATCGGTATCTAATTCTGATCTCCTAGGAAACGCACAAAGCAATCCTGAAACCATGAGAAAATTTACTCTTCTTGTACTTAAGTCGGTATTGTGTATTTTGTATTAAATCCCGACGCTATAACAGTATTTCATCGTCAATGTGAAGGTCCAAGGGATAGAGTAAAGCTGCACTAGTGCATCGGAATCTAATACTGATCTCCCAGGAAACGCTCAAAGCAAACCAGAAACAATGACAAGATATACTCTTCTTGTACTTATGTCGGCATTGTGCCGCTTGTATGAGATCCAGACGCAATTTCTGTGTTTCGTCGCCAATGTGAAGGTCCAAGCGATAGAGTAAAGCTGCAGTAGTGCATCGGAATCTAATTCTGATCTCCCTGGAAACGCACAAAGCAAACCAGAAACCATGAGGAGATTTACACTTCTTGTACTTTAGTCGGCATTTTGCATTTTGTATTAAATCCCGATATAATTTCTGTTTTTCATCCTCAATGTGAAGGTCCAAGGGATAGAATAAAGCTGCAGTAGCGCATCGGAATCTAATACTGATCGCCAAGGAAACGCGCAATGCAAACGATAAACAATGAGAAGATTTACTCTTTTTGTACTTAAGTCGGCATTGTACCTTTTGTATTAAATCCCGACGCAATTTCTGTGTTTCATCGTCAATGTCAAGGTCCAAGAGATAGAGTAAAGCGGCAGTGGTGCATCGGAATCAAATACAGATCTCCCAGGAAACGCTCAAAGCAAACCACAATGAGATGATTTACTCTTCTTGTACTTAGGCTGCATTGTACTTTTTAAATAAATGCCGACGCAATTTCTGTGTTTCATGGTCAATGTAAAGGTCCAAGGGATAGAGTAAAGCTGCAGTAGTGCATCGAAATCTAACACTGATCTCCCAGGAAACGCTCAAAGCAAACCAGAAACCATGAGAGGATTTACTCGTCTTGTACTTAAGTCGGCATTGTGCCTTTTCTATTAAATCCCGGCGGAATTTCTGTGTTTCATCGTCAATGTGAAGGTCCAAGGGATAGAGTACAGCTGTAGTAGTGCATCGGAATCTAGTACTGATCTCCCAGGAAACGCTCAAAGCATACCCCAAACAATGAGAAGATTAACTCTTCTTGTACTTAAGTCGGAATTGTGCCTTTTGTATTAAATCCCGAATCAATTTCTGTGTTTCATCGTCCATGTGAAGGTCGAAGGGATAGAGTTAATCTGCAGTAGTGCATCGGAATCTAATACTGATCTCCCAGGAAACGCTCAAAGCAAACCACAAAGAATGAGAATATTTACTCCTTTTGTACTTATATTGGCATTGTGCATTTGTATTAAATCCCGACGCAATTTCTGTGTTTCATCGTCAGTGTGTAGGTCCAAGGGATAGAGTAAAGTTGCAGTAGTGGATCAGAATCTAATACTGACCCCCAGGAAACGCTCCAAGCAAACCACAAACAATGGGTAGATTTACTCTTCTTGAGCTTAAGTTGGCATTGTGCCTTTTGTATTATATCCTGACGCAAACTCTGTTTTTCATCGTCAATGTAAAGGTGCAAGGGATAGTGTAAAGCTGTAGTAGTGAATCGGAATCAAATTCTGATCTCCCTGAAAACGTCTAAGCAAACCACAAACAATGAGAAGATTTACTCTTCTTGTACTAAAGTCGGCATTGTGCCTTTTGTATTAAATCCCGACGCAATTTCTGTGTTTCATCGTCAGTATGAATATCCAAGGGATAGAGTAAACATTCAGTAGTGTATTGGAATCTAATACTGATCTCCCAGGAAACGCTCAAATTAAACCACAAACAATGAGTAGATTTACTCTTCTGGTACTTAAGTCGGCATTGTGCCTTTTTTATTAAATCCCTACGCTATTTCTGTGTTTCATAGTCAATGTGAAGTCCAAGGGATGGAGTGAAGATGCAGTAGTGCATCGGAATCTAATACTTATTTCCCAGGAAACGCTCAAACCAAACCACAAACAATGAGAAGATTTACTCTTCTTGTACTTAAGTCGGCATATTACCTTTGGAATTATATCCTGATATAATTTCTGTTTTTCATCGTCAATGTGAATGTCCAAGGGATAGAATAAAGCTGCAGTAGCGCATCGGAATCTAATTCTGATCGCCAAGGAAACGCGCAATGCAAACCACAAACAATGAGAAGATTTACTCTTTTTGTACTTAAGTCGGCTTTGTACTTTCTGTATTAAATCCCGACGCAATTTCTGTTTTTCATCGTCAATGTAAATGTCCAAGGGATAGAGTAAAGCTGCAGTAGTGCATCGAAATCTAACACTGATCTCCCAGGAAACGCTCAAAGCAAACCAGAAACCATGAGAAGTTTTACTCTTCTTGTACTTAAGTCGGCATTGTGCCTTTTCTATTACATCCCGACGCAATTTCTGTGTTTCATCGTCAATGTGAGGGTCCAAGGGATAGAGTACAGCTGTAGTAGTGCATTGGAATCTAATACTTATTTCCCAGGAAACGCTCAAACCAAACCACAAGCAATGAGAAGATTTGCTCTTGATGTACTTAAGTCGGTTTTGTGCCTTTTGCATTAAATCACGACGCTATATTTGAGTTTCATCGTCAACATGAAGGTTCAAGGGCAACAGTAAAGCTGCAGTAGTGCATCGGAACTTAATACTTATCTCCCAGGAAACGCCCAGACCAAACCACAAACATTGACAAAATTTACTCTTCTTGTACTTAAGTCGGCATTGTGCCTTTTGTATTAAATCCCGAAGGAGTTTCTGTGTTTCATCGTCAATCTGCAAGTCCAAGGTATTGAGTAAAGCTGCAGTAGTGCATCGGAATCTAATATTGTTCTCCCAGGAAACGCTCAAAGCAAACCAGAAACAATGAGTAGGATTACCCTTCTTGTACTTAAGTCGGCATTGTGCATTTTGTATCAAATGCCGACGTAATTTCTATGTTTCATCATCTATTTGATGGTCCAATTGATAGAAAAAACCTGTAGTGGTGCATTGAATCTAATTCTGATCTCCAAGGAAACGCTGAAAGCAAACCACAAACAATAATTTGATTTACTCTTCTTGTACCTAAGACGGCATTGTGCCTTTTGTATTAAATCCCGACGCAATTTCAGTGTTTCATCGTCAATGGGAAGGTCCAAGGGATAGGGTAAAGCTGCAGTAGTGCATCGGAATCTATTACTGATCTCCCAGGAACTGCTCAAAGCAATCCACAAACAATGAGAAGATTTACACTTCATGTACTTAAGTCGGCATTGTGCCTTTTGTATAAAATCCGGACGAAATATCCGTGTTTCATCGTTAATGTCAAGGTCCAATGGATAGAGTAGACCTACAGTAGTGCATTAGAATCTAATACTGATCTCCCAGGTAACGCTCAAAGCAAACCAGAAACAATGAGGAGATTTACTCTTCTTAAACTTAAGTCGGCATTGTGCCTTTTGTATTAAATCGCGGCGCAATTTCAGTGTTTCATCGTCAATGGGAAGGTCCAAGGGATAGAGTAAAGCTGAAGTAGTGCATCGGAATCTAATTCTGATCTCCCAGGAAACGCACAAAGCAAACCAGGAACCAAGAGAAGATTTACTCTTCTTGTACTTATGTCGGTATTGTGTATTATGTATTAAATCCCGACGCAATATCAGTGTCTCAACGTCAATGTGAAGTTCAGAGGGATTGAGTAAAGCTGCAGTCGTGCATCGGAACGTAATACTGATCTCCCAGGAAACGCACAAAGCAAACCACACACAATGAGAAAAATTACTCTTCTTGCACTTCAGTCGGCATTGTGCCCTTTATATTAAATCCCGACGCAATTTCGGTGTTTCATCGTCAATGTGAAGTTCCAAGGGATAGAGTAAAGCTGCACTAGTGCATCGGAATCTAATACTTACATCCCAGGAAACGCTCAAAGCAAACCACAAACAATGAGAAGATTTGCTCTTCTTGTACTTAAGACGGCATGTGTGCCCTTTGTATTTAATCCCGACGCAATTTCTGTGTTTCTTCGGCAATGTGAAGGCCCAAGGTATAGAGAAAAGCTGCAGTAGTGCATTGGAATCTAATACTGAATTCCCAGGAAACGCTCAAAGCAAACCACAAACAATGAGAGGATTTACCCTTATTTTCCTTAAGTCGACATGGTGCCTTTTGTATTAAATCCCGACGCAGATTTTGTGTTTCATCGTCAATGTGAAGGTCCAAGGGATAGAGCAAAGCTGCAGTAGTGCATCGGTATCTAGTACTGATCTCCCAGGAAACGCTCAAAGCAAACAACAAACAATGAGGTGATTTACTCATCTTGTACTTATGTCGGCATTGTGCCTTTTATATTAAATCCCGACGCAATTTCAGTGTTTCATCGTCAATGTGAAGGTCCAAGGCATAGAGTAAAGCTGCAGTAGTGCATCGAAATCTAATACTGGTCTCCCAAGAAACGCTCAAAGCAAACCACAATCAATGAGAACAATTACACTTCTTGTACTTAAGTCGGCATTGTGCTTTTTCTATTATATTACGACGCATGTTCTGTGTTTCATCGTCAACGAGAAGGTCCAAGGGATAGAGGAAAGCTGCAATAGTGCATCGGAATCTAATTCTGATCTTCCAAGAAACGTTCAAGGCAAACCTCAAACAATGAGAAAATTCACTCCTCTTGTACTTAGGTAGGCATTGTGCCTTTTGTATTACATCCCGACCCAATTTCTGTGTTTCTTCGTCAAAGAGAAGGTCCAAGGTATTGAGTAAAGCTTCAGTAGTGCATCGGAATCTAGTACAGATCTCCCAGGAAACGCTCAAAGCAAACCACAAACAATGAGAAGATTTACTCTTCTTGTACTTAGGTCGGCAATGTGCCTATGAATTAAATCCCGACGCAATTTCTGTGTTTCATCGTTAATGTGAAGTTCCAAGGGATAGAGTAAAGCTCTACTTGTACTTAAGATGCATTGTGCCTTTTGTATTAAATCCCGACACAATTTCTGTGTTTCATCGTCAAAGAGCAGGTCCAAGGTATGGAGCAAAACTGCAGTAGTGCATCGGAATCTAGTACTGATCTCCCAGGAAACGCTCAAAGCAAACCACAAACAATGAGAAGAATTACTCTTCTTGTACTTAAGTCGGCATTGTGCCTATGAATTAAATCCCGACGCAATTTCTGTGTTTCATCGTCAATGTGAAGGTCGAAGGGATAGAGTAAAGCTGCAGTAGTCCATCGGAATTTAATACTGATCTCCCATTAAACGCTCAAAGCAAACAACAAACGATGAGAAGATTTACTCTTCTTGTACTTAAGTCGTCATTGTGCTTTTTTATAAAATCCCGACGCAATTTCTGTGTTTCATCGTCCATGTGAAGGTCCAAGGGATAGAGTAGAGCTGCAGTAGTGCATCTGAATGTAATACTGATCTTCCATTAAACGCTCAAAGAATACCTCAAACAATGAGCACATTTATTCTTCTAGTACTTAAGTACGCATTGTGCATTTGGTATTAAATCCGACGCAATTTCTGTGTATCACCGTCAATGTGAAGGTCCTTAGTATACAGTAAAGCAGCAGTAGTGCATTGGAATCTAATACTGATCTCACAGGAAAGGATTAAAGCAAACCAGAAACAATGAGAGGATTTGCTCTTCTTTCACTTAAGTCGACATTGTGCCTTTTGTTTTAAATCCCGACGCAATTTCAGCTTTTCAACGTCAACGAGAAGGCCCAAAGGATAGAGTAAAGCTACAGTAGTGCATCGGAATCTAGTACTGAACTCCCAGGAAACGCTCAAAGCAAATCACAAACAATGAGAAGATTTACGCTCCTTGTACATAAGTCGCCATTGTGTCTTTGTATTAAATCGCGACGCAATTTCTGTTTTTCATCGTCAATGTGAAGGTCCAAGTGATAGAGTAAAACTCTTATTGTACTTAAGTCGGCATTGTGCCATTTGTATTACATCCCGTCGCAATTTCTGTTTCTCATCGTCAATGTGAAGTTCAAAGGGATAGAGTAAAGTTGCAGTTGTGCATCGGAATCTAATACTGATCTCCCAGGAAACGCTCTAAGCAAACCACAAACATTGTGAAGATTTACTTGTCTTGTACTTAAGTCGACATTGTGCCTTTTGTATTAAATCCCGACGAAATTTCTGTGTCACATCGTCAATGTGAAGATGCAAGGGATGGAGTAAAGCGGCAGTAAAACATCAGAATCTAATGCTGATCTCCCAGGAAACGCTCAAATCAAACCACAAAATATGAGAAGATTTACTCTTTTTGTATTTAAGTCGGCATTGTGCCTTTTATATTAAATCCCGACGTAATTTCAGTGTTTCATCGTCAATGTGAAGGTCCAAGAAATAGAGTAGAGCTGCAGTGGTGCATCGGAATCTAATACTGATCTCCCAGGAAACGCTCAAAGCAAACTACAAACAATGGGAAGATTTACTCTTCTTGTACTTAAGTCGGTATTGTGCCTATTGTATTAAGTCCCGATGGAATTTCTGTGTTTCATCGTCAAAGTGAAGGACAAAGGTATAGAGTAGAGCTGCTGTAGTGCATCGGAATCTAATACTGATCTCCCAGGATACGCCTAAAGCAAACCAGAAAGTATGAGAAGATTTACTATTCTTATACTTAAGTCGGTATTGTGCCATTTGTATTAAATCGCGATACTATTTCTGTATCTCATTGTCAATTTGAAGGTCCACGGGATATTGTAAAGCTGCAGTACTGCATCGGAATCTAATGCTGATCTCCCAGGAAACGCTCAAAGCAAACCACAAACAATGAGAAGGTTTACTCTTCTTGTACATAAGTTGACATTGTGCTTTTTGTATTAATTCCGGACGAAATTTCTGTGTTTCATCGTAAATGTGAAGGTCCATGGTATAGAGGAAAGCTGCAGTAGTGCATTGGAAACTAATACTGATCTCCCAGGAAACGCTCAACACATACCACAAACAATGAGATGATTTACTCTTCCTTTACTTAAGTGGACATTGTCCCTTTAGTATTAAATCTCGACCCAATTTCTGTGTTTCATCGGCAATGAGTAGGTCCGAGGGATAGAGTAAAGGAGCCGTAGTGCATCGGACCTAGTACTCATCTCCCAGGAAACGCACAAAGCAAACCACATACAATGAGAAGATTTGCCCTATTTGAACTTAAGTCGCCATTGTGCTTTTGTATTAAATCCCTACGCTATTTCTGTTTCATCGTCAATGTGAAGGTCCAAGGTATGGAGTAAAGCTCTTCTTGTACTTAAGTCGGCATTATGGCTTTTGTACTAAATCACGACGCAATTTCTGCGTCTCATCGTCAATGTGAAGTTCCCAGGGATAGAGTAAGGCTGCAGTAGTGCATCGGAATCTAATACTGAAATCCCAAGAAACGCTCAAAGCAAACCACAAACAATGAGAAGATTTACTCTTCTTGTACTTAAGTCGGCATTGTGCCTTTTCTATTAAATTACGACGCATGTTCTGTGTTCCATCGTCAATGAGAAAGTCCAAGGGATGGAGGAAAGCTGCAGTAGTGCATCGGAATCTAATTCAGACCGCACAAGAAACGCTCAAGGCAAACCTCAAACAATGAGAAATATTACTCCTCTTGTACTTAAGTAGGCATTGTGCCTTTTCTATCACATCCCGACCCAATTTCTGTGTTTCTTCGTCAAAGAGAAGGTGTTAGGTATAGAGAAAAGCTGCAGTAGTGCATCGGAATCTAGTACAGATCTCCCTGGAAACGCTCAACGGAAACCACGAACAATGAGAAGATTTACTCTTCTTGTACTTAGGTCGGCATTGTGCCTATGAATTAAATCCCGACGCAATATCTGTGTTTCGTCGTTAATGTGAAGGTCCAAGGGATAGAGTTAAGCTCTACTTGTACTTAAGACGCATTGCGCCTTTTGTATTAAATCGCGACGCAATTTCTGTGTTTCATCGTCAATGTCAAGGTCCAAGGGATAGAGTAAAGCTGCGGTAGTGCATCGGATTCAAATAGTGATCTCCCAGGAAACGCTCAAAGCAAACCAGAATCAATTAGAAGATTTACTATTCTTGTACTTAAGTCGACACTGTGCCTTTTGTATTAAATCCCAACGCAATTTCCGTGTTTCATCGTCAATGAGAAGGTCCAAGGGATAGAGTAAAGCTGCAGTAGTCCATCGGAATTTAATACTGATCTCCCATTAAACGCTCAAAGCAAGCTACAAATCCCGACGCAATTTCTGTGTTTCATCGTCAATGTGAAGGTCCAAGGGATAGAGTAGAGCTGCAGAAGTGCATCCGAATGTAATACTGATCTCTTAGGAAACGCTCAAAGCATACCTCAAACAATGAGAACATTTATTCTTCTTGTACTTAAGTAGGCATTGTTGCCTTTTGTACTAAATCCCGACGCTATTTCTGTGTCTCATCGTGATTGTGAAGTTCCAAGGGATAGAGTAAAGCTGCAGTAGTCCATCGGAATTTAATACTGATCTCCCATTAAACGCTCAAAGCAAGCTACAAATCCCGACGCAATATCTGAGTTTAATCGTCAATGTGAAGGTCCAATGGACAGAGTAAAGCTGCAGTAGTGCATCGGAATCTAATACTGAACTCCCAAGAAACACTCAAAGTAAACCACAAACAATGAGAAGCATTACTCTTCTTGTACCTATGTCGGCATTGTGCTTTTTGTATTCATTCCCGACGCAATTTCTGTGCTTAATCATCAATGCGAAGGTCCAAGGTATAGAGTAAAGCTGCAGTAGTGCATCGGAATCTAATACTAATCTCCCAGGAAACGCTCAAAGCAAACAACAAACAATGAGAAGATTTACTCTTCTTGTACTTAAGGCGGCATTGTGCTTTTTTATTAAATCCCGACACAATTTCTGTGTTTCATCGTCAATGTGAAGGTCTAAGGGATAGAGTAAAGCTCTTCCTGTACTTAAGTCATTTTGTGACTTTTGTATTAAATCCCGACGAAATTTCTGTGTCACATCGTCAATGTGAAGATGCAAGGGATGGAGTAAAGCTGCAGTAAAACATCAGAATCTAATACTGATCTCCCAGGAAACGCTCAAATCAAACCACAAAATATGAGAAGATTTACTCTTTTTGTATTTAAGTCGGCATTGTGCCTTTTATATTAAATCCCGACGTAATTTCAGTGTTTCATCCTCAATGTGAAGGTCCAAGAAATAGAGTAGAGCTGCAGTGGTGCATCGGAATCTAATACTGATCTCCCTGGAAACGCTCAAAGCAAACTACAAACAATGGGAAGATTTACTCTTCTTGTACTTAAGACGGCATTGTGCCTATTGTAGTAAGTCCCGATGGAATTTCTGTGTTTCATCGTCAAAGTGAAGGACAAAGGTATAGAGTAAAGCTGCTGTAGTGCATCGGAATCTAATACTGATCTCCCAGGAAACGCTTAAAGCAAACCAGAAAGTATGAAAAGATTTACTATTCTTATCCTTAAGTCGGTATTGTGCCATTTGTATTAAATCGCGATACTATTTCTGTATCTCATTGTCAATTTGAAGGTCCACGGGATATTGTAAAGCTGCAGTACTGCATCGGAATCTAATGCTGATCTCCCTGGAAACGCTCAAAGCAAACCACAAACAATGAGAAGGTTTACTCTTCTTGTACGTAAGTTGACATTGTGCTTTTTGTATTAATTCCGGACGAAATTTCTGTGTTTCATCGTCAATGTGAAGGTCCATGGTATAGAGTAAAGCTGCAGTAGTGCATTGGAAACTAATACTGATCTCCCAGGAAACGCTCAACACATACCACAAACAATGAGATGATTTACTCTTCTTTTACTTAAGTCGACATTGTCCCTTTAGTATTAAATCTCGACGCAATTTCTGTGTTTCATCGGCAATGAGTAGGTCCAAGGGATAGAGTAAAGGTGCCGTAGTGCATCGGACCTAGTACTCATCTCCCAGGAAACGCACAAAGCAAACCACAAACAATGAGAAGATTTGCCCTATTTGAACTTAAGTCGCCATTGTGCTTTTGTATTAAATCCCTACGCTATTTCTGTTTCATCGTCAATGTGAAGGTCCAAGGTATAGAGTAAAGCAGCAGTAGTGCATCGGAATCTAATACTGATCTCCTAGGAAACGCTCAAAGCAAAGGACAAACAATGAGAAGATTTGCTCTTCTTGTTCTTAAGTCGGCATTGTGCCTTTTGTATTAAATCCCGTCGCAATTTCTGTGTTTCATCGTCAATGAGAAGGTTCTGGGGATAGAGTAATCCTGCAGTTGTGCATCGGAATCTAATACTGATCTCCCAGGAAACGCTCAAAGCAAACCACAAACAATGAGAAGATTCACTCTTCCTGTACTTAAGTCGGCATCGTGCCTTTTGTATGAACATCCGGCGGAATTTCTGAGTTTCATCGTCAAAGTGAAGGTCCAAGGGATAGAGTAAAGCTGCAGTAGTGCATCGCAACCTAATACTGATCTTCCAGGAGCCTCTCAAAGCAAACAACAAACAACGAGGAGATTTGCTCTTCATGTCCTTAATTCGGAATTGTGCGTTTTGTATTAAATCCCGTTGCAATTTCTGTGTTTCATCGTCAATGTGAAGGTCCAAGGGATTGAGTAAAGCTGCAGCAGTGCATCGGAATCTAATACTTAGGTCCCAGGAAACGCTTCAGGTAAACCATAAAAAAAGAGATGATTTACTCTTCTTGTACGTAAGTCGGCATTGTGCCTTTTGTAGTATATCCCGACGCAATTTCAGTGTTTAATCGTCAATGTGATGGTCCAAGGGATAGAGAAATCTGCAGTAGTGCATAGGAATCCAATACTGATCTCCCAGGAAACGCTCAAAGCAAACCACAAACAATGAGAAAGTTTTCTCCTCTTGTACTTAAGTCGGCATTGTGGATTATGTATTAAATCCCGACACAATTTCTGTGTATCATCGTCAATGTGAAGGTACAAGGGATAGAGTAAAATTGCAGAAGTGCATCGCAATCTAATACTGATCTCCCTGGAAGCGCTTAAATCAAACCTCAAACAATGAGATGATTTATTCTTCTTGTACTTAAGTTGGCATTGTGCATTTTGTATTAAATCCCTACGCAATTTCTGTGTTTCATCGTCAATCTGATGGTCCAAGGGATAGAGAAATCTGCAGTAGTGCATCGGAATCCAATACTGATCTCCCAGGAAACACTCAAAGCAAACCACAAACAATGAGAAAGGTTACTCCTCTTGTACTTAAGTCGGGATTGTGCCTTTTGTATTAAATCCCGACGCAATCTCCGTGTTTGGTCGTAAATGTGAATGTACAAGGGATAGAGAAAAACTCCAGTAGTACATCGAAATCTAATACTTATCTCCCAGGATACGCTCAAAGCAAACCACAAAATATTAGAAGATTTACTCATCTTGTACTTAAGTCCGCATTGTGCATTATATATTAAATCCTGACACAATTTCTGTGTTTCATCGTCAATATGAAGGTACAACGGATAGAGTAAAATTGTAGAAGTGCATCGGAATCTAATACTGATCTCCCTGGAAACGCTTAAATCAAACCTCAAACAATGAGAAGATTTACTCTTCTTGTACTTAAGTGGGCATTGTGCCTTTTGTATTAAATACCGACGCAATTTCTGTGTTTCATCGTCAATGTGAAGGTCCAAGGGATAAAGCTGCAGTAGTGCATCGGAATATAATACTTATCTCCCAGCAAACGCTCAAAGCAAACCCCAAACAATGGGAAGATATACTCGCCTTGTACATAAGTCGTCATTGTGCCTTTTGTATTAAATCCCGACGAAATTTCTGTGTTTCATCGTCAATGTGAATGGTCAAGGGATAGAGTAAAGCTGCCGTATTGCGTCGGAATCTAATACTGATCCCCTAGGTAAAGTTCGAAGCAAACCACAAACAAAGAGAAGATTAACTCTTCTTGTACTTAAGTTGGCATTGTGCCTTTTGTATTAAATCACTATGCAATTTCAGTGTTTCATCGTCAATGTGAAGGTCCAAGGGACAGAGTGAAGCTGCAGTAGTGCATTGGAATCTAATACTTATCTCCCAGTAAACGATCAAAGCAAACCAGGAACAATGTGAAGATTTAATTTTCTTCTACTTAAGTCGGCATTGTGCCTTTTGTATTAAATCCCGACACAATTTCTGTGTTTCGTTGTCAATGTGAAGGTCCAAGGGATAGAGTAAAGCGGCAGTAGTTTATCGGAATCTAATACTGATCGCCAAGAAAACGGTCAAAGCAAACCACAATCAATGAGAAGGTTTACTACTCTTGTACTTAAGTCGGCATTGTGCCTTTTGTATTACATCCCGATGCATCGGAATCTAATTCTAATCTCCCAGGAAACGCTCAAAGCGTACCAGATTCAATGAGAAGGTTTACTCTTCTTGTACGTAAGTCGCGATTGTGCCCTTTGTATAAAATCCCGACTTAATTTCTGATCGTCAATGTGAATGTGCAAGGGTTAGGGTAAAACTGCCGTAGTGCATCAAAATATAATACTTATCTCCCAGGATACGCTCAAAGCAAACCACAATAAAATTTGAAGATTTACTCATCTTGTATTTAAGTCGACATTGTGCCTTTTGTATTTAATCCCGAGGCAATTTCTGTGGTTCATCGTCAATGTGAATGTCCAAGAGATAGAGTAAAGCTGCAGTACAGAATCAAAATCTAATACTGATCTCCCAGAAAACGCTCAAAGCAAACCACAAACAATGAGAAGATTTACTCTTCAAGTGCTTAAGTTGGCATTGTGCTTTTCTATTGAATTCCGACGCAATTTCTGTGTTTCATCTTCAATGTGAACGTCCAAAGGATAGAGTAAAGCCACAGCAGTGCATCGGAATCTAATACTGATCTCCAGGATACGCTAAAATCAAACCAGAAACAATGAGATGGTTAACTCTTCTTGTACTTATGTCGGCATTGTTTCGTTTGTATTTAATCCTGACGCAATCTCTGGGTTTCATTATCAAAGTGAAGGTCCAAGGGATAGAGTATATCTGCAGTAGTGCATCGGAATCTAATACTTATCTCCCAGGAAACGCTCAAAGCAAAATACAAGCAATGAGAAGATTTACTCTTCTTGTACTTAAGCCGGCATTGTGCCCTTTGTATTAAATCCCGACGCAATTTCTGTGTTTCATCGTCAATGTAAAGGTACAAGGGATAGAGAAAAGCTGCAGTAGTGCATCGGAATCTAATACTGATCTCCCAGGAAACGCTCAAAGCAAACAACAATTAACGAGAAGAATTACTCTTCTTGTACTTAAGTAGACATTGTGCCTTTTGCATGAAATCTCGACGCAATTTCTTTGTTTCATCGTCAATGGGAAGGTCCAAGGGATAGAGTAATGCTGCAGTAGTGCATCGGAATCTAATACTGATCTCCCAGGAAACGCTCAAAGCAAACCACAAACAATGATGAGATATACCCTTCTTGTACTTAAGTTGGCATTGTGCCTTTTGCATTAAATGCCTACGCTGTTTCTGTGTTTCATCGCCAATGTGAAGGTCCATGGGATGGAGTAGAGCTGCAGTAGTGCATCGGAATTTAATACTGATCTCCCAGGAAACGCTCAAGGCAAACCAGAAACAATGAGAAGGTTAACTCTTCTTGTACTTAAGTCGGCATTGTGCCTTTTGTATTAAATACCGACGCGATTTCTGAGTTTCATCGTCAATGTGATGGTCCAAGGGATAGAGTAAAGCTGCAGCAGTGCATCTGAATCTAATGCTTATCTCCCAGGAAACGCTCAATGCCAACCACAAACAATGAGAAAATTTACTCTTCTTGTACTTAAGTCGGCATTGTGCCTTTTGTATTAAAACCCGACTCAATTTCTGTGTTTCATCGTCAATGAGAAGGTACAAAGGATAGAGTAAAGCTGCAGTAGTGCATCGGAATGTAATACTGATCTCCCAGGATATGCTCGAAGCAAACCACAAACAATGAAAAGATTTACTCTTGTTGTACTTAAGTCAGCATTGAGCCATTTGTATTAAAATACCGACGCAATTTCTGTGTTTCATCGTCAATGTGAAGGTCCAAGGGATAGAGTAAAGCAGCAGTAGTGCATCGGAACCTAATACTTATCTCCCAGGAAACGCTCAAAGCAAACCACAAACAAAGAGAAGATTTACTCTTATTGTACTTGAGTCGGCATTGTGAATTTGTATTAAATCCCGACGCAATATCTGTGTTTCATCATCAATGTGAAGGTACAAGTGATAGAGTAAAGCTGCAGTAGTGCATCGGAATATAATACTGACCTCCCAGGAAACGCTCAAAGCAAACTACAAACAATGACAAGATTTACTCTTCTTGTACTTAAGTAGGCATTGTGCATTTTGTATGAAATTCCGACGCAATTTCTGTGTTTCATCGATAATGTGAAGGTCGAAGGGATAGAGTGAAGCTGCAGTAGTGCATTGGAATCTAATACTGATCTCTCAGGAAACGCTCAAAGCAAACCAGAAACTATGAGAAGATTTACTCTTCTTGTACTTAAGTTGGCATTGTGCCTTTTGTATTAAATCCCGACGCAATTTCTGTGTTTCATCGTCAATGGGAAGGTCCAAGGGATAACGTAATCTTGCAGTATTGCATCGGAACCTAATACAGATCTCTCAGGAAACGCTCAAAGCAAACCACAAACAATGAGTAGATTTACTCATCTTGTACTTAAGTCGGCATTGTGCGTTTTGTATTAAATCCCGACGCAGTGTCTGTGTTTCATCTTCAATGTGAAGGTCCAAGGGATAGAGTAGATCTGTAGTAGTGCATCTGAATCTAATACTTATCTCCCAGGAAACGCTCAATGCCAACCACAAACAAGGAAATAATTTACTTGAGTCGTCATTGTGCCTTTCGTATTAAATCCCGACCCAATTTCAGTGTTTCATCGTTAATGTGAAGGTCCAAGGGATAGAGGAAAGCTTCAGTACTGCATCGGAATCTAATAGTTATCTCCCAGGAAACGCTCAAAGCAAACCACAAACAATGAGATGATTTAATCTTCTTGTACATATGTCGGTATTGTGCCTTTTGTTTTAAATCCCGACGCAATTTCTGTGTTTCATTGTCATTGTGAAAGTACAAGGGATACAGATACAGCTGCAGTAGTGCATCGGAATCTAATACTGATCTCCCAGGAAATTCTCAAAGCAAACCACAAACATTGAGAAGAATTACTCTTCTTGTACTTAAGTCGGCATTGTGCCTTATGTATTAAATAACGACGCAATTCCTGTGTTTCGTCGTCAATGAGAGGGTCCAAGGGATAGAGTAATCCTGCAGTTGTGCATCGGAATCTAATACTGATATCCTAGCAAACGCTCAAAGCAAACCAGAAACAATGAGAAAGTTTACTCTTCTTGTACTTTAGTCGGCATTGTGGCTTTTGTATTAAATCCCCTCGAAATTTCTGTGTTACATCGTCAATCTGAAGGTCCCAGGTATAGAGTAAACCTGCAGTATTGCATCGGAATATAATACTGATCTCCCAGGAAACGCTCAACACATACCACAAACAATGAGATGATTTACTCTTCTTTTACTTAAGTCGACATTGTCCCTTTAGTATTAAATCTCGACGCAATTTCTGTGTTTCATCGGCAATGAGTAGGTCCAAGGGATAGAGTAAAGGTGCCGTAGTGCATTGGACCTAGTACTCATCTCCCAGGAAACGCACAAAGCAAACCACAAACAATGAGAAGATTTGACCTATTTGAACTTAAGTCGCCATTGTGCTTTTGTATTAAATCCCTACGCTATTTCTGTTTCACCGTCAATGTGAAGGTCCAAGGTATGGACTAAAGCTCTTCTTGTACTTAAATCGGCATTATGGCTTTTGTACTAAATCACGACGCAATTTCTGCGTCTCATCGTCAATGTGAAGTTCCCAGGGATAGAGTAAGGCTGCAGTAGTGCATCGGAATCTAATACTGATATCCCAGGAAACGCTCACAGCAAACCACAAACAATGACAAGATTTGCTCTTCTTGTTCTTAAGTCGGCATTGTGCATTTTGTATTAAATCCCGTCTCAATTTCTGTGTTTCATCGTCAATGTGAAGGTCAACGGTATAGAGTAAAGCTGCAGTAGTGCATCGGAATCTAATACTGATCTCAAAATGGCTGGTTCAAATGGCTCTGAGCACTATGGGACTCAACTTCTGAGGTCATTAGTCCCCTAGAACTTAGAACTAGTTAAACCTAACTAACCTAAGGACATCACACACATCCATGCCCGAGGCAGGATTCGAACCTGCGACCGTAGCGGTCTTGCGGTTCCAGACTGCAGCGCCTTTAACCGCACGGCCACTTCGGCCGGCGATACTGATCTCCTAGGAAACGCTCAAAGCAAAGGACAAACAATGAGAAGATTAAATCCACTATTACTTAAGTCGGCATTGTGACTTTTCTATTAAATCCCGACGCAATTTCTGTGTTTCAACGTCGATGAGAAGGTCCATGGGACAGAGAAAAAGCTGCAGTAGTGCATCGGAATCTAATACTGACCTCCCAGGTTACGCTCAAAGCAAACGGCAAACAATGAGAAGATTTAATCCACTTATACTTAACTCGGCATTGTGACTTTTCAATTAAATCCTGACGCAATTTCTGTGTTTCATCGTCAATGGGATGGTCCAAGGGATAAAGTAAAGCTGCAGTAGTGCATCGGAATCTAATACTTATCTCCCAAAAACGCGCAAAGCAAACCAGAAGCAATGAGAAGATTTACACTACTTGTATTTAAGTAGGCCATGTGCCATTTCTGTTACATCCCGACGCAATATCTGTGTTTCATCGTCAATGTGAAGGTCCAAGAGATAGTGTAAAACTGCAAGTAGTCCATCGGAATCTAATACTGATCTCTCAGGAAACGCATAGAGCTAACCACAAACCATGGGAAGATTTACTCTTCTTATACTTAATTCGGCATTGTGCCATTTGTATTAAATCCTGACGCAATTTCTGGGTTTCATCGTCAATGTGAAGGTCCAAGGTATAGAGTAAACCTGCAGAAGTGCGTCGAAATCTAGTACTGATCTCCCAGGAAACGCTCAAAGCACACCACAAACAATGAGAAAATTTACTCTTCTTGTACTTATGTCGGCATTGTGCCCTTTGTATTAAATCCCTTCGTTATTTCTTTGTGTCACCGTCAATGTGAAGGTCCAAGGGATATAGTAAAGCCGCAGTAGGGCATCTGTATCTAATACTGATCTCACAGGAAACGCTCAAAGCAAACCAGAAGCTATGAGAAGATTTACTCTTCTTGTACTTAAGTCGGCATTGTGCCTTTTGTATTAAATCCCGTCGCAATTTCTGTGTTTCATCGTCAATGAGAAGGTTCTGGGGATAAAGTAATCCTGCAGTTGTGCATCGGAATCTAATACTGATCTCCCAGGAAACGCTCAAAGCAAACCACAAACAATGAGAAGATTCACTCTTCCTGTACTTAAGTCGGCATCGTGCCTTTTGTATGAACATCCGACGGAATTTCTGTGTTTCATCGTCAAAGTGAAGGTCCAAGGGATAGAGTAAAGCTGCAGTAGTGCATCGGAACCTAATACTGATCTTCCAGGAGCCGCTCAAAGCAAACAACAAACAACGAGGAGATTTGCTCTTCATGTCCTTAATTCGGAATTGTGCGTTTTGTATTAAATCCCGTTGCAATTTCTGTGTTTCATCGTCAATGTGAAGGTCAACGGTATAGAGTAAAGCCGCAGTAGGGCATCTGTATCCAATACTGATCTCACAGGAAACGCTCAAAGCAAACCAGAAGCTATGAGAAGATTTACTCTTCTTGTACTTAAGTCGGCATTGTGCCTTTTGTATTAAATCCCGTCTCAATTTCTGTGTTTCATCGTCAATGAGAAGGTTCTGGGGATAGAGTAATCCTGCAGTTGTGCATCGGAATCTAATACTGATCTCCCAGGAAACGCTCAAAGCAAACCACAAACAATGAGAAGATTCACTCTTCCTGTACTTAAGTCGGCATCGTGCCTTTTGTATGAACATCCGACGGAATTTCTGTGTTTCATCGTCAAAGTGAAGGTCCAAGGGATAGAGTAAAGCTGCAGTAGTGCATCGGAACCTAATACTGATCTTCCAGGAGCCGGTCAAAGCAAACAACAAACAACGAGGAGATTTGCTCTTCATGTCCTTAATTCGGAATTGTGCGTTTTGTATTAAATCCTGTTGCAATTTCTGTGTTTCATCGTCAATGTGAAGGTCCAAGGGATAGAGTAAAGCTGCTGCAGTGCATCGGAATCTAATACTTAGGTCCCAGGAAACGCTTCAGGTAAACCATAAAAAAAGAGATGATTTACTCTTCTTGTACGTAAGTCGGCATTGTGCCTTTTGTAGTATATCCCGACGCAATTTCAGTGTTTAATCGTCAATGTGATGGTCCAAGGGATAGAGAAATCTGCAGTAGTGCATAGGAATCCAATACTGATCTCCCAGGAAACGCTCAAAGCAAACCACAAACAATGAGAAAGTTTTCTCCTCTTGTACTTAAGTCGGCATTGTGGATTATGTATTAAATCCCGACACAATTTCTGTGTATCATCGTCAATGTGAAGGTACAAGGTATAGAGTAAAATTGCAGAAGTGCATCGCAATCTAATACTGATCTCCCTGGAAGCGCTTAAATCAAACCTCAAACAATGAGATGATTTATTCTTCTTGTACTTAAGATGGCATTGTGCATTTTGTATTAAATCCCTACGCAATTTCTGTGTTTCATCGTCAATGTGAAGGTCCAAGGGATAGAGTGATGCAGCAGAAGTGCATCGGAATCTAATACTGATCTCCCAGTAAACGATCAAAACAAATCTGAAACAATGTGAAGATTTAATGTTCTTGTACTTAAGTCGACATTGTGCCTTTTGTATTATATCCCGACACAATTTCTGTGTTTCATCGTCAATCTGATGGTCCAAGGGATAGAGAAATCTGCAGTAGTGCATCGGAATCCAATACTGATCTCCCAGGAAACACTCAAAGCAAACCACAAACAATGAGAAAGTTTACTCCTCTTGTACTTAAGTCGGGATTGTGCCTTTTGTATTAAATCCCGACGCAATCTCCGTGTTTGGTCGTAAATGTGAATGTACAAGGGATAGAGAAAAACTCCAGTAGTACATCGAAATCTAATACTTATCTCCCAGGATACGCTCAAAGCAAACCACAAAATATTAGAAGATTTACTCCTCTTGTACTTAAGTCCGCATTGTGCGTTATATATTAAATCCTGACACAATTTCTGTGTTTCATCGTCAATATGAAGGTACAACGGATAGAGTAAAATTGCAGAAGTGCATCGGAATCTAATACTGATCTCCCTGGAAACGCTTAAATCAAACCTCAAACAATGAGAAGATTTACTCTTCTTGTACTTAAGTGGGCATTGTGCCTTTTGTATTAAATACCGACGCAATTTCTGTGTTTCATCGTCAATGTGAAGGTCCAAGGGATAAAGCTGCAGTAGTGCACCGGAATATAATACTTATCTCCCAGCAAACGCTCAAAGCAAACCCCAAACAATGGGAAGATATACTCGCCTTGTACATAAGTCGTCATTGTGCCTTTTGTATTAAATCCCGACGAAATTTCTGTGTTTCATCGTCAATGTGAATGTCCAAGGGATAGAGTAAAGCTGCCGTATTGCGTCGCAATCTAATACTGATCCCCTAGGAAAAGTTCGAAGCAAACCACAAACAAAGAGAAGATTTACTCTTCTTGTACTTAAGTTGGCATTGTGCCTTTTGTATTAAATCACTATGCAATTTCAGTGTTTCATCGTCAATGTGAAGGTCCAAGGGACAGAGTGAAGCTGCAGTAGTGCATTGGAATCTAATACTTATCTCCCAGTAAACGATCAAAGCAAACCAGGAACAATGTGAAGATTTAATTTTCTTGTACTTAAGTCGGCATTGTGCCTTTTGTATTAAATCCCGACACAATTTCTGTGTTTCGTTGTCAATGTGAAGGTCCAGGGGATAGAGTAAAGCGGCAGTAGTTTATCGGAATCTAATACTGATCGCCAAGAAAACGGTCAAAGCAAACCACAAACAATGAGAAGGTTTAATTTCTGATCGTCAATGTGAATGTGCAAGGGTTAGGGTAAAACTGCCGTAGTGCATCAAAATATAATACTTATCTCCCAGGATACGCTCAAAGCAAACCACAATAAAATTGGAAGATTTACTCATCTTTATTCAAGTCGACATTGTGCCTTTTGTATTTAATCCCGAGGCAATTTATGTGGTTCATCGTCAATGTGAATGTCCAAGGGAAAGAGTAAAGCTGCAGTACAGAATCAAAATCTAATACTGATCTCCCAGAAAACGCTCAAAGCAAACCACAAACAATGAGAAGATTTACTCTTCAAGTGCTTAAGTTGACATTGTGCTTTTCAATTGAATTCCGACGCAATATCTGTGTTTCATCTTCAATGTGAACGTCCAAAGGATACAGTAAAGCCACAGCAGTGCATCGGAATCTAATACTGATCTCCAGGATACGCTAAAGTCAAACCAGAAACAATGAGATGGTTAACTCTTCTTGTACTTATGTCGGCATTGTTTCGTTTGTATTTAATCCTGACGCAATCTCTGGGTTTCATTATCAAAGTGAAGGTCCAAGGGATAGAGTATATCTGCAGTAGTGCATCGGAATCTAATACTTATCTCCCAGGAAATGCTCAAAGCAAAATACAAGCAATGAGAAGATTTACTCTTCTTGTACTTAAGCCGGCATTGTGCCCTTTGTATTAAATCCCGACGCAATTTCTGTGTTTCATCGTCAATGTAAAGGTACAAGGGATAGAGAAAAGCTGCAGTAGTGCATCGGAATCTAATACTGATCTCCCAGGAAACGCTCAAAGCAAACAACAATTAACGAGAAGAATTACTCTTCTTGTACTTAAGTAGACATTGTGCCTTTTGCATGAAATCTCGACGCAATTTCTTTGTTTCATCGTCAATGGGAAGGTCCAAGGGATAGAGTAATGCTGCAGTAGTGCATCGGAATCTAATACTGATCTCCCAGGAAACGCTCAAAACAAACCACAAACAATGATGAGATTTACCCTTCTTGTACTTAAGTTGGCATTGTGCCTTTTGCATTAAATGCCTACGCTGTTTCTGTGTTTCATCGCCAATGTGAAGGTCCATGGGATGGAGTAGAGCTGCAGTAGTGCATCGGAATTTAATACTGAACTCCCAGGAAACGCTCAAGGCAAACCAGAAACAATGAGAAGGTTAACTCTTCTTGTACTTAAGTCGGCATTGTGCCTTTTGTATTAAATACCGACGCGATTTCTGAGTTTCATCGTCAATGTAATGGTCCAAGGGATAGAGTAAAGCTGCAGCAGTGCATCTGAATCTAATGCTTATCTCCCAGGAAACGCTCAATGCCAACCACAAACAATGAGAAAATTTACTCTTCTTGTACTTAAGTCGGCATTGTGCCTTTTGTATTAAAACCCGACTCAATTTCTGTGTTTCATCGTCAATGAGAAGGTACAAAGGATAGAGTAAAGCTGCAGTAGTGCATCGGAATGTAATACTGATCTCCCAGGATATGCTCGAAGCAAACCACAAACAATGAGAAGATTTACTCTTGTTGTACTTAAGTCAGCATTGAGCCATTTGTATTAAAATACCGACGCAATTTCTGTGTTTCATCGTCAATGTGAAGGTCCAAGGGATAGAGTAAAGCAGCAGTAGTGCATCGGAAACTAATACTTATCTCCCAGGAAGCGCTCAAAGCAAACCACAAACAATGAGAAGATTTACTCTTATTGTACTTCAGTCGGCATTGTGAATTTGTACTAAATCCCGACGCAATATCTGTGTTTCATCATCAATGTGAAGGTACAAGTGATAGAGTAAAGCTGCAGTAGTGCATCGGAATATAATACTGACCTCCCAGGAAACGCTCAAAGCAAACTACAAACAATGACAAGATTTACTCTACTTGTACTTAAGTAGGCATTGTGCATTTTGTATGAAATTCCGACGCAATTTCTGTGTTTCATCGACAATGTGAAGGTCGAAGGGATAGAGTGAAGCTGCAGTAGTGCATCGGAATCTAATACTGATCTCTCAGGAAACGCTCAAAGCAAACCAGAAACTATGAGAAGATTTACTCTTCTTGTACTTAAGTTGGCATAGTGCCTTTTGTATTAAATCCCGACGCAGTGTCTGTGTTTCATCTTCAATGTGAAGGTCCAAGGGATAGAGTAGATCTGTAGTAGTGCATCTGAATCTAATACTTATCTCCCAGGAAACGCTCAAAGCAAACCACAAAGAATGAGAAGAATTACTCTACTTGTACTTAAGTCGGTATTGTGCCTTATGTATTAATTCCCGACGCAATTTCTGTGTTTCATCGTCATTGTGAAGGTACAAGGGATACAGTAAAGCTGCAGTAGTGCGTCGGAGTCTAATAGTGTTCTCCATGGAAACGCTCCAAACAAACCACAAACAATGAGAAGATTTACTCTTCTTGTACTTAAGTCGCCATTGTGGGTTTTGTGTTAAATCAGGACGCTATTTCTGTGTTTCATCGTCAATTTTAAGGTCCAAGGGATACAGTGAAACTGCAGTAGTGCATCGGAATCTATTACTTACCTCCCAGGAAACGCTCAAAGCAAACCACAAACAATGAGAAGATTTACTCTTGTTGTACTTAAGTCAGCATTGAGCCATTTGTATTAAAATACCGACGCAATTTCTGTTTTTCATTGTCAATGTGAAGGTACTAGGGATAGAATAAAGCTGCTGTAGTGCATCGGAATATAACACTGATCTCCCAGGAAATGTTCAAAGCAAACCACAAAGAATGAGAAGATTTACTCTTGTTGTACTTAAGTCAGCATTGTGCCTTTTGTATGAAATCCCGACGCAATTTCTGTGTTTCTTCGTCAATGTGAAGGTCCAAGGGATAGAGTGAATCTGCAGTAGTGGATCGGAATCTAATACAGATCTCTCAGGAAATGCTGAAAGCAAACCAGAAACTATGAGAAGATTTACTCCTCATGTACTTAAATCGGCATTGTGCCTTTTGTATTAAATCCCGACCCAATTTCTGTGTTTCATCGTCAATGAGAAAGTCCAAGGGATAGAGAAAAGCTTCAGTAGTGCATCGGAATCTAATACTGATCTCCCCGGGAACGCTAAAAGCAAACCACAAACAATGAGACGATTTACTCGTCTTGTACTCAGTCGACATTGTGCCTTTTGTATTAAATCCCGACGCAATTTCTGTGTTTCATTGTCAATGTGAAGGCCCAAGGTATAGAGTATATCTGCAGTAGTGCATCGGAATCTAATACTGACCTCCCAGGAAACGCTCAAAGCAAACTACAAACAATGACAAGATTTACTCTTCTTGTACTTAAGTCGGCTTTGTGCAGTTTGTATTATATCACGACTCAATTTTCTGTGTTTCATCGTCAATGTTAAGGTCCAAGGGATTGAATAAAGCTGCAGTAGTGCATCGGAATCTAATACTGATCTCCCAGGAAACGCTCTAAGCAAACCAGATACAATGAGAAGGTTAACTCTTCTTGTACTTAAGTCGGCATTGTGCCTTTTGTATTTAATCCCGACGCTATTTCTGTGTTTCATCGTCAATGTGAAGGTCCATGGGATAGAGTAAAGCTGCAGTAGTGCATCGGAATCTAATACTTATCTCCCAGCAAACGCACAAAGCAAATCACAAATAATGAGAAGTTTTACTCTTCTTGTACTTAAGTCGGCATTGTGCCTTTTGTATTTAATCCCGACCCAATTTCTGTGTTTCATCGTGAATGTGAAGGTCCAAGGGATAGAGGAAAGCTACTGTACTGCATCGGAATATAATACTTATCTCCCAGGAAACGCTCAAAGCAAACCACAAACAATGAGAGGATTTACTCTTCTTCTACTTAAGTCGGCATTGTGGTTTTGTATGATTTCCCGACGGAATTTTTGTGTTTCATCGTCAATGTGAAGGTCCAAGGGATAGAGTAAATCTGCTGTAGTGCATCGGAATCTAATACTGATGTCCCAGGAAACGCTCAAAGCAAACCACAACCAATGAGAAAATTTACTCTTCTTGTACTTAAGTCGCCATTGTGCCTTTTGTTGTTATATCCCGACCCAATATCTGTGTTTCATTGTCAATGTGAAAGTCCAAGGGATAGAGTTTATCTGCAGTAGTGCATCGGAATCTAATACTGATCTCCAAGGAAACGTTCGAAGCAAACCACAAACAATGAGAAGAGTTACTCTTCTTGTACTTAGGTCGCCATTGTGCCATTTGTGTTAAATCAGGACGCTATTTCTGTGTTTGATCGTCAATTTTAAGGTCCAAGGGATAGAGTGAAACTGCAGTAGAGCATCGGAATCTAATACTTACCTGCCTGGAATCGCTCAAAGCAAACCACAAACAATGAGAAGATTTACTCCTCTTGTACGTAAGTCAGCATTGTGCCTTTTGTATTGAATCCCGACGCAATTTCTGTGTTTCATTGTCATTGTGTAGGTACTAGGGATAGAGTAAAGCTGCAGTAGTGCATCGGAATGTAACACTGATCTCTCAGGAGATGCTCAAAGCAAACCACAATCAATGAGAAGATTTACTCTTGTTGAACTCAGGTCAGCATTGTGAATTTTGTATGAAATCCCGACGCAATTTCAGTGTTTCATCGTCACTGTGAAGGTCCAAGGAATAGAGTGAAGCAGCAGTAGTGCATCGGAACCTAATACGTACCTCCCAGGAATCGCTCAAAGCAAACCACAAAAAAAGAGAAGAATTACTCTTCTTGTACCTAAGTCGGCATTGTGCCTTTTGTATTAAATCCTGACGGAATTTCTGTGTTTCTTCGTCAATGTGAAGGTCCAAGAGATAGAGTGAATCAGCAGTAGTGCATCGGAATCTAGTACTGATCTCCCAGGAAACGCTCGAAGCAAACCACAAACAAAGAGACGATTTACTCTTCTTGTACTTAAGTCGGCATTGTGCATACTGTATTAAATCCCGACGCATTTTCTGTGTTTCATCATCAATGTGAAGGTCCAAGGGATAGAGTGAAGCTGCAGTAGTGGATCGGAATCTAATACAGATCTCTCAGGAAAGGCTCAAAGCAAAACAGAAACTATGAGAAGATTTACTCCTCATGTACCTAAGTCGGCATTTTGCCTTTTGTGTTAAATTCCGACGCCATTTCAGTGTTTCATCGTCAATGTGAAGGTCTAAGGGATAGAGTAAAGCTGCAGTAATGCATCGGAATCTAATACTGATCTCCCAGGAAACGCTCAAAGCAAACCACAGGCAATGAGAAGATTTACTCTTCTTGTACTTAAGTCGGTATTGTGCCTTTTGTATTAAATCCCGACGCAATTTCTGTGTTTCATCGTCAACGTGAAGGTCCAAGGGATAGTGTAAGGCTGCATTAGTACATCGAAATCTAATCCTTATCTCCCAGGAAACACTCAAAGCAAACCACAAACAATGAGAAAATTTACTCTTCTTGTACTTAAGACAGCATTGTGCCTTTTGTATGATATCCCGATTTAATTTCTGTGTTTCATCGTCACACTGAAGGTAGAAGGGATAGAGTGAAGCTGCAGTTGTGCATCGGAATCTAATACTGATCTCCAAGGAAACTCTCAAAACAGAAAACAAACAATGAGAAAATTTACTCTTCTTGTACTTGAGTCGGCATTGTGCCTTTCGTATTAAATCCCGAGCCAATTTTTGTTTTTCATCTTTAATGTGAGGGTCCAAGTGATTGAGGAAAGCTTCGGTACTGCATCGGAATCTAATACTTATCTCCCAGGAAACGCTCAAAGCAAACCTCAAACAATGAGAAGATTTACTCTTCTTGTACATAAGTCGGTATTGTGCCTTTTGTATTAAATCCCGACGCAATTTCTGTGTTTCATCGTCAATGTGAAGGTCTAAGGGATAAAGTATATCTGCAGTGATGCACCGGAATCTAATACTAATCTCCCAGGAAACGCTCGAAGCAAACCACAAACCATGAGAAGTACTTGAGTCCCCATTGTGCCTTTTGTATTAAATCCCGACCCAATTTCTGTGTTTCATCGTTAATGCTAAGGCCCAAGGTATAGAGGAATGCTTCAGTACTGCATCGGAATCTAAAACTTATCTCCCAGGAAACGCTCAAAGCAAACCACAAACAAAGAGAAGATTTACTCTTCTTGCACATAAGTCGGTACTGTGCCTTTTGTTTTCAATCCCGACGCAATTTCTGTGTTTCATCGTCAATGTGAAGGTCCAAGGGATAAAGTATATCAGCAGTAGCGCATCGGAGTCTAATACTGATCTCCCAGGAAACGCTCAAAGCAAACCACAAACAATTAGAAGATTTACTCTTCTTGTACTTAAGTCGGCATTGTGCCCTTTGTATTATATCCCGGCGCAATTTCTCTATTACATCGTCAATGTGAAGGTCCAAGGGATATTGTATATCTGCAGTAGTGCATCGCAATCTAATACTGATCTCCCAGGAAACGCTCGAAGCAAACCACAAACAATGAGAAGAGTTACTCTTCTTGTACTTAAGTCGCCATTGTGCCTTTTGTATTAAATCAGGACACTGTTTCTGTGTTTCATCGTCAATTTTAAGGTCCAAGGGATAGAGTGAAACTGCAGCAGTGCATCGGAATCTAATACTTACCTCCCAGGAAACGCTCAGAGAAACCACAAACAATGATAATATTTACTCTTCTTGGACGTAAGTCGGCATTGTGGCTTTTGTATTAAATCCCGACGCAATATCTGTCTTTCATTGCCAATATGAAGGTACTAGGGATAGAGTAAAGCTACATTAGTGCGTCGAAATCTAATACTTATCTTCCAGGAAACGCTCAAAGCAATCCACAAACAATGAGAAGATTTACTCTTCTTGTACTTAAGCCGGTATTGTGCCTTTTGTATGATATCCGACCTAATTTCTGTGTTTCATCGTCACGCTGAAGGTAGAAGGGATAGAGTGAAGCTGCAGTTGTGCATCGGAATCTAATACTGATCTCCCAGTAACGCTCAAAACAGAAAACAAACAATGATATAATTTACTCTTCTTGTACTTGTGTGGGCATTGTGCCTTTCGTATTAAATCCCGACCCAATTTCTGTGTTTCATCGTTAATGAGAAGCTACAAGGGATAGAGGAAAGCATCAGTACTGCATCGGAATCTTATACTTATCTCCCAGGAAACGCTCATAGCAAACCACAATCAATTAGAAGATTTTCTCTTCTTGTTCTTAAGTCGGTATTGTGCCTTTTGTATTAAATCCCGACGCAATTTCTGTGTTTCATCGTCAATGTGAAGGCCCAAGGGATGGAGTATATCTGCAGTGGTGCATCGGAATCTAATACTGATCTCCCAGAAATCGCTCGAAGCAAACCACAAACGATGAGAAAATTTACTCTTCTTGTACTTGAGTCCCCATTGTGCCTTTTGTATTAAATCCCGACCCAATATCTGTGTATCATCGTTAATGTGAAGGTCCAAAGGATAGAGAAAAGCTTCAGTACTGCATCGGAATCTAATACTTATCTACCAGGAAACGCTCAAAGCTAATCTGAAACAATGAGAAGATTTTCTAGTCTTGTACTTAAGTCGGCATTGTGCCTTTTTATTAAATCCCGAAGCAATTTCTGTGTCTCATCGTCAATGTGAAGGTCCAAGGGGTAGAGTAAAGATGCAGTAGTCCATCGGAATCTAATACTGATCTCCCAGGAAACGCTCAAAGCAAACCACAAACAATGAGGAGATTTACTCTTCTTGTACTTAAGTCGGCATTGTGCCTTTTGTATTAAATCCCGAATCAATTTCTGTGTGTCATCGTCCATGTGAAGGTCGAAGGGATAGAGTAAATCTGCAGTAGTGTATCTGAATCTAATACCGATCTCCCAGGACACGCTCAAAGCAAACCATATACAATGAGAAGATTTTCTCATCATGTACTTAAGTCGGCATTGTGTAATTTGTATTAAATCGCGACGCAATTTCTGTGTTTCATCGTCAGTGTGTAGGTCCAAGGGATACAGTTAAGTTGCAGTAGTGCATCAGAATCAAATACTGATTCCCCAGGAAACGCTCCAAGCAAACTACATACAATGGGTAGATTTACTCTTCTTGAACTTAAGTGGGCATTGTGCCTTTCGTATTAACTCCTGACGCAATTTCTGTTTTTCATCGTCAATGTCAAGGTTCAAGGGATAGAGTAAAGCTGCTGTAGCGCATCGGAATGAAATTGTGATCTCCCAGGAAACGTCAAAGCAAACCAAAAACAATTAGAAGATTTACTCTTCTTGTACTAAAGTCGGTATTGTGCCTTTTGTATTAAATCCCGACGCAATTTCTGTTTTTCATCGTCAGTATTAATATCCAAGGGATAGAGTAAATCTGCAGTAGTGAATTGGAATCGAATACTAATCTCCCAGGAAACGCTCAAAATGAACGACAAACAATGAAAACATTTACTCTTCTGGTACTTAAGTCGGCATTGCGCCTTTTGTATTAAATCCCGACGCTGTTTCTGTGTTTCATCGTCAGTGTGAAGTCCAAGGGATGGAGTAAAGATGCAGTAGTGCATCGGTATCTAACACTGATCTCCCAGGAAACGCTCAAAGCAAACCACAAACAAAAAGAAGATTTACTCTTCTTGTACTTAAGTCGGCATTGTGCATTTTGTATTAAATCCCGAATCAATTTCTGTACTTCATGGTCCATGTGAAGGTCGAAGGGATAGAGTAAATCTGCAGTAGTGCATCGGAATCTAATACTGATCTCCCAGGACACACTCAAAGCAAACCATATACAATGAGAAGATTTACTCCTCTTGTACTTAATTCGGCATTGTGCCTTTTGTATTAAATCCGGACGCAATTTCTGTGTTTCATCGTCAGTGTGAAGCTCCAAGAGATAGAGTAAAGCCGCAGTTGTGCATCAGAATCAAATACTGATTCCCCAGGAAACGCTCCAAGCAAACCACAAACAATGGGTTGATTTACTCTTCTTGAACTTAAATCGGCATTGTGCCTTTTGTATAAAATGCAGACGCAATTTCTGTTTTTCATCGTCAATGTGAAGTTGCAAGTGATAGAGTACAGCTGCAGTAGTGAATCGGAATCGAATTCTGATATCCCTGGAAACATCAAAGCAAACCACAAACAATGAGAAGATTTACTCTTCTTGTACTAAAGTCGGCATTGTGCCTTTTGTATTAAATCCCGACGCAATTTCTGTGTTTCATCGTCAGTATGAATATCCAAGGGAAAGAGTAAACATGCAGTAGTGTATTGGAATCTAATACTGATCTCCCAGGAAACGCTCAAAATAAACGACAAACCACGAGAAGATTTACTCTTCTGGTGCTTAAGTCGGCATTGCGCCTTTTGTATTAAATCCCTACGCTATTTCTGTATTTCTTCGACAGTGTGAATTCCAAGGGATAGAGTAAAGATGCAGTAGTGCATCGGAATCTAATACTGATCTCCCAGGAAACGCTCAAAGCAAACCACAAAGAATGAGAAGATTTACTCCTCTTGTACTTAAGTCGGCATTGTGCCTTTTGTATTAAATCCCGACGCAATTTCTGTGTTTCATAGTCAGTGTGTAGGTCCAAGGGATAGAGTAAAGTTGCAGTAGTGGATCAGAATCTAATACTGATTCCCCAGGAAACGCTCCAAGCAAACCACAAACAATGGGTAGATTTACTCTTCTTGAACTGAAGTCGGCATTGTGCTTTTTGTAATAAATCCTGACGCAAATTCTGTTTTTCATCGTCAATGTGAAGTTGCAAGGGATAGAGTAAAGCTGCAGCAGTCAATCGGAATCAAATTCTGATCTCCCTGGAAACGTCAAAGCAAACCACTAACAATTAGAAGAGTTACTCTTCTTGTACTGCAGTCGGCATTGTGCCTTTTGTATTAAATCCCGACGCAATTTCTGTGTTTCATCGTCAGTATGAATATCCAAGGGAAAGAGTAAACATGCAGTAGTGTGTTGGAATCTAATACTGATCTCCTAGGAAACGCTCAAAATAAACGACAAACAATGAGGGGATTTACTCTTCTGCTGCTTAAGTCGGCATTGCGCCTTTTGTGTTAAATCCCTACGCTATTTCTGTGTTTCATCGTCAGTGTGAAGTCCAAGGGATGGAGTAAAGCGGCAGTAGTGCATCGGAATCTAATACTTATTTCCCAGGAACCGCTCAAACCACACCACAAACAATGAGAAGATTTACTCTTCTTGTACGTAAGTCTGCATTGTGCATTTGGTATTAAATCCCGATATAATTTCTGTTTTTCATCGTCAATGTGAAGGTCCAAGGAATAGAATAAAGCTGCAGTAGCGCATTGGAATCTAATACTGATCGCCATGGAAACGCGCAAAGCAAACCACAAATTATGAGAAGATTTATTCTTTTTTTACTTAAGTCGGCATTGTACCTTTTGTATTAAATCCCGGCGCAATATCTGTGTTTCATCGTCCTTGTCAAGGTCCAAGGGATAGAGTAAAGCTGCAGTACTGCATCGAAATCTAATACTGATGTCCCAGGAAACGCTCAAAGCAAACCAGAAACCATGAGAAGATTTACTTTTCTTGTACTTAAGACGGCATTGTGCCTTTTCTATTAAATCCCGGCGCAATTTCTGTGTTTCATCGTCAATGTGAAGGTCCAAGGGATAGAGTACAGCTGTAGTAGTGCATCGGAATCTAGTACTGATCTCCCAGGAATCGCTCAAAGCATACCACAAACAATGATAAGACTTACTCTTCTTGTACTTAATTTGGCAATTTGCCTTTGGTATTATATCCCGATATAATTTCTGTTATTTATTGTCAATGTGAAGGTCCAAGGGATAGATAAAGCTGCAGTAGTGCAACGGAATCTAATACTGATTTCCCTGGAAACGCTCAAATCAAACCACAAACAATGAGAGCATTTACTCTTCTTGTACGTAAGCCGGCATTGTGCCTTTTGCATTATTTCACGACGTTATATAAGTGTTTCATCGTCAATGTGAAGGTTTAAGGGCAACAGTAAAGCTGCAGTAGTGCATCGGAACCTAATACGTATCTCCCAGGAAATGCCCAAACCAAATCACAAACATTGACAAAATTTACTCTTCTTGTACTTATGTCAGCATTGTGCCATTTGTATCTAATACCTACGTTATTTCTGTGTTTCATCGTCAATGTGAAGGTCCAATTGATAGAGTGTAGCTGCAGTAGTACATCGGAATCTAATACTGATCATTTAGGAAACGCTCAGAGGAAACCACAAACAATGAGGAGATTTACTCTTCTTCTACTTATGTCAGCATTGCGCCTTTTGTATTAAATGCCGACGCAATTTCTATGTTTCATCATCAATTTGATGGTCCAAGGGATGGAGCAATGCTGCAGTAGTGCATCGGGTTGTAATACTGATCTCCCAGGAAACGCTCAAAGCAAACCACAAACAATGAGGAGATTTACTCTTCTTGTACTTAAGGCAGCATTGTGCCTTTTGTATTAAATGCCGACGCAATTTCTATGTTTCATCATCTATTTGATGGTCCAATGGATAGAGTAAACCTGCAGTAGTGCATTCGAATCTAATACTGTTCTCCCAGGAAACGCTCAAAGCAATGCACAAACAATGTGAAGATTTACTCTTTTTGTACTTAAGCTGGCATTGTGCCTTTTGTATAAGATCCGGACGCAATTTCTGTGTTTCATCGTCAATGTGAAAGTCCAAGGGATAGAGTAAAGCTGCAGTAGTGCATCGGAATCTAATACTGATCTCCCACGAAACGCTCAAATCAAACCACAAACAATGAGAAGATTTACTCTTCTTGTACGTAAGTCAGCAGTGTGCCTATTTAATAAATCCCGACGCAATCTCCGTGTTTCGTCGTCAATGTGAAGGTCCAATGGATAGAGTAAACCTGCAGTAGTGCATTGAAATCTAATACTGATCTCCCAGGAAACGCTCAAAGCAAACCACAAACAATGAGGAGATTTACTCTTCTTGTACTTAAGCATTGTGCATTTGGTATTAAATCCCGATATAATTTCTGTTTTTCATCGTCAATGTGAAGGTCCAAGGGATACAATAAAGCTGCAGTAGCGCATCGGAATCTAATACTGATCGCCAAGGAAACGCGCAAAGCAAACCACAACAATGAGATGATTTACTCTTCCTGTACTTAAGCTGCATTGTACCTTTTGAAATAAATCCCGACGCAATTTCTGTGTTTCATCGTCAATGTAAAGGTCCAAGGGATAGAGTAAAGCTGCAGTAGTGCATCGAAATCTAACACTGATCTCCCAGGAAACGCTCAAAGCAAACCAGAAACCATAAGAAGATTTACTCTTCTTATACTTAAGTCGGCATTGTGCCTTTTCAATTATATCCCGTCGCAATTTCTGTGTTTCATCGTCAATGTGAAGGTCCAAGGGATAGAGTACAGCTGTAGTAGTGCATCGGAATCTAGTACTGATCTCCCAGGAAACGCTCAAAGCATACCCCAAACAATGAGAAGACTTACTCTTCTTGTACTTAAGGCGGCATTGTGCCTTTTGTATTAAATGCCGAATCAATTTCTGTGTTTCATCGTCCATGTGAAGTATGAAGGGATAGAGTAAATGTACTTATGTCGGCATTGTGCCGCTTGTATGAAAACCCTACGCAATTTGTGTGTTTCATCGCCAATGTGAAGGTCCAAGCGATAGAGTAAAGCTGCAGTAGTGCATTGGAATCTAATTCTGATCTCCCAGGAAACGCACAAAGCAAACCTGAAACCATGAGAAGATTTACTCTTCTTGTACTTAAGTCTGCATTGTGCACCTTGTATTAAATCCCGACGCAATTTCTATGTTTCATCGTCAATGTGAAGGAGCAAGGGATAGAGTATAGCTGCAGTAGCGCATCCAAATGAAATTCTGATCTCCCAGGAAACGTCAAAGCAAACCACAAACAATGAGAAGATTTACTCTTCTTGTACTTAAGTCGGCATTGTGCATTTTGTAATAAATGCCGATATAATTTCTGTGTTTCATCGTCAATGTGAAGGTCCAAGGGATAGAATAAAGCTGCAGTAGCGCATCGGAATCTAATACTGATCGCCAAGGAAACGCGCAATGCAAACCACAAACAATGAGAAGATTTATTCTTTTTGTACTTAAGTCGGCATTGTACCTTTTGTATTAAATCCCGACGCAATTTCTGTGTTTCATCGTCAATGTCAAGGTCCAAGAGATAGAGTAAAGCTGCAGTGGTGCATCGGAATCAAATACAGATCTCCCAGGAAATGCTCAAAGCAGACGACAATGAGATGATTTACTCTTCTTGTACTTAAGCTGCATTGTACATTATGAAATAAATCCCGACGTAAATTCTGTGTTTCATAGTCAATGTAAAGGTCCAAGGGATAGAGTAAAGCTGCAGTAGAGCATCGAAATCTAACACTGATCTCCCAGGAAACGCTCAAAGCAAACCAGAAACCATGAGAGGGTTTACTCTTCTTGTACTTAAGTCGGCATTGTGCCTTTTCTATTAAATCCCGACGCAATTTCTGTGTTTCATCGTCAATGTGAAGGTCCAAGGGATAGAGTACAGCTGTAGTAGTGCATCGGAATCTAGTACTGATCTCCCAGGAAACGCGCAAACATACCACAAACAATGAGAAGACTTACTCTTCTTGTACTTAAGTCGGTATTGTGTATTTTGTATTAAATCGCGACGCTATATCTGTGTTTCATCGTCGATGTGAAGGTCCAAGGGATAGAGTAAAGCTGCACTAGTGCATCGGAATCTAACACTGATCTCCCAGGAAACGCTCAAAGCAAACCAGAAACAATGAGAAGATATACTCTTCTTGTACTTATGTCGGCATTGTGCCGCTTGTATGAAATCCCAACGTAATTTGTGTGTTTCATCATAAATGTGAAGGTGCAAGGGATAGAGTAAAGCTGCAGTAGCGCATCGGAATGAAATTCTGATCTCCCAGGAAACGTCAAAGCAAACCACAAACAATGAGAAGATTTACTCTTCTTGTACTAAAGTCGGCATTGTGCCTTTTGTAATAAATGCCGACGCAATTCCTGTTTTTGATCGTCAGTATGAGTATCCAAGGGATAGAGTAAACCTGCAGTAGGGAATTGAAATCTAATACTGATCTTCCAGGAAACGCTCAAAGCATACCACAAACAATGAGATAACTTACTCTTCTTGTACTTAAGTCGGCATTGTGCCTTTTGTATTAAATCCCAAATCAATTTCTGTGCTTCATCGTCCATGTAAAGGTCGAAGGGATAGAGTTAAGTTGCAGTAGTGGATCAGAATCTAATACTGATTCCCCAGGAAACGCTCCAAGCAAACCACAAACAATGTTTAGATTTACTCTTCTTGAACTTTAGTCGGCATTGTGCCTTTTGTATTGAATCCTGACGCAAAGTCTGGTCTTCATCGTCAATGTGAAGGTGCAGGGGATAGAGTAAAGCTGCAGTTGTGAATCGGAATCAAATTCTGATTTCCCTGGAAACGTCAAAGCAAACCACAAAGAATGAGAAGATTTGCTCTCGTTTTAGTTAAGTCGACATTGTACCTTTTGTATTAAATCCCGACGCAATTTCTGTGTTTCAGCGTCAATGTAAAAGCCCGAGGGATAGAGTAAAGCTGCAGTAGTGCATCGGAATCAAATACTGATCCCCAGGAAACGAACAAAGCAAATCAGAAACAATGAGAAGATTTACTCTTCTTGTACTTAAGTCGGCATTGTGCCTTTTGCATTAAATCACGACGCTATATTTGTGTTTCAGCGTCAATGTGAAGGTTCAAGGGCAACATTTAAGCTGCAGTAGTGCATCGGAAACTAATACTTTTCTCCCAGGAAACACCCAAACCAAACCACAAACATTGACAAAATTTACTCTTCTTGTACTTACGTCGGCATTGTGCCATTTGTATCAAATCCCGACGCAATTTCTGTGTTTCATCGTCAATGTGAAGGTCCAAGGGATAGAGTGTAGCTGCTGTAGTGCATCGGAATCTAATACTGATCTTTTAGGAAACGCTCAAAGGAAACCACAAACAATGAGAAGATTTACTCTTCTTCTACTTATGTCGGCATTGCGCCTTCTGTATTAAATGCCGACGCAATTTCTATGTTTCTTCATCAATTTGATGGTCCTAGGGGAGGAGCAAAGCTGCAGTAGTGCATCGGATTGTAATACTGATCTCCCAGGAAACGCGCAAAGCAAATCAGAAATAATGAGTAGATTTACTCTTCTTGATTTTAAGTCGGCATTGCGCCTTTTGTATTAAATCCTGACGCAAACTCTGTTTTTCATCGTCAATGTGAAGGTGCCAGGGATAGAGTAAAGCTGCAGTACTGAATCGGAATCAAATTATGATCTCCCTGAAAACGTCAAATTTCCTACGGATAGAGTAAACATACAGTAGTGTATTGGAATCTACTACTGATCTCCCAGGAAACGCTCAAATTAAACCACAAACAATAAGAAGATTTACTCTTCTTGTACTTAAGTCGGCATTTTGCCTTTGGAATGTTTTCCCGATATAATTTCTGTTTTTCATGGACAATGTGAAGTTCCAAGGGATAGAATAAAGCTGCAGTAGTGCATCGGAATCTAATACTGATCGCCAAGGAAACGCGCAAAGCAAACCTCAAACAATGAGAAGATTTATTCTTTTTGTACTTAAGTCTGCATTGTGTCTTTTGTATTAATTCCCAAATCAATTTCTGTGTTTCGTCGACCATGTGAAGGTCCGTGCGATAGAGTAAAGCTGCAGAAATGCATCGGAATCTAATACTGATCTCTCAGGAAACGCTCAAAGCAAATCAGAAACAATGAGAAGATTTACTCTTCTTGTACTTGAGTCGGCATTGTGCCTTTTGTATTTAATCCCGACGCAATTTCTGTTTATCATCGTCAGTATGAATATCCAAGGGATAGAGTAAACATGCAGTAGCGTATTGGAATCTAATACTGATCTCCCAGGAAACGCTCAAAGCAAACTACAAACAATGAGAAGATTTACTCTTCTTGTACTTAAGTCGGCATTGTGCCTTTTGTATTAAATTCCGACGCAATTTCTGTGTTTCATCCTCAGTATGAATATCCAAGGGATAGAGTAATCATGCAGTAGTGTATTGGAATCTAATACTGATCTCCCAGGAAACGCTCAAATTAAACCACAAACAATGAGTGGATTTACTCTTCTGGTACTTAAGTCGGCATTGTGCCTTTTGTATTAAATCCCTACGCTATTTCTGTGTTTCATCGTCAATGTGAAGGTTTAAGGGCAACAGTAAAGCTGCAGTAGTGCATCGGAACCTAATACGTATCTCCCAGGAAATGCCCAAACCAAATCACAAACATTGACAAAATTTACTCTTCTTGTACTTATGTCAGCATTGTGCCATTTGTATCTAATACCGACGTTAATTCTGTGTTTCATCGTCAATGTGAAGGCCCAATTGATAGAGTGTAGCTGCAGTAGTACATCGGAATCTAATACTGATCATTTAGGAAACGCTCAGAGGAAACCACAAACAATGAGGAGATTGACTCTTCTTCTACTTACGTCGGCATTGCGCCTTTTGTATTAAATGCCGACTCAATTTCTATGTTTCATCATCAATTTGATGGTCCAAGGGATGGAGCAATGCTGCAGTAGTGCATCGGGTTGTAATACTGATCTCCCAGGAAACGCTCAAAGCAAACCACAAACAATGAGGAGATTTACTCTTCTTGTACTTAAGGCAGCATTGTGCCTTTTGTATTAAATGCCGACGCAATTTCTATGTTTCATCATCTATTTGATGGTCCAATGGATAGAGTAAACCTGCAGTAGTGCATTCGAACCTAATACTGTTCTCCCAGGAAACGCTCAAAGCAATGCACAAACAATGAGAAGATTTACTCTTCTTGTACTTAAGCTGGCATTGTGCCTTTTGTATAAGATCCGGACGCAATTTCTGTGTTTCATCGTCAATGTGAAGGTCCAAGGGATAGAGTAAAGCTGCAGTAGTGCATCGGAATCTAATACTGATCTCCCACGAAACGCTCAAATCAAACCACAAACAATGAGAAGATTTACTCTTCTTGTACGTAAGTCAGCAGTGTGCCTATTTAACAAATCCCGACGCAATCTCCGTGTTTCGTCGTCAATGTGAAGGTCCAATGGATAGAGTAAACCTGCAGTAGTGCATTGAAATCTAATACTGATCTCCCAGGAAACGCTCAAAGCAAACCACAAATAGTGAGGAGATTTACTCTTCTTGTACTTAAGCATTGTGCATTTGGTATTAAATCCCGATATAATTTCTGTTTTTCATCGTCAATGTGAAGGTCCAAGGGATACAATAAAGCTGCAGTAGCGCATCGGAATCTAATACTGATCGCCAAGGAAACGCGCAAAGCAAACCACAGCAATGAGATGATTTACTCTTCCTGTACTTAAGCTGCATTGTACCTTTTGAAATAAATCCCGACGCAATTTCTGTGTTTCATCGTCAATGTAAAGGTCCAAGGCATAGAGTAAAGCTGCAGTAGTGCATCGAAATCTAACACTGATACCCCAGGAAACGCTCAAAGCAAACCAAAAACCATAAGAAGATTTACTCTTCTTATACTTAAGTCGGCATTGTGCCTTTCCAATTATATCCCGTCGCAATTTCTGTGTTTCATCGTCAATGTGAAGGTCCAAGGGATAGAGTACTGCTGTAGTAGTGCATCGGAATCTAGTACTGATCTCCCAGGAAACGCGCAAAGCATACCCCAAACAATGAGAAGACTTACTCTTCTTGTACTTAAGGCGGCATTGTGCCTTTTGTATTAAATGTCGAATCAATTTCTGTGTTTCATCGTCCATGTGAAGTATGAAGGGATAGAGTAAATGAACTTAAGTCGCATTGTGCCGCTTGTATGAAAACCCAACGCAATTTGTGTGTTTCATCGCCAATGTGAAGCTCCAAGCGATAGAGTAAAGCGGCAGTAGTGCATCGGAATCTAATACTGATCTCCCAGGAAACGCTCAAAGCAAACCACAAAGAATGAGAAGATTTACTCCTCTTGTACTTAAGTCGGCATTGTGCCTTTTGTATTAAATCCCGACGCAATTTCTGTGTTTCATAGTCAGTGTGTAGGTCCAAGGGATAGAGTAAAGTTGCAGTAGTGGATCAGAATCTAATACTGATTCCCCAGGAAACGCTCCAAGCAAACCACAAACAATGGGTAGATTTACTCTTCTTGAACTGAAGTCGGCATTGTGCTTTTTGTAATAAATCCTGACGCAAATTCTGTTTTTCATCGTCAATGTGAAGTTGCAAGGGATAGAGTAAAGCTGCAGCAGTCAATCGGAATCAAATTCTGATCTCCCTGGAAACGTCAAAGCAAACCACTAACAATTAGAAGAGTTACTCTTCTTGTACTGCAGTCGGCATTGTGCCTTTTGTATTAAATCCCGACGCAATTTCTGTGTTTCATCGTCAGTATGAATATCCAAGGGAAAGAGTAAACATGCAGTAGTGTGTTGGAATCTAATACTGATCTCCTAGGAAACGCTCAAAATAAACGACAAACAATGAGGGGATTTACTCTTCTGCTGCTTAAGTCGGCATTGCGCCTTTTGTGTTAAATCCCTACGCTATTTCTGTGTTTCATCGTCAGTGTGAAGTCCAAGGGATGGAGTAAAGCGGCAGTAGTGCATCGGAATCTAATACTTATTTCCCAGGAACCGCTCAAACCACACCACAAACAATGAGAAGATTTACTCTTCTTGTACGTAAGTCTGCATTGTGCATTTGGTATTAAATCCCGATATAATTTCTGTTTTTCATCGTCAATGTGAAGGTCCAAGGAATAGAATAAAGCTGCAGTAGCGCATTGGAATCTAATACTGATCGCCATGGAAACGCGCAAAGCAAACCACAAATTATGAGAAGATTTATTCTTTTTTTACTTAAGTCGGCATTGTACCTTTTGTATTAAATCCCGGCGCAATATCTGTGTTTCATCATCCTTGTCAAGGTCCAAGGGATAGAGTAAAGCTGCAGTACTGCATCGAAATCTAATACTGATGTCCCAGGAAACGCTCAAAGCAAACCAGAAACCATGAGAAGATTTACTTTTCTTGTACTTAAGTCGGCATTGTGCCTTTTCTATTAAATCCCGGCGCAATTTCTGTGTTTCATCGTCAATGTGAAGGTCCAAGGGATAGAGTACAGCTGTAGTAGTGCATCGGAATCTAGTACTGATCTCCCAGGAAACGCTCAAAGCATACCACAAACAATGATAAGACTTACTCTTCTTGTACTTAATTTGGCAATTTGCCTTTGGTATTATATCCCGATATAATTTCTGTCATTTATTGTCAATGTGAAGGTCCAAGGGATAGATAAAGCTGCAGTAGTGCAACGGAATCTAATACTGATTTCCCTGGAAACGCTCAAATCAAACCACAAACAATGAGAGCATTTACTCTTCTTGTACGTAAGCCGGCATTGTGCCTTTTGCATTATTTCACGACGTTATATAAGTGTTTCATCGTCAATGTGAAGGTTTAAGGGCAACAGTAAAGCTGCAGTAGTGCATCGGAACCTAATACTTATCTCCCAGGAAATGCCCAAACCAAATCACAAACATTGACAAAATTTACTCTTCTTGTACTTATGTCAGCATTGTGCCATTTGTATCTAATACCTACGTTATTTCTGTGTTTCATCGTCAATGTGAAGGTCCAATTGATAGAGTGTAGCTGCAGTAGTACATCGGAATCTAATACTGATCATTTAGGAAACGCTCAGAGGAAACCACAAACAATGAGGAGATTTACTCTTCTTCTACTTATGTCAGCATTGCGCCTTTTGTATTAAATGCCGACGCAATTTCTATGTTTCATCATCAATTTGATGGTCCAAGGGATGGAGCAATGCTGCAGTAGTGCATCGGGTTGTAATACTGATCTCCCAGGAAACGCTCAAAGCAAACCACAAACAATGAGGAGATTTACTCTTCTTGTACTTAAGGCAGCATTGTGCCTTTTGTATTAAATGCCGACGCAATTTCTATGTTTCATCATCTATTTGATGGTCCAATGGATAGAGTAAACCTGCAGTAGTGCATTCGAATCTAATACTGTTCTCCCAGGAAACGCTCAAAGCAATGCACAAACAATGTGAAGATTTACTCTTTTTGTACTTAAGCTGGCATTGTGCCTTTTGTATAAGATCCGGACGCAATTTCTGTGTTTCATCGTCAATGTGAAAGTCCAAGGGATAGAGTAAAGCTGCAGTAGTGCATCGGAATCTAATACTGATCTCCCACGAAACGCTCAAATCAAACCACAAACAATGAGAAGATTTACTCTTCTTGTACGTAAGTCAGCAGTGTGCCTATTTAATAAATCCCGACGCAATCTCCGTGTTTCGTCGTCAATGTGAAGGTCCAATGGATAGAGTAAACCTGCAGTAGTGCATTGAAATCTAATACTGATCTCCCAGGAAACGCTCAAAGCAAACCACAAACAATGAGGAGATTTACTCTTCTTGTACTTAAGCATTGTGCATTTGGTATTAAATCCCGATATAATTTCTGTTTTTCATCGTCAATGTGAAGGTCCAAGGGATACAATAAAGCTGCAGTAGCGCATCGGAATCTAATACTGATCGCCAAGGAAACGCGCAAAGCAAACCACAACAATGAGATGATTTACTCTTCCTGTACTTAAGCTGCATTGTACCTTTTGAAATAAATCCCGACGCAATTTCTGTGTTTCATCGTCAATGTAAAGGTCCAAGGGATAGAGTAAAGCTGCAGTAGTGCATCGAAATCTAACACTGATCTCCCAGGAAACGCTCAAAGCAAACCAGAAACCATAAGAAGATTTACTCTTCTTATACTTAAGTCGGCATTGTGCCTTTTCAATTATATCCCGTCGCAATTTCTGTGTTTCATCGTCAATGTGAAGGTCCAAGGGATAGAGTACAGCTGTAGTAGTGCATCGGAATCTAGTACTGATCTCCCAGGAAACGCTCAAAGCATACCCCAAACAATAAGAAGACTTACTCTTCTTGTACTTAAGGCGGCATTGTGCCTTTTGTATTAAATGCCGAATCAATTTCTGTGTTTCATCGTCCATGTGAAGTATGAAGGGATAGAGTAAATGTACTTATGTCGGCATTGTGCCGCTTGTATGAAAACCCTACGCAATTTGTGTGTTTCATCGCCAATGTGAAGGTCCAAGCGATAGAGTAAAGCTGCAGTAGTGCATTGGAATCTAATTCTGATCTCCCAGGAAACGCACAAAGCAAACCTGATACCATGAGAAGATTTACTCTTCTTGTACTTAAGTCTGCATTGTGCACCTTGTATTAAATCCCGACGCAATTTCTATGTTTCATCGTCAATGTGAAGGAGCAAGGGATAGAGTATAGCTGCAGTAGCGCATCCAAATGAAATTCTGATCTCCCAGGAAACGTCAAAGCAAACCACAAACAATGAGAAGAATTACTCTTCTTGTACTTAAGTCGGCATTGTGCATTTTGTAATAAATGCCGATATAATTTCTGTGTTTCATCGTCAATGTGAAGGTCCAAGGGATAGAATAAAGCTGCAGTAGCGCATCGGAATCTAATACTGATCGCCAAGGAAACGCGCAATGCAAACCACAAACAATGAGAAGATTTATTCTTTTTGTACTTAAGTCGGCATTGTACCTTTTGTATTAAATCCCGACGCAATTTCTGTGTTTCATCGTCAATGTCAAGGTCCAAGAGATAGAGTAAAGCTGCAGTGGTGCATCGGAATCAAATACAGATCTCCCAGGAAACGCTCAAAGCAGACGACAATGAGATGATTTACTCTTCTTGTACTTAAGCTGCATTGTACATTATGAAATAAATCCCGACGTAAATTCTGTGTTTCATCGTCAATGTAAAGGTCCAAGGGATAGAGTAAAGCTGCAGTAGAGCATCGAAATCTAACACTGATCTCCCAGGAAACGCTCAAAGCAAACCAGAAACAATGAGAGGGTTTACTCTTCTTGTACTTAAGTCGGCATTGTGCCTTTTCTATTAAATCCCGGCGCAATTTCTGTGTTTCATCGTCAATGTGAAGGTCCAAGGGATAGAGTACAGCTGTAGTAGTGCATCGGAATCTAGTACTGATCTCCCAGGAAACGCGCAAACATACCCCAAACAATGAGAAGACTTACTCTTCTTGTACTTAAGTCGGTATTGTGTATTTTGTATTAAATCGCGACGCTATATCTGTGTTTCATCGTCGATGTGAAGGTCCAAGGGATAGAGTAAAGCTGCACTAGTGCATCGGAATCTAACACTGATCTCCCAGGAAACGCTCAAAGCAAACCAGAAACAATGAGAAGATATACTCTTCTTGTACTTATGTCGGCATTGTGCCGCTTGTATGAAATCCCAACGTAATTTGTGTGTTTCATCGTAAATGTGAAGGTGCAAGGGATAGAGTAAAGCTGCAGTAGCGCATCGGAATGAAATTCTGATCTCCCAGGAAACGTCAAAGCAAACCACAAACAATGAGAAGATTTACTCTTCTTGTACTAAAGTCGGCATTGTGCCTTTTGTAATAAATGCCGACGCAATTCCTGTTTTTGATCGTCAGTATGAGTATCCAAGGGATAGAGTAAACCTGCAGTAGGGAATTGAAATCTAATACTGATCTACCAGGAAACGCTCAAAGCATACCACAAACAATGAGATAACTTACTCTTCTTGTACTTAAGTCGGCATTGTGCCTTTTGTATTAAATCCCAAATCAATTTCTGTGCTTCATCGTCCATGTAAAGGTCGAAGGGATAGAGTTAAGTTGCAGTAGTGGATCAGAATCTAATACTGATTCCCCAGGAAACGCTCCAAGCAAACCACAAACAATGTTTAGATTTACTCTTCTTGAACTTTAGTCGGCATTGTGCCTTTTGTATTGAATCCTGACGCAAAGTCTGGTCTTCATCGTCAATGTGAAGGTGCAGGGGATAGAGTAAAGCTGCAGTTGTGAATCGGAATCAAATTCTGATTTCCCTGGAAACGTCAAAGCAAACCACAAAGAATGAGAAGATTTGCTCTCGTTTTAGTTAAGTCGACATTGTACCTTTTGTATTAAATCCCGACGCAATTTCTGTGTTTCAGCGTCAATGTAAAAGCCCGAGGGATAGAGTAAAGCTGCAGTAGTGCATCGGAATCAAATACTGATCCCCAGGAAACGAACAAAGCAAATCAGAAACAATGAGAAGATTTACTCTTCTTGTACTTAAGTCGGCATTGTGCCTTTTGCATTAAATCACGACGCTATATTTGTGTTTCAGCGTCAATGTGAAGGTTCAAGGGCAACATTTAAGCTGCAGTAGTGCATCGGAAACTAATACTTTTCTCCCAGGAAACACCCAAACCAAACCACAAACATTGACAAAATTTACTCTTCTTGTACTTACGTCGGCATTGTGCCATTTGTATCAAATCCCGACGCAATTTCTGTGTTTCATCGTCAATGTGAAGGTCCAAGGGATAGAGTGTAGCTGCTGTAGTGCATCGGAATCTAATACTGATCTTTTAGGAAACGCTCAAAGGAAACCACAAACAATGAGAAGATTTACTCTTCTTCTACTTATGTCGGCATTGCGCCTTCTGTATTAAATGCCGACGCAATTTCTATGTTTCTTCATCAATTTGATGGTCCTAGGGGAGGAGCAAAGCTGCAGTAGTGCATCGGATTGTAATACTGATCTCCCAGGAAACGCGCAAAGCAAATCAGAAATAATGAGTAGATTTACTCTTCTTGATTTTAAGTCGGCATTGCGCCTTTTGTATTAAATCCTGACGCAAACTCTGTTTTTCATCGTCAATGTGAAGGTGCCAGGGATAGAGTAAAGCTGCAGTACTGAATCGGAATCAAATTATGATCTCCCTGAAAACGTCAAATTTCCTACGGATAGAGTAAACATACAGTAGTGTATTGGAATCTACTACTGATCTCCCAGGAAACGCTCAAATTAAACCACAAACAATAAGAAGATTTACTCTTCTTGTACTTAAGTCGGCATTTTGCCTTTGGAATGTTTTCCCGATATAATTTCTGTTTTTCATGGACAATGTGAAGTTCCAAGGGATAGAATAAAGCTGCAGTAGTGCATCGGCATCTAATACTGATCGCCAAGGAAACGCGCAAAGCAAACCTCAAACAATGAGAAGATTTATTCTTTTTGTACTTAAGTCTGCATTGTGTCTTTTGTATTAATTCCCAAATCAATTTCTGTGTTTCGTCGACCATGTGAAGGTCCGTGCGATAGAGTAAAGCTGCAGAAATGCATCGGAATCTAATACTGATCTCTCAGGAAACGCTCAAAGCAAATCAGAAACAATGAGAAGATTTACTCTTCTTGTACTTGAGTCGGCATTGTGCCTTTTGTATTTAATCCCGACGCAATTTCTGTTTATCATCGTCAGTATGAATATCCAAGGGATAGAGTAAACATGCAGTAGCGTATTGGAATCTAATACTGATCTCCCAGGAAACGCTCAAAGCAAACTACAAACAATGAGAAGATTTACTCTTCTTGTACTTAAGTCGGCATTGTGCCTTTTGTATTAAATTCCGACGCAATTTCTGTGTTTCATCCTCAGTATGAATATCCAAGGGATAGAGTAATCATGCAGTAGTGTATTGGAATCTAATACTGATCTCCCAGGAAACGCTCAAATTAAACCACAAACAATGAGTGGATTTACTCTTCTGGTACTTAAGTCGGCATTGTGCCTTTTGTATTAAATCCCTACGCTATTTCTGTGTTTCATCGTCAATGTGAAGGTTTAAGGGCAACAGTAAAGCTGCAGTAGTGCATCGGAACCTAATACGTATGTCCCAGGAAATGCCCAAACCAAATCACAAACATTGACAAAATTTACTCTTCTTGTACTTATGTCAGCATTGTGCCATTTGTATCTAATACCGACGTTAATTCTGTGTTTCATCGTCAATGTGAAGGCCCAATTGATAGAGTGTAGCTGCAGTAGTACATCGGAATCTAATACTGATCATTTAGGAAACGCTCAGAGGAAACCACAAACAATGAGGAGATTTACTCTTCTTCTACTTACGTCGGCATTGCGCCTTTTGTATTAAATGCCGACTCAATTTCTATGTTTCATCATCAATTTGATGGTCCAAGGGATGGAGCAATGCTGCAGTAGTGCATCGGGTTGTAATACTGATCTCCCAGGAAACGCTCAAAGCAAACCACAAACAATGAGGAGATTTACTCTTCTTGTACTTAAGGCAGCATTGTGCCTTTTGTATTAAATGCCGACGCAATTTCTATGTTTCATCATCTATTTGATGGTCCAATGGATAGAGTAAACCTGCAGTAGTGCATTCGAACCTAATACTGTTCTCCCAGGAAACGCTCAAAGCAATGCACAAACAATGAGAAGATTTACTCTTCTTGTACTTAAGCTGGCATTGTGCCTTTTGTATAAGATCCGGACGCAATTTCTGTGTTTCATCGTCAATGTGAAGGTCCAAGGGATAGAGTAAAGCTGCAGTAGTGCATCGGAATCTAATACTGATCTCCCACGAAACGCTCAAATCAAACCACAAACAATGAGAAGATTTACTCTTCTTGTACGTAAGTCAGCAGTGTGCCTATTTAACAAATCCCGACGCAATCTCCGTGTTTCGTCGTCAATGTGAAGGTCCAATGGATAGAGTAAACCTGCAGTAGTGCATTGAAATCTAATACTGATCTCCCAGGAAACGCTCAAAGCAAACCACAAATAGTGAGGAGATTTACTCTTCTTGTACTTAAGCATTGTGCATTTGGTATTAAATCCCGATATAATTTCTGTTTTTCATCGTCAATGTGAAGGTCCAAGGGATACAATAAAGCTGCAGTAGCGCATCGGAATCTAATACTGATCGCCAAGGAAACGCGCAAAGCAAACCACAACAATGAGATGATTTACTCTTCCTGTACTTAAGCTGCATTGTACCTTTTGAAATAAATCCCGACGCAATTTCTGTGTTTCATCGTCAATGTAAAGGTCCAAGGCATAGAGTAAAGCTGCAGTAGTGCATCGAAATCTAACACTGATATCCCAGGAAACGCTCAAAGCAAACCAGAAACCATAAGAAGATTTACTCTTCTTATACTTAAGTCGGCATTGTGCCTTTCCAATTATATCCCGTCGCAATTTCTGTGTTTCATCGTTAATGTGAAGGTCCAAGGGATAGAGTACTGCTGTAGTAGTGCATCGGAATCTAGTACTGATCTCCCAGGAAACGCGCAAAGCATACCCCAAACAATGAGAAGACTTACTCTTCTTGTACTTAAGGCGGCATTGTGCCTTTTGTATTAAATGCCGAATCAATTTCTGTGTTTCATCGTCCATGTGAAGTATGAAGGGATAGAGTAAATGAACTTAAGTCGCATTGTGCCGCTTGTATGAAAACCCAACGCAATTTGTGTGTTTCATCGCCAATGTGAAGCTCCAAGCGATAGAGTAAAGCGGCAGTAGTGCATCGGAATCTAATACTGATCTCCCAGGAAACGCTCAAAGCAAACCAGAAACAATGAGAAGATATACTCTTCTTGTACTTATGTCGGCATTGTGCCGCTTGTATGAGATCACGACGCAATTTCTGTGTTTCATCGCCAATGTGAAGGTCACGCGATAGAGTAAAGCTGCAGTAGTGCATCGGAATCTAATTCTGATCTCCCAGGAAACGCACAAAGCAAACCAGAAACCATGAGAAGATTTACTCTTCTTGTACTTAAGTCGGCATTGTGCATTTTGTATTAAATCCCGATATAATTTCTGTGTTTCATCGTCAATGTGAAGGTCCAAGGGATATAATAAAGCTGCAGTAGCGCATCGGAATCTAATACGGATCGCCAAGAAAACGCGCAATGCAAACCACAAACAATGAGAAGATTTACTCTTTTTGTACTTAAGTCGGCATTGTACATTTTGTATTAAATCCCGACGCAATATCTGTGTTTCATCGTCAATGTCAAAGACCAAGAGATAGAGTAAAGCTGCAGTGGTGCATCGGAATCAAATACAGATCTCCCAGGAAACGCTCAAAGCAAACCACAAACAATGAGATGATTTACTCATCTTGTACTTAAGATGCATTGTACCTTTTGAAATAAATCCCGACGCAATTTCTGTGTTTCATCGTCAATGTAATGGTCCAAGGGATAGAGTAAAGCTGCAGTAGTGCATCGAAATCTAACACTGATCTCCCGGGAAACGCTCAAAGCAAACCAGAAACCATGGGAAGATTTACTCTTCTTGTACTTAAGTCGGCATTGTGCCTTTTCTATTAAATCCCGGCGCAATTTCTGTGTTTCATCGTCAATATGAAGGTCCAAGGGATAGAGTACAGCTGTAGTAGTGCATCGGAATCTAGTACTGATCTCCCAGGAAACGCGCAAACGTACCCCAAACAATGAGAAGACTTACTCTTCTTGTACTTAAGTCGGTATTGTGTATTTTGTATTAAATCCCGACGCTATATCTGTGTTTAATCGTCGATGTGAAGGTTCAAGGGATAGAGTAAAGCTGCACTAGTGCATCGGAATCTAACACTGATCTCCCAGGAAACGCTCAAAGCAAACCAGAAACAATGAGAAGATATACTCTTCTTGTACTTATGTCGGCATTGTGCCGCTTGTATGAAATCCCAACGTAATTTGTGTGTTTCATCGTCAATGTGAAGGTGCAAGGGATAGAGTAAAGCTGCAGTAGCGCATCGGAATGAAATTCTGATCTCCCAGGAAACGTCAAAGCAAACCACAAACAATGAGAAGATTAACTCTTCTTGTACTAAAGTCGGCATTGTGCCTTTTGTATTAAATGCCGACGCAATTTCTGTTTTTCATCGTCAGTATGAGTATCCAAGGGATAGAGTAAACCTGCAGTAGTGAATTGGAATCTAATACTGATCTCCCAGGAAACGCTCCAAGCAAACCACAAACAATGTTTAGATTTACTCTTCTTGAACTTAAGTCGGCATTGTGCCTTTTGTATTGAATCCTGATGCAAAGTCTGGTTTTCATCGTCAATGTCAAGGTGCAAGGGATAGAGTAAAGCTGCAGTTGTGAATCGGAATCAAATTCTGATTTCCCTGGAAACGTCAAAGCAAACCACAAAGAATGAGAAGATTTGCTCTCGTTTTAGTTAAGTCGACATTGTACCTTTTGTATTAAATCCCGACGCAATTTCTGTGTTTCAGCGTCAATGTAATAGCCCAAGGGATAGAGTAAAGCTGCAGTAGTGCATCGGAATCAAATACTGATCCCCAGGAAACGAACAAAGCAAATCAGAAACAATGAGAAGATTTACTCTTCTTGTACTTAAGTCGGCCTTGTGCCTTTTGTACTAAATCCCGACGCAATTTCTGTGTCTCATCGTCAATGTGAAGTTTTAAGGGATAGCGTAAAGCTGCAGTAGTGCATCGGAATCAAATACTGATCCCCAGGAAACGAACAAAGCAAATCAGAAACAATGAGAAGATTTACTCTTCTTGTACTTAAGTCGGCCTTGTGCCTTTTGTATTAAATCCCGACGCAATTTCTGTGTCTCATCGTCAATGTGAAGTTTTAAGGGACAGCGTAAAGCTGCAGTAGTGCAACGGAATCCAAAACTGTTCCCCCAGGAAACGCAAAAAGCAAACCACAAACAATGAGTAAATTTACTCATCTTGCACTTAATTCGTCATTGTGCCGTTTATATGAAATCCCGACGCAATTTCTGTGTTTCATCGTAAAAATGAAGGTCCAAGGCATAGAGTAAAGCTGCATTAGTGCATCGGAATGTAATACTGATTTCCCAGGAAACGCTCAAAGCAAACCACAAACAATCAGAAAATTTATTCTTCTTGTACTTAAAATGGCATCGCGCCTTTTGTATTAAAACCAGACGCAATTTCTGTGTTTCATCGTCAATGTGAAAGACCAAGGTATAGAGTAAAGCGGCAGTAGTACTTCGGAATCTAATACTGATTTCCCAGGAAACGCTCAAAACAAACTACAAATAAAGATTTACTCTTCTTGTACGTAAGTCGGCATTGTGCCTTTTGCATTAAATCACGACGCTATATTTGTGTTTCATCGTCAATGTGAAGGTTCAAGGGCAACATTAAAGCTGCAGTAGTGCATCGGAAACTAATACTTATCTCCCAGGAAACGCCCAAACCAAACCACAAACATTGACAAAATTTACTCTTCTTGTACTTACGTCGGCATTGTGCCATTTGTATCAACTCCCGACGCAATTTCTGTGTTTCATCGTCAATGTGAAGGTCCAAGGGAGAGAGTGTAGCTGCTGTAGTGCATCGGAATCTAATACTGATCTTTTAGGAAACGCTCAAAGGAAACCACAAACAATGAGAAGATTTACTCTTCTTCTACTTATGTCGGCATTGCGCCTTTTGTATTAAATGCCGACGCAATTTCAATGTTTCATCATCAATTTGATGGTCCTAGGGGTGGAGCAAAGCTGCAGTAGTGCATCGGATTGTAATACTGATCTCCCAGGAAACGCTCAAAGCAAATCAGAAATAATGAGTAGATTTACTCTTCTTGATTTTAAGTCGGCATTGCGCCTTTTGTATTAAATCCTGACGCAAACTCAATTTTTCCTCGTCAATGTGAAGGTGCAAGGGATAGAGTAAAGCTGCAGTACTGAATCGGAATCAAATTATGATCTCCCTGGAAACGTCAAAGCAAACCACTAACAATTAGAAGAGTTACTCTTCTTGTACTGCAGTCGGCATTGTGCCTTTTGTATTAAATCCCGACGCAATTTCTGTGTTTCATCGTCAGTATGAATATCCAAGGGAAAGAGTAAACATGCAGTAGTGTGTTGGAATCTAATACTGATCTCCTAGGAAACGCTCAAAATAAACGACAAACAATGAGGGGATTTACTCTTCTGCTGCTTAAGTCGGCATTGCGCCTTTTGTGTTAAATCCCTACGCTATTTCTGTGTTTCATCGTCAGTGTGAAGTCCAAGGGATGGAGTAAAGCGGCAGTAGTGCATCGGAATCTAATACTTATTTCCCAGGAACCGCTCAAACCACACCACAAACAATGAGAAGATTTACTCTTCTTGTACGTAAGTCTGCATTGTGCATTTGGTATTAAATCCCGATATAATTTCTGTTTTTCATCGTCAATGTGAAGGTCCAAGGAATAGAATAAAGCTGCAGTAGCGCATTGGAATCTAATACTGATCGCCATGGAAACGCGCAAAGCAAACCACAAATTATGAGAAGATTTATTCTTTTTTTACTTAAGTCGGCATTGTACCTTTTGTATTAAATCCCGGCGCAATATCTGTGTTTCATCGTCCTTGTCAAGGTCCAAGGGATAGAGTAAAGCTGCAGTACTGCATCGAAATCTAATACTGATGTCCCAGGAAACGCTCAAAGCAAACCAGAAACCATGAGAAGATTTACTTTTCTTGTACTTAAGTCGGCATTGTGCCTTTTCTATTAAATCCCGGCGCAATTTCTGTGTTTCATCGTCAATGTGAAGGTCCAAGGGATAGAGTACAGCTGTAGTAGTGCATCGGAATCTAGTACTGATCTCCCAGGAAACGCTCAAATCATACCACAAACAATGATAAGACTTACTCTTCTTGTACTTATATCGGCATTGTGCCTTTTGTATTAAATCCCGAGTCAATTTCTGTGTTTCATCGTCTGTGTGAAGGTCGAAGGGATAGAGTAAATCTGCAGTAGTGCAACGGAATCTAATACTGATCTCCCAGTAAATGCTCAAACCACACCACAAACAATGAGAAGACTTACTCTTCCTGTACTTAATTTGGCAATTTGCCTTTGGTATTATATCCCGATATAATTTCTGTTATTTATTGTCAATGTGAAGGTCCAAGGGATAGATAAAGCCGCAGTAGTGCAACGGAATCTAATACTGATTTCCCTGGAAACGCTCAAATCAAACCACAAACAATGAGAGCATTTACTCTTCTTGTACGTAAGCCGGCATTGTGCCTTTTGCATTATTTCACGACGTTATATAAGTGTTTCATCGTCAATGTGAAGGTTTAAGGGCAACAGTAAAGCTGCAGTAGTGCATCGGAACCTAATACTTATCTCCCAGGAAATGCCCAAACCAAATCACAAACATTGACAAAATTTACTCTTCTTGTACTTATGTCAGCATTGTGCCATTTGTATCTAATACCTACGTTATTTCTGTGTTTCATCGTCAATGTGAAGGTCCAATTGATAGAGTGTAGCTGCAGTAGTACATCGGAATCTAATACTGATCATTTAGGAAACGCTCAGAGGAAACCACAAACAATGAGGAGATTTACTCTTCTTCTACTTATGTCAGCATTGCGCCTTTTGTATTAAATGCCGACGCAATTTCTATGTTTCATCATCAATTTGATGGTCCATGGGATGGAGCAATGCTGCAGTAGTGCATCGGGTTGTAATACTGATCTCCCAGGAAACGCTCAAAGCAAACCACAAACAATGAGGAGATTTACTCTTCTTGTACTTAAGGCAGCATTGTGCCTTTTGTATTAAATGCCGACGCAATTTCTATGTTTCATCATCTATTTGATGGTCCAATGGATAGAGTAAACCTGCAGTAGTGCATTCGAATCTAATACTGTTCTCCCAGGAAACGCTCAAAGCAATGCACAAACAATGTGAAGATTTACTCTTTTTGTACTTAAGCTGGCATTGTGCCTTTTGTATAAGATCCGGACGCAATTTCTGTGTTTCATCGTCAATGTGAAAGTCCAAGGGATAGAGTAAAGCTGCAGTAGTGCATCGGAATCTAATACTGATCTCCCACGAAACGCTCAAATCAAACCACAAACAATGAGAAGATTTACTCTTCTTGTACATAAGTCAGCAGTGTGCCTATTTAATAAATCCCGACTCAATCTCCGTGTTTCGTCGTCAATGTGAAGGTCCAATGGATAGAGTAAACCTGCAGTAGTGCATTGAAATCTAATACTGAACTCCCAGGAAACGCTCAAAGCAAACCACAAACAATGAGGAGATTTACTCTTCTTGTACTTAAGCATTGTGCATTTGGTATTAAATTCCGATATAATTTCTGTTTTTCATCGTCAATGTGAAGGTCCAAGGGATACAATAAGGCTGCAGTAGCGCATCGGAATCTAATACTGATCGCCAAGGAAACGCGCAAAGCAAACCACAACAATGTGATGATTTACTCTTCCTGTACTTAAGCTGCATTGTACCTTTTGAAATAAATCCCGACGCAATTTCTGTGTTTCATCGTCAATGTAAAGGTCCAAGGGATAGAGTAAAGCTGCAGTAGTGCATCGAAATCTAACACTGATCTCCCAGGAAACGCTCAAAGCAAACCAGAAACCATAAGAAGATTTACTCTTCTTATACTTAAGTCGGCATTGTGCCTTTTCAATTATATCCCGTCGCAATTTCTGTGTTTCATCGTCAATGTGAAGGTCCAAGGGATAGAGTACAGCTGTAGTAGTGCATCGGAATCTAGTACTGATCTCCCAGGAAACGCTCAAAGCATACCCCAAACAATGAGAAGACTTACTCTTCTTGTACTTAAGGCGGCATTGTGCCTTTTGTATTAAATGCCGAATCAATTTCTGTGTTTCATCGTCCATGAGAAGTATGAAGGGATAGATTAAATGTACTTATGTCGGCATTGTGCCGCTTGTATGAAAACCCAACGCAATTTGTGTGTTTCATCGCCAATGTGAAGGTCCAAGCGATAGAGTAAAGCTGCAGTAGTGCATTGGAATCTAATTCTGATCTCCCAGGAAACGCACAAAGCAAACCTGAAACCATGAGAAGATTTACTCTTCTTGTACTTAAGTCTGCATTGTGCACCTTGTATTAAATCCCGACGCAATTTCTATGTTTCATCGTCAATGTGAAGGAGCAAGGGATAGAGTATAGCTGCAGTAGCGCATCCAAATGAAATTCTGATCTCCCAGGAAACGTCAAAGCAAACCACAAACAATGAGAAGATTTACTCTTCTTGTACTTAAGTCGGCATTGTGCATTTTGTAATAAATGCCGATATAATTTCTGTGTTTCATCGTCAATGTGAAGGTCCAAGGGATAGAATAAAGCTGCAGTAGCGCATCGGAATCTAATACTGATCGCCAAGGAAACGCGCAATGCAAACCACAAACAATGAGAAGATTTATTCTTTTTGTACTTAAGTCGGCATTGTACCTTTTGTATTAAATCCCGACGCAATTTCTGTGTTTCATCGTCAATGTCAAGGTCCAAGAGATAGAGTAAAGCTGCAGTGGTGCATCGGAATCAAATACAGATCTCCCAGGAAACGCTCAAAGCAGACGACAATGAGATGATTTACTCTTCTTGTACTTAAGCTGCATTGTACATTATGAAATAAATCCCGACGTAAATTCTGTGTTTCATCGTCAATGTAAAGGTCCAAGGGATAGAGTAAAGCTGCAGTAGAGCATCGAAATCTAACACTGATCTCCCAGGAAACGCTCAAAGCAAACCAGAAACCATGAGAGGATTTACTCTTCTTGTACTTAAGTCGGCATTGTGCCTTTTCTATTAAATCCCGGCGCAATTTCTGTGTTTCATCGTCAATGTGAAGGTCCAAGGGATAGAGTACAGCTGTAGTAGTGCATCGGAATCTAGTACTGATCTCCCAGGAAACGCGCAAACATACCCCAAACAATGAGAAGACTTACTCTTCTTGTACTTAAGTCGGTATTGTGTATTTTGTATTAAATCGCGACGCTATATCTGTGTTTCATCGTCGATGTGAAGGTCCAAGGGATAGAGTAAAGCTGCACTAGTGCATCGGAATCTAACACTGATCTCCCAGGAAACGCTCAAAGCAAACCAGAAACAATGAGAAGATATACTCTTCTTGTACTTATGTCGGCATTGTGCCGCTTGTATGAAATCCCAACGTAATTTGTGTGTTTCATCGTAAATGTGAAGGTGCAAGGGATAGAGTAAAGCTGCAGTAGCGCATCGGAATGAAATTCTGATCTCCCAGGAAACGTCAAAGCAAACCACAAACAATGAGAAGATTTACTCTTCTTGTACTAAAGTCGGCATTGTGCCTTTTGTAATAAATGCCGACGCAATTCCTGTTTTTGATCGTCAGTATGAGTATCCAAGGGATAGAGTAAACCTGCAGTAGGGAATTGAAATCTAATACTGATCTTCCAGGAAACGCTCAAAGCATACCACAAACAATGAGATAACTTACTCTTCTTGTACTTAAGTCGGCATTGTGCCTTTTGTATTAAATCCCAAATCAATTTCTGTGCTTCATCGTCCATGTAAAGGTCGAAGGGATAGAGTTAAGTTGCAGTAGATGATCAGAATTTAATACTGATTCCCCAGGAAACGCTCCAAGCAAACCACAAACAATGTTTAGATTTACTCTTCTTGAACTTTAGTCGGCATTGTGCCTTTTGTATTGAATCCTGACGCAAAGTCTGGTCTTCATCGTCAATGTGAAGGTGCAGGGGATAGAGTAAAGCTGCAGTTGTGAATCGGAATCAAATTCTGATTTCCCTGGAAACGTCAAAGCAAACCACAAAGAATGAGAAGATTTGCTCTCGTTTTAGTTAAGTCGACATTGTACCTTTTGTATTAAATCCCGACGCAATTTCTGTGTTTCAGCGTCAATGTAAAAGCCCGAGGGATAGAGTAAAGCTGCAGTAGTGCATCGGAATCAAATACTGATCCCCAGGAAACGAACAAAGCAAATCAGAAACAATGAGAAGATTTACTCTTCTTGTACTTAAGTCGGCATTGTGCCTTTTGCATTAAATCACGACGCTATATTTGTGTTTCAGCGTCAAAGTGAAGGTTCAAGGGCAACATTAAAGCTGCAGTAGTGCATCGGAAACTAATACTTTTCTCCCAGGAAACACCCAAACCAAACCACAAACATTGACAAAATTTACTCTTCTTGTACTTACGTCGGCATTGTGCCATTTGTATCAAATCCCGACGCAATTTCTGTGTTTTATCGTCAATGTGAAGGTCCAAGGGATAGAGTGTAGCTGCTGTAGTGCATCGGAATCTAATACTGATCTTTTAGGAAACGCTCAAAGGAAACCACAAACAATGAGAAGATTTACTCTTCTTCTACTTATGTCGGCATTGCGCCTTCTGTATTAAATGCCGACGCAATTTCTATGTTTCTTCATCAATTTGATGGTCCTAGGGGAGGAGCAAAGCTGCAGTAGTGCATCGGATTGTAATACTGATCTCCCAGGAAACGCGCAAAGCAAATCAGAAATAATGAGTAGATTTACTCTTCTTGATTTTAAGTCGGCATTGCGCCTTTTGTATTAAATCCTGACGCAAACTCTGTTTTTCATCGTCAATGTGAAGGTGCCAGGGATAGAGTAAAGCTGCAGTACTGAATCGGAATCAAATTATGATCTCCCTGAAAACGTCAAATTTCCTACGGATAGAGTAAACATACAGTAGTGTATTGGAATCTACTACTGATCTCCCAGGAAACGCTCAAATTAAACCACAAACAATAAGAAGATTTACTCTTCTTGTACTTAAGTCGGCATTTTGCCTTTGGAATGTTTTCCCGATATAATTCCTGTTTTTCATGGACAATGTGAAGTTCCAAGGGATAGAATAAAGCTGCAGTAGTGCATCGGAATCTAATTCTGATCGCCAAGGAAACGCGCAAAGCAAACCTCAAACAATGAGAAGATTTATTCTTTTTGTACTTAAGTCTGCATTGTGTCTTTTGTATTAATTCCCGAATCAATTTCTGTGTTTCGTCGACCATGTGAAGGTCCGTGCGATAGAGTAAAGCTGCAGAAATGCATCGGAATCTAATACTGATCTCTCAGGAAACGCTCAAAGCAAATCAGAAACAATGAGAAGATTTACTCTTCTTGTACTTGAGTCGGCATTGTGCCTTTTGTATTTAATCCCGACGCAATTTCTGTTTATCATCGTCAGTGTGAATATCCAAGGGATAGAGTAAACATGCAGTAGCGTATTGGAATATAATACTGATCTCCCAGGAAACGCTCAAAGCAAACTACAAACAATGAGAAGATTTACTCTTCTTGTACTTAAGTCGGCATTGTGCCTTTTGTATTAAATTCCGACGCAATTTCTGTGTTTCATCCTCAGTATGAATATCCAAGGGATAGAGTAATCATGCAGTAGTGTATTGGAATCTAATACTGATCTCCCAGGAAACGCTCAAATTAAACCACAAACAATGAGTGGATTTACTCTTCTGGTACTTAAGTCGGCATTGTGCCTTTTGTATTAAATCCCTACGCTATTTCTGTGTTTCATCGTCAATGTGAAGGTTTAAGGGCAACAGTAAAGCTGCAGTAGTGCATCGGAACCTAATACTTATCTCCCAGGAAATGCCCAAACCAAATCACAAACATTGACAAAATTTACTCTTCTTGTACTTATGTCAGCATTGTGCCATTTGTATCTAATACCGACGTTAATTCTGTGTTTCATCGTCAATGTGAAGGCCCAATTGATAGAGTGTAGCTGCAGTAGTACGTCGGAATCTAATACTGATCATTTAGGAAACGCTCAGAGGAAACCACAAACAATGAGGAGATTTACTCTTCTTCTACTTACGTCGGCATTGCGCCTTTTGTATTAAATGCCGACTCAATTTCTATGTTTCATCATCAATTTGATGGTCCAAGGGATGGAGCAATGCTGCAGTAGTGCATCGGGTTGTAATACTGATCTCCCAGGAAACGCTCAAAGCAAACCACAAACAATGAGGAGATTTACTCTTCTTGTACTTAAGGCAGCATTGTGCCTTTTGTATTAAATGCCGACGCAATTTCTATGTTTCATCATCTATTTGATGGTCCAATGGATAGAGTAAACCTGCAGTAGTGCATTCGAACCTAATGCTGTTCTCCCAGGAAACGCTCAAAGCAATGCACAAACAATGAGAAGATTTACTCTTCTTGTACTTAAGCTGGCATTGTGCCTTTTGTATAAGATCCGGACGCAATTTCTGTGTTTCATCGTCAATGTGAAGGTCCAAGGGATAGAGTAAAGCTGCAGTAGTGCATCGGAATCTAATACTGATCTCCCACGAAACGCTCAAATCAAACCACAAACAATGAGAAGATTTACTCTTCTTGTACGTAAGTCAGCAGTGTGCCTATTTAACAAATCCCGACGCAATCTCCGTGTTTCGTCGTCAATGTGAAGGTCCAATGGATAGAGTAAACCTGCAGTAGTGCATTGAAATCTAATACTGATCTCCCAGGAAACGCTCAAAGCAAACCACAAATAGTGAGGAGATTTACTCTTCTTGTACTTAAGCATTGTGCATTTGGTATTAAATCCCGATATAATTTCTGTTTTTCATCGTCAATGTGAAGGTCCAAGGGATACAATAAAGCTGCAGTAGCGCATCGGAATCTAATACTGATCGCCAAGGAAACGCGCAAAGCAAACCACAACAATGAGATGATTTACTCTTCCTGTACTTAAGCTGCATTGTACCTTTTGAAATAAATCCCGACGCAATTTCTGTGTTTCATCGTCAATGTAAAGGTCCAAGGCATAGAGTAAAGCTGCAGTAGTGCATCGAAATCTAACACTGATATCCCAGGAAACGCTCAAAGCAAACCAGAAACCATAAGAAGATTTACTCTTCTTATACTTAAGTCGGCATTGTGCCTTTCCAATTATATCCCGTCGCAATTTCTGTGTTTCATCGTCAATGTGAAGGTCCAAGGGATAGAGTACTGCTGTAGTAGTGCATCGGAATCTTGTACTGATCTCCCAGGAAACGCGCAAAGCATACCCCAAACAATGAGAAGACTTACTCTTCTTGTACTTAAGGCGGCATTGTGCCTTTTGTATTAAATGCCGAATCAATTTCTGTGTTTCATCGTCCATGTGAAGTATGAAGGGATAGAGTAAATGAACTTAAGTCGCATTGTGCCGCTTGTATGAAAACCCAACGCAATTTGTGTGTTTCATCGCCAATGTGAAGCTCCAAGCGATAGAGTAAAGCGGACGTAGTGCATCGGAATCTAATACTGATCTCCCAGGAAACGCTCAAAGCAAACCAGAAACAATGAGAAGATATACTCTTCTTGTACTTATGTCGGCATTGTGCCGCTTGTATGAGATCACGACGCAATTTCTGTGTTTCATCTCCAATGTGAAGGTCACGCGATAGAGTAAAGCTGCAGTAGTGCATCGGAATCTAATTCTGATCTCCCAGGAAACGCACAAAGCAAACCAGAAACCATGAGAAGATTTACTCTTCTTGTACTTAAGTCGGCATTGTGCATTTTGTATTAAATCCCGATATAATTTCTGTGTTTCATCGTCAATGTGAAGGTCCAAGGGATATAATAAAGCTGCAGTAGCGCATCGGAATCTAATACGGATCGCCAAGAAAACGCGCAATGCAAACCACAAACAATGAGAAGATTTACTCTTTTTGTACTTAAGTCGGCATTGTACATTTTGTATTAAATCCCGACGCAATATCTGTGTTTCATCGTCAATGTCAAAGACCAAGAGATAGAGTAAAGCTGCAGTGGTGCATCGGAATCAAATACAGATCTCCCAGGAAACGCTCAAAGCAAACCACAAACAATGAGATGATTTACTCATCTTGTACTTAAGATGCATTGTACCTTTTGAAATAAATCCCGACGCAATTTCTGTGTTTCATCGTCAATGTAATGGTCCAAGGGATAGAGTAAAGCTTCAGTAGTGCATCGAAATCTAACACTGATCTCCCAGGAAACGCTCAAAGCAAACCAGAAACCATGGGAAGATTTACTCTTCTTGTACTTAAGTCGGCATTGTGCCTTTTCTATTAAATCCCGGCGCAATTTCTGTGTTTCATCGTCAATATGAAGGTCCAAGGGATAGAGTACAGCTGTAGTAGTGCATCGGAATCTAGTACTGATCTCCCAGGAAACGCGCAAACGTACCCCAAACAATGAGAAGACTTACTCTTCTTGTACTTAAGTCGGTATTGTGTATTTTGTATTAAATCCCGACGCTATATCTGTGTTTAATCGTCGATGTGAAGGTCCAAGGGATAGAGTAAAGCTGCACTAGTGCATCGGAATCTAACACTGATCTCCCAGGAAACGCTCAAAGCAAACCAGAAACAATGAGAACATATACTCTTCTTGTACTTATGTCGGCATTGTGCCGCTTGTATGAAATCCCAACGTAATTTGTGTGTTTCATCGTCAATGTGAAGGTGCAAGGGATAGAGTAAAGCTGCAGTAGCGCATCGGAATGAAATTCTGATCTCCCAGGAAACGTCAAAGCAAACCACAAACAATGAGAAGATTAACTCTTCTTGTACTAAAGTCGGCATTGTGCCTTTTGTATTAAATGCCGACGCAATTTCTGTTTTTCATCGTCAGTATGAGTATCCAAGGGATAGAGTAAACCTGCAGTAGTGAATTGGAATCTAATACTGATCTCCCAGGAAACGCTCCAAGCAAACCACAAACAATGTTTAGATTTACTCTTCTTGAACTTAAGTCGGCATTGTGCCTTTTGTATTGAATCCTGATGCAAAGTCTGGTTTTCATCGTCAATGTCAAGGTGCAAGGGATAGAGTAAAGCTGCAGTTGTGAATCGGAATCAAATTCTGATTTCCCTGGAAACGTCAAAGCAAACCACAAAGAATGAGAAGATTTGCTCTCGTTTTAGTTAAGTCGACATTGTACCTTTTGTATTAAATCCCGACGCAATTTCTGTGTTTCAGCGTCAACGTAATAGCCCAAGGGATAGAGTAAAGCTGCAGTAGTGCATCGGAATCAAATACTGATCCCCAGGAAACGAACAAAGCAAATCAGAAACAATGAGAATATTTACTCTTCTTGTACTTAAGTCGGCCTTGTGCCTTTTGTACTAAATCCCGACGCAATTTCTGTGTCTCATCGTCAATGTGAAGTTTTAAGGGATAGCGTAAAGCTGCAGTAGTGCATCGGAATCAAATACTGATCCCCAGGAAACGAACAAAGCAAATCAGAAACAATGAGAAGATTTACTCTTCTTGTACTTAAGTCGGCCTTGTGCCTTTTGTATTAAATCCCGACGCAATTTCTGTGTCTCATCGTCAATGTGAAGTTTTAAGGGACAGCGTAAAGCTGCAGTAGTGCAACGGAATCCAAAACTGTTCCCCCAGGAAACGCAAAAAGCAAACCACAAACAGTGAGTAAATTTACTCATCTTGCACTTAATTCGTCATTGTGCCGTTTATATGAAATCCCGACGCAATTTCTGTGTTTCATCGTAAAAATGAAGGTCCAAGGCATAGAGTAAAGCTGCATTAGTGCATCGGAATGTAATACTGATTTCCCAGGAAACGCTCAAAGCAAACCACAAACAATCAGAAAATTTATTCTTCTTGTACTTAAAATGGCATCGCGCCTTTTGTATTAAAACCAGACGCAATTTCTGTGTTTCATCGTCAATGTGAAAGACCAAGGTATAGAGTAAAGCTGCAGTAGTACTTCGGAATCTAATACTGATTTCCCAGGAAACGCTCAAAGCAAACTACAAATAAAGATTTACTCTTCTTGTACGTAAGTCGGCATTGTGCCTTTTGCATTAAATCACGACGCTATATTTGTGTTTCATCGTCAATGTGAAGGTTCAAGGGCAACATTAAAGCTGCAGTAGTGCATCGGAAACTAATACTTATCTCCCAGGAAACGCCCAAACCAAACCACAAACATTGACAAAATTTACTCTTCTTGTACTTACGTCGGCATTGTGCCATTTGTATCAAATCCCGACGCAATTTCTGTGTTTCATCGTCAATGTGAAGGTCCAAGGGAGAGAGTGTAGCTGCTGTAGTGCATCGGAATCTAATACTGATCTTTTAGGAAACGCTCAAATGAAACCACAAACAATGAGAAGATTTACTCTTCTTCTACTTATGTCGGCATTGCGCCTTTTGTATTAAATGCCGACGCAATTTCAATGTTTCATCATCAATTTGATGGTCCTAGGGGTGGAGCAAAGCTGCAGTAGTGCATCGGATTGTAATACTGATCTCCCAGGAAACGCTCAAAGCAAATCAGAAATAATGAGTAGATTTACTCTTCTTGATTTTAAGTCGGCATTGCGCCTTTTGTATTAAATCCTGACGCAAACTCAATTTTTCCTCGTCAATGTGAAGGTGCAAGGGATAGAGTAAAGCTGCAGTACTGAATCGGAATCAAATTATGATCTCCCTGAAAACGTCAAATTTCCAACCGATACAGTAGTGTATTGGAATCTACTACTGATCTCACAGAAAAACGCTCAAATTAAACCACAAACAATAAGAAGATTTACTCTTCTTGTACTTATGTCGGCATTTTGCCTTTGGAATTATATCCCGATATAATTTCTGTTTTTCATCGACAATGTGAAGTTCCAAGGGAAAGAATAAAGCTGCAGTAGTGCATCGGAATCTAATACTGATCGCCAAGGAAACGCGCAAAGCAAACCTCAAACAATGAGAAGATTTATTCTTTTTGTACTTAAGTCTGCATTGTGTCTTTTGTATTAATTCCCGAATCAATTTCTGTGTTTCGTCGTCCATGTGAAGGTCCATGCGATAGAGTAAAGCTGCAGAAATGCATCGGAATCTAATACTGATCTCCCAGGAAACGCTCAAAGCAAATCAGAAACAATGAGAAGATTTACTCTTCTTGTACTTGAGTTGGCATTGTGCCTTTTGTATTTAATCACGACGCAATTTCTGTTTATCATCGTCAGTATGGATATCCAAGGGATAGAGTAAACATGCAGTAGCGTATTGGAATCTAATACTGATCTCCCAGGAAACCCTCAAAGCAAACTACAAACAATGAGAAGATTTACTCTTCTTGTACTTAAGTCGGCATTGTGCCTTTTCTATTAAATCCCGGCGCAATTTCAGTGTTACAACGTCAATGAGAAGGTCCAAGGGATAGAGTACAGCTGTAGTAGTGCATCGGAAACTAGTACTGTACTCCCAGGAAATGCTCAAAGCATACCACAAACAATGAGAAGTCTTACTCTTCTTGTACTTAAGTCGGCATTGTGCGTTTTGTATTCAATCCCGAATCAATATCTGTGTTTCATCGTCCATGTGAAGGTCGAAGGGATAGAATAAATCTGCAGTAGGGCATCGGAATTAAATACTGATTTCCCAGGAAACGCTCAAAGCAAACCACAAGGAATGGGAACACTTCCTCCCCTTGTACTTAAGTCGGCATTGTGCCTTTTGTATTAAATTCCGACGCAATTTCTGTGTTTCATCCTCAGTATGAATATCCAAGGGATAGAGTAAACATGCAGTAGTGTATTGGAATCTAATACTGATCTCCCAGGAAACGCTCAAATTAAACCACAAACAATGAGTGGATTTACTCTTCTGGTACTTAAGTCGGCATTGTGCCTTTTGTATTAAATCCCTACGCTATTTCTGTGTTTCATCGTCAATGTGAAGTCCAAGGGATGGAGTGAAGATGCAGTGGTGCATCGGAATCTAATACTTATTTCCCAGGAAACGCTCAAACCAAACCACAAACAATGAGTAGATTTACTCTTCTTGTACTTAAGTCGGCATTGTGCCTTTTGTATTAGATCCCCAAGGAGTTTCTGTGTTTCATCGTCAATCTGCAGGTCCAAGGTATAGAGTAAAGCTGCAGTAGTGCATCGGAATCTAAAACTGGTCTCCCAGGAAACGAACAAAGCAAACCAGAAACCATGAGAAGATTTACTCTTCTTGTACTGAAGTCGGCATTGTGCATTTTGTATTAAATCCCGACGCAATTACTATGTTTCCTAGACAATGTGAAGGTCCAAGGGATAGAGTAACGCTGCACTAGTGCATCGGAATCTAATACTGATCACCAAGGAAACGCTCAAAGCAAAGCTCAAACAATGAGAAGATTTATTCTCCTTGTACTTAAGTCTGCATTGTGTCATTTGCTTTAAATCCCGACGCAATTTCTGTGTTTCATCGTCAGTGTGAAAGTCCAAGGATAGAGTAAAGTTGCAGTAGTGCATCAGAATCTAGTACTGATCCCCCAGGGAACGCTCCAAGCAAACCACAAACAATGTGTAGATTTCTTTTTTTTGTACTTAAGTCGCCATTGTGCCTTTTGTATTAAATCCCGACGAGATTTCTGTGTTTCATCGTCAAGGTGAAGGTGCACGGGATAGAGTAAAGCTGAGGTAGTGCATCGGAATCATATTGTGATCTCCCAGAAAACGCTCAAAACAAACCAGAAACAATGAGAAGATTTACTCTTCTTGTACTTAAGTCGGCATTGGGCCTTTTGTATAAAATCCCTAAGCTATTTCTGTGTTTCATCGTAAATGTAAAGTCCAAGGGATAGAGTCAAGCTGCTGTAGGCATCGAAATCTAACACTGATCTCCCAGGAAACGCTCAAAGCAAACCAGAAACCATGAGAAGAATTACTCTTCTTGTACTTAAGTCGGCATTGTGCTTTTTCTATTAAATCCCGAATCAATTTCTGTGTTTCATCGTCAATGTGAAGGTCGAAGGGATAGAGTACAGCTGTAGTAGTGCATCGGAATCTAGTACTGATCTCCCAGGAAACGCTCAAAGCATACCACAAACAATGAGAAGACTTACTCTTCTTGTACTTAAGTCGGCATTGTGCCTTTTGTATTAAATCCCGAATCAATTTCTGTGTTTCATCTTCCATGTGAAGGTCGAGGGGATAGAATAAATCTGCAGTAGTGCATCGGAATCTAATACTGATCTCCCAGGAAACGCTCAAAGCAAACCACAAAGAATGAGAAGATTTACTCCTCTTGTACTTAAGTCGGCATTGTGCCTTTTGTATTAAATCCCGACGCAATTTCTGTGTTTCATCGTCAGTATGAATATCGAAGGGATAGGGTAAACATGCAGTAGTGTATTGAAATCTAATACTGATCTCCCAGGAAACGCTCAAATTAAACCACAAACAATGAGTGGATTTAATCTTCTGGTACTTAAGTCGGCATTGTGCCGTTTGTATTAAATCCCTACGCTATTTCTGTGTTTCATCGTCAATGTGAAGCCCAAGGGATGGTGTGAAGATGCAGTAGTACATCGGAATCTAATACTTTATTCCCAGGAAACGCTTAAACCAAACCACAAACAATGAGAAGATTTACTCTTCTTGTACTTAAGTCAGCATTTTGCCTTTGGTATTATATCCCGATATAATTTCTGTTTTTCATCGTCAATGTGAAGGGCCAAGGGATAGAATAAAGCTGCAGTAGTGCATCGGAATCTAATACTGATCGCCAAGGAAACGCCCAAAGCAAACCACAAACAATGAGAAGATTTGCTCTTGACGTACTTAAGTCGGCATTGTGCCTTTTGCTTTAAATCGCGACGCTATATTTGTGTTTCATCGTCAATGTGAAGGTTCAATGGCAACAGTAAAGCTGCAGTAGTGCATCGGAACCTAATTCTTATCTCCCAGGAAACGCCCAAACCAAATCACAAACATTGACAAAATTTACTCTTCTTGTACTTAAGTCGGCATTGTGCCATTTGTATCAAATCCCGACGCAATTTCTGTGTTTCATCGTCAATGTGAAGGTCCAAGGGATAGAGTGTAGCTGCAGTAGTGCATCGGAATCTAATACTGATCTTTTAGGAAACGCTCAAAGGAAACCACAAACAATGAGAAGATTTACTCTTCTTCTACTTATGTCGGCATTGCGCCTTTTGTATTAAATGCCGACGCAATTTCTATGTTCCATCATCAATTTGATGGTCCAAGGCGTGGAGCAAAGCCACAGTAGTGCATCGGGTTGTAATACTGATCTCCCAGGAAAGCCTCAAAGCAAATTAGAAATAATGAGTAGATTTACTCTTCTTGTACTTAAGTCGGCATTGTGCCTTTTGTATTAAATCCCGACGCAATTTCAGTGTTTCATCCTCGATGGGAAGGTCCAAGGGATACAGTAAAGCTGAAGTAGTGCATCGGAATCTAATTCTGCTCTCCCAGGAAAAGCACAATGCAAACCAGAAACCAGGAGAAGAATTTACTCTTCTTGTACTTAAGTCGGTATTGTGTATTTTGTATTAAATCCCGACGCTATATCTTTGTTTCATCGTCAATGTGAAGGTCCAAGGGATAGAGTACAGCTGCACAAGTGCATCGGAATCTAATACTGATCTCCCAGGAAATGCTCAAAGCAAAGCTCAAACAATGAGAAGATTTATTCTTCTTGTACTTAAGTCTGCATTGTATCATTTGTATTAAATCCCGAATCAGCTTCTGTGTTTCGTCGTCCATGTGAAGGTCCTTGGGAATGAGTAAAGCTGCAGGAATGCATCGGAATCTAATACTGATCTCCCAGGAAACGCTCAAAGCAAACCAGAAACAATATGAAGATATACTGTTCTTGTACTTATGTCGGCATTGTGCCGCTTGTATGAAATCCCCACGCAGTTTCTGTTTTTCATCGTCAATGTCAAGGTCTAAGCGATAGAGTAAAACTGCAGTAGTGCATCGGAATCTAATTCTGATCTCCCAGGAAACGCACAAAGCAAACCAGAAACCATGAGAAGATTTACTCTTCTTGTACTTAAGTCGGCATTGTGCCTTTTGTATAAAATCCCTATGGTATTTCTGTGTTTCATCGTAAATGTGACGTCCAAGGGATAGAGTGAAGATGCAGTAGTGCATCGGAATCTAATACTGATCGCCAAGGAAACGCGCAAAGCAAACCTCAAACAATGAGAAGATTTATTCTTCTTGTACTTATGTCTGCATTGTGTCTTTTGTATTAAATCCCGAATCAATTTCTGTGTTTCGTCGTCCATGTGAAGGTCCATGGGATAGAGTAAAGCTGCGGAAATGTATCGGAATCTAATACTGATCTCCCAGGAATCGCTCAAAGCAAATCAGAAACAATGAGAAGATTTACTCTTCTTGTACTTATGTCGGCATTGTGCCGCTTGTATGAAATCCCAACGCAATTTGTGTGTTTCATCGCCAATGTGAAGGTCCAAGCGATAGAGTAAAGCTGCAGTAGAGCATTGGAATCTAATTCTGATCTCCCAGGAAACGCACGAAGCAAACCAAAAACCAAGAGAAGATTTACTCTTCTTGTACTTAAGTCGGCATTGTGCATCTTGTATTCAATCCCGACGCAATTTCTATGTTTCATGGTCAATGTGAAGGTGCAAGGGATAGAGTAAAGCTGCAGTAGCGCATCGGAATGAAATTCTGATCTCCCAGGAAACGTCAAAGCAAACCACAAACAATGAGAAGATTTACTCTTCTTGTACTAAAGTCGGCATTGTGCCTTTTGTATTAAATGCCGACGCAATTTCTGTTTTTCATCGTCAGTATGAATATAAAAGGGATAGACTAAACCTGCAGTAGTGAATTGGAATCTAATAATGATCTCCCAGGAAACGCTCAAAATAAACGACAAACAATGAGAAGATTTACTCATCAGGTACTTAAGTCGGCATTGCGCCTTTTGTGTTAAATCCTTATGCTATTTCTGTGTTTCATCGTCAGTGTGAAGTCCAAGGGATGGAGTAAAGATGCAGTAGTGCATCGGAATCTAATACTTATTTCCCAGGAAACGCTCAAACCAAACCACAAACAATGAGAAGATTTACTCCTCTTGTACTTAAGTCGGCATTGTGCATTTGGTATTAAATCCCGATATAATTTCTGTTTTCATCGTCCATGTGGAGGTCCAAGGGATAGAATAAAGCTGCAGTAGCGCATCGGAAACTAATACTGATCGCCAAGGAAACGCGCAATGCAAACCACAAAGAATGAGAAGATTCACTCTCTTTGTACTTAAGTCGGCATTGTACCTTTTGTATTAAGTCCCGACGCAATTTCTGTGTTTCATCGTCAATGTGAAGGTCCAAGGGATAGAGTAGAGCTGTAGTAGTGCATCGGAATCTAGTACTGATCTCCCAGGAAACGCTCAAAGCATACCACAAACAATGAGAAGACTTACTCTTCTCGTACTTAAGTCGGCATTGTGCCTTTTGTATTAAATCCCGACGCAATTTCTGTGTTTCATCGTCAGTATGAATATCCAAGGGATAGAGTAAACATGCAGTAGTGTATTGGAATCTAATACTGATCTCCCAGGAAACGCTCAAATTAAACCACAAACAATGAGTGGATTTACTCTTCTGGTACTTAAGTCGGCATTGTGCCTTTTGTATTAAATCCCTACGCTATTTCTGTGTTTCTTCGTCAATGTGAAGTCCAAGGGATGGAGTGAAAATGCAGTAGTGCATCGGAATCTAATACTTATTTCCCAGGAAACGCTCAAACCAAACCACAAACAATGAGAAAATTTACTCCTCTTGTACTTAAGTCGGCATTTTGCCTTTGATATTATATCCCGATATAATTTCTGTTTTTCATCGACAATGTGAAGGTCCAAGGGATAGAATAAAGCTGCAGTAGTGCATCGGAATCTAATACTGATCGCCAAGGAAACGCGCAAAGCAAACCACAAACAATGAAAAGATTTGCTCTTGATGTACTTAAGTCGGCATTGTGCCTTTTGCATTAAATCACGGCGCTATATTTGTGTTTCATCCTCAATGTGAAGGTTCAAGGGCAACAGTAAAGCTGCAGTAGTGCATCGGAACCTAATACTTATCTCCCAGGAAACGCCCAAACCAAACCACAAACATTGACAAAATTTACTCTTCTTGTACTTAAGTCGGCATTGTGCCATTTGTATCAAACCCCGACGCAATTTCTGTGTTTCATCGTCAATGTGAAGGTCCAAGGGATAGAGTGTAGCTGCAGTAGTGCATCGGAATCTAATACTGATCATTTAGTGAACGCTCATGGAAAACCACACACAATGAGAAGATTTACTCTTCTTCTACCTATGTCAGCATTGCGCCTTCTGTATTAAATGCAGACGCAGTTTCTATGTTTCATCATCAATTTGATGGTCCAAGGGGTGGAGTAAAGCTGCATTAGTGCATCGGGTTGTAATACTGATCTCCCAGGAAACGCTCAAAGCAAATTAGAAATAATGAGTAGATTTACTCTTCTTGTACTTAAGTCGGCATTGTGCCTTTTGTATTAAATCCGGAAGGAGTTTCTGTGTTTCATCGTCAATCTGCAGGTCCAAGGTATTGAGTAATGCTGCAGTAGTGCATCGGAATCTAATTCTGATCTCCCAGGAAATGCACAATGCAAACCAGAAACAATGAGAAGATTTACTCTTCTTGTACTTAAGTCGGCATTGTGCATTTTGTATTAAATCCCGATATAATTTCTGTGTTTCATCGTCAATGTGAAGGTCCAAGGGATATAATAAAGCTGCAGTAGCGCATCGGAATCTAATACTGATCGCCAAGAAAACACGCAATGCAAACCACAAACAATGAGAAGATTTATTCTTTTTGTTCTTAAGTCGGCATTGTTCATTTTGTATTAAATCCCGACGCAATTTCTGTGTTTCATCGTCAATGTCAAGGTCCAAGAGATAGAGTAAAGCTGCAGTGGTGCATCGGAATCAAATACAGATAACCCAGGAAACGCTCAAAGCAAACCACAAACAATTAAATGATTTACTCTTCTTGTACTTAAGATGCATTGTACATTTTGAAATAAATCCCGACGCAATTTCTGTGTTTCATCGTCAATGTAAAGGTCCAAGGGATAGAGTAAAGCTGCAGTAGTGCATCGAAATCTACCACTGATCAATGTGAAGATCCAAGGGATAGAGTACAGCTGTAGTAGTGCATCGGAATCTAGTACTGATCTCCCAGGAAACGCTCAAAGCATACCCCAAACAATGAGAAGACTTACTCTTCTTGTACTTAAGTCGGAATTGTGCCTTTTGTATTAAATCCCGAATCAATTTCTGTGTTTCATCGTCCATGCGAAGGTCGAAGGGATAGAGTTAATCTGCAGTAGTGCATCGGAATCTAATACTGATATCCCAGGAAACGCTCAAAGCGAACCACAAAGAATGAGAAGATTTACTCCTCTTGTACTTAAGTCGGCATTGTGCATTTGTATTAAATCCCGACGCAATTTCTGTGTTTCATCGTCAGTGTGTAGGTCCAAGGGATAGAGTAAAGTTGCAGTAGTGGATCAGAATCTAATACTGATTCCCCAGGAAACGCTCCAAGCAAACCACAAACAATGGGTAGATTTACTCTTCTTGAACTTAAGTCGGCATTGTGCCTTTTGTATTATATCCTGACGCAAACTCTGTTTTTCATCGTCAATTTAAAGGTGCAAGGGATAGAGTAAAGCTGTAGTAGTGAATCGGAATGAAATTCTGATCTCCCTGAAAACGTCTAAGCAAACCACAAACAATGAGAAGATTTACTCTTCTTGTACTAAAGTCGGCATTGTGCCTTTTGTATTAAATCCCGACGCAATTTCTGTGTTTCATCGTCAGTATGGATATCCAAGGGATAGAGTAAACATACAGTAGTGTATTGGAATCTAATACTGATCTCCCAGGAAACGCTCAAATTAAACCACAAACAATGAGTAGAATTACTCTTGTGGTACTTAAGTCGGCATTGTGCCTTTTTTATTAAATCCATACGGTATTTCTGTGTTTCATAGTCAATGTGAAGTCCAAGGGATGGTGTGAAGATGCAGTAGTGCATCGGAATCTAATACTTATTTCCCAGGAAACGCTCAAACCAAACCACAAACAATGAGCAGATTTACTCTTCTGGTGCTTAAGTCGGCATATTACCTTTGGAATTATATCCTGATATAATTTCTGTTTTTCATCGTCAATGTGAATGTCCAAGGGATAGAATAAAGTTGCAGTAGCGCATCGGAATCTAATACTGATCGCCAATGAAACGCGCATTGCAAACCACAAACAATGAGAAGATTTACTCTTTTTGTACTTAAGTCGGTTTTGTACCTTTTGTATTAAATCCCGACGCAATTTCTGTTTTTCATCGTCAATGTCAAGGTCCAAGAGATAGAGTTAAGCTGCAGTGGCGCATCGGAATCAAATACAGATCTCCCAGGAAACGCTCAATGCAAACCACAAACAATGAGATGATTTACTCTTCTTGTACTTAAGCTGCATTGTACCTTTTGAAATAAATCCCGACGCTATTTCTGTGTTTCATCGTCAATGTAAATGTCCAAGGGATAGAGTAAAGCTGCAGTAGTGCATCGAAATCTAACACTGATCTCCCAGGAAACGCTTAAAGCAAACCAGAAACCATGAGACGTTTTACTCTTCTTGTACTTAAGTCGGCATTGTGCCTTTTCTATTAAATCCCGACGCAATATCTGTGTTTCATCGGCAATGTGAGGGTCCAAGGGATAGAGTACAGCTGTAGTAGTGCATTGGAATCTAGTACTGATCTCCCAGGAAACGCTCAAAGCAAACCACAAAGAATGAGAAGATTTACTCCTCTTGTACTTTAGTCGGCATTGTGCCTTTTGCATTAAATCACGACGCTATATTTGTGTTTCATCGTCAATATGAAGCTTCAAGGGCAACAGTAAAGCTGCAGTCGTGCATCGGAACTTAATACTTATCTCCCAGGAAACGCCCAAAACAAACCACAAACATTGACAAAATTTATTCTTCTTGTACTTAAGTCGGCATTGTGCCTTTTGTATTAAATCCCGAAGAAGTTTCTGTGTTTCATCGTCAATCTGCAAGTCCAAGGTATTGAGTAAAACTGCAGTAGTGCATCGGAATCTAATACTGTTCTCCCAGGAAACGCTCAAAGAAAACCAGAAACAATGAGTAGGATTACCCTTCTTGTACTTAAGTCGGCATTGTGCCTTTTGTATCAAATTCCGACGTAGTTTCTATGTATCATCATCTATTTGATGGTCCAATTGATAGAAAAAACCTGGAGTAGTGCATTGAATCTAATTCTGATCTCCAAGGAAACGCTGAAAGCAAACCACAAACAATAATTAGATTTTCTCTTCTTGTACATAAGACGGCATTGTCCCTTTTGTATAAAATCCGGACGCAATTTCTGTGTTTCATCGTCAATCTGAAGGCCCAAGGGATAGAGTAAAGCAGCAGTAGTGCATCGGAATCTAATTCTGATCTCCCAGGAAACGCTCAAATCAAGATACAAACAATGAGAAGATTTACTCTTCTTGTACGTAAGTCAGCACTCTTCTTGTACTTAGGTCGGCATTGTGCGTATGAATTAAATCCCGACGCAATTTCTGTGTTTCATCGTTAATGTGAAGTTCCAAGAAATAGAGTAAAGCTCTACTTGTACTTAAGACGCATTGCACCTTTTGTATTAAATCCCGACACAATTTCTGTGTTTCATCGTCAAAGAGCAGGTCCAAGGTATGGAGCAAAACTGCAGTAGTGCATCGGAATCTAGTACTGATCTCCCAGGAAACGCTCAAAGCAAACCACAAACAATGAGAAGAACTACTCTTCTTGTACTTCAGTCGGCATTGTGCCTATGAATTAAATCCCGACGCAATTTCTGTGTTTCATCGTCAATGTGAAGGTCCAAGGGATACAGTAAAGCTGCAGTAGTAAATCGGAATTTAATACTGATCTCCCATTAAACGCTCAAAGCAAACAACAAACAATGAGAAGATTTACTCTTCTTGTACTTAAGTCGTCATTTTGCTTTTTTATAAAATCCCGACGTAATTTCTGTGTTTCATCGTCCATGTGAAGGTCCAAGGGATAGAGCAGAGCTGCAGTAGTGCATCCGATGTAATACTGATCTTCCAGGAAACACTCAAAGAATACCTCAAACTATGAGCACATTTATTCTTCTAGTACTTAAGTACGCATTGTGCCTTTGGTATTAAATTCCGACGCAATTTCTGTGGTTCATCGTCAATGTGAAGGTCCTTAGTATACAGTAAAGCAGCAGTAGTGCATTGGAATCTAATACTGATCTCACAGGAAACGATTAAAAAAACTCAGAAACAATGAGAGGATTAGCTCTTCTTTTACTTAAGTCGACATTGTGCTTTTGTATTAAATCCCGACGCTATATCTGTGTTTCATAGTCAATGGGAATTTCCAAGAGATAAAGGAAAGCAGCAGTAGTGCATCGGAATCTAGTACTGATCTCCCAGGAAACGCTCTAAGCAAACCACAAACAATGAGAAGATTTAGTCTTGTTGTACTTAAGTAGGCTTTGTGCCTTTTGTATTACATCCCGACGCAAGCTCTGTGTTTCATCGTCAAAGAGAAGGTCCAAGGTATTAAGTAAAGCTACAGTATTGCATCGGAATCTAGTACTGATTTCCCAGGAAACGCTCAAAGCAGACCACAAACAATGAGAAGATTTACTCTTCTTGTACTTAAGTCGGCATTGTGCCTTTGTATTAAATCCCGACGTAATTTTAGTGTTTAATCGTCAATGTGAATGTCCAAGAAATAGAGTAGGGCTGCAGTAGTGCATCGGAATCTGATACTGATCTCCCTGGAAACGCTCAAAGCAAACTACAAACAATGGGAAGAATTACTCTTCTCGTACTTAAGTGGGCATTGTGCCTATTGTATTAAGTCCCGACGGAATTTCTGTGTTTCATCGTCAATGTGAAGGACAAAGGTATAGAGTAAAGATGCTGTAGTGCATCGGAATCTAATACTGATCTCCCAGGAAACGCTTAAAGCAAACCAGAAACTATGAGAAGATATACTATTCTTATACTTAAGTCGGTATTGTGCCTTTGTATTAAATCGCGATACTATTTCTGTATCTCATTGTCAATTTGAAGGTCCACGGGATATTGTAAAGCTGCAGTACTGCATCGGAATCTAATGCTGATCTCCCAAAAAACGCTCAAAGCAAACCACAAACAATGAGAAGGTTTACTCTTCTTGTACGTAACTTTACATTGTGCTTTTTGTATTAATTCCGGACGAAATTTCTGTGTTTCATTGTCAATGTGAAGGTCCATGGTATAGAGTAAAGCTGCAGTAGTGCATTGGAAACTAATACTGATCTCCCAGGAAACGCTCAACACACACCACAAACAATGAGATGATTTACTCTTCTCTTACTTAAGTCGACATTGTCCCTTTAGTATTAAATCCCGACGCAATTTCTGTGTTTCATCGGCAATGAGTAGGTCCAAGGGATAGAGTAAAGGTGCCGTAGTGCATCGGACCTAGTACTCATCTCCCAGGAAACGCACAAAGAAAACCACAAACATTGAGAAGATTTACCCTCCTGGAACTTAAGTCGCCATTGTGCTTTTGTATTAAATCCCTACGCTATTTCTGTTTCATCGTCAATGTGAAGGTCCAAGGTATGGAGTAAACCTCTTCTTGTACCTAAGTCGGCATTATGGCTTTTGCACTAAATCACGACGCAATTTCTGCGTCTCATCGTCAATGTGACGTTCCCAGGGATAGAGTAAGGCTGCAGTAGTGCATCGGAATCTAATACTGATATCCCAGGAAACGCTCACAGCAAACCACAAACAATGAGAAGATTTGCTCTTCTTGTTCTTAAGCCGGCATTGTGCATTTTGTATTAAATCCCGTCTCAATTTCTGTGTTTCATCGTCAATGTGAAGGTCCAAGGTATAGAGTAAAGCTGCAGCAGTGCATCGGAATCTAATACTTAGCTCCCAGGAAACGCTTCAGGTAAACCATAAAATAAGAGATGATTTACTCTTCTTGTACGTAAGTCGGCATTGTGCCTTTTGTATTATATCCCGACACAATTTCTGTGTTTCATCGTCAATGTGAAGGTCCAGGGGATAGAGTAAAGCGGCAGTAGTTTATCGGAATCTAATACTGATCGCCAAGAAAACGGTCAAAGCAAACCACAAACAATGAGAAGGTTTACTCCTCTTGTACTTAAGTCGGCTTTGTGCCTTTTGTATTACATCCCGACGCATCGGAATCTAATTCTAATCTCCCAGGAAACGCTCAAAGCATACCAGATTCAATGAGAAGGTTTACTCTTCTTGTACGTAAGTCGGGATTGTGCCTTTTGTATAAAATCCCGACTCAATTTCTGATCGTCAATGTGAATGTGCAAGGGTTAGGGTAAAACTGCTGTAGTGCATCAAAATCTAATACTTATCTCCCAGGATACGCTCAAAGCAAACCGCAATAAAATTTGAAGATTTACTCATCTTGAATTTAAGTCGACATTGTGCCTTTTGTATTTAATCCCGAGGCAATTTCTGTGGTTCATCGTCAATGTGAATGTCCAAGGGATAGAGTAAAGCTGCATCAGTGCATCGGAATCTAATACTTAGCTCCCAGGAAACGCTTCAGGTAAACCTTAAAATAAGATATGATTTACTCTTCTTGTACGTAAGTCGGCATTGTGCCTTTTGTATTATATCCCGACGCAATTTCAGTGTTTAATCGTCAATGTGATGGTACAAGGGATAGAGAAATCTGCAGTAGTGCATCGGAATCCAATACTGATCTCCCAAAAACGCTCAAAGCAAACCGCAAACAATGAGAGAGTTTACTCCTCTTGTACTTAAGTCGGCATTGTGGATTATATATTAAATCCCGACACAATTTCTGTTTATCATCGTCAATGTGATGGTACAAGGGATAGAGTAAAGTTGCAGAAGTGCATCGCAATCTAATACTGATCTCCCTGGAAACGCTTAAATGAAACCTCAGACAATGAGATGATTTATTCTTCTTGTACTTAAGTTGGCATTGTGCATTTTGTATTAAATCCCTACGCAATTTCTGTGTTTCATCGTCAATGTGAAGGTCCAAGGGATAGAGTGATGCAGCAGAAGTGCATCGGAATCTAATACTGATCTCCCAGTAAACGATCAAAACAAACCAGAAACAATGTGAAGATTTAATCTTCTTGTGCTTAAGTCGACATTGTGCCTTTTGTATTATATCCCGACACAATTTCTGTGTTTCATCGTCAATCTGATGGTCCAAGGGATAGAGAAATCTGCAGTAGTGCATCGGAATCCAATACTGATCCTGCAGGAAACACTCAAAGCAAACCACAAACAATGAGAAAGTTTACTCCTATTGTACTTAAGTCGGCATTGTGCCTTTTGTATTAAATCCCGACGCAATCTCCGTGTTTGGTTGTAAATGTGAATGTACAAGGGTTAGAGAAAAACTCCAGTAGTACATTGGAATCTAATACTTATCTCCCAGGATACGCTCAAAGCAAACCACAAGAAATTAGAAGATTTACTCATCTTGTACTTAAGTCCGCATTGTGCGTTATATATTAAATCCTGACACAATTTCTGTGTTTCATCGTCAATATGAAGGTACAAGGGATAGAGTAAAATTGCAGAAGTGCATCGGAATCTAATACTGATCTCCCTGGAAACGCTTAAATCAAACCTGAAACAATGAGAAGATTTACTCTTCTTGTACTTAAGTCGGCATTGTGCCTTTTGTATTAAATCCCGACACAATTTCTGTGGTTCATCGTCAATGTGAATGTCCAAGGGATAGAGTAAAGCTGCAGTACAGAATCGGAATCTAATACTGATCTCCCAGAAATCGCTCAAAGCAAACCACAAACAATGAGAAGATTTACTCTTCATGTGCTTAAGTTGGCATTGTGCTTTTCTATTGAATTCCGGCGCAATTTCTGTGTTTCATCTTCAACGTGAACGTCCAAAGGATAGAGTAAAGCCACAGTAGTGCATCGGAATCTAATACTGATCTCCAGGATACGCTAAAATCAAACCAGAAACAATAAGATGCTTAACTCTTCTTGTACTTATGTCGGCATTGTGCCGTTTGTATTTAATCCTGACGCAATCTCTGGGTTTCGTCATCAATGTGAAGGTCCAAGGGATAGAGTATATCTGCAGTAGTGCATCGGAATCTAATACTTATCTCCCAGGAAACGCTCAAAGCAAAATACAAGCAATGAGAAGATTTACTCTTCTTGTACTTAAGCCGGCATTGTGCCCTTTGTATTAAATCCCAACGCAATTTCTGTGTTTCATCGTCAATGGGAAGGTCCAAGGGATAGAGTAATGCCGCAGTAGTGCATCGGAATCTAATACAGATCTCCCAGGAAACGCTCAAAGCAAACCACAAACAACGATGAGATTTACCCTTCTTGTACTTAAGTTGGCATTGTGCCTTTTGCATTAAATGCTTACGCTGTTTCTGTGTTTCATCGCCATTGTGAAGGTCCAAGGGATGGAGAAGAGCTGCAGTAGTGCATCGGAATTTAATACTGATCTCCCAGGAAACGCTCAAAGCAAACCAGAAACAATGAGAAGGTTAACTCTTCTTGTACTTAAGTCGGCATTGTGCCTGTTGTATTAAATACCGACGCGATTTCTGAGTTTCATCATCAATTTGATGGTCCAAGGGATAGAGTAAAGCTGCAGTAGTGCATCTGAATCTAATGCTTATCTCCCAGGAAACGCTCAATGCCAACCACAAACATTGAGAACATTTACTCTTCTTGTACTTAAGTCGGCATTGTGCCTTTTGTATTAAAACCCGACTCAATTTCTGTGTTTCATCGTCAATGAGAAGGTACAAAGGATAGAGTAAAGCTGCAGTAGTGCATCGGAATGTAATACTGATCTCCCAGGAAATGCTCGAAGCAAACCACAAACAATGAGAAGATTTACTCTTGTTGTACTTAAGTCAGCATTGAGCCATTTGTATTAAAATACCGACGCAATTTCTGTGTTTCATCGTCAATGTAAAGGGATAGAGAAAAGCTGCAGTAGTGCATCGGAATCTAATACTGATCTCCCAGGAAACGTTCAAAGCAAACAACAATTAACGAGAAGAATTACTCTTCTTCTACTTAAGTAGACATTGTGCCTTTTGTATGAAATCCCGACGCAATTTCTGTGTTTCCTCGTCAATGGGAAGGTCCAAGGGATAGAGTAATGCTGCAGTAGTGCATCGGAATCTAATACTGATCTCCCAGGAAACGCTCAAAGCAAACCACAAACAATGATGAGATTTACCCTTCTTGTACTTAAGTTGGCATTGTGCCTTTTGCATTAAATGCCTACGCTGTTACTGTGTTTCATCGCCAATGTGAAGGTCCAAGGGATGGAGTAGAGCTGCAGTAGTGCATCGGAATTTAATACTGATCTCCCAGGAAACGCTCAAAGCAAACCAGAAACAATGAGAAGGTTAACTCTTCTTGTACTTAAGTCGGCATTGTGCCTTTTGTATTAAATACCGACGCGATTTCTGAGTTTCATCGTCAATGTGATGGTCCAAGGGATAGAGTAAATCTGCAGTAGTGCATCTGAATCTAATGCTTATCTCCCAGGAAACGCTCAATGCCAACCACAAACAATGACAAAATTTACTCTTCTTGTACTTAAGTCGGCATTGTGCCTTTTGTATTAAAACCCGACTCAATTTCTGTGTTTCATCGTCAATGAGAAGGTACAAAGGATAGAGTAAAGCTGCAGTAGTGCATCGGAATGTAATACTGATCTCCCAGGAAAAGCTCGAAGCAAACCACAAACAATGAGAAGATTTACTCTTGTTGTACTCAAGTCAGCATTGAGCCATTTGTATTAAAATACCGACGCAATATCTGTGTTTCATCATCAATGTGAAGGTACAAGTGATAGAGTGAAGCTGCAGTAGTGCATCAGAATCTAATACTGATCTCTCTGGAAACGCTCAAAGCAAACCAGAAACTATGAGAAGATTTACTCTTCTTGTACTTAAGTTGGCATTGTGCCTTTTGTATTTAATCCCGACGCAATTTCTGTGTTTCATCGTCAATGAGAAGGTCCAAGGGATAACGTAATCTTGCATTATTGCATCGGAACCTAATACAGATCTCTCAGGAAACGCTCAAAGCAAACCACAAACAATGAGTAGATTTACTCATTTTGTACTTAAGTCGGCATTGTGCCTTTTCTATTAAATCCCGACGCAGTTTCTGTGTTTCATCTTCAATGTGAAGGTCCAAGGGATAGAGTAGAGCTGTAGTAGTGCATCGGATTCTAATACTTATCTCCCAGGAAACGCTCAAAGCAAACCACTAACAATGAGAGGAATTACTCTTCTTGTACTTAAGTCGGCATTGTGCCTTTTTTTTAAATCCCGACGCAATTTCTGTGTTTCACCGTCATTGACAGGGTCCAAGGGATAGAGTAATCCTGCAGTTGTGCGTCGGAATCTAATACTGATGTCCCAGCAAACGCTCAAAGCAAACCAGAAACAATGAGAAAGTTTACTCTTCTTGCACTTAAGTCGGCATTGTGCCTTTTGTATTAAATCCCCACGAAATTTCTGTGTTTCATCGTCAATCTGAATGTTCAAGGGATAGAGCAAAGCTGCAGTAGTGCATCGGAATATAATACTTATCTTCCAGGAAACGCCCTAAACAAACCACAAACAATGAGAAGATTTACTCTTCTTCTACTTTAGTCGGCATTGTGCCTTTTGTATGATATTCCGACGGAATATCTGTGTTTCATCGTCAATGTGAAGGTCCAAGGGACAGAGTAAAGCTGCAGTAGTGCATCGGAATCTAATACTGATCTCCCAGGAAACGCTCAAAGCAAACCACAAACAATGATGAGATTTACTCATCTTGTACTTAAGTTGGCATTGTGCCTTTTGTATTATATCCCTACGCTATTTCTGTGTTTCATCGTCAATGTAAAGGTCCAAGGGATGGAGTAAAGCTGCAGTAGTGCATCGGAATTTAATACTGATCTCCCAGGAAACGCTCAAAGCAAACCAGAAACAATGAGAAGGTTAACTCTTCTGGTACTTAAGTCGGCATTGTGCCCTTTGTATTATATCCCGACGCGATATCTGTGTTTCATCGTCAATGTGAAGGTACAAGGGATAGAGAAAAGCTGCAGTAGTGCATCGGAATCTAATACTGATCTCCCAGGAAACGCTCAAAGCAAACAGCAAATAACGAGAGAATTACTCGTCTTGTACTTAAGTCAGCATTGTGCCTTTTGTATTAAAACCCGACTCAATTTCTGTGTTTCAACGTCAATGAGAAGGTACAAAGGATAGAGTAAAGCTGCAGTTGTGCATCGGTATCTAATACTGATCTCCCAGGAAACGCTCAAAGCAAACCACAAACAATGATGTGATTTACCCTTGTTGTACTTAAGTTGGCATTGTGCCTTTTATATTAAATCCCGACGAAATTTCTGTGATTCATCGTCAATGAGAAGGTCCAAGGGATAACGTAATCTTGCAGTATTGCATCGGAACCTAATACAGATCTCTCAGTAATCGCTCAAAGCAAACCACAAACAATGAGTAGATTTACTCATCTTGTACTTAAGTCGGCATTGTGCCTTTTGTATTAAATCCTGACGCAGTTTTTGTGTTTCATCTTCAATGTGAAGGTCCAAGGGATAGAGAAGAGCCGTAGTAGTGCATCGGATTCTAATACTTACCTCCCAGGAAACGCTCAAAGCAGACCACAAACAATGAGAGGAATTACTCTTCTTGTACCTAAGTCCGCATTGTGCCTTTTGTATTAAATCCCGACGCAATTTCTGTGTTTCACCGTCATTAACTGGGTCCAAGGGATAGAGTAATCGTGCAGTTGTGCGTCGGAGTCTAATACTGATGACCCAGCAAACGCTCAAAGCAAACCAGAAACAATGAGTAAGTTTACTCTTCTTGCACTTAAGTCGTCATTGTGCCTTTTGTATTAAATCCCCACGAAATTTCTGTGTTTCATCGTCAATCTGAAGGATCAAGGGATAGAGCAAAGCTGCAGTAGTGCATCGGAATATAATACTTATCTTCCAGGAAACGCCCAAAGCAAACCACAAACAATGAGAAGATTTACTCTACTTCTACTTTAGTCGGCATTGTGCCCTTTGTATTAAATCCCGACGCATTTTCTGTGTTTCATCATCAATGTGAAGGTCCAAGGGATAGAGTGAAGCTGCAGTAGTGGATCGGAATGTAATACTGATCTCCCAGGAAATGCTCAAAGCAAACCATAAACAATGAGAAGATTTACACTTCTTGTACTTAAGTCGGAATTGTGCCTTTTGTATTAAACCCCGACGCATTGTCTGTGTTTCATCGTCAATGTGAAGGTCCAAGGGGTAGAGTATATCTGCAGTAGTGCATCGGAATCTAATACTGATCTCCCAGGAAACGCTCAAAACAGAAAACAAACAATGAGAAAATTTACTCTTCTTGTACTTGAGTCGTCATTGTGCCTTTCGTATTAAATCCCGACCCAATTTCAGTGTTTCATCGTAAATGTGAAGGTTCAAGGGATAGAGGAAAGCTTCAGTACTGCATCGGAATCTAATAGTTATCTCCCAGGAAACGCTCAAAGCAAACCACAAACAATGAGATGATTAACTCTTCTTGTGCTTAAGTCGCCATTGTGCATTTTGTAATATATCAGGACGCTATTACTGTGTTTCATCGTCAATTTAAAGGTCCAAGGGATAGTGAATCTGCAGTAGTGCGTCGGAATCTAGTACTGATCTCCCTGGAAACGCTCAAAGCAAACCACAAACATTGAGAAGCTTTACTCTTCTTGTACTTCAGTCGGCATTGTGCCTTTTCTATTAAATCCCGACGCAATTTCTGTGTTTCATCGTCAACGTGAAGGTCCACGGGATAGAGTAAAGCTGCATTAGTGCATCGAAATCTAATACTTATCTCCCAGGAAACGCTCAAAGCAAACCACAAACAATGAGATGATTTACTCTTCATGTACTTAAGTCGGCATTGTGCATTTTGTATGATATCCCGACCTATTTTCTGGGTTTCATCGTCACAATGAAGGTAGAAGGGAGAGAGTGAAGCTGCAGTTGTGCATCGGAATCTAATACTGAACTCCCAGGAAACGCTAAAAAAACACAAAAAAACAATGAGAAAATTTACTCTTCTTGTACTTGAGTCGTCATTGTGCCCTTCGTATTAAATCCCGACCCAATTTCAGTGTTTCATCGTTAATGTGAAGGTCCAAGGGATAGAGGAAAGCTTCAGTACTGCATCGGAATCTAATAGTTATCTCCCAGGAAACGCTCAAAGCAAACCACAATCAACGAGATGATTTACTCTTCTAGTACGTAAGTCGGTATAGTGCCTTTTGTTTTAAATCCCGACGCAATTTCTGTGTTTCATCGTCAATGTGAAAGTACAAGGGATACACATACAGCTGCAGTAGTGCTTCGGAATCTGATAGTGATCTCACAGGAAATGCTCAAAGCAAACCACAAACATTGAGAAGAACTACTCTTCATGTACTTAAGTCGGCATTGTGCCTTTTGTGTTAAATAACGACGCAATTCCTGTGTTTCATCGTCAATGAGAGGGTCCAATGGATAGAGTAATCCTGCAGTTGTGCATCGGAATCTAATACTGATATCCTAGCAAATGCTTAAAGCAAACCTGAAACAATGACAAAGTTTACTCTTCTTGTACTGTAGTCGGCATTGTGGCTTTTGTATTGAATCCCCACGAAATTTCTGTGTTACATCGTCAATCTGAAGGTCCCAGGGATAGAGTAAACCTGCAGTATTGCATCGGAATATAATACTTATCTCCCAGGAAACGCTCAAAGCAAACTACAAACAATGAGAAGATTTACTCTTCTTCTACTTAAGTCGGCATTGTGCCTTTTGTATGATTTCCCGACGGAATTTCTGTGTTTCATCGTCAATGTGAAGGTCCAAGTGATCGAGTAAATCTGCTGTAGTGCTTCGGAATCTAACACTGACGTCACAGGAAACGCTCGAAGCAAACCACAACCAATGGGGAAATTTACTCTTCTTGTACTTAAGTCGGCATTGTGCCTTTTGTATTATATCCCGACGCAATATCTGTGTTTCATCGTCAATGTAAAGGTCCAAGGGATAGAGTATATCTGCAGTAGTGCATCGGAATCTAATACTGATCTCCCAGGAAACGCTCGAAGCAAACCACAAACAATGACAAGAGTTACTCTACTTGTACTTAGGTCGCCATTGTCCCTTTTGTGTTAAATCAGGACGCTATTTCTGTGTTTCATCGTCAATTTTAAGGTCCAAGGGATAGAGTGAAACTGCAGTAGTGCATCCGAATCTAATATTTACCTCCCAGGAAACGCCCAAAGCAGACCACAAACAATGAGAAGATTTACTCCTCTTGTACGTAAGTCAGCATTGTGCCTTTTGTATTAAATCCCGACGCAATTTCTGTGTTTCATTGTCATTGTGAAGGTTCTAGGGATAGAGTAAAGCTGCAGTAGTGCATCGGAATGTAACACTAATCTCTCAGGAATTGCTCAAAGCAAACCACAAACAATTAGAAGATTTACTCTTGTTGAACTCAAGTCAGCATTGTGCAATTTCTATGAAATCCCAACGCAATATCTGTGTTTCATCGTAAATGTGAGGGTCCAAGGGATAGAGTGAAGCTGCAGTACTGCATCGGAACCTAATACTTACCTCCCAGGAAACGCTCAAAGCAAACCACAAACAATGATAAGATTTACTCTTCTTGTACTTAAGTCGTCTTTGTGCCTTTTCTATGAAATCCCGACTCAATTTCTGTGTTTCATCGTGAATGTGAAGGTCCAAGGGATAGAGTAAAGCTGCAGTAGTGCATCGGAATCTAGTACTTATCTCCCAGGAAACTCACAAATCAAACCACAAACAATGAGAAGAATTACTCTTCTTGTACTTAAGTCGGCATTGTGCCTTTTGTATTAAATCCCGACGCAATTTCTGTGTTTATTCGTGAATGTGAAGGTCCAAGGGATAGAGTGAATCTGCAGTAGTGCATCGGAATCTAGTACTGATCTCCCAGGAAACGCTCGAAGCAAACCACAAACAAAGAGCCGATTTACTCTTCTTGTACTTAAGTCGGTATTGTTCCCGTTTGTATTAAATCCCAATGCAATTTCTGTGTTTCATCGTCAATGTGATGGTCCATGGGATAGAGTAAAACTGCTGTAGTGCATCGGAATCTAATACTTATCTCCCAGGAAACGCTCAAAGCAAACCACAAATAATGAGAAGATTTACTCTTGTTGTACTTAAGTCGGCATTGTGCCTTTTGTAGTAAACCCCGACGCAATTTCGGTGTTTCATCGTCAATGTGAAGGTCCAAGGGATAGAGTTTATCTGCAGTAGTGCATCGGAATCTAATACTGATCTCCCAGGAAACGCTCGAACCAAACCTCAAACAATGTGAAGATTTACTCTTCCTGTACTTATGTCGGCTTTGTGCAGTTTGTATTCAATCACGACGCAATTTTCTGTGCTTCATCGTCAATGTTAAGGTCCAAGGGATTGAATATAGCTGCAGTAGTGCATCGGAATCTAATACTGATCTCCCAGGAAACGCTCTGAGCAAACCAGATACAATAAGAAGTTTAACTCTTCTTGTACCTAAGTCGGCATTGTGCCTTTTGTATTTAATACCGACGGTATTTCTGTGCTTCATCGTCAATGTAAAGGTCCATGGGATAGAGTAAGGCTGCAGTAGTGCATCGGAATCTAATACTTATCTCCCAGGAAACGCACAAAGCAAATCACAAATAAAGAGAAGATTTACTCTTCTTGTACTTAAGTCGGCATAGTGCCTTTTGTATTAAATCCCGACCCAATTTCTGTGTTTCATCGTGAATGTGAAGGTCCAAGGGATAGAGGAAAGCTACTGTACTGCATCGGAATCTAATACTTACGTGCCTGGAATCGCTCAAAGCAAACCACAAACAATGAGAAGATTTACTCCTCTTGTATGTAAGTCAGCCATGTGCCTTTTGTATTAAATCCCGACGCAATTTCTGTGTTTCATTGTCATTGTGAAGGTACTAGGGATAGAGTAAAGCTGCAGTAGTGCATCGGAATGTAACACTGATCTCTCAGGAATAGCTCAAAGCAAACCACAATCAATGAGAAGATTTACTCTTGTTGAACTCAAGTCAGCATTGTGCATTTTGTATGCAATCCCGACGCAATATCTGTGTTTCATCGTCAATGTGAAGGTCCAAGGGATAGAGTGAAGCAGCAGTAGTGCATCGGAACCTAATACGTACTTCCCAGGAAACGCTCAAAGCAAACCACAAAAAAAGAGAAGAATTACTCTTCTTATACCTAAGTCGGCATTGTGCCTTTTGTATTAAATCCTGACTGAATTTCTGTGTTTCTTCGTCAATGTGAAGGTCCAAGAGATAGAGTGAATCTGCAGTGGTGCATCGGAATCTAGTACTGATATCCCAGGAAACGCTCGAAGCAAACCACAAACAAAGAGACGATTTACTCTTCTTGAACTTAAGTCGGCATTGTGCATACTGTATTAAATCCCGACGCATTTTCTGTGTTTCATCATCAATGTGAAGGTCCAACGGATAGTGTGAAGCTGCAGTAGTGGATCGGAATCTAATACAGATCTCTCAGGAAAGGCTCAAAGCAAACCAGAAACTATGAGAAGATTTACTCCTCATGTACCTAAGTCGGCATTGTGCCTTTTGTGTTAAATCCCGACGCAATTTCAGTGTTTCATCGTCAATGTGAAGGTCTAAGGGATAGAGTAAAGCTGCAGTAATGCATCGGAATCTAATACTGATCTCCCAGGAAACGATCAAAGATATCGAGAAACAATGAGAAGGTTTACTCTTCTTGTACATAAGTCGGCATTGTTCCCATTTGTATTAAATCCCAACGCAATTTCTGTGTTTCATCGTCAATGTGAAGGTCCAAGGGATAGAGTAAAACTGCAGTAGTGCATCGGAATCTAATACTGATCTCCCAGGAAACGCTCAAAGCAAACCACAAACAATGAGAAGGTTTACTCTTCTTGTACTTCACTCAGCATTGTGCCTTTTGTATTAAATCCCGACGCAATTTCTGTGTTTCATCGTCAACGTGAAGGTCCAAGGGATAGAGTAAGGCTGCATTAGTACATCGAAATCTAGTCCTTATCTTCCAGGAAACACTCAAAGCAAACCACAAACAATGAGAAAATTTACTCTTCTTGTACTTGAGTCGGCATTGTGCCTTTCGTATTAAATCCCATGCCAATTTTTGTGTTTCATCTTTAATGTGAAGGTCCAAGTGATTGAGGAAAGCTTCGGTACTGCATCGGAATCTAATACTTATCTCCCAGGAAACGCTCAAAGCAAACCTCAAACAATGAGAAGATTTATTCTTCTTGTACATAAGTCGGTATTGTGCCTTTTGTAATAAATCCCGACGCAATTTCTGTGTTTCATCGTCAATGTGAAGGTCTAGGGGATAGAGTATATCTGCAGTGATGCATCGGAATCTAATACTGATCTCCCAGGAAACGCTCGAAGCAAACCACAAACCATGAGAAGTACTTGAGTCCCCATTGTGCCTTTTGTATTAAATCCCGACCCAATATCTGTGTTTCATCGTTATGTGAAGGCCCAAGGTATAGAGGAATGCTTCAGTACTGCATCGGAATCTAAAACTTATCTCCCAGGAAACGCTCAAAGCAAACCACAAACAAAGAGAAGATTTACTCTTCTTGTACATAAGTCGGTACTGTGCCTTTTGTTTTAAATCCCGACGCAATTTCTGTCTTTCATTGCCAATGTGAAGGTACTAGGGATAGAGTAAAGCTACATAAGTGCATCGAAATCTAATACTTATCTTCCAGGAAACGCTCAAAGCAATCCACAAACAATGAGAAGATTTACTCTTCTTGTACTTAAGCCGGTATTGAGCCTTTTGTATGATATCCCAACCTAATTTCTGTGTTTCATTGTCACACTGAAGGTAGAAGGGATAGAGTGAAGCTGCAGTTGTGCATCGGAATCTAATAATGATCTCCCAGGAAACGCCCAAAACAGAAAACAAAAAATGATAAAATTTACTCTTCTTGTACTTGTGTCGACATTGTGCCTTTCGATTTAAATCCCGACCCAATTTCTGTGTTTCATCGTTAATGAGAAGCGACAAGGGATAGAGGAAAGCATCAGTACTGCACCGAAATGTTATACTTATCTCCCAGGAAACGCTCATAGCAAACCACAATCAATTAGAAGATTTTCTCTTCTTGTACATAAGTCGATATTGTGCCTTTTGTATTAAATCCCGACGCAATTTCTGTGTTTCATCATCAATGTGAAGGTCCAAGGGATGGAGTATATCTGCAGTGGTGCATCGGAATCTAATACTGATCTCCCAGAAATCGCTCGAAGCAAACCACAAACGATGAGAAGATTTACTCTTCTTGTACTTGAGTCCCCATTGCGCCTTTTGTATTAAATCCCGACCCAATATCTGTGTATCATCGTTAATGTGTAGGTCCAAAGGATAGAGGAAAGCTTCAGTACTGCATCGGAATCTAATAACTATCTACCAGGAAACGCTCAAAGCTAATCTGAAACAATGAGAAGATTTTCTAGTCTTGTACTTAAGTCGGCATTGTGCCTTTTTATTAAATCCCGAAGCAATTTCTGTGTCTCATCGTCAATGTGAAGGTCCAAGGGGTAGAGTAAAGATGCAGTAGTCCATCGGAATCTAATACTGATCTCCCAGGAAACGCTCAAAGCAAACCACAAACAATGTGAAGATTTACTCTTCTTCTACTTAAGTCTGCATTGTGCCTTTTATATTAAATCACGACCCTATTTCCGTGTGTCATCGTCAATTTCAAGTTCCAAGGGATAGAGTAAAGCTGCAGTAGTGCATCGGAATCTGTTACTGATCTCCCAGGAAAAGCACAAAGCAAACCACAAACAATGAGAAGATTTACTCCTCTTGTACTTAAGTCGGCAATGTGGAGGTCCAAGGGATAGAATTAAGCTGCAGTTGTGCATCGGAATCCAATGCTGATCCCCAAGGAAACACGCAAAGCAAACCACAAACAATGAGAAGATTTACTCTTGTTGTACTTAAGTCGGCATTGTAAGTGTTGTAATAAATGCCGACGCAATTTCTGTGTTTCATCGTCAATGTCAAGGTCCAAGAGATAGAGTAAATCTGCAGTAGTGCATCGGAATCTAATACTGATCGCCAAGGAAACGCTCAAAGCAAACCACAAACAATGAGATGATTTACTCCTCTTGTACTTAAGCTGCATTGCACCTTTGGAATTTAATCCTGACGCGATTTCTGTGTTTTATAGTCAATGTATTGGTCCAAGGGATAGAGTAAAGCTGGAGTAGTGCATCGGAATATAATACTGATCTCCCAGGAAACGCCCAAAGCAAATCAGAAACAATGAGGAGATTTACTCATCTTCTACTTAAGTCGTTCTTGTGCCTTTTGTATTAAATCACGACGCAATTTCTGGGTTTCATCGTCAATGTGAAGGTCCAAGGGATAGAGTAAAGCTGCAGCAGTTCATCGGAATCTACTACTGATCTCTCGGGAAAGGCTCAAAGCAACCACAAACAATGAGAAGATCTACTCTTCTTGTACTTAAGTCGGCTTTGCGGATTTTGTATTAATTCCCGACGCAATTTCTGTGTTTCATCGTCAATGTGAAGGTCCAAGAGATAGAGTAAAGCTGCAGTAGTGCATCGGTATCTAATACTGATCTCCCAGGAAACGCTCAAAGCAAACCTCAAACGATTTGAAGATTTACTCTTCTTGTACTTAAGTCGGCTTTGTGCATTTTGTATTAAATCCCGAATCAATTTCTGTGTGTCATCGTCCATGTGAAGGTCGAAGGGATAGAGTAAATCTGCAGTAGTGTATCTGAATCTAATACTGATCTCCCAGGACACGCTCAAAGCAAACCATATACAATGAGAAGATTTTCTCCTCATGTACTTAAGTCGGGATTGTGCAATTTGTATTAAATCGCGACTCAATTTCTGTGTTTCATCGTCAGTGTGAAGGTCCAAGGGATACAGTAACGTTGCAGTAGTGCATCAGAATCAAAAACTGATTCCCCAGGAACCGCTCCAAGCAAACCACATACAATGGGTAGATTTACTCTTCTTGAACTTAAGTGGGCATTGTGCCTTTCGTATTAACTCCTGACGCAATTTCTGTTTTTCATCGTCAATGTCAAGGTTCAAGGGATAGAGTAAAGCTGCTGTAGCGCATCGGAATGAAATTGTGATCTCCCAGGAAACGTCAAAGCAAACCACAAACAATGAGAAGATTTACTCTTCTTGTACTAAAGTCGGCATTGTGCCTTTTGTATTAAATCCCGACGCAATTTTTGTATTTCTTCGTCAGTGTGAAGTCCAAGGGATGGAGTAAAGATGCAGTAGTGCATCGGAATCTAATACTGATCTCCCAGGAAACGCTCAAAGCAAACCACAAAGAATGAGAAAATTTACTCCTCTTGTACTTAAGTCAGCATTGTGCCTTTTGTATTAAATCCCGACGCAATTTCTGTGTTTCATAGTCAGTGTGTAGGTCCAAGGGATAGAGTAAAGTTGCAGTAGTGGATCAGAATCTAATACTGATTCCCCAGGAAACGCTCCAAGCAAACCACAAACAATGGGTAGATTTACTCATCTTGAACTTAAGTCGGCATTGTGCCTTGTGTAATAAATCCTGACGCAAAATCTGTTTTTCATCGTCAATGTGAAGTTGCAGGGGATAGAGTAAAGCTGCAGTAGTGAATCGGAATCAAATTCTGATCTCCCTGGAAACGTCAAAGCAAACCACAAACAATTAGAAGAGTTACTCTTCTTGTACTAAAGTCGGCATTGTGCCTTTTGTATTAAATCCCGACGCAATTTTTGTGTTTCATCGTCAGTATGAATATCCAAGGGAAAGAGTAAACATGCAGTAGTGTGTTGGAATCTAATACTGATCTCCTAGGAAACGCTCAAAATAAACGACAAACAATGAGGGGATTTACTCTTCTGCTGCTTAAGTCGGCATTGCGCCTTTTGTATTAAATCCCTACGCTATTTCTGTGTTTCATCGTCAGTGTGAAGTCCATGGGATGGAGTAAAGCGGCAGTAGTGCATCGGAATCTAATACTTATTTCCCAGGAACCGCTCAAACCAAACCACAAACAATGAGAAGATTTACTCTTCTTGTACTTAAGTCTGCATTGTGCATTTGGTATTAAATCCCGATATAATTTCTGTTTTTCATCGTCAATGTGAAGGTCCAAGGAATAGAATAAAGCTGCAGTAGCGCATTGGAATCTAATACTGATCGCCAAGGAAACGCGCGAAGCAAACCACAAATTATGAGAAGATTTATTCTTTTTTAACTTAAGTCGGCATTGTACCTGTTGTATTAAATCCCGACGCAATATCTGTGTATCATCGTCAATGTCAAGGTCCAAGAGATAGAGTAAAGCTGCAGTCGTGCATCGGAATCTAATACTGATCTCATAGGAAACGCTCAAAGCCAACCACAAACTATGAGAAGACTTACTCTACCTGTTCTTAACTCGGCAATTTGCCTTTGGTATTATATCCCGATATAATTTCTGTTATTTATTGTCAATGTGAAGGTCCAAGGGATAGAAAAAGCTGCAGTAGTGCATCGGAATCTAATACTGATCGCCAAGGAAACGCGCAAAGCAAACCACAAACAATAAGAAGATTTGCTCTTGTTGTACTTAAGTCGGCATTGTACATTTTGTATTAAATCCCGACACAATTTCTGTGTTTCATCGTCAAGTTCAAGGTCCAAGAGATAGAGTAAAGCTGCTGTAGTGCATCAGAATCTAATACTGATCTCCCAGGAAACGCTCAAAGCAAACCACAAAAAATTAGATGATATACTCTTCTTGTACTTAAGCTGCATTGTACCTTTTGAATTAAATCCCTACGCAATGTCTGTGTTTCATCATCAATGTAAAAGTCCAAGGGATAGAGTAAAGCTGCAGTAGTACATCGGAATCTAATACTGATTTCCCTGGAAACGCTCAAAGCAAACCACAAACAATGAGAGGATTTACTCTTCTTGTACGTAAGCCGGCATTGTGCCTTTTGCATTAAATCACGACGTTATATTTGTGTTTGATCGTCAATGTGAAGGTTCATGGGCAACAGTAAAGCTGCAGTAGTACATCGGAACCTAATACTCATCTTTTAGGAAACGCTCAGAGGAAACCACAAACAATGATGAGATTTACTCTTCATCAACGTATGTCGGCATTGCGCCTTTTGTATTAAATGCCGACGCAATTTCTTTGTTTCATCATCAATTTGATGGTCCAAGGGATGGAGCAATGTTGCAGTAGTGCATCGGGTTGTAATACTGATCCCCCAGGAAACGCTCAAAGCAAACCACAAACAATGAGAAAACTTACTCTTCTTGTACTTAAGTCTGCATTGTGTCTTTTGTATTAATTCCTGAATCAATATCTGTGTTTCGTCGTCCATGTGAAGTTCCATGGGATAGAGTAAAGCTGCAGAAATGCATCGGAATCTAATACTGATCTCCCAGTAAACGCTCAAAGCAAATCAGATACAATGAGAAGATTTACTCTTCTTGTACTTGAGTCGGCATTGTGCCTTTTGTATTTAATCCCGACGCAATTTCTGTTTTTCATCGTCAGTATGAATATCCAAGGGATAGAGTAAACATGCAGTAGTGTATTGGAATCTAATACTGTTCTCCCAGGAAACGCTCAAATTAAACCACAAACAATGAGTGGATTTCCTCTTCTGGTACTTAAGTCGGCATTGTGCCTTTTGTATTAAATCCCTACGCTATTTCTGTGTTTCATCGTCAATGTGAAGTCCCAGGGATGGAGTGAAGATGCAGTGGTGCATCGGAATCTAATACTTATTTCCCAGGAAACGCTCAAACCAAACCACAAACAATGAGAAAATTTACTCTTCTTGTACTTAAGTCGGCATTGTGCCATTTGTATCAAATCCCGACGCAATTTGTATGTTTCATCGTCAATGTGAAGGTCAGAGGGATAGAGTGTAGCTGCAGTAGTGCATCGGAATCTAATACTGATCTTTTAGGAAACGCACAAAGGAAACCACAAACAATTAGATGATTTACTCTTCTTCTACTTATGTCGGCATTGCGCCTTTTGTATCAAATGCCGACTCAATTTCTATGTTTCATCGCCAATGTGAAGGTCCAAGCGATAGAGAAAAGCTAGAGTAGTGCATCGGAATCAAATTGTGATCTACCAGAAAACGCTCAAAACAAACCAGAAACAATGAGAAGATTTACTCTTCTTGTACTTAAGTCGGCATTGTGCCTTTTGTATAAAATCCCTAAGCTATTTCTGTGTTTCATCGTAAATGTAAAGTCCAAGGGATAGAGTCAAGCTGCTGTAGTGCATCGAAATCTAACACTGATCTCCCAGGAAACGCAAAAAGCGAACCAGAAACAATGAGAAGAATTACTCTTCTTCTACTTAAGTCGGCATTGTGCCTTTTCTATTAAATCCCGAATCAATTTGTGTGTTTCATCGTCAATGTGAAGGTGCAAGGGATAGAGTACAGAATCAATTTCTGTGTTTCATCTTCCATGTGAAGGTTGAGGGACTAGAATAAATCTGCAGTAGTGCATCGGAATCAAATACTGATCTCCCAGGAAACGCTCAAATTAAACCACAAACAATGAGTGGATTTACTCTTCTGGTACTTAAGTCGGCATTGTGCCTTTTGTATTAAATCCCTACGCTATTTCTGTGTTTCATCGTCAATGTGAAGCCCAAGGGATGGTGTGAAGATGCAGTAGTACATCGGAATCTAATTCTTTTTTCCCAGGAAACGCTCAAACCAAACCACAAACAATGAGAAGATTTACTCTTCTTGTACTTAAGTAAGCATTTTGCCTTTGGTATTATATCCCGATATAATTTCTGTTTTTCATCGTCAATGTGAAGGTCCAAGGGATAGAGTGTAGCTGCAGTAGTGCATCGGAATCTAATACTGATCTTTTAGGAAACGCTCAAAGGAAACCACAAACAATGAGAAGATTTATTCTTCTTGTACTTAAGTCTTCATTGTATCATTTGTATTAAATCCCGAATCAGCTTCTGTGTTTCGTCGTCCATGTGAAGGTCCATGGGATAGAGTAAAGCTGCAGGAATGCATCGGAATCTAATACTGATCTCCCAGGAAACGCTCAAAGCAAACCAGAAACAATATGACGATATACTCTTCTTGTACTTAAGTCGGTATTGTGTATTTTGTATTAAATCCCGACGCTATATCTGTGTTTAATCGTCAATGTGAAGGTCCAAGGGATAGAGTATAGCTGCACTAGTGCATCGGAATCTAATTCTGATCACCCAGGAAACGCTCAAAGCAAAGCTCAAACAATGAGAAAATTTATTCTCCTTGTACTTAAGTCTGCATTGTGTCTTTTGTATTACATCCCGACGCAATTTCTGTGTTTGATCGTCAGTGTGAAAGTCCAAGGGATAGAGTAAAGTTGCAGTAGTGCATCAGAATCTAGTAATCATACCCCAGGAAACGCTCCATGCAAACCACAAACAATGTGTAGATTACTTTTTCTTGTACTTAAGTCGCCATTGTGCCTTTTGTATTAAATCCCGACGAGATTTCTGTGTTTCATCGTCAATGTGAAGTTGCAAGGGATAGAGTAAAGCTGAGGTAGTGCATCGGAATCAAATTGTGATCTCCCAGAAAACGCTCAAAGCAAAACAGAAACAATGAGAAGATATACTCTTCTTGTACTTAAGTCGGCATTGTGCCTTTTGTATTAAATCCCGACGCAATTTCTGTGTTTCATCGTCAGTGTGTAGGTCCAAGGGATAGAGAAAAGTAGCAGTAGTGGATCAGAATCTAATACTGATTCCCCAGGAAACGCTCCAAGCAAACCACAAACAATGGGTAGATTTACTCTTCTTGAACTTAAGTCGGCATTGTGATTTTTGTACTAAATCCCTAATCAATTTCTTTGTTTCATCGTCCATGTGAAGGTCGAAGGGATAGGGTAAATCTGCAGTAGTGCATAGGAATCTAATACTGATCTCCCAGGAAACGCTCAAAGCAAACCACAAAGAATGAGATGATTTACTCCGCTTGTACTTAAATCGGCATTGTGCTTTTTGTATTAAATCCCGACGCAATTTCTGTGTTTCATCGTCAGTGTGTAGGTCCAAGGGATAGAGTAAAGTTGCAGTAGTGGATCAGAATCTAATATAGACTCCCCAGGAAACGCTCAAAGCAAACCACAAACAATGGTTAGATTTAGTCTTCTTGAACTTAAGTCGGCATTGAGCCTTTTGTATTAAATCCTGACGCAAACTCCGTTTTTCATCGTCAATGTGAAGGTGCAAGGGATAGAGTAAAGCTGCAGTAGTGAATCGGAATCCAATTCTGATCTCCCTGAAAACGTCAAAGAAAAACCACAAACAATGAGAAGAATTACTCTTCTTGTACTAAAGTCGGCATTGTGCATCTTGTATTAAATCCCGACGCAATTTCTATGTTTCATCGTCAATGTGAAGGTGCAAGGGATAGAGTAAAGCTGCAGTAGCGCATCGGAATGAAATTCTGATCTCCCAGGAAACGTCAAAGCAAACCACAAACAATGAGAAGATTTACTCTTCTTGTACTAAAGTCGGCATTGTGCCTTTTGTATTAAATGCCGACGAAATTTCTGTTTTTCATCGTCAGTATGAATATCCAAGGGATAGAGTAAACCTGCAGTAGTGAATTGGAATCTAATACTGATCTCCCAGGAAACGCTCAAAGTAAACGACAAACAGTGAGAAGATTTACTCTTCAGGTACTTAAGTCGGCATTGCGCCTTTTGTATTAAATCCTTACGCTATTTCTGTGTTTCATCGTCAGTGTGAAGTCCAAGGGATGGAGTATAGATGCAGTAGTGCATCGGAATCTAATACTTATTTCCCAGGAAACGCTCAAATCAAACCACAAACAATGAGAAGATTTACTCTACTTGTACTTAAGTCGGCATTGTGCATTTGGTATTAAATCCCGATATAATTTCTGTTTTTCATCGTCAATGTGGAGGTCCAAGGGACAGAATAAAGCTGCAGTAGTGCATCGGAATCTAATACTGATCGCCAAGGAAACGCGCAAAGCAAACCTCAAACAATGAGAGGATTTATTCTTCTTGTACTTAAGTCTGCATTGAGTCTTTTGTATTAAATCCCGAATCAATTTCTGTGTCTCGTCGTCCATGTGAAGGTCCATGGGATAGAGTAAAGCTGCGGAAATGTATCGGAATCTAATACTGATCTCCCAGGAATCGCTCAAAGCAAATCAGAAACAAAGAGAGGATTTACTCTTCTTGTACTTATGTCGGCATTGTGCCGCTTGTAAGAAATCCCAACGCAATTTGTGTGTTTCATCGCCAATGTGAAGGTCCAAGCGATAGAGTAAAGCTGCAGTAGTGCATTGGAATCAAATTCTGATCTCCCAGGAAACGCACAAAGCAAACCACAAAGAATGAGAAGATTTACTCTTCTTGTACTAAAGTCGGCATTGAGCCTTTTGTATTAAATGCCGACGCAATTTCTATTTTTCATCGTCCGTATGAATATCCAAGGGATAGAGTAAACCTGCGGTAGTGAATTTGAATCTAATACCGATCTCTCAGGAAACGCTCAAAATAAACGACAAACAATGAGAAGATTTACTCTTCTGGTACTTAAGTCGGCATTGCGCCTTTTGTATTAAATCCCTACGCTATTTCTGTGTTTCATCGTCAGTGTGAAGTCCAGGGGATGGAGTAAAGATGCAGTAGTGCATCGGAATCTAATACCTATTTCCCAGGAAACGCTCAAACCAAACCACTAACAATGAGAAGATTTACTCTTCTTGTACTTAAGTCGGCATTGTGCATTTGGTATTAAATCCCGATATATTTTCTGTTTTTCATTGTCAATGGCTAGGTCCAAGGGATAGAATAAAGCTGCAGTAGCGCATCGGAAACTAATACTGATCGCCAAGGAAACGCGCAATGCAAACCACAAACAATGAGAAGATTTACACTTTTTGTACTTAAGTCGGCATTGTGCCTTTTGCATTAAATCGCGACGCTATATTTGTGTTTCATCGTCAATGTGAAGGTTCAAGGGCAACAGTAAAGCTGCAGTAGTGCATCGGAACCTAATACTTATCTCCCAGGAAACGCCCAAACCAAACCACAAACATTGACAAAAATTACTCTGCTTGTACTTATGTCGGCATTGTGCCATTTGTATCAAATCCCAACGCAATTTCTGTATTTCATCGTCAATGTGAAGGTCCAAGGGATAGAGTGTAGCTGCAGTAGTGCATCGGAATCTAATACTGATCTTTTAGGAAACGCTCAAAGGGAACCACAAACAATGAGAAGATTTACTCTTCTTCTACTTATGTCGGCATTGCGCGTTCTGTATTTAATGCCGACGCAATTTCTATGTTTCATCATCGATTTGATGGTCCAAGGGGTGGAGCAAAGCTGCGGTAGTGCATCGGGTTGTAATACTGATCACCCAGGAAACGCTCAAGGCAAATTAGAAATAATGAGTAGATTTACTCTTCTTGTACTTATGTCGGCATTGTGCCTTTTGTATTAAATCCCGAAGGAGTTTCTGTGTTTCATCGTCAATCTGCAGGTCCAAGGTATTGAGTAAAGCTGCAGTAGTGCATCGGAATCTAATACTGTTCTCCCAGGAAACGCTCAAGGCAAACCAGAAACAAAGTGTAGGATTACCCTCCTTGTACTTAAGTCGGCATTGTGCCTTTTGTATAAAATCCGGACGCAATTTCTGTGTTTCATCGTCAAAGTGAAGGTCCAAGGGATAGAGTAAAGCTGCAGTAGTGCATCGGAATCTAATACTGATCTCCCAGGAAACGCTCAAATCAAGCCACAAACAATGAGAAGATTTACTCTTCTTGTACGTAAGTCAGCAGTGTGCCTATTGTATTAAATCATGACGCAATATCCGTGTTTCATCGTCAATGTGAAGGTCCAATGGATAGAGTAAACCTGCAGTAGTGCATTGGAATCTAATAATGATCTCCTAGGTAACGCTGAAAGCAAACCATCAACAATGAGGAGATTTACTCTTCTTAAACTTAAGTCGGCATTGTGCCTTTTGTATTAAATCCCGACGCAATTTCAGTGTTTCATCGTCAATGGGAAGGTCCAAGGGATAGAGTAAATCTGAAGTAGTGCATCGGAATCTAATTCTGATATCCCAGGAAACGCACAAAGCAAACCAGAACTCATGAGAAGATTTACTCTTCTTGTACTTAAATCGGTATTGTGTATTTTGTATTAAATCCCGACGCTATATCTGTGTTTCATCGTCAATGTGAAGGTCCAAGGGGTAGAGTAAAGCTGCACTAGTGCATCGGAATCTAATACTGATCTCTCAGGAAACGCTCAAAGCAAACCAGAAACAATGAGAAGATATACTCTTCTTGTACTTATGTCGGCATTGTGCCGCTTGTATGAGATCCCGACGCAATTTCTGTGTTTCATCGCCAATGTGAAGGTCACGCGATAGAGTAAAGCTGCAGTAGTGCATCGGAATCTTATTCTGATCTCCCAGGAAACGCACAAAGCAAACCAGAAACCATGGGAAGATTTACTCTTCTTGGACTTAAGTCGGCATTGTGCATTTTGTATTAAATTCTGATATAATTTCTGTGTTTCATCGTCAATGTGAAGGTCCAAGGGATATAATAAAGCTCCAGTAGCGCATCGGAATCTAATACTGATCGCCAAGAAAACGCGCAATGCAAACCACAAACAATGAGAAGATTTACTCTTTTTGTACTTAAGTCGACATTGTACATTTTGTGTTAAATCCCGACGCAATTTCTGTGTTTCATCGTCAATGTCAAAGTCCAAGAGATAGAGTAAAGCTGCAGTGGTGCATCGGAATCAAATACAGATCTCCCAGGAAACGCTCAAAGCAAACCACAAGCAATGAGATGATTTACTCATCTTGTACTTAAGATGCATTGTACCTTTTGAAATAATTCCCGACGCAATTTCCGTGTATCGTTGTCAATGTAATGGTCCAAGGGATAGAGTAAAGCTGCAGTAGTGCATCGAAATCTAACAGCGATCTCCCAGGAAACGCTCAAAGCAAACCAGAAACCATGAGAGGATTTACTCTTCTTGTACTTAAGTCGGCATTGTGCCTTTTCTATTAAATCCCGGCGCAATTTCTGTGTTTCATCGTCAATGTGAAGGTCCAAGGGATAGAGTACAGCTGTAGTAGTGCATCGGAATCTAGTACTGATCTCCCAGGAAACGCGCAAACATACCCCAAACAATGAGAAGACTTACTCTTCTTGTACGTAAGTCGGTATTGTGTATTTTGTATTATATCCCGACGCTATATCTGTGTTTCATCGTCGATGTGAAGGTCCAAGGGATAGAGTAAAGCTGCACTAGTGCATCGGAATTTAATACTGATCTCCCAGGAAACGCTCAAAGCAAACCAGAAACAATGAGAAGATATACTCTTCTTGTACTTATGTCGGCATCGTGCCGCTTGTATGAAATCCCAACGCAATTTGTGTGTTTCATCGTCTATGTGAAGGTGCAAGGGATAGAGTAAAGCTGCAGTAGCGCATCGGAATGAAATCCTGATCTTCCAGGAAACGTCAAAGCAAACCACAAACAATGAGAAGATTTACTCTTCTTGTACTAAAGTCAGCATTGTGCCTTTTGTATTAAATGCCGACGCAATTTCTGTTTTTCATCGTCAGTATGAGTATCCAAGGGATAGAGTAAACCTGCAGTAGTGAATTGGAATCTAATACTGATCTCCCAGGAAACGCTCAAAATAAACGACAAACAATGAGGAGATTTACTCTTCAGGTACTTAAGTCGGCATTGCGCCTTTTGTATTATATCCCTACGCTATTTCTGTGTTTCATCGTCAATGTCAAGGTCCAAGAGATAGAGTAAAGCTGCAGTGGTACATCGGAATCAAATACAGATCTCCCAGGAAACGCTCAAAGCAAACCACAAACAATGAGATGATTTACTCTTCTTGTACGTAAGCTGCATTGTACCTTTTGAAATAAATCCCGACGCAATTGCTGTGTTTCATCGTCAATGTAAATGTCCAAGGGATAGAGTAAAGTTGCAGTAGTGCATCGAAATCTAATACTGTTTTCCCAGGAAACGCTCAAAGCAAACCAGAAACAATGAGTAGGATTACCCTTCTTGTACTTAAGTCGGCATTGTGCCTTTTGTATCAAATGCCGACGTAATTTCTATGTTTCATCATCTATTTGATGGTCCAATTGATAGAAAAAACCTGCAGTAGTGCATTGAATCTAATGCTGATCTCCAAGGAAACGCTGAATGCAAACCACAAACAACAATTAGATTTACTCTTCTTGTACCTAAGACGGCATTGTGCCTTTTGTATTAAATCCCGACGCAATTTCTGTGTTTCATCGTCAATGGGATGGTCCAAGGGATAGAGTAAAGCTGCAGTAGTGCATCGGAATCTATTACTGTTCTCCCAGGAAACGCTCAAAGCAATCCACAAACAATGAGAAGATTTACTCTTCATGTACTTAAGTCGGCATTGTGCCTTTTGTATAAAATCCGGACGCAATTTCTGTGTTTCATCGTCAATGTGAAGGTCCAAGGGATAGAGTAAAGCTGCAGTAGTGCATCGGAATCTAATTCTGATCTCCCAGGAAACGCTCAAATCAAGATACAAACAATGAGAAGATTTACTCTACTTGTACGTAAGTCAGCAGTGTGCCTATTGTCTTAAATCCCGACGCAATATCCGTGTTTCATCGTTAATGTGAAGGTCCAATGGATAGAGTAAACCTGCAGTAGTGCATTAGAATCTAATACTGATGTCACAGGTAACGCTCAAAGCAAACCAGAAACAATGAGTAGATTTACTCTTCTTTAACTTAAGTCGGCATTGTGCCTTTTGTATTAAATCGCGACGCAATTTCAGTGTTTCATCGTCAATGGGAAGGTCCAAGGGATAGAGTAAAGCTGAAGAAGTGCATCGGAATCTAATTCTGCTCTCCCAGGAGACGCACAAAGCAAACCAGAAACCAAGAGAAGATTAACTCTTCTTGTACTTATGTCGGTATTGTGTATTTTGTATTAAATCCCGACGCTATATCTGTGTTTCATCGTCAATGTGAAGGTCCAAGGGATAGAGTAAAGCTGCACTATTGCATCGGAATCTAATACTGATCTCCCAGGAAACGCTCAAAGCAAAACTCAAACAATGAGAAGATTTATTCTTCTTGTACTTAAGTCTGCATTGTATCTTTTGTATTAGATCCCGAATCAGTTTCCGTGTTTCGTCGTCCATGGGAAGGTCCATGGGATAGAGTAAAGCTGCAGAAATGCATCGGAATCTAATACTGATCTACCAAGAAACGCTCACAGCAAACCAGAAACAATGAGAAGGTATACTCTTCTTGTGCTTATGTCGGCATTGTGCCGCTTGTATGAAATCCCGACGCAATTTCTGTGTTTCATTGCCAATGTGTAGGTCCATGCGATAGAGTAAAGCTGCAGTAGTGCATCGGAATCTAATTCTGATCTCCCAGGAAACGCACAAAGCAAACCAGAAACCATGAGAAGATTTACTCTTCTTTTACTTCAGTCGGCATTGTGCCTTTTGTATAAAATCCTTAAGCTATATCTGTGTTTCATCGTAAATATGAAGTCCAAGGGATAGAGTGAAGATGCAGTAGTGCATCGGAATCTAATACTGATCTACCAGGAAACGCTCAAACCAAACCACAAACAATGAGATGACTTACTCTTCTTGTACTGAAGTCGGCATTGTGCCTTTTGTATTAAATCCCGACGCAATATCAGTGTCTCAACGTCAATGTGAAGTTCCGAGGGATTGAGTAAAGCTGCAGTAGTGCATCGGAACGTAATACTGATCTCCCAGGAAACGCACAAAGCAAACCACACACAATGAGAAAAATTACTCTTCTTGTACTTCAGTCGGCATTGTGCCCTTTATATTAAATCCCGACGCAATTTCGGTGTTTCATCGTCAATGTGAAGATCCAAGGGATAGAGTAAAGCTGCACTAGTGCATCGGAATCTAATACTTATATCCCAGGAAACGCTCAAAGCAAACCACAAACAATGAGAAGATTTACTCTTCTTGTGCTTAAGACGGCATGTGTGCCCTTTGTATTAAATCCCGACGCAATATCTGTGTTTCATCGTCAATGTGAAGTTCCGAGGGATTGCGTAAAGCTGCAGTAGTGCATCGGAATGTAATACTGATCTCCCAGGAAACGGTCAAAGCAAACCACAAACAATGTGAAGATTTACTCGTCTTTTACTGAAGTCGGCATTGTGGCTTTTGTATTTAATCCCGACGCAATTTCTGTGTTTCTTTGGCAATGTGAAGGCCCAAGGTATAGAGAAAAGCTGCAGTAGTGCATTGGAATCTAATACTGAATTCCCAGGAAACGCTCAAAGCAAACCAAAAACAATGAGAGGATTTACTCTTCTTTTCCTTAAGTCGACATGGTGCGTTTTGTATTAAATCCCGACGCGGATTTTGTGTTTCTTCGTCAATGTAATGGTCCAAGGGATAGAGCAAAGCTGCAGTAGTGCATCGGAATCTAGTACTGATCTCCCAGGAAACGCTCAAAGCAAACAACAAACAATGAGATGATTTACTCATCTTGTACTTATGTCTGCATTGTGCCTTTTATATTAAATCCCGACGCAATTTCAGTGTTTCATCGTCAATGTGAAGGTCCAAGGCATAGAGTAAAGCTGCAGTAGTGCCTCGCAATCTAATACTGAAATCCCAAGAAACGCCCAAAGCAAACCACAAACAATGAGAAGATTTACTCTTCTTGTACTTAAGTCGGCATTGTGCCTTTTCTATTAAATTACGACGCATGTTCTGTGTTCCATCGTCAATGAGAAAGTCCAAGGGATGGAGGAAAGCTGCAGTAGTGCATCGGAATCTAATTCTGACCTCCCAAGAAACGCTCAAGGCAAACCTCAAACAATGAGAAGATTTACTCCTCTTGTACTTAAGTAGGCATTGTACCTTTTGTATCACATCCCGACCCAATTTCTGTGTTTCTTCGTCAAAGAGAAGGTCCTAGGTATAGAGCAAAGCTGCAGTTGTGCATCGGAATCTAGTACAGATCTCCCTGGAAACGCTCAACGGAAACCACAAACCATGAGAAGATTTACTCTTCTTGTACTTAGGTCGGCATTGTGCCTATGAATTAAATCCCGACGCAATTTCTGTGTTTCATCGTCAATGTCAAGGTCCAAGGGATAGAGTAAAGCACTTCTTGTACTTAAGACGCATTGTGCCTTTTGTATTAAATCCCGACACAATTTCTGTGCTTCATCGTCAAAGAGCAGGTCCAAGGTATGGAGCAAAACTGCAGTAGTGCATCGGAATCTAGTACTGATCTCCCAGGAAACGCTCAAAGCAAACCACAAACAATGAGAAGAATTACTCTTCTTGTACTTAAGTCGGCATTGTGCCTATGAATTAAATCCCGACGCAATTTCTGTGTTTCATCGTCAATGTGAAGGTCCAAGGGATAGAGTAAAGCAGCAGTAGTCCATCGGAATTTAATACTGATCTCCCATTAAACGCTCAAAGCAAACAACAAACAATGAGAATATTTACTCTTCTTGTACTTAAGTCGTCATTGTGCTTTTTTATAAAATCCCGACGCAATTTCTGTGTTTCATCGTCCATGTGAAGGTCCAAGGGATAGAGTAGAGCTGCAGTAGTGCATCCGAATGTAATACTGATCTTCCAGGAAACGCTCAAAGCATACCTCAAACAATGAGCACATTTATTCTTCTAGTACTTAAGTACGCATTGTGCCTTTGGTATTAAATTCCGACGCAATTTCTGTGTTTCATCGTCAATGTGAAGGTCCTTAGTATACAGTAAAGCAGCAGTAGTGGATTGGAATCTAATACTGATCCCACTGGAAACGAATAAAGCGAACCAGAAACAATGAGAGGATTTGCTCTTCTTTTACTTAAGTCGGCATTGTGCTTTAGTATTAAATCCCGACGCAATTTCTGTGTTTCATCGTCAATGTGAAGGTCGAAGGGAAGAGTAAAGCTGCAGTAGTGCATCGGAATCTAATACTGATCTCCCAGGAACAGCTCAAAGCAAACCTCAAACAATGAGAAGAGTTTCTCTTCTTGTACTTAAGTCGGCATTGTGCATTTTGTATTAAATCTCGACGCAATATCTGTGTATCATCGTCAATGTGAAGGTCTAAGGGATAGAGTAAAGGAGCATTAGTGCAACGGAATCTAATACTTATCTCCCAGGAAACGCTCAAAGCAAACCACAAACAATGAGAAGATTTATTCTTCTTGTACTTAAGTCGGCAATGTGCCTTTTGTATTAAATCCCAACGCTATTTCAGTTTTTCATCGTCAATTTGAAGGTGCAGGGTATAGAATAAAGCTGCTGTAGTGCATCGAAATCTAATACTGATCTTCCAGGAAACGCTTAAAGGAAACCAGAAACTATGAGAAGATTTACTTTTCTTATACTTAAGTCGGTATTGTGCCTTTTGTATTAAATCGCGACACTATTTCTGTATCTCATTGTCAATTTGAAGGTCCATGGGATATTGTAAAGCTGCAGTAGTGCATCGAAATCTAATTCTGATCTCCCAGGAAACGCTCAAAGCAAACCACAATCAATGAGAAGGTTTACTCTTCTTGTACGTAAATTGACATTGTGCTTTTTGTATTAATTCCGGACGAAATTTCTGTGTTTCATCGTCAATGTGAAGGTCCATGGTATAGAGTAAAGCTGCAGTAGTGCATTGGAAACTAATACTGATCTCCCAAGAAACGCTCAACACAAACCACAAACAATGAGATGATTTACTCTTCTTTTACTTAAGTCGACATTGTCCCTTTAGTATTAAATCCCGACGCAATTTCTGTGTTTTATCGGCAATGAGTAGGTCCAAGAGATAGAGTAAAGGTGCCGTAGCGCATCTAACCTAGTACTCATCTCCCAGGAAACGCACAAAGCAAACCACAAACAATGAGAAGATTTACCCTCCTTGAACTTAAGTCGCCATTGTGCTTTTGTATTAAATCCCTACGCTATTTCTGTTTCATCGTCAATGTGAAGGTCCAAGGTATGGAGTAAAGCCCTTCTTGTACTTAAGTCGGCATTATGGCTTTTGTACTAAATCACGACGCAATTTCTGCGTCTCATCGTCAATGTGAAGTTCCCAGGGATAGAGTAAGGATGCAGTAGTGCATCGGAATCTAATACTGATATCCCAGGAAACGCTCACAGCAAACCACAAATAATGAGAAGATTTGCTCTTCTTGTTCTTAAGTCGGCATTGTGCATTTTGTATTAAATCCCGTCTCAATTTCTGTGTTTCATCGTCAATGTGAAGGTCAACAGTATAGAGTAAAGCTGCAGTAGTGCATCGGAATCTAATACTGACCTCCCAGGAAACGCTCAAAGCAAACGACAAACAATGAGAAGATTTAATCCACTTATACTTAACTCGGCATTGTGACTTTTCAATTAAATCCCGACGCAATATCTGTGTTTCATCGTCAATGTGAAGGTCCAAGAGATAGTGTAAAACTGCAAGTAGTGAATCGGAATCTAATACTGATCTCTCAGGAAACGCATAGAGCAAACCACAAACCATGGGAAGATTTACTCTTCTTGTACTTAATTCGGCATTGTGCCATTTGTATTAAATCCTGACGGAATTTCTGGGTTTCATCGTCAAGTGAAGGTCCATGGGATACAGTAAATCTGCAGAAGTGCGTCGGAATCTAGTACTGATCTACCAGGAAACGCTCAAAGCACACCACAAACAATGAGAAGATTTACTCTTCTTGTACTTATGTCGGCATTGTGCCTTTTGTATTAAATCCCTACGTTATTTCTGTGTGTCACCGTCAATGTGAAGGTCCAAGGGATATAGTAAAGCTGCAGTAGTGCATCGGAACCTAATACTGATCTCCCAGGAGCCGCTCAAAGCAAACAACAAACAACGAGGAGATTTACTCTTCATGTCCTTAATTCGGAATTGTGCGTTTTGTATTAAATCCCGTTGCAATTTCTGTGTTTCATCGTCAATATGAAGGTCCAAGGGATAGAGTAAAGCTGCAGTAGGGCATCTGTCTCTAATACTGATCTCACAGGAAACGCTCAAAGCAAACCAGAAGCTATGAGAAGACTTACTCTTCTTGTACTTAAGTCAGTATTGTGCCTTTTGTATTAAATCCCGTCGCAATTTCTGTGTTTCATCGTCAATGAGAAGGTTCAGGGGATAGAGTAATCCTGCAGTTGTGCATCGGAATCTAATACTGATCTCCCAGGAAACGCTCAAAGCAAACCACAAACAATGAGAAGATTCACTCTTCCTGTACTTAAGTCGGCATCGTGCCTTTTGTATGAACATCCGACGCAATTTCTGTGTTTCATCGTCAAAGTGAAGGTCCAAGGGATAGAGTAGAGCTGCAGTAGTGCATCGGAACCTAATACTGATCTCCCAGGAGCCGCTCAAAGCAAACAACCAACAACGAGGAGATTTACTCTTCATGTCCTTAATTCGGAATTGTGCGTTTTGTATTAAATCCCGTTGCAATTTCTGTGTTTCATCGTCAATGTGAAGGTCCAAGGGATAGAGTAAAGGTGCAGTAGTGCATCGGAATCTAATCCTTAGCTCCCAGGAAAACGCTTCAGGTAAACCATAAAATAAGAGATGATTTACTCTTCTTGTACGTAAGTCGGCATTATGCCTTTTGTATTATATCCCGACGCAATTTCAGTGTTTAATCTTCAATGTGATGGTCCAAGGGATAGAGAAATCTGCAGTAGTGCATCGGAATCCAATACTGATCTCCCAGGAAACGCTCAAAGCAAACCACAAACAATGAGAAAGTTTACTCCTCTTGTACTTAAGTCGGCATTGTGGGTTATATATTAAATCCCGACACAATTTCTGCCTATCATAGTCAATGTGAAGGTACAAGGGATAGAGTAAAATTGCAGAAGTGCATCGCAATCTAATACTGATCTAACTGGAAACGCTTAAATCAAACCTCAAACAATAAGATGATTTATTCTTCTTGTACTTAAGTTGGCATTGTGCATTTTGTATTAAATCCCTACGCAATTTCTGTGTTTCATCGTCAATGTCAAGGTCCAAGGGATAGAGTGATGCAGCAGAAGTGCATCGGAATCTAATACTGATCTCCCAGCAAACGATCAAAACAAACCAGAAACAATGTGAAGATTTAATCTTCTTGTACTTAAGTCGACATTGTGCCTTTTGTATTATATCCCGACACAATATCTGTGTTTCATCGTCAATCTGATTGTCCAAGGGATAGAGAAATCTGCAGTAGTGCATCGGAATCCAATACTGATCTCCCAGGAAACACTCAAAGCACACCACAAACAATGAGAAAGTTTACTCCTCTTGTACTTAAGTCGGCATTGTGCCTTTTGTATTAAATCCCGACGCAATCTCCGTGTTTGGTCGTAAATGTGAATGTACAAGGGATAGAGAAAAACTCCAGTAGTACATTGAAATCTAATACTTATCTCCCAGGATACGCTCAAAGCAAACCACAAAAAATTAGAAGATTTACTCATCTTGTACTTAAGTCCGCATTGTGCGTTATATATTAAATCCTGACACAATTTCTGTGTTTCATCGTCAATATGAAGGTACAAGGGATAGAGTAAAATTGCAGAAGAGCATCGGAATCTAATACTGATCTCCCTGGAAACGCTTAAATCAAACCTCAAACAATGAGAAGATTTACTCTTCTTGTACTTAAGTGGGCATTGTGCCTTTTGTACTAAATACCGACGCAATTTCTGTGTTTCATCGTCAATGTGAAGGTCCAAGGGATAAAGCTGCAGTAGTGCATCGGAATATAATACTTATCTCCCAGCAAACGCTCAAAGCAAACCCCAAAAAATGGGACGATATACTCGCCTTGCACATAAGTCGTCATTGTGCCTTTTGTATTAAATCACTATGCAATTTCTGTGTCTCATCGTCAATGTGAAGGTCCAAGGGATAGAGTGAAGCTGCAGTAGTGCATTGCCGATTTAAGTACAAGAAGATTAAATCTTCACATTGTTTCTGGTTTGCTTTGATCGTTTACTGGGAGATAAGTTTTAGAACACTTATCTCCCAGTAAACGAACAAAGCAAACCAGAAACAATGTGAAGATTTAATCTTCTTGTACTTAAGTCGGCATTGTGCCTTTTGTATTAAATCCCGACACAATTTCTGTGTTTCATCGTCAATGTAAAGGTCCAGGGGATAGAGTAAAGCGGCAGTAGTTTATCGGAATCTAATACTGATCGCCAAGAAAACGGTCAAAGCAAACCACAAACAATGAGAAGGTTTACTCCTCTTGTACTTAAGTCGGCATTGTGCCTTTTATATTACATCCCGACGCAATATCTGTGTTTCATCGTAAATGGGAGGGTCCAAGGGATGGAGTAAAGCTGCAGTAGTGCATCGGAATCTAATTCTAATCTCCCAGTAAACGCACAAAGCATACCAGATTCAATGAGAAGGTTTACTCTTCTTGTACGTAAGTCGGGATTGTGCCTTTTGTATAAAATCCCGACTCAATTTCTGATCGTCAATGTGAATGTGCAAGGGTTAGGGTAAAACTGCAATAGTGCATCAAAATCTAATACTTATCTCCCAGGATACGCTCAAAGCAAACCACAATAAAATTTGAAGATTTACTCATCTTGTATTTAAGTCGACATTGTGCCTTTTGTATTTAATCTCGAGGCTATTTCAGTGGTTCATCGTCAATTTGAATGTCCAAGGGATAGAGTAAAGCTGCAGTACAGAATCGGAATCTAATACTGATCTCCCAGAAAACGCTCAAAGCAAACCACAAACAATGAGAAGATTTACTCTTCATGTGCTTGAGTTGGCATTGTGCTTTTCTATTGAATTCCGACGCAATTTCTGTGTTTCATCTTCAATGTGAACGGCCAAAGGATAGAGTAAAGCCACAGTAGTACATCGGAATCTAATACTTTTCTCCAGGATACGCTAAAATCAAACCAGAAACAATGAGTTGGTTAACTCTTCTTGTACTTATGTCAGCATTGTGCCGTTTGTATTTAATCCGGACGCAATCTCTGGGTTTCATCATCAATGTGAAGGTCCATTGGATTGAGTATAGCTGCAGTAGTGCATCGGAATCTAATACTTATCTCCCAGGAAACGTTCAAAACAAACAACAATTAACGAGAAGAATTACTCTTCTTGTACTTAAGTAGACATTGTGCCTTTTGTATGAAATCCCGACGCAATTTCTGTGTTTCATTGTCAATGGGAAGGTCCAAGGGATAGAGTAATGCTGCAGTAGTGCATCGGAATCTAATACTGATCTCCCTGGAAACGCTCAAAGCAAACCACAAACAATTATAAGATTTACCCTTCTTGTACTGAAGTTGGCATTGTACCATTTGCATTAAATGCCTACGCTGTTTCTGTGTTTCATCGCCAATGTGAAGGTCCAAGGGATGGAGTAGAGCTGCAGTAGTGCATCGGAATTTAATACTGATCTCCCAGGAAACGTTCAAAGCAAACCAGAAACAATGAGAAGGTTAACTCTTCTTGTACTTACGTCGGCATTGTGCCTTTTGTATAAAATACCGACGCGATTTCTGAGTTTCATCGTCAATATGATGGTCCAAGGGATAGAGTAAAGCTGCAGTAGTGCATCTGAATCTAATGCTTATCTCCCAGGAAACGCTCAATGCCAACCACAAACAATGAGAAAATTTACTCTTCTTGTACTTAAGTCGGCATTGTCCCTTTTGTATTACAACCCGACTCAATTTCTGTGTTTCATCGTGAATGAGAAGGTACAAAGGATAGAGTAAAGCTGCACTAGTGCATCGGAATGTAATACTGATCTCCCAGGAAATGCTCGAAGCAAACCACAAACAATGAGAAAATTTACTCTTCTTGTACTTAAGTCAGCATTGTGCCTTTTGTATTAAAACCCAACTCAATTTCTGTGTTTCATCGTCAATGACAAGGTACAAAGTATAGAGTAAAGCTGCAGTAGTGCATCGGAATGTAATACTGACCTCCCAGGAAATGCTCGAAGCAAACCACAAATGATGTGAAGATTTACTCTAGTTGTACGTAAGTCAGCATTGAGCCATTTGTATTAAAATACCGACGCCATTTCTGTGTTTCATCGTCAATGTGAACGTCCAAGGGATAGAGTAAAGCAGCAGTAGTGCATCGGAACCTAATACTTATCTCCCAGGAAACGCTCAAAGCAATCCACAAACAATGAGAAGATTTACTCTTATTGTACTTGAGTCGGCATTGTGAATTTGTATTAAATCCCGACGCAATTTCAGCGTTTCATCATCAATGTGAAGGTACATGTGACAGAGTAAAGCTGCAGTAGTGCATCGGAATATAATACTGATATCCCAGGAAACGCTCAAAGCAATCTACAAACAATGACAAGATTTACTCTTCTTGTACTTAGGTAGGCATTGTGCATTTTGTATGAAATTCCGACGCAATTTCTGTGTTTCATCGACAATGAGAAGGACGAAGGGATAGAGTGAAGCTGCAGTAGTGCTTCGGAATCTAATACTGATCTCTCAGGAAACGCTGAAAGCAAACCAGAAACTATGAGAAGATTTACTCTTCTTGTACTTAAGTTGGCATTGTGCCTTTTGTATTAAATCCCGACGCAATTTCTGTGCTTCATCGTCAATGAGAAGGTCCAAGGGATAACGTAATCTTGCAGTATTGCATCGGAACCTAATACAGATCTCTCAGGAATCGCTCAAAGCAAACCACAAACAATGAGTAGATTTACTCATCTTGTACTTAAGTCGGCATTGTGCCTTTTGTATTAAACCCCGACGCAGTTTTTGTGTTTCATCTTCAATGAGAAGGTCCAAGGGATATAGTAGAGCTGTAGTAGTGCATCGGATTCTAATACTTATCACCCAGGAAACGCTCAAAGCAAACCACGAACAATGAGAGGAATTACTCTTCTTGTACTTAAGTCCGCATTTTGCCTTTTGTATTAAATCCCGACGCAATTTCTGTGTTTCACCGTCATTAACAGGGTCCAAGGGATTGAGTAATCCTGCAGTTGTGCGTCGGAATCTAATACTGATGACCCAGCAAACGCTCAAAGCAAACCAGAAACAATGAGAAAGTTTACTCTTCTTGCACTTAAGTCGGCATTGTGCCTTTTGTATTAAATCCCAACGAAATTTCAGTGTTTCGTCGTCAATCTGAAGGTTCAAGGGATAGAGCAAAGCTGCAGTAGTGCATCGGAATATAATACTTATCTTCCAGGAAACGCCCAAAGCAAACCACAAACAATGAGAAGATTTACTCTTCTTCTACTTTAGTCGGCATTGTGCCTTTTGTATGATATCCCGACGGAATTTCGGTGTTTCATCGTCAATGTGAAGGTCCAAGGGATAAAGCTGCAGTAGTGCATCGGAATATAATACTTATCTCCCAGCAAACGCTCAAAGCAAACCCCAAAAAATGGGACGATATACTCGCCTTGCACATAAGTCGTCATTGTGCCTTTTGTATTAAATCACTATGCAATTTCTGTGTTTCATCGTCAATGTGAAGGTCCAAGGGATAGAGTGAAGCTGCAGTAGTGCATTGCCGACTTAAGTACAAGAAGATTAAATCTTCACATTGTTTCTGGTTTGCTTTGATCGTTTACTGGGAGATAAGTTTTAGAACACTTATCTCCCAGTAAACGAACAAAGCAAACCAGAAACCATGTGAAGATTTAATCTTCTTGTACTTAAGTCGGCATTGTGCCTTTTGTATTAAATCCCGACACAATTTCTGTGTTTCATCGTCAATGTAAAGGTCCAGGGGATAGAGTAAAGCGGCAGTAGTTTATCGGAATCTAATACTGATCGCCAAGAAAACGGTCAAAGCAAACCACAAACAATGAGAAGGTTTACTCCTCTTGTACTTAAGTCGGCATTGTGCCTTTTGTATTACATCCCGACGCAATATCTGTGTTTCATCGTAAATGGGAGGGTCCAAGGGATGGAGTAAAGCTGCAGTAGTGCATCGGAATCTAATTCTAATCTCCCAGTAAACGCACAAAGCATACCAGATTCAATGAGAAGGTTTACTCTTCTTGTACGTAAGTCGGGATTGTGCCTTTTGTATAAAATCCCGACTCAATTTCTGATCGTCAATGTGAATGTGCAAGGGTTAGGGTAAAACTGCAGTAGTGCATCAAAATCTAATACTTATCTCCCAGGATACGCTCAAAGCAAACCACAATAAAATTTGAAGATTTACTCATCTTGTATTTAAGTCGACATTGTGCCTTTTGTATTTAATCTCGAGGCAATTTCAGTGGTTCATCGTCAATTTGAATGTCCAAGGGATAGAGTAAAGCTGCAGTACAGAATCGGAATCTAATACTGATCTCCCAGAAAACGCTCAAAGCAAACCACAAACAATGAGAAGATTTACTCTTCATGTGCTTAAGTTGGCATTGTGCTTTTCTATTGAATTCCGACGCAATTTCTGTGTTTCATCTTCAATGTGAACGGCCAAAGGATAGAGTAAAGCCACAGTAGTGCATCGGAATCTAATACTTATCTCCAGGATACGCTAAAATCAAACCAGAAACAATGAGATGGTTAACTCTTCTTGTACTTATGTCAGCATTGTGCCGTTTGTATTTAATCCTGACGCAATCTCTGGGTTTCATCATCAATGTGAAGGTCCAAGGGATAGAGTAATGCTGCAGTAGTGCATCGGAATCTAATACTGATCTCCCTGGAAACGCTAAAAGCAAACCACAAACAATGATAAGATTTACCCTTCTTGTACTGAAGTTGGCATTGTACCATTTGCATTAAATGCCTACGCTGTTTCTGTGTTTCATCGCCAATGTGAAGGTCCAAGGGATGGAGTAGAGCTGCAGTAGTGCATCGGAATTTAATACTGATCACCCAGGAAACGCTCAAAGCAAACCAGAAACAATGAGAAGGTTAACTCTTCTTGTACTTAAGTCGGCATTGTGCCTTTTGTATAAAATACCGACGCGATTTCTGAGTTTCATCGTCAATATGATGGTCCAAGGGATAGAGTAAAGCTGCAGTAGTGCATCTGAATCTAATGCTTATCTCCCAGGAAACGCTCAATGCCAACCACAAACAATGAGAAAATTTACTCTTCTTGTACTTAAGTCGGCATTGTGCCTTTTGTATTAAAACCCGACTCAATTTCTGTGTTTCATCGTGAATGAGAAGGTACAAAGGATAGAGTAAAGCTGCACTAGTGCATCGGAATGTAATACTGATCTCCCAGGAAATGCTCGAAGCAAACCACAAACAATGAGAAAATTTACTCTTCTTGTACTTAAGTCAGCATTGTGCCTTTTGTATTAAAACCCAACTCAATATCTGTGTTTCATCGTCAATGAGAAGGTACAAAGTATAGAGTAAAGCTGCAGTAGTGCATCGGAATGTAATACTGACCTCCCAGGAAATGCTCGAAGCAAACCACAAACGATGTGAAGATTTACTCTAGTTGTACGTAAGTCAGCATTGAGCCATTTGTATTAAAATACCGACGCCATTTCTGTGTTTCATCGTCAATGTGAACGTCCAAGGGATAGAGTAAAGCAGCAGTAGTGCATCGGAACCTAATACTTATCTCCCAGGAAACGCTCAAAGCAAACTACAAACAATGACAAGATTTACTCTTCTTGTACTTAGGTAGGCATTGGGCATTTTGTATGAAATTCCGACGCAATTTCTGTGTTTCATCGACAATGAGAAGGTCGAAGGGATAGAGTGAAGCTGCAGTAGTGCATCGGAATCTAATACTGATCTCTCAGGAAACGCTGATAGCAAACCAGTAACTATGAGAAGATTTACTCTTCTTGTACTTAAGTTGGCATTGTGCCTTTTGTATTAAATCCCGACGCAATTTCTGTGCTTCATCGTCAATGAGAAGGTCCAAGGGATAACGTAATCTTGCAGTATTGCATCGGAACCTAATACAGATCTCTCAGGAATCGCTCAAAGCAAACCACAAACAATGAGTAGATTTACTCATCTTGTACTTAAGTCGACATTGTGCCTTTTGTATTAAACCCCGACGCAGTTTTTGTGTTTCATCTTCAATGAGAAGGTCCAAGGGATATAGTAGAGCGGTAGTAGTGCATCGGATTCTAATACTTATCACCCAGGAAACGCTCAAAGCAAACCACGAACAATGAGAGGAATTACTCTTCTTGTACTTAAGTCCGCATTTTGCCTTTTGTATTAAATCCCGACGCAATTTCTGTGTTTCACCGTCATTAACAGGGTCCAAGGGATAGAGTAATCCTGCAGTTGTGCGTCGGAATCTAATACTGATGAACCAGCAAACGCTCAAAGCAAACCAGAAAGAATGAGAAAGTTTACTCTTCTTGCACTTAAGTCGGCATTGTGCCTTTTGTATTAAATCCCAACGAAATTTCTGTGTTTCGTCGTCAATCTGAAGGTTCAAGGGATAGAGCAAAGCTGCAGTAGTGCATCGGAATATAATACTTATCTTCCAGGAAACGCCCAAAGCAAACCACAAACAATGAGAAGATTTACTCTTCTTCTACTTTAGTCGGCATTGTGCCTTTAGTATGATATCCCGACGGAATTTCGGTGTTTCATCGTCAATGTGAAGGTCCAAGGGATAGAGTAAAGCTGTAGTAGTGCATCGGAATCTAATACTGATCTCCCAGGAAACGCTCAAAGCAAACCAGAAACAATGATGAGATTTACTCATCTTGTACTTAAGTTGGCATTGTGCCTTTCGTATTAAATCCCTACGCTATTTCTATGTTTCATCGTCAATGTGAAGGTCCAAGGGATGGAGTAAAGCTGCAGTAGTGCATCGGAATTTAATACTGATCTCCCAGGAAACGCTCAAAGCAAACCAGAAACAATGAGACGGTTAACTCTTCTTGTACTTAAGTGGGCATTGTGCCTTTTGTATGAAATACCGTTGCGATTTCTGTATTTCATCGTCAATGTGATGGTCCAAGGGATAGAATAAAGCTGCAGTAGTGCATCTGAATCTAATACTTATCTCCCAGGAAACGCTCAATACCAATCACAAACAAGGAGAAAATTTACTCTTTTTGTACTTAAGTCGGCATTGTGCCCCTTGTATTAAAACCCGACCCAATTTCTGTGTTTCATCGTCAATGAGAAGGTACAAGGGACAGAGTAAAGCTGCAGTAGTGCATCGGAATGTAACACTGATCTCCCAGGAAATGTTCAAAGCAAACCACAAACAATGAGAAGATTTACTCTTGTTGTACTTAAGTCAGCATTGTGCCTTTTGTATGAAATCCCGACGCAATTTCTGTGTTTCTTTGTCAATGTGAAGGTCCAAGGGATAGAGTGAATCTGCAGTAGTTCATCGGAATCTAGTACTGATCTCCCAGGAAACGCTCGAAGCAAACCACAAACAAAGAGACGATTTACTCTACTTGTACTTAAGTGGGCATTGTGCATACTGTATTAAATCCCGACGCATTTTCTGTGTTTATTCATCAATGTGAGGGTCCAAGGGATAGAGTGAAGCTGCAGTAGTGGATCGGAATCCAATACAGATCTCTCAGGAAAGGCTCAAAGCAAACCAGAAACTATGATAAGATTTACTCCTCATGTACTTAAGTCGGCATTGTGCATTTTGTGTTAAATTCCGACGCAATTTCTGTGTTTCATCGTCAATGTGAAGGTCTAAGGGATAGAGTAAAGCTGCAGTATTGCTCGGAATCTAATACTTTTCTCCCAGGAAACGCTCAAAGCAAACCACAAATAATGAGAAGATTTACTCTTCTTGTACTTAAGTCGGCATTGTGCCTTTTGTATTAAATCCCGACCCAATTTCTGTGTTTCATCGTCAATGTGAAGGTCCAAGGGATAGAGGAAAGCTTCAGTAGTGCATCGGAGTCTAATTCTGATCTCCCAGGAAACGCTCAAAGCAAACCACAAACAATGAGACGATTTACTCGTCTTGTACTTCAGTCGACATTCTGCCTTTTGTATTACATCCCGACGCAATTTCTGTGTTTCATCGTCAATGTGAAGGCCCAAGGGATAGAGTATATCTGCAGTAGTGCATCGGAATCTAATACTGATCTCCCAGGAAACGCTCAAAGCAAACCACAAACAAAGAGACGATTTACTCTTCTTGTACTTAAGTCGGCATTGTGCATACTGTAATAAATCCCGAAGCATTTTCTGTGTTTCATCATCAATGTGAAGGTCCAAGGGATAGAGTGAAGCTGCAGTAGTGGATCGGAATCTAATACTGATCTCCCAGGAAATGCTCAAAGCAAACCATAAACAATGAGAAGATTTACACTTCTTGTACTTAAGTCGGCATTGTGTCTTTTGTATTAAACCCCGACGCAATTTCTATGTTTCATCGTCAATGTGAAGGTCCGAGGGATAGAGTATATCTGCAGCAGTGCATCGGAATCTAATACTGCTCTCCCAGGAAACGCTCGAAGCAAACCACAAACAATGAGATGATTAACTCTTCTTGTGCTCAAGTAGCCATTGTGCATTTTGTAATATATCAGGACGCTATTACTGTGTTTCATCGTCAATTTCGAGGTCCAAGGGATAGTGAATCTGCAGTAGTGCGTCGGAATCTAGTACTGATCTCCCAGGAAACGCTCAAAGCAAACCACAAACATTGAGAAGGTTTACTCTTCTTGTACTTCAGTCGGCATTGTGCCTTTTGTATTAAATCCCGACGCAATTTCTCTGTTTCATCGTCAACGTGAAGGCCCACGGGATAGAGTAAAGCTGCGTTAGTGCATCGAAATCTAATACTTATCTCCCAGGAAACGCTCAAAGCAAACCACAAACAATGAGAAGATTTACTCTTCATGTACCTAAGTCGGCATTGTGCCTTTTGTATGATATCCCGACCTAATTTCTGTGTTTCATCGTCACACTGTAGGTAGAAGGGATAGAGTGAAGCTGCAGTTGTGCATCGGAATCTAATACTGATCTTCCAGGAAACGCTCAAAACAGAAAACAAACATTGAGAAGGTTTACTCTTCTTGTACTTGAGTCGTCATTGTGCCTTTCGTATTAAATCCCGACCCAATTACAGTGTTTCATCGTTAATGGGACGGTCCAAGGGATAGAGGAAAGCTTCAGTTCTGCATCGGAATCTAATACTTATCTCCCAGGAAACGCTCAAAGCAAACCACAAACAATGAGATGATTTACTCTTCTTGTACATAAGTCGGTATTGTGCCTTTTGTTTTAAATCCCGACGCAATTTCATGTGTTTCATCGTCAATGTGAAAGTACAAGATATACACATACAGCTGCAGTAGTGCATCGGAATCTAATACTGATCTACCAGGAAATGCTCAAAGCAAACCATAAACTACGAGAAGATTTACACTTCTTGTACTTAAGTCGGTATTGTGCCTTTTGTATTAAACCCCGACGCAATTTCTGTGTTTCATCGTCAATGTGAAGGTCCAAGGGATAGAGTATATCTGCAGTAGTGCATCGGAATCTAATACTGATCTCCCAGGAAACGCTCGAAGCATACCACAAACAATGTGAAGATTTACTCTTCTTGTACTTAAGTCGGCTTTGTGCAGTTTGTATTAAATCACGACGTAATTTTCTGTGTTTCATCGTCAATGTTAAGGTCCAAAGGATTGAATAAAGCTGCAGTAGTGCATCGAAATCTAATACTGATCTCCCAGGAAACGCTCTAAGCAAACCAGATACAATGAGAAGGTTTACTCTTCTTGTACTTAAGTCGGCATTGTGCCTATTGTATTAAATCCCGACCCAATTTCTGTGTTTCATCGTGAATGTGAAGGTCCAAGGGAAAGAGGAAAGCTTCTGTACTGCATCGGAATCTAATACTTATCTTGCAGGAAAGGCTCAAAGCAAACCACAAACAATGAGAAGATTTACCCTTCTTGTACTTATGTCGGTATTGTGCCTTTAGTATTAAATCCCGACGCAATTTCTGTGTTTCATCGTCAAAGTGAAGGTCCAAGGGATAGAGTCAAGCTGCAGTAGTGCATCGGAATCTAATTCCAATCTCCCAGGAAACGCTCAAAGCAAACCACAAACATTGAGAAGAATTACTCTTCTTGTGCTTAAGTCGGCATTGTGCCTTTTGTATCAAATAACGACGCAATTCCTGTGTTTCGTCGTGAATGAGAGGGTCCAAGGGATAGAGTAATCCTGCAGTTGTGCATCGGAATCTAATACTGATATCCTAGCAAACGCTCAAAGCAAACCAGAAACAATGAGAAAGTTTACTCTTCTTATACTTTAGTCGGCATTGTGGCTTTTGTATTAAATCCCCACGAAATTTCTGTGTTACATCGTCAATCTGAAGGCCCCAGGGATAGAGTAAACCTGCAGTATTGCATCGGAATATAATGCTTATCTCCCAGGAAACGCTCAAAGCAAACCACAAACAATGAGAAGATTTACTCTTCTTCTACTTAACTCGGCATTGTGCCATTTGTATTAAATTCCGACTCAATTTCCGTGTTTCATCGTCAATGTGAAGGTACAAGGGATAGAGTAAAACTGCAGTACTGCATTGGAATGTAATACTCATCTCCCAGGAAACGCCCAAAGCAAACCAAAAACAATGATAAGGTTTAATCTTCTTGTACTTAAGACGTCTTTGTGCCTTTTCCATGAAATCCCGACTCAATTTCTGTGTTTCATCGTCAAAGTGATGGTCCATGGGATAGAGTAAAACTGCAGTAGTGCATCGGAATCTAATACTTATCTCCCAAGAAACGCTCAAAGCAAACACCAAATAATGAGAAGATTTACTCTTCTTGTACTTAAGTCGGCATTGTGCCTTTTGTGTTAAACCCCGACGCTATTTCTGTGTTTCATCGCCAATGTGAAGGTCCAAGGGATAGAGTTTATCTGCAGTAGTGCATCGGAATCTAATACTGATCTCCCAGGAAACGCTCCAAGCAAACCTCAAACAATGTGAAGATTTACTCTTCTTGTACTTAAGTCGGCTTTGTGCAGTTTGTATTAAATCACGACGCAGTTTTCTGTGTTTCATCGTCAATGTTAAGGTCCAAGGGATTGAATAAAGCTGCAATAGTGCATCGGAATCTAATACTGATCTCCCAGGAAACGCTCTAAGCAAACCTGATACAATGAGAAGGTTAACTCTTCTTGTACTTACGTCGGCATTGTGCCTTTTGTATTTAATCCCGACGCTATTTCTGTGTTTCATCGTCAATGTGAGGTCCATGGGATAGAGTAAAGCTGCAGTAGTGCATCGGAATCTAATACTTATCTCCCAGGAAACGCACAAACCAAATCACAAATAATGAGAAGATTTACTCTTCTTGTACTTATGTCGGCATAGTGCCTTTTGTATTAAATCCCGACCCAATTTCTGTGTTTCATCGTCAAAGTGAAGGTCCAAGGGATAGAATAAAGCTGTAGTAGTGCATCGGAATCTAATACCTATCTAGCAGGAAACGCACAAAGCAAACCACAAACATTGAGAAGAATTAATCTTCTTGTACTTAAGTCGGCATTGTGCCTTTTGTATTAAATCACGACGCAATTCCTGTGTTTCGTCGCCAATGAGAAGGTCCAAGGGATAGAGAATCCTGCAGTTGTGCACCGGAATCTAATACTGGTATCCTAGCAAACGCTCAAATCAAACCAGAAACAATGAGAAAGTTTACTCTTCTTGTACTTTAGTACGCATTGTGCCTTTTGTATTAAATCCCCACGAAATTTCTGTGATACATCGTCAAACTGAAGGTCCAAGGGATAGAGTAAACCTGCAGTATTGCATCGGAATATAATACTTATCTCCCAGGAAACGCTCGAAGCAAACAACAACCAATGAGAAAATTTATTCTTCTTGTACTTAGGTCGCCAATGTGCCTTTTGTGTTAAATCAGGACGTTACTTCTGTGTTTCATCGTCAATTTTAAGGTCCAAGGGATGGAGTGAAACTGCAGTAGAGCGTCGGAATCTAATACTTACCTGCCTGGAATCGCTCAAAGCAAATCACAAACAATGAGAAGATTTACTCCTCTTGTACGAAAGTCAGCATTGTGCCTTTCGTATTAAATCCCGACGCAATTTCTGTGCTTCATTGTCATTGTGAAGGTACTAGGGATAGAGTAAAGCTGCAGTAGTGCATCGGAATGTAACACTGATCTCTCAGGAAATGCTCAAAACAAACCACAATCATGAGAAGATTTACTCTTGTTGAACTCAAGTCTGCATTGTGTATTTTGTATGAAATCCCGACGCAATTTCTGCGATTCATCGTCAATGTGAAGGTCCAAGGGATAGAGTGAAGCAGCAGTAGTGCATCGGAACCTAATACGTACCTCCCAGGAAACGCTCAAAGCACACCACAAAAAAAGAGAAGAATTACTCTTCTTGTACCTAAGTCGGCATTGTGCCTTTTGTATTAAATCCTGACGGAATTTCTGTGTTTCTTCGTCAATGTGAAGGTCCAAAAGATAGAGTGAATCTGCAGTAGTGCATCGGAATCTAGTACTGATCTCCCAGGAAACGCTCGAAGCAAACTACAAACAAAGAGACGATTTACTCTTCTTGTACTTAAGTCGGCATTGTGCATACTGTATTAAATCCCACCGCATTTTCTGTGTTTCATCATCAATGTGAAGGTCCAAGGGATAGAGTGAAGCTGCAGTAGTGGATCGGAATCTAATACAGATCTCTCAGAAAAGGCTCAAAGCAAACCAGAAACTATGAGAAGATTTACTCCTCATGTACCTAAGTCGACATTGTGCCTTTTGTGTTAAATTCCGACGCAATTTTAGTGTTTCATCGTCAATGTGAAGGTCTAATGGATAGAGTAAAGCTGCAGTAATGCATCGGAATCTAATACTTATCTCCCAGGAAACGCTCAAAACAAACCACAAATAATGATAAGATTTACTCTTCTTGTACTTAAGTCGGCATTGCGCCTTTTGTATTAAATCCCGACCCAATTTCGGTGTTTCATCGCTAATGTGAAGGTCCAAGGGATAGAGTATATCTGTAGTAGTGCATCGGAATCTAATACTGATCTCCCAGGAAACGCTCAAAGCAAACCACAAGCAATGAGAAGATTTACTCTTCTTGTACTTAAGTCGGTATTGTGCCTTTTGTATTAAATCCCGACGCAGTTTCTGTGTTTCATCGTCAATGTGAAGGTACAAGGGATACAGTAAAGCTGCAGTAGTGCATCGGAATCTAATACTGATCTCCTAGGAAACGCTCAAAGCAAACCACAAACAATGAGAAGATTTACTCATCTTGTACTTCAGTCGACATTGTGCCTTTTGTATTCAATCCCCTCACAATTTATGTGTTTCATCGTCAATGTGAAGGCCCAAGGGATAGAGTATATCTGCAGTAGTGCATCGGAATCTAATACTGATCTCCCAGGAAACGCTCAAAGCAAACCACAAACAATGAGAAGGTTTACCCCTCTTGTACTTCAGTCAGCATTGTGCCTTTTGTATTAATTCCCGACGCAATTTCTGTGTTTCATCGTCAACGTGAAGGTCCAAGGGATAGAGTAAAGCTGCATTAGTACGTCGAAAACTAATCCTTATCTTCCAGGAAACACTCAAAGCAAACCACAAACAATGAGAAAATTTACTCTTCTTGTACTTAAGTCGGCATTGTGCCATTTGTATGATATCCCGATTTAATTTCTGTGTTTCATCGTCACACTGAAGGTAGAAGGGATAGAGTGAAGCTGCAGTTGGGCATCGGAATGTAATACTGATCTCCAAGGAAACGGTCAAAACAGAAAACAAACAATGAGAAAATTTACTCTTCTAGTACTTGAGTCGGCATTGTGCCTTTCGTATTAAATCCCGAGCCAATTTTTGTGTTTCATCTTTAATGTGAAGGTCCAAGTGATTGAGGAAAGCTTCGGTACTGCATCGGAATCTAGTACTTATCTCCCAGGAAACGCTCAAAGCAAACCTTAAACAATGAGAAGATTTACTCTTCTTGTACATAAGTCGGTACTGTGCCTTTTGTATTAAATCCCGACGCAATTTCTGTGTTTCATCGTCAATGTGAAGGTCTAAGGGAAAGAGTATATCTGCAGTGATGCATCGGAATCTAATACTGATCTCCCAGGAAACGCTCCAAGCAAACCACAAACCATGAGAAGTACTTGAGTCCCCATTGTGCCTTTTGTATTAAATCCTGACCCAAATTCTCTGTTTCATCGTTAATGTGAAGGCCCAAGGGATAGAGGAATGCTTCAGTACTGCATCGGAATCTAAAACTTATCTCCCAGGAAACGCTCTAAGAAAACCACAAACAAAGAGAAGATTAACTCTTCTTGTACATAAGTCGGTATTGTGCCTTTTGTGTTAAATCCCGACGCAATTTCTGTGTTTCATCGTCAATGTGAAGGTACAAGGGATACAGTAAAACCACAGTAGTGCATCGGAATCTAATACTGATCTCCCAGGAAATCCTCAAAGTACACCAGAAACAATGAGAAGATTTACTCTTCTTGTACTTAAGTCGGCATTGTGCCTTTTGTATTAAATCCCGACGCAATTTCTGTGTTTCATCGTCAATGTGAAGGTACAAGGGATACAGTAAAACTGCAGTAGTGCATCGGAATCTAATACTGATCTCCTAGGAAACGCTCAAAGCAAACCACAAACAATGAGAAGATTTACTCATCTTGTACTTCAGTCGTCATTGTGCCTTTTGTATTCTATCCCCTCACAATTCATGTGTTTCATCGTCAATGTGAAGGCCGAAGGGATAGAGTATATCTGCAGTAGTGCATCGGAATCTAATACTGATCTCCCAGGAAACACTCAAAGCAAACCACAAACAATGAGAAGGTTTACTCTTTTTGTACTTCAGTCAGCATTGTGTCTTTTGTATTAAATCCCGATGCAATTTCTGAGTTTCATCGTCAACGTGAAGGTCCAAGGGATAGAGTAAAGCTGCATTAGTACATCGAAATCTAATCCTTATCTCCCAGGAAACGCTCAAAGCAAACCTTAAACAATGAGAAGATTTACTCTTCTTGTACATAAGTCGGCATTGTGGCTTTTGTATTAAATCCCGACGCAATTTCTGTGTTTCATCGTCAATGTGAAGGTCCAGGGGATAGAGTATATCTGCAGTAGTGCATCGGAATCTAATACTGATCTCCCAGGAAACGCTCGAAGCAAACCACAAACAATGAGAAGATTTACTCTTCTCGTACTTAAGTCGGCATTGTGCCTTTCGTATGATATCCCGACGGAATATCTGTGTTTAATCGTCAATCTGAAGGTCCAAGGGATAGAGTAAAGCTGCAGTTGTGAATCGGAATCTAATACTGATCTCCCAGGACACGCCCAAAACAAACCACAAACAATGATAAAATTTACTCTTCCTGTACGTAAGTCGGCTTTGTGGAGTTTGTATTAAATCACGACGCAATTTCCTGTGTTTCATCGTCAATGCTAAGGTCCAAGGGATTGAATAAAGCTGCAGTAGTGCATCGGAATCTAATACTGATCTCCCAGGAAACGCTCAAAGCAAACCACAAACAATGAGGAGATTTACACTTCTTTTATTTAAGTCGGCATTGGGCCTTTTGTATTAAATCCCGACGCAATTTCTGTGTTTCATCGTCAATGTGAAGGTCCAAGGGATCGAGTAAATCTGCAGTAGTGCTTCGGAATCTAATACTGATCTCCCAGGAAACACTCAAAGCAAACCACAAACAATGAGAAGAATTACTCTACTTGTAGTTAAGTCGGCATTGTTCGTTTTGTATTAAATCCCCACGCTAATTCTGTGTTTCATCGTCAATTTGAAAGTCCTAGGGATAGAGTAGAGCTGCAGTAGTGCATCGGAATCTAATACTGAACTCCCAGGAAACGCACAAAGCAAACCACTTACAATGAGACGATTTACTCTTCTTATACTGAAGTCGGCATTCTGCATTTTGAATTAAATCCCGACGTTGTTTCTGTGGTTCATCGACAATGTGAAGGTCCTAGGGTTAGAGCAGAGCTGCAGTAGTGCATCGGAATCTAATACTTATCTCCCAGGAAACGCTCAATGCAAACCACAAAAAATTATGAGATTTACTCATCTTGTACTTAAGATGACATTGTGCCTTTTGTATTAAATCCCGACGCAATTTCTGTGTTTGATCGTTAATGAGAAGGTCCAAGGGATAGAGTAGAGCTGCGGTAGTGCATTGGAATCTAATACTTATCTCCCAGGATACGCTCAATACCAACCACAAACAATGAGAAGATTTACTCTTCTTGTTTCTGAAGTCGGCATTGTGCCTGTTGTATCAAATCACGGGGCAATTTCTGTGTTTCATCGTCAGTGTGAAGGTCTTAGGGATAGAGTAAAGCTGCAGTAGTGCATCGGAATCAAATACTCTTCACCCAGGAAACCCCCAAAGCAAACTACAAACAATGAGAAGATTTACTCCTCTTGTACTTAAGTCGGCGTTGTGCCTTTTGTATTAAATCACAACCCAATTTCTATGTTTCGTCGTCAATCTGAAGGTCCAAGGGACAGAAAAAAGCTTCAGTATTGCATCGGAATCTAATACTTATGTCCCAGAAAACGCTCAATACAAACCACATACAATGAGAAGATTTACTCTTCTTGTACCTAAGTCGGTATTGTGCCTTTTGTATTACATCCCGACGGAATTTCTGTGTTTCACCGTCATTGAGATGGTACAAGGAATAGAGTATTGCTGCAATAGTGCTTTGGAATCTAATACTGATGTCCCAGGAAACGCTCAATGCAAACAACAAAAAATCAGAAGATTTACACTTCTTGTACTTAAGACGCCATTGTGCCTTTTGTATTAAATCACGACCCAATTCCCGTGTTTCGTCGTCAATGTGAAGGTATAGGGCATAGAAGAAAGCTTCAGTACTGCAACGGAATCAAGTACTTATCTCCCAGGAAACGCTCAAAGCAAACCACATACAATTACAAGATTAACTCTACTTGTACCTAAGTCGGTATTGTGCCTCTTGTATTAAATCCCCACGCTTATTCTGTGTTTCATCGTCAATTTGAAAGTCCACGGGATAAAGTAAAACTGCAGTAGTGCATCGGAATATAATACTGATCTCCCAGGAAAGCAAACCACAATCAATGAGAAGATTTACTCTTCTTGTACATAAGTCGGCATTGTGCCATTGTATTAAATCCCGACGCAATTTCTGTGTTTCATCGTTAATGTGAAGGTCCAGGGGATAGAGTAAAACTACAGTAGTGCATCGGAATCTAATACTGATCTCCCAGGTAACGCTCTAAGCAAACCAGAAACAATGAGAAGATTTACTCTTCTTGTACTTACGTCGCCATTGTGCCTTTCTAATTAAATCAAGACGCTATTTCTGTGTTTCATCGTCAATTTGAAGGTCCATGGGATTGAGTGAAACTGCAATAGTGCATCGGAATCTAATACTGATATCCCAGGAAACGATCAAAGCAAACCACAAACAATTAGAAGTATTATTCTTCTTGTACTTAAGTCGGCATTGTGCCTTTTGCATAAAGTCCCGACCCAATTTCTGTGTTTCATCGTCAATGTGAAGGTCCAAGGATTTGAGTAAAGCTGCAGTAGTGCATCGGAATCTAATACTTATGTCCCAGGAAACGCTCAAAGCAAACCACAAACAATGAGAAGATTTACACTTATTTTTCTTATGTCGGCATTGTGCCCTTAGTAATAAAACCCGACGCCAATATCTGTGTGTCATCGTCAATGTGAAGGTCCAAGGGATAGAGAAAATCTGCAGTAGTGCATCGGAATCTAATACTGATCTCACAGGAAGCGCTCAAAGACAACCACAAACAATGAGAAGATTTACTCTTCTTGTACTTAAGGCGGCCTTGTGCCTTTTGTATTAAATCCCGACCCAATATCTATGTTTCGTCGTCAATGTGAAGGTCCAAGGGATAGAGTAAAGCTTCAGAACTGCATCGTATTCTAATACGTATCTCCCAGGAAACGCTCAAAGCAAACCACAAACAATGAGGAGATTTACACTTCTTTTACTTAAGTCGGCATTGGGCTTTTTGTATTAAATCATGACGCAATTTCTGTGTTTCATCGTCAATGTGAAGGTCCAAGGGATCGAGTAAATCTGCAGTAGTGCATCGGAATATAATACTGATCTCCCAGGAAACACTAAAAAGCAAACCACAATCAATGAGAAGATTTACTCTTCTTGTACTTAATTCGGCATTGTGCCTTTGTTTTAAATCCCGACGCAATTTCTGAGTTACATCGTGAATGTGAAGGTCCAAGGGATAGAGTAAAAATGCAGTAGTGCATCGGAATCTAATACTGAACTCCCAGGAAACACTCAAAGCAAACCACTCACTATGAGAAGATTTACTCGTCTTATACTTAAGTCGGCATTCTGCATTTTGAATTAAATCCCGACGCAGTTTCTGTGGTTCATCGTCAATGTGAAAGTCCTAGGGATAGAGTAGAGCTGCAGTAGTGCATCGGAATCTAATACTTATCTCCCAGGAAACGCTCACTGCAAACCACAAAAAATTATTAGATTTATTCATCTTGTACCTAAGAGGACATTGTGCCATTTGTATTAAATCCCGACGCAATTTCTGTGTTTGATCGTCAAAGAGAAGGTCCAAGGGATAGAGTAGAGCTGCAGTAGTGCATCGGAATCTAATACTTATCTCCCAGGAAACGCTCAATGCCAACCACAAACAATGAGAAGATTTACTCCTCTTGAACTTAAGTCGTCATTGTGCCCTTTGTATTTTATCCCGACGCAATTTCTGTGTTTCTTCGTCAGTGTGAAGGTCCAAGGGATACAGTAAATCTGCAGTAGTGCATCGGATCTCCCAGGAAACGCTCGTAGCAAACCACGTACAATGAGAAGATTTACTTTTCTTGTACTTAAGTAGCCATTGTTCCTTTTGTGTTAAATCCCGACGCTATTTCTGTGTTTCATCGTCAATTTGAAGGTCCATGGGATAGAGTAAAACTGCAGTAGTGCATCGGAATCTAATATTGATCTCCCAGGAAACGCTCAAAGCAAACCACAAATCATGAGGAGATATACTCTTCTCGAACTTAAGTCGCCATTGTGCCGTTTGTATGAAATCCTGACGTAATTTCTGTGTTTCATCGTCACTGTAAAGGTCCAAGGGATAGGGTAAAGCTGCAGTAGTGCATCGGAATCTAATACTGATCTCCCTGGAAACGCAAAAAAGGAAACCTCATGCTATGAGAAGATTTACTCTTCATGTACTTAAGTCGGCATTGTGTCTTTTGTATTAAATCCCAATGCAATTTCTGTGTTTCATCGTCAATCTGAAGGTCCAAGGGATAGAGAAAAGCTGCGGTGGTGAATCGGAATGTAATACTGATCTTCCAGGAAACGATCAAAACATACCTCAAACAATGAGAAGGTATACTCACCTTGTACTTAAGGCGGCATTGTTCCTTTTGTATTATATCCTGACGCAATTTCTATGCTTCATCGTCAATGTGAAGGTCCAAAGTAGTGCATCGGAACCTAATACTAATCTCCCAGGAAACGCTCAAAGCAAACCACAAACAAGGAGTAGACATTCTCTTCTTGTACTTAAGTCGGTATTGTGGCTTTTGTATTACATCCCGACGCAATTTCTGTGTCTCATCGTCAATGTGAAGTTCCAAGGGATAGAGTACAGCTGCAGTAGAGCATCGAAATGTAATACTTATCTCCCGGGAAACGCTCAAAGCAAACCTCAAACAATGTGAAGACTTACTCTTCTCGTACTTAAGTCGGCATTGTGCCTTTTGTTTTAAATCCTGACGCAAATTCTGTGTTTTACAGTCAATGTGAAGGTCCAAGGGATAGAGTACAGCTGCAGTAGTGCATCGGAATCTAATACTTGTCTCCCAGGAAACGCCCAAAGCAAACCACAAACTAAGAGAAGCTTTCCTCTTCTTGTACTTAAGTCGGCATTGTGCCTTTTGTATGAAATCCCGACGCAATATCTGTGTTTCATCGTCAACGTGAAGGTCCAAGGGATAGAGTAACACTGCAGTTGTGCATCAAATATGATACTGATCTCCCAGATAACGCTCAAAGCAAACCACAGACAATGAGATGATTTACTCAGCTTGTACTTTAGTCGGCATTGGGACTTTTGTACTAAATCCCGACGCTATTTCTGTATTTCATCGTTAATTTGAAGGTCCAAGGGATACAGTAAAGCTGCAGTAGTGCATCGGAATCTAATACTGATCTCCCAGGAAACAATCAAAGCAAACCACAAACAATGAGAAGATTTACTCTTCCTGTTCTTAAGGCAGCATTGTGCCTTTTGTATTAATCCCGACGCAATTTCCGTGTTTCATCGTCAATGTGAAGGTCTAAGGGATAGAGTAAAGCTGCATTAGTGCATCGGAATCTAATACTGATCTCCCAGAACACGCTCAAAGCAAACCACAAACATTGGGAAGATTTACTCTTCTTGTACTTAAGTCAGCATTGTGCCTATTGTATTAAATCCCGATGCAATTTCTGCGTTTCGTCGTCAATGTGAAAGTCCAAGGGTTAGAGAAAGGCTGCAGCAGTGCATCGGAAACTATTACGGATCTCCCAGGAGACGCTTAAAGAAAACCACAAATAATGGGAAGATCTCCTCTACTTGTACGTAAGTCGGCATTGTCCTATTGTATTAAAACCCGACGCATTATCTGTGTTTCATCGTCAATTTGAAGATCCAAGGCATAGAGTAAAACTGCAGTAGTGCATAGGAATCTAATACTGATCTCCCAGGAAACGCTCTAAGCAGACCACAAACAATGAGAATATTTACTCCTCTTGAAATGACGTCGGCATTATGCTTTTTGTATTAAATCCCGACGCAATTTCTGTGTTTCATCGTCAATGTGAAGGTGCGGGGGATAGAGTAAAGCAGCAGTAATGCATCGGAATCTAATACTGATCAACCAGGAATGGCAAAATAAATCACAAACAATGAGAAGATTTACTCTTCCTGTACTTAAGTCGGCATTGTGCATTATGTATTAAATCCCGATGCAATTTCTGTGTATCATCGTCAATGTGAAGGTCCAAGGGATAGAGATAAGCTGCAGTAGTGCATCGGAATCTAATTCTGATCTCCCGGGAAACGCTCAAAGCAAACCTCAAACAATGAGAAGATTTACTCTTCTTGTTCTTAACTCGGCATTGTGCCTGTTGTGTTAAATCAAGACGCATTTTCTGTGTTTCATCGTCATCGTGAAGTTTCAAGGGATAGAGTGAAGCTGCAGTAGCGCATTGGAATCTAAAACGGATCCCCCAGGAATCGATCAAAGAAAACCACAAACAATTAGAAAATTTACTCTTCTTGTACTTAAGTCGGTATTGTGCCTTTTGTATGAAATCCCATCACAATTTCTGTGTCTCGTCGTCAATGAGAAGGACCAAGGGATAGAGTAAAGCTGCAGTAGTTCATCGGAACCTAATACAGATCTCCCAGGAAAGGCATAGGAAACCACAAACATTGAGAAGATTTACTCTGCTTGGACTTAAGTCGGCATTTTGCCTTTTTTTATTAAGTGCAGACGTAATATTTGTGTTTCATCGTCAATGTGAAGGTCCAAGGGATAGAGTAAAGCTGCAGCAGTGCATCGGAATCTAATACTGATCCGTCGGGAAACGCTCAAAGCAAACTCCAAACAATGACAAGATTTACTCTTCTTGTACTTTAGTCGGCATTGTGCCATTTGTATTATATCCCGACGTAATTTCTGTAATTCAACGTCAATCTGAAGGTCCAAGGGATAGAGAAAAGCCGCTGTAGTGCATCGGAATCTAATACTTTTCTCCCAGGAAACGCTCAAAGCACCACAAACAATGAGAGGATTTACTCTTATTGTACTTAAGTCGGCATTGTGCGTTTTGTATTAAATCCCGCCCAAATTTCTGTGTGTCATCGTGAATGTGAAGGTCCAAGGGATAGAATAAAGCTGCAGTGGTGCATCGGAATCTAATACTGTACTCCTTGGTAACGGTCAAAGCAAGCCAGAAACAATGAGAATTTTTACTCTTCTTGTACATAAGTCGGCATTGTGCCTTTTGTATTAAATTGCGACGCAATTTCTGTGTTTCGTCGTCAATGTGAAAGTCCAAGGGATAGAGTAAGGCTGCAGTAGTGCATCGGAATCTAATACTGATCTCCCAGGAAACGCTCAAAGCAAACCATATACAATGAGAAGGTTTACTCTTCTTGTACTTAAGTCGGCATTGTGCCTTTTGTATTACCTCCCGACGCCATTTCTGTGTTTCACCATCAATGTGGAGGTCATAGTGTTAGAGTAAAGCTGCAGTAGTGCGTCGGAATCTAAATCTTATCTCCCAGGAAACGCTCAAAGCAAACCAAAAACAATGAGAAAATTTAATGATCTTGTACTTAAGTCGACATTGTGCCTTTTGTATTAAATCCCGAGGCTGTTTCCGTGTTTCATCGTCAGTGTGAAGGTCTAACTGATAGAGTAAAGCTGCAGTAGTGCATCGGAATCTAATAAAGATCTCCCAGGAAACGCTCAAACCAAACCACAAACAATGAGAAGATTTACTCTTCTTGTACTTAAGTCGGAATTCTGCCTATTGTATAAAATCCCGATGCAATTTCTGCGTTTCGTCGTCAATGTGAAAGTCCAAGGGATAGAGGAAGGCTGCATCAGTGCATCGGAAATGAATACGGATCTCCCAAGAATTGCTCAAAGCAAACCACAAATAATGGGAAGATATCCTCCACTTGTACGTAAGTCGGCATTGTCCTGTTTTATGGAATCTCGACGCAATATCTGTGTTTCATCGTCAATGTGAAGGTCCAAGGGATAGAGTAAAACTCCAGTAGTGCATAGGAATCTAATACTGATCTCCTAGGAAACGCTCTAAGCAGACCACAAACAATGAGAATATTTACTCCTCTTGAAATTATGTCGGCATTATGCTTTTTGTATTAAATCCCGACGCAATGTCTGTGTTTCATCGTCTATCTGAAATACAAAGTTATAGAGTAAAGCTGCAGTAGAGCATCGGAATCTAATATTTATCTCCCAGGAAACGATCAAAGCAAACCACAAACAATGAGAAGATTTACTCTTCTTGACCTTATGTGGCCATTGTGCCTTTTGTATTAAATCCCGACGCCATTTCCGTGTTTCATCGTCAGTGTGAAGGTCTAACTGATAGAGTAAAACTGCAGTTGTGCATCGTAATCTAATACTGATTACCCAGGAAACGTCAAAGCAAACCAGAAACATTGATAAGGTATACTCTTCTTGTACTTATTTCGGCAGTATGCTGTTTGTATTAAATCCCGACGCAATTTCGGTGTTTCATTGTCAATGTGAAGGTCCAAGGGATAGAGTAAAGTTGTAGTTGTGCATCGAAATCTAAAACTTAGCTCGCAGGTAACGCTCAAAGCAAACCATAAACAATGAGAAGATTTACTCTTCTTGTACTTAAGTCGGCATTGTGCGTTTTGTACTAAATCCCGACGCAATTTCTGTGCTTCACAGTCAATGTGAAGGTCCATGGAATAGAGTACAGCTGCAGTAGCGCATCGGAATCTAATACTTATCTCCCAGGAAACGCCCAAGGCAAATCGCAAACAATGAGAATATTTTCTCTTCTTGCACTTAAGGCGGCATGTGCCTTTTGTATTAAATCCAGACGCAATTTCTGTGTTTCATCGGCTATCTGAAGTACCAAGTTATAGAGTAAAGCTGCAGTAGAGCATCGGAATCTAATACTTATCTCCCAGGAAACGATCAAAGCAAACCACAAACAATGAGAAGATTTACTTTTCTTGACCTTATGTCGTCATTGTGCCTTTTGTATAAAATGCCGACGCAATTTCTGTGTTTCATCGTCAATGTGAAGGTCCGAGGGATAAAGTAAAGCTGCTGAAGTGCATCGGAAACCAATAGTTATCTCTCAGGAAACGCTCAAAACTAACAACAGACAATGAGAAGATTTACTTTTCTTGACCTTATGTCAGCATTGTGAGTTTTGTATTAAATCCCGATGCAATTTCTGTGTCATCGTCAGTCTGAAGGTCCAAGGGATAGAGTAAAGCTGCGGTAGTGCATCGGAATCTAATACTTGTCTCCCAGGAAACGCCCAAAGCAAACCACAAACAATGAGAAGATTTACTCTTCTTGTTCCTAAGGCGGCATTGTGCCTTCTGTATTAATCCCGACATAATTTCTGTGTTTCATCGTCAATGTGAAGGTCCAAGGGTTAGAGTAGAGCTACAGTTCTGCGTCGGAATCTATTACTTATCTCCCAGGAAACGCTCAAAGCAAACCACAAACAATGAGAAGATTTTCTCTTCTTGTGCTTAAGTCGGCATTATGCCTTTTGTATTAAATCCCCATGAAATTTCTGTTTTTCATCTTCAATGTGGTGCTCCAAGGGATAACGTAAATCTGAAGTAGTGCATCTGAATCTAATACTTATCTCCCAGGAAACGCTCAAAGCAAACTCCAAACAATGAGAAGATTTACTCTTCTTATACTTAAGTCGGCATTGTGCCATTTGTATTAAATCCCGACGTCATTTCTGTGTTTCATCGTCAATGGGAAGGCCCTAGGTATTGCGTAAAGCTGCAGTAGTGCATCGGAATCTAATACTTATCTCCCAGGAAACGCACAATGCAAACCACAAACAATGAGAGGATTTACTCTTCTTGTACTTAAGTCGGCATTGTGCGTTTTGTATTAAATCCCGACGCAATATTTGTGTTTCATCGTCAATGGGAAGGTCCAAGGGATAGAGTTAAGCTGCAGTAGTGCATCGGAATCTAATACTGACCTCCCAGGAAACGCTCAAAGCAAGCCAGTAACAATGAGAAGGTTTATTCTTCTTGTACTTAAGTCGGCATTGTGCCTTTTGTATTAAATCGCGACGCCATTTCTGTGTTTCATCGTCAATGTGAAGGTCCAACCGATATAGTAAGGCTGCAGTAGTGCATCGGAACCTAATACTGATCTCCCAGGAAACGCTCAAAGCAAACCAGAAACAATGAGAAGTTTTACACGCCATTTCTGTGTTTCACCGTCAATGTGGAGGTCAAAGTTTTTGAGTAAAGCTGCGGTAGTGCGTCGGAATGTAGTACTTATCTGACAGGGAACGCTCAATGCAAACCAAAAACAATGAGAAAATTTATTGTTCTTGTACTTAAGTCGGCATTGTGCCTTTTGTATTAAATCCCGATGCAATTTCTGCGTTTCGTCGTCAATGTGAAAGTCCAAGGGATAGAGAAAGGCTGCAACAGTGCATCGGAAACTAATATGGATCTCCCAGGAAACGCTCAAAGCAAACCACAAATAATGGGAGGAATTCCTCTACTTGTACGTAAGTCGGCATTGTCCTATTGTATTAAATCCCGACACAATATCTGTGTTTCATCGTCAATTTGAAGGTCCAAGGGATAGATTAAAACTGCAGTAGTGCATAAAAATTTAATACTGATCTCCCAGGAAACGCTCTAAGCAGACCACAAACAATGAGAATATTTACTCCTCTTGAAATTACATCGGCATTATGCTTTTTGTATAAAATCCCGACGCAATTTCTGTGTTTCATCGTCAATGTGAAGGTGCGGGGGATAGAGTAAAGCAGCAGTAGTGCATCGGAATCTAATACTGATCTCCCAGGAAAGGCAAAATAAACCACAAACAATGAGAAGATTTACTCTTCATGTACTTAAGTCGGCATTGTGCATTATGTTTTAAATCCCGATGCAATTTGTGTGTATCATCGTCAATGTGAAGGTCCTAGGGATAGAGAAAAGCTGCAGTAGTGCATTGGAAGCTAATTCTGATCTCCCGGGAAACGCTAAAAAGCAAACCTCAAACAATGAGTAGATTTACTCTTCTTGTTCTTAACTCGGCATTGTGCCTTTTGTATTAAATCAAGACGCATTTTCTGTGTTTCATCGTCATTGTGAAGCTTCAAGGGATAGACAAAAGCTGCAGTAGTGCATCGGAATCTAATACTGATCTCCCAGGAAACGCTCAAAGCAAACCACAAACATGAAGAAGATTTACTCTTCTTGTACTTAAGTCGGCATTGCGCCTTTTGTATTAAATCCCGACGCAATATCTGTGTTTCATCGTCAAAGTGAAGGTCCAAGGTGTAGAGTTAAGCTGCAGTAGTGCATCGCAATCCAATACTTATCTCGCAGGAAACGCTCAAAGCAAACCAGAAACAATGAGAAGGTTTTCTCTTCTTGTACTTAAGTCGGCATTGTGCCTTTTGTATTACTTCCCGACGCCATTTCTGTGTTTCACCGTCAATGTGGAGGTAAAAGTGTTTGAGTAAAGCTGCAGTAGTGCGTCGGAATCTAATACTTATTTCCCAGGAAACGCTCAAAGCAAACCAACAACAATGAGAAAATTTAATGTTCATGGACGTAAGTTGGCATTGTGCCTTTTGTATCAAATCCCGACGAATTTCCGTGTTTCATCGTCAGTGTGAAGGTCTAACTGATAGAGCAAAGCTGCAGTAGTGCATTGGAATCTAATACTGATCTCCCAGGAAACGCTCTAAGCAGACCACAAACAATGAGAATATTTACTCCTCTTGAAATTACGTCGGCATTATGCTTTTTGTATTAAAGCCCGACGCAATTTCTGTGTTTCATTGTCAATGTGAAGGTGCGGGGGATGGAGTAAAGCTACAGAAGTGCATCGGAAGCTAATACTGATCTTTCAGGAAAGGCAAAGTAAACCACAAACAATGAGAAGATTTACTCTTGCTGTACTTCAGTCGGCATTGTGCATTATGTATTAAATCCCGATGCAATTTCTGTGTATCATCGTCAATGTGAAGGTCCAAGGGATAGAGAAAGGCTGCAGTAGTGCATCGGAATCTAATACTGATCTCCCGGGAAACGCTCAAAGCAAACTTCAAACAATTAGAAGATTTACTCTTCTTGTTCTTAACTCGGCATTGTGCCTTTTGTATTAAATCAAGAGGCATTTTCTGTGTTTCATCGTCATTGTGAAGGTTCAAGGGATAGAGTAAAGCTGCAGTAGCGCATTGGAATCTAAAACGGATCCCCCCGGAATCGATCAAAGAAAACAACAAACAATGAGAAAATTTACTCTTCTGGTAGTTAAGTCGGTATTGTGCCTTTTGCATGAAATCCCGACGCGATTTCTGTGTCTCATCGTAATGAGAAGGGCCAAGGGATAGAGTAAAGCTGCAGTAGTGCATCGGAACCTAATACAGATCTCCCATGAAAGGCATAGGAAACCACAAACAATGAGAAGATTTACTCTGCTTGGACTTATGTCGGCATTTTGCTTTTTTTTTTAAGTGCCGACGCAATGTCTGTGTTTCATCGTCAATGTGTAGGTCCAAGGGATAGAGTAAAGTTGAAGCAGTGCATCGGAAACAAATACTGATCCGTCGGGAAACGCTCAAAGCAAACTCCAAACAATGAGAAGATTTACTCTTCTTGTATTTTAGTCGGCATTGTGCCATTTGTATTATATCCCGACGTAATTTCTGTGTTTCAACGTCAATCTGAAGTTCCATGGGACAGAGTAAAGCTGCTGTAGTGCATCGGAATCTTATACTTATCTCCCAGGTAACGCTCAAAGCAAACCATAAACAATGAGATGAATTACTCTTCTTGTACTTAAGTCGGCATTGTGCCTTTTGTATTAAATCCCGACCCAATTTCTGTGTGTCATCGTGAATGTGAAGGTCCAAGGGATAGAATATAGCTGCAGTAGTGCATCGGATCTATCAATGATCCCCAGGGAAACGTCCAAAGCAAGCCACTAACAATGGGAAGATTTACTCTTCTTGAACTTATGTCGGCATTGTGCCTTTAGTATTAAATCCCGACGCCATATCTGAGTTTCATCATGAATGCGAAATGCCAAGGGATAGAGTAAGGCTGCAGTAGTGGATCGGAATCTAATACTGATCTCCCAGGAAACGCTCAAAGCAATCCACAAACAATGTGAAGATTTACTCTTCTTGTACTTAGGTCGGCATTGTGCCTTTTGTATTAAATCCCGGCGCAATTTCTGTGCTACATCGTCAATGTGAATTTCCAAGGGATCGAGTAAAGCTGCAGTAGTGCGTCGGAATGTAACACTGATCTCCCAGGAAACGCTCAAAGCAATCCAGAAACAAAGGGTAGATTACCTCTTCTTGTACTTATGTTGGCATTGTTCCTTTTGTATTAAATCCCGATGCAATTTCTGTGTTTCATCGTCAATGTGAAGGTCCTAGGGATGGGGTAAAGCTGCAGTACTGCATCGGAATCTAATAATATTCACCCACCAATCGCTCAAAGCGATCAAAAACAAAGAGAAGATTTACTCTTCTTGCACTTAAGTCGGCATTGTGGCTTTTGTATTAAATCCCGATGCAATTTCGATGTTTCATCGTCAATGTGAAGGTTAAAGGGATAAAGTAAAGCTGCAGTAGTGCATCGGAATCTAATACTGATCTCCCAGGAAACGCTCAAAGCAAACCACAAACAATGAGAAGATTTCCTCTTCTTGTACATAAGTCGGCATTGTGCCTTTTGTATTAAATCCCGTCGCCATTTCAGTGTTTCGTCGTCAATATTGAGGTCCAAGGGATAGAGTAAAGCTGCAGTAGTGCATCGGAAACTAATACTATTCTACCAGGATATTCTCAAATCAAACCAGAATCAATGATAAAGTATACTCTTCTTGTACTTAACTCGGCAATGTGCCTTTCGTATTAAATCCCGACGCAATTTCTGTGTCTCATCATCAATGTGATGGTCCAAAGAATAGAGTAAAGCTGCAGTAGTGAATCCGAATCCACTACTTATCTGCCAGGAGACTCTCAAAGCAAACCACAAACAATGCGAAGATTTACTCTTCTTGTACTTAAGTCGGCATTGTGCCTTTTGCCTTAAATGTCGACGCAATCTCTGTGTTTCATCGTCAATATGAAGGTCCACGGGATAGAGTAAAACTACAGAAGTGCATCGGAAACTGATACTGATCTCCGAGGAAACGCTCATAGTAAACCACTAACAATGAGGAGATTTACTCTTCTTGTACCTAAGTCGGCATTGTGCCTTTTTTATTAAATCCCGACGCTATTTCTGTGTTTCATGGTCAATGTGAAAGTCCAAGGGATAGGGTAACGCTGCAGTAGTGCATCGGAATCTAATACGTATCTCCCAGGAAACGCTCAAAGCAAACCAGAAATAGTGGGAAGGTTACCCTTCTTGTACTTAAGACGGCATTGTGCCTGTTGTATTAAATACCAAGGCACTTTCTGTGTTTCATCGTCAATGTGAAGGTCCAAGGGATAGAGTTAAGTTGCAGTAGTGCATCGGAATCTAATACTTATCACCCAGGAAACGCTCAAAGCAAACCACAAACAAAGGGATGATTCACTCTTCTTGTACTTAAGTCGGCATTGTGCCTTTTGTATTAAAGCCCGACGCAATTTCTGTGTTTCATCGTCAATGTGAAGGTCCAAGGGATAGAGTATATCTGCAGTGCTTCATCGGAATCTAATACTGATCTCCCAGGAATCGTTCAAAGCAAAGCACAATAGCAAGATTTCCTCTTCTTGTACTTAAGTCGGCATTGTGCCTTTTGTTTTAAATGCCGACGCAATTTCTGTGTTTCATCGTCAATGTGAAGGCCCTAGGGATAGAGTAAAGCTGCAGTAACGCATCGGAATCTAATACTGACCTCCCACGAAACGCTCAAACCAAACCAGAAACAATGAGAAGTCATATTCTTCTTGTACTTAAGTTGCCATTGTGCCTTTTGAATTAAATCCCGACGCTATTATTGTGTTTCATCGTCAATGTGAAGGTCCAGGGAATAGAGTACAGCTGCAGTGGTGCATCGGAATCAAATACTGATCTCCCAGGAAACGCTCAAAGCAAATCACAAACAATGAGCAGATGTACTCTTCTTGTTCTGAAGTCGATATTGTGCCTTTTGTATTAAATCCCGAAGCAATATCTGTGTTTCATCGGCAATGTGACGGTACAAGGGACAGAGTAGAGCTGCAGTAGTGCATCGGCTTCCAATACTTATCTCCCAGGAGACGCCCAAAGCAAACCACAAACAATGGGAAGATTTACCCTTCTTGTCCTTAATTTCGCATTGTGCATTTAGTACTAAATCAGGACGTGATTTCTATGTATCATCGTCAATGTGAAAGTCCAAGGGATTGAGTAAAGCTGAAGTAGTGCATCGGGGTCTAATACTGATTTCCCAGGAAACGCTCAAAGCAAACCAGAAACAATGTGAAGATTTACTCTTCTTGTACTTAAGTGGGCATTGTGCCTTTTGTATTAAATCCCGACGCATTTTCTGTGTTTCATTGTCAATGTGAAGGGCCAAGGGATAGAGTAAAGCTGCATTAGTGCAACCGAATCTAATACTTATCTCCCAAGAAACTCTCAAAGCAAACCACTAACAATGCTATTTACTCTTCTTGTACTTAAGTCAGCATTGTGCCCATTGTATTAAATCCCGACGCAATTTCTGTGTTTCACCGTCAATGTGAAGGCCCAAGGGAAAGAGTAAATCTGCAGTAGTGCATCGGAATCTAATATTGATCTCCCAGGAATCGTTCAAAGCAAACCACAATAGGAAGATTTACTATTCTTGTACTTAAGTCGGGATTATGCCTTTTGTATTAAATCCCGGCGCTATTTGTGTGTTTCATCGTGAACTTGATTCTCCAAGGGATAGAGTAGAACTGCAGTAGTGCATCGGGATCTATTACTGATCTCCCAGGAAACGCTCAATGCTAACCACAAACAATGAGAAGAATTATTCTTCTTGACCTTAAGTCGGCATTGTGCCTTTTGTATTAAATGCTGACGCAATTCCTGTGTTCAGCGTCAATGTGAAGGTCCAAGGGTTAGAGCAAAGCAGCAGTAGTGCATCGGAAGCTAATACTGACGACCCAGAAAACGGTCAAAGCAAGCCTGAAACAATGACAAGTTTTATTCTTCCTGTACTTAAGTCGACATTGTGCCTTTTGAATTAAATCATAACGCCATTATTGTGTATCATCGTCAATGTGAAGGTCCAGAGGATAGACTACAGCTGCAGTAGTGCATCGGAATCTAATACTGATCACCCAGGAAACGCTCAAAGCAAACCTGAAACAATGAGAAGATTTACTCTTCTTGTACTTAAGTGGGCATTGTGCCTTTTGTATTACATCCCGACGCATTTTCTGTGTTTCATTGTCAATGTGAAGGACCAAGGGATAGTGTAAAGCTGCACTAGTGCATCGGAATGTCATACCGATCTCCCAGGAAACACTCAAAGCATACCAGAAACAATGAGAAGATTTACTCTTCTTCTACTTAAGTCGGCATTGTTCCGTTAGTATTAAGTCCAGACGCAATTTCTGTGTTTCATCGTCAATGTGAAGGTCGAAGTGTTTGAGGAAAGCTGCAGTCTTGAATCGGCATCTAATACTTAACTCCCAGGAAACGCTCAAAGCAAACAACAAACAATGGGAAGATTTACTCTTCTTGTATTTAAGTCGGCATTGTGCATTTTGTATTAAATCGCGACGCTATTTTTGTGTTTCATCGTCAATGTGGAGGCTCAAGGGGAAGAGTAAATCTGCAGTAGTGCATCGGATTCTAATACTGATCTCCCAGGAATCGTTCAAACCAAACCACAATTGGAAGACTTTCTCTTCTTGTACTTATGTCGGAAAATTGCCTTTTGTATTAAATCCCGACGCTATTTGTGTGATTCATCGTCAACTAGATTTTCCAAGGGATAGAGTAAAACTGCAGTTATGCATCCTAATCTAATACCTATCTCCCTAGAAACTCTCAAAGCAAACCACTAACAATGAGGAGATTTACTCTTATCGTACTTAAGTCAGCATTGTGCCCATTGTATTAAATCCCGACGCAATTTCTGTGTTTCATTGTCTATGTGAAGGTCCATTGGATAGAGTTAAGCTGCAGTAGTGCATCGTAATCTAAATCTTATCTCCCAGGAAACGGTAAAAGCAAACCACAAACAATGGGGTGATTTACTCTTCTTGTACTTACGTCTGCATTATGCCTTTTGTATAAAATCCCGAAGCAATTTCGGTGTTTCTTCGTCAATGTGAAGGTCAAAGGGATAGGGTAAAGCTGCAGTAGTGCATCGGAATCGAATACTGATCTCCCAGGAAACGGTGAAAGCTCACCACAAACAATGCGAAGATTTACTCTTCTTAAACGTAAGTCGGCTTTGTGCCTTTTGTATTAAATCCCGACTCAATTTCTGTGTTTCATCGTCAATCTGAAGGTCCAAGGGATGGAGTAAAGCTACAGTAGTGCATCCGAATCTAACACTGATCGCCCAGGAAACGTTCACAGCAAACCAGAAACAATGAGAAGGTTTATTCATCTCGTACTTTAGGCGCCATTGTGCCTTTGAATTAAATCCCGACGCAATTATTGTGTTTCATCGTCAATGTGAAGGTCCATGGGTAGAGTACAGCTGCTGTAGTGCATCGGAATCTAAAACTGATCTCCCATTAAACGCTCAAAGCAAACTACAAACAATGGGAAGATTTACTCTTCTTGTCCTTAAGTCGGCATAGTGCCTTTTGTATTAAATCAGGACGCAATTTCTGTGTTTCATCGTCAATATGAAGGTCCAAGGCATAGAGTAGATGTGCAGTAGTGCATCGGAATGTAATACTGATCTCCCAGGTTTCTTTCAAAGTAAACAACAATGAGAAGATTTACTCTTCTTGTAATTAGGTTGGCATTGTGCCTTTTGAATTAAATCATGACGCAATTTCTGTGTTTCGTCGTCAATGTGAAGGTCCAAGGGACAGAGTAAATCGGCAGTAGTGCATCGGCATCTAATACTGATCTCCCAGGAAACGCTCAAAGCAAATCAGAAACAATGAGATGGTTTACCCTTCTTGTATTTAAGTCGGCATTGTGCCTTTTGTATGAAATCCCGACGCAATTCCTGTGTTTCATCGTCAATCTGAAGGTCCAAGAGATAGAGAAAAGCTACAGTAGTGCATCGGAATCTAACACTGATCGCCCAGGAAGCGTTCAAAGCTAACCTGAAACAATGAGAAGATTTACTCTTCTTGTACCCAAGTCGGCATTGTGCCTTTTGTGTTAAATACCGACCCAATAACTGTATTTCATCGTCAATGAGAAGGTCAAGGGGATAGAGTAGAGCTGCAGTAGTGCATCGGAATCTAATACTGATCTCCCATTAGAGGCAAAGTATACCACAAACTATGAGAAGATCTACTCTTCTTGTACTTAAGTTAGCTTTGTGCATTTTGTATTAAATCCCGATGCAATTTCAGTGTTTCATCGTCAAAGTAAAGGTCCAAGGAATAGAGTAAATCTGCAGTAGTGCAACATAATCTAATACTGATCTCCCAGGAATCGCTCAAAGCAAACCACAAACAATGATAGGATATACTCTTCTTGTACATCAGTCGGCATTGTTCCTTTCGTATTATATCCCGACACAATTTCTGTGTTTCATCGTCAATGTGAAGGTCCAAGGGATAGAAAAAAGCTGCAAAGGTGCACCCGAATCTAACAATTATCTTCGAAGAAACTCTCAAAGCAAACCACTAACAATGAGAAGATTTATTCTTCTTGTATTTAACTCGGCATTTTGCCCGTTGTATTAATTTCCGACGCAATTACTGTGTTTCATCGTCAATCAGAAGATCCGGGCGATAGAGTATAGCTGCAGTAGTGCATCGGAATATAATGCCGATCTCCCAGGAAAGGCAAAGTATACCACAAACAATGAGAAGATTTACTCTTCTTGTACTTAAGTTGGCTTTGTGCATTTTGTATTAAATCCCGACGCAATTTCTGTGTTTCATCTTCAATGAGCAGGTCCGAGGGATAGAGTAATGCTGCAGTAGCGCAATTGGATCTAAACCTGATCTCCCAGGAAACGATCAAAGAAAATCACAAACAATGAGAAGATTTACTCTTCTTGTACTTAAGTAGGTATTGTGCATTTTTTTTAATCCAGACGCAATGTCTGTGTTTCATTGTCAATGTGAAGGTCCAAAGAAGTGCATCGGAATCTAATACTTATCTCCCAGGAAACGCTCAAAGCAAGCCACTAACAATGAGGGGATTAACTGTTATTGTACTTATGTAGGCACGGTGCCTTTTGTATTAAATCCCGACGCAATTTCAGTGTTTCATCGTCAATGTGGAGGTCCAAGGGATAGAGCAAATCTGCAGTAGTAAATCGGAATGTAATACTTATCTCCCAGGAAACGCTAAAAGCAAACCACAAACATAGAGAAGATTTACTCTTCATGTACTTAAGTCGGCATTGTGCCTTCTGTATTAAATCCCGACATTATTGCTGTGTTTCATCGTCAATTTGAAGGTCCAAGGCTTAGAGTAAAACTGCAGTAGTGCATCGGAATCTAATACTGATCACCCAGGAAACGCTCAAAGCAAACCACAAACAATCAGAAAATGTACTCTTCTTGTACTTAGGTCGGCATTGTGACTTTTTTATTAAATCCCGACGCAATTTCTGTGTTTCATTGTCAATCTGGGGGTCCAAGGGATAGAGTAAAGCTGCTGTATTGCATCGGAATCTATTACTTATATCCCAGGAAACGATCAAAGGAAACCACAAACAATGAGAAGATTAGCTCTTCTTGTACGTAAGTCGGCATTGTGCCTTTAGTATTATATCCCGACCCAATTTCTGTATTTCATCATTAATGAGAAGATCCAAGGGATAGAGTAAAGCTTCAGTAGTGAATCGGAATCTAACACTGATCGCCCAGGAAAAGCTCAAAGCAAACCAGAAACAATGAGAAGATTTACTCTTCTTGTACTTAAGTCGGCATTGTGCGTTTTGTATGAAATGCCAACGCAATTTCTGTGTTTCATCGTCAATTTGAGGGTCCAAGGGATAGAGTAAAACGGCAGTAGTGCATCGGAGTCTAATACTGATCTCCCAGGAAACATTCAAAGCTAACCAGAAACAATGAGAAGATTTACTCTTCTTGTACTTAAGTCGGCATTGTTCCTTTTTATTTAAATCCCGACGCTATTTCTGTTTTTCATCGTCAATTTGAGGGTCCAAGGGGTAGAGTTAAACTGAAGTAGTGCATCGGAATCTAATACTGATATCCCAGGAAACGCTCAAAGCTAACCACAAACAATGAGAAGATTTACTCTTCTTGTACTTAGGTCGGCCTTGTGCTTTTGGATTAAATCCCGACGCAATTTCTGTGTTTCATCGTCAATGAGAAGGTCCGAGGGATAGAGTAAAGCTGCAGTAGCGCAATTGGATCTAAAACTGATCTCCCAGGAAACGATCAAAGAAAACCACAAACAATGAGAAGATTCACTCTTCTTGTACTTAAGTCGGCATTGTGCCTTTTGTAATAAATCCAGACACAATGTCTGTGATTCATCGGCAATGTGAAGGTCCAAAGAAGTGCATCGGAATGTAATACTTATCTCCCAGGAAACGCTCAAAGCAAACCACTAACAATGAGGAGATTTACACTTATTGTACTTATGTAGGCATTGTGCAATTTGTATTAAATCCCGACGCAATTTCAGTGTTTCATTGTCAATGTGGAGGTCCAAGGGATAGAGTAAATCTGCAGTAGTACATCGGAATCTAATACTTATCTGGCAGGAAACGCTCAATGCAAACCACTAACAATGAGAAGATTTACTCTTCTTGTACTTAAGTCGGCATTGTGCATTTAGTATTATATCCCGACGCAATTTCTGTGTTTCATCGTCAATCTGAGGGTCCAAGGGATAGAGTAAAGCTGCAGTAGTGCATCGGAATCTAATACTTATCTCCTAGGAAACGTTCAAAGCAAACCTGAAAAATTGAGAAGATTAACTCTTCTTGTACCTAAGTCGGCATTGTGCCATTTTTATTTAATCCGGACGCAATTTCTGTGTTTCATTGTCAATGTGAAGGTCCAAGAGATAGACTAAGGCAGCAGTAGTACATCGGAATCTAATACTGATCTCCCAGGAAACGCTCGAAACAAACCAGAAACAATGATAAGGAATACTCTTCTTGTACATCAGTCGGCATTGGGCCTTTTGTATTAAATCCCGACGCAATATTTGTGTTTCATCGTCAATGAGGAGGTCCAAGGGAAGGAATAAAGCTGCAAAGGTGCATCCAAATCTAATACTTATCTTCGAAGAAACTCTCAAAGCAAACCACTAACAATGAGGAGATTTATTCTTCTTGTACTTAATTCGGCATTGTGCCCATTGTATTAATTTCCGACGCAATTTCTGTGTTTCATCGTCAATGAGAAGATCCGGGGGATAGAGAATAGCTGCAGTAGAGCATCGCACCCTAATACTGATCTCCCAGGAGAGGCAAAGTATACCACAAACAATGAGAAGTTTTACTCCTCTTGTACGTAAGTCGGCACTGTGCCTTTTGTACGAAATCCCGACTCAAATTCTGTGATTCATTGTCGATGTGAAGGTCCAAGGGATAGAGGATATCTGCAGTAGTGCATCGGATTTTAATACTGATCTCCCAGGAAACGCTCAAAGCAAACCTCAAACAGTGATATGATTTACTCTTATTGTACTTAAGTCGGCATTATGCCATTTTTATTAAATCCCAGCGCAATATCTGTGTTTCATCGTCAATGAGAAGGTCCGAGGGATAGAGTAAAGCTGCGGTAGCGCAATTGGATCTAAAACTGATCTCCCAGGAAACGATCAAGGAAAACCACAAACAATGAGAAGATTTACTCTCCTTATACATAAGTCGGCATTGTGCCATTTGTATTAAATCCCGACAGCATTCCTGTGTTTCATCGTCAATTTGAAGGGCCAAGGCTTAGAGTAAAACTGCAGTAGTGCATCGGAATCTAATACTGATCTAACAATAAACGATCAAAGTAAACCACAAACAATGAGAAGACTAACTCTTCTTGTACGTAAGTCGGCATTGTGCCTATTGTATTAAATCCCGACCCAATTTCTGTATTTCATAATTAATGGGAAAGTCCAGGGCATAGAGAAAAGCTGCAGTAGTGCATCGGAATCTAATATATATCTCCCAGGAATCGCTCAAAGGAAACCTCAAACAATGGGAAGATTTACTCTTCTTGTCCTTAAGTCGGCATTGTGCCTTTTGTATTAATTCCCGACGCAATTTCTGTGTTTCATTGTCTAAGTGAAGGTTCAAGGGATAGAGTATAGCTGCTGTAGTGCATCGGAGTCCAATACTGATTTCCCAGGAAACGTTCAAAGCAAACGTGAAACAATGAGGAGATTTACTCTTCTTGTACCTAAGTCGGCATTGTGCCTTTTGTATTTAATCCCGACGCTATTTCTGTGTTTCATTGTCAATGTGAAGGTCCAAGGGATAGAGTAAAGCAGCGGTAGTGCATCGGAATCTAATACTGATTTCCCAGGAAACGCTCCAATCAAACCAGAAACAATGATAAGGTATACTCTTCTTGTACATCAGTCGGCATTGTGCCTTTTGTATTAAATCCCGACACAATTTCTGTGTTTCATCGTCAATGTGAAGGTCCAAGGGATAGAATTAAGCTGCAAAGGTGCATCCGATTCTAATACTTATCTTCGAAGAAACTCTCAAAGCAAACCACTAACAATGAGAAGATATATTCTTCTTGTACTTAAGTCGGCATTGTGCCCATTGTACTAATTTCCGACGCAATTTCTGTGTTTCATCGTCATGAGAAGATCCGGGGGATAGAGTATAGCTGCAGTAGTGCATCGGAATCTAATACTGATCTCCCTGGGAAGGCAAAGTATACCACAAACAATGAGAAGATTTACCCCTCTTGTACTTAATTTTGGCTTTGTGCATTTTGTATTAAATCCCGGTAAAATTTCTGTGTTTCATCGTCAAGGTGAAGGTCCAAGGGATAGAGTAACGCTGCAGTAGTGCATCGGAATCTAATACTGACCTCCCATGAAACCCTCATAGAAAACCAGATACAATGAGAAGGTTTATTCTTCTTGTACTTAAATCGTCATTGTGCCTTTTGAATTAAATCACGACGAAATTTTTGTGTTTCATCGTCAATGTGAAGGTCCTAGGGATACAGTACAGCAGCAGTAGTGCATCGGAATGTAATACTGATCTTCCAGGAAACGCTCAAATCAAACCACAAATATTGAGAAGACTTTCTCATCTTGTACTTAAGTCTCGTATTGTGCCTTTTGTATTAAATCCCGACGCAATCTCTGTGTTTAATCGGCAATGTGACGATACAAGTGATAGAGTAAAGCTGCAGTAGTGCATCGGAATGTAATACTGATCACGCTGGGAACGCTCAAAGCAAACCAGAAACAATGAGAAGATTTACTCTTCTTGTACCTAAGTTGGCATTGTGCGGTTTCTATTAAATCCCGACGCAAATTCGGTGTTTCATCGCCAATGTGAAGGTCCAAGGGATAGAGTAAAGCTGCAGTAGTGCATCGGCATCTAATACATATCTCCCAGGAAACGCTCAAAGCAAACCACAAACAATGGGAAGATTTACTTTTCTTGTTCTTAAGTCGGCATTGTACATATTGATATAATTCCCGACGTAATCTCTGTGTTTCATCGCCAATGTGAAGGACCAAGTGTTACAGTAAAGCTGCCGTAATACATCGGCATCTAATACTAATCTCCCAGGAAACGCTCAAAGTAAACCACAAACAATGGGAAAATTAACTTTTCTTGTCCTGAAGTCGGCATGTGGCTTTTGTATTAAATCCCGTCGCAATGTCTGTGTTTCATCGCCTATGTGAAGGTCCAAGGGATAGAGTAGAGCTGCAACAGTGCATCGGAGTCTAATACTGATTACCCAGCAAACGCCAAATGCTAACCACAAACAATGAGCAGATATACTCTTCTTGTACTTAAGTGGGTATTGTGCCTTTTGTATTAATCTCCGACGCAATTTCTGTGTTTCATTGCTCAATGTAAAGGTCCAAGGGATAGAGTAAAGCTGCAGTTGTGCATCGGAATGTAATACTGATCTCCCAGGAAACGCGCGAATCAAACCAGATACAATAATAAGGTATACTGTTCTTGTACTTCAATAGGCATTGTGCCTTTTGTATTAAATCCCGATGCAATTTCTGAGTTTCATCGTCAATGAGAAGATCCATGGGATAGAGGAAATCTACAGTAATGCATCGGAATCTAATACTGATCTCCCAGGAATCGTTCGAAGTAAACCACAATGAGAAGATTTACTCTTCTTGTACTTAAGTCGGGATTGTGCTTTTTGTATTAAACCCCGACGCTATTTCTGTGTTTCATCGACAATTTGAAGGTCCAAGGGATAGAGTGAAACTGCAGTAGTGCATCGGAATCTAATACTGATCTCCCAGGAATCCCCCAAAGCTAACCACAAACAATGAGAAGGTTTACTCTTTTTGTACGTAAGTCGACATTGTGCCTTTTGTATTAAATCCCGACGAATTTCTGTATGTCTTTGTCAATGTGAAGGTCCAAGGGACAGAGTAAAGCTGCAGTAGTGCATCGGAATCTAATACTGATCTCGCAGGAAACGCTCAAAGCAAAACAGAAACAATGAGAAGGTGTACCCTTTTTGTACTTAAGTCGGCATAATGCCTTTTGTATGAAATCCAGACGCGATTTCTGTGTTTCATCGTCAATGTGAAGGTCGAAGGGATAGAGTACATCTGCAGTAGTGCATCGGAATCTAATACTGATCTCCCAGAAAACGCCCAAAGCGAACCACAAACAATGAGAGGATTTACTCTTCTTGTAATTAAGTGGGCATTGTGCTTTTGTATTTAATCCCGACGCAATTTCTGTGTTTCATTGTCAATGTGAAGGTCCAAGGGATAGAGTAAAGCAGCTGCAGTGCATCGAAATCTAATACTGATCTCCCAGGAAACGCTGGAATCAAACCAGAAACAATGATAAGGTATACTCTTCTTGTACATCAGTCGCCATTGTGCCTTTTGTATTAAATCCCGACGCAATTTCTGTGTTTCATCGTCAATGTGAAGGTCCAAGGGATGGAATTAAGCTGAAGAAGTGCATCCGAATCTAATACTTATGTTCGAAGAAACTCTCAAAGCAAACCACTAACAATGAGAAGCTTCATTCTTCTTGTACTTAAACCGGCATTGTGCCCATTGTATTAATTTCCGAAGCAATTTCTGAGATTCATCGTCAATGAGAAGGTCCTAGGGATAGAGTTAAGCTGCAGTAGTGCAACGGAATGTAATACTTATCTCCCACGAAACGCTCAAAGCAAACCACAAACAATGGGATGATTTACTGTTATTGTACTTATGTCGGCATTGTGCCTTTTGAATTAAATCCCGACGCAATTTCTGTGTTTCATCGTCAATGTGAAGGTCCAAGGGATAGAGTAGATCTGCAGTAGTGCATCGGAATCTGATACTGATCTCCCAAGGAGTCTTTCAAAGCAAACCACAATGAGAAGATTTACTTTTCTTGTACTTAAGTCGGCATTGTGCCATTTGATTAAAATCCCGACGCTATTTCTGTGTTTCATCGGCAATTTGAAGGTCCAAGGGATAGAGTAAAACTAATAGAGTGCATCGGAATCTAATACTGATGTCCCAGGAAACGCTCAAAGCTAACCTCAAACAATGAGAAGATTTACTCTGCTTGTACTAGAGGCGGCAATGTGCCAAATCTATTAAATTCCGACGTAATTTCTGTGTTTCATCGCCAATGGGAATGTCCAAGTGTTAGAGTAAAGTTGCCGTAATTCATCGGCATCTAATACTAATCTCCCAGGAAACGCTCAAAGCAAACCACAAACAATGGGAAGATTTACTCTTCTTGTCCTTAAGTCGGCATTTTGCCTTTTGATTTAATTCCCGACGCAGTTTCTGTGTTTCATTGTCAATGTGAAGGTCAAAGGGATATAGTAAAGCTGCAGTAGTGCATCGGAGTCCAATACTGATTTCCCAGGAAACGCTCAAAGCAAACCAGAAACAATGAGAAGATTTACTCAGCTTGTTCTTAAGTCGGCAATGTGCCATATCTATGCAATCCCGACGTAATTTCTGTGTTTCATCGCCAATGTGAAGGTCCAAGTGTTAGAGTAAAGCGGCCGTAATACATCGGCATCTAATACTAATCTCCCAGGAAACGCTCAAAGCAAACCACAAAAAATGGGAAGCTTAACTTTTCTTGTCTTGAAGCCGGCATGTGGCTTTTGTTCTAAATCCCGCCGCAATGTCGGTGTTTCATCGTCAATGTGAAGGTCCAAGGGATAGAGAAAAGCTGCAGCAGTGCATCGGAGTCTAATACTGATCTCGCAGGATACGCTCAAAGCAAAACAGAAACAATGAGAAGGTTTACCCTTTTTGTACTTAAGTCGGCATAATGCCTTTTGTATGAAATCCCGACGCGATTTCTGTGTTTCATCGTCAATGTGAAGGTCCAAGGGATAGAGTAAATCTGCAGTAGTGCATCGGAATCTAATACTGTTCTACCAGAAAACGCCCAAAGCAAACCACAAACATTCAGAAGATTTACTCTTCTTGTACTTAAGTGGGCATTGTGCCTTGTGTATTTAATCCCGACGCAATTTCTGTGTTTCATTGGCAATGTGAAGGTCCAAGGGATGGAGTAAAGCAGCTGCAGGGTATCGGAATCTAATACTGATCTCCCAGGAAACGCTCGAATCAAACCAGAAACAATGATAAGGTATACTCTTCTTGTACATCAGTCGGCATAGTTCCTTTTGTATTAAATCCTGACGCAATTTCTGTGTTTCATCGTCATTGTGAAGGTCCAAGGGATAGAATTAAGCTGAAGAAGTGCATCCGAATTTAATACTTATCTTCGAAGAAACTCCCAGAGCAAACCACTAACATTGAGAAGATTTATTCATCTTGTACTTAACCCGGCATTGTGCCTTTTGAATTACATCCCGACGCAATTTCTGTGTTTCTTCGTCAATGTGAAGGTCCAAGGGATAGAGTAGATCTGCAGTAGTGCATCGGAATCTAATACTGATCTCCCAGGAATCTTTCAAAGTAAACCACAATGAGAAGATTTACTCTTCTTGTACTTAAGCCGGATTGTGCCTTTTGATTTATATCCCGAAGCTATTTCTCTGTTTCATCGTCAATTTGAAGGTCCAAGGGATAGAGTAAAACTGGAGTAGTGCATCGGAATCTAATACTGATCTCCCAGGAAACGCTCATAGCTAACCACAAACAATGAGAGGATTTACTCTTCTTGTACTTAGATCGACATTGTGCCATTTGTATTATATCCCGACGCAGTATCTGTGTTTCATCGTCAATGTGAAGGTCCAAGGGACAGAGTAAAGCTGCAGTAGTGCATCTGAATCTAATACTGATCTCCCAGGAAACGCTCAAACCAAAACAGAAACAATGAGATGGTTTACCCTTCTTGTACTTAAGTCGGCATTGTGCCTTTTGTATTAAATCCCAACGTAATTTCTGTGTTTCATCGTCAATGTGAAGGTGTAAGGGATACACTTAATTTGTAGTAGTGCATCGGAATCTAATACTGATCTCCCAGGAAACGCTCATAGCAAGCCACAAACAATGGGAAGATATGCTCTTCTTGTACTTAAGTCGGCATTATGCCTTTTGTATTAAATCCAGACGCAATGTCTGTGTTTCATCGTCAATGTGAAGGTCCAAAGTAGTGCATCGGAATCTAATAGTTATCTCCCAGGACACGCTCGAAGCAAACCACTAACAATGAGAAGATTTACTCTTCTTGTACTTAAGTCGGCACTGTGCATTTTGTATTAAATCCCGACACTATTTCTGTGTATCATCGTCAATTTGAAGGTCCAAGGCATAGAGTAAAACTGCAGTAGTGCATTGGAATCTAATACTGATCACCCAGGAAACGCTCAAAGCAAACGACAAACAATGAGAAGATTTTGTCTTCTTGTACTTAAGTCGGCATTGTGCCTTTTGTATTTAATCCCGACGCAATTTCTGTGTTTCATTGTCAATGTGAAGGTCCAAGGGATAGAGTGAAGCAGCTGCAATGCATCGGAATCTAAAACTGATCTCCCAGGAAACGCTCGAATCAAACCAGAAACAATGAGAAGATTTACTCTTCTTGTACTTAAGTCGGCATTGTTCATTTTGTATTAAATCCCGACGCAATTTCTGTGTTTCATCGTCAATGTGAAGGTCCAGGGGATAGAGTAGATCTGCAGTAGTGCATCGGAATCTAATACTGATCTCCCAGGAGTCTTTCAAAGTAAACCACAATGAGAAGATTTACTCTTCTTGTATTTAGGTCGACATTGTGCCTTTTGTATTAAATACCGACGCAATTTCTGTGTTTCACCGTCAATGTGAAGGTCCAAGGGATAGAATTAGGCTGAAGAAGTGCATCCGAATCTAATACTTATCTTCGAAGAAAGTCTCAAAGCAAACCACTAACAATGAGAAGATTTATTCTTCTTGTACTTAACCCGGCATTGTGCTCATTGTATTAATTTCCGACGCAATTTCTGTGTTTCATCGTCAATGAGAAGGTCCGAGGGATAGAGTACAGCTACAGTAGTGCATCGGAATCGAACACTGATCGCCCAGGAAACGTTCAAAGCAAACCAGAAACAATGAGAAGATTTACTCTTCTTGTACTTATGTCGGCATTGTGCCTTTTGAATTAAATCCCGACCCAATTTCTGTATTTCATCGTCAGTGAGACGGTCCAGGGGATAGAGTAAAGCTGCAGTAGTGCATCGGAATCTAATACTGTTCCTTCAGGAAAGGCAAAGTATACCACAAACAATGAGAGGGTTTATTCGTCTTGTACTTAGCTTTGTGCATTTTGTATTAAATCACGATGCAGTTTCTTGGTTTCATCGTCAAAATGAAGGTACAAGGGATAGAGGAAATCTGCCGTAGTGCTTCGGAACCTATTACTGATCTCCCAGGAAACGCTCAAATCAAACCACAAACAATGAGAAGATTTACTCTTCTTGTACTTAAGTCGGCATTGTTCATTTTGTATTGAATCCCGGCGCTATTTCTGTGTTTCATTGTCAATGTGATGGTACAAGGGATAGAAATCAGCTGCAGTACTGCATCGGAATGAAATACTTATCTCACAGGAGACGCTCAAAACAAACCACAAACAATGAGAAAATTTACTCTTCTTGTACTTAAGTCGGCACTGTGCCTTTTGTATGATATCTCGACTCAATTTCTGTGTTTCTTCGGCAATGAGAAGGTCCGAGGGATAGAGTAAAGCTGCAGTAGTGCATCGGAGTCTAATACTGATTTCCCAGGATACGCCCAAAGCTAACCACAGGCAATGATAAGATTTACTCTTCTTGTACTTAAGTGGGCATTGTTCCTTCTGTATTAAATCCCGACGCCATTACTGTGTTTCATTCTCAATGTGAAGCTCCAAGGAATAGGGTAAAGCTGCAGTAGTGCATCGGAATCCAATACTGATCTCCCAGGAAACGCTCGAATCAAACCAGAAACAATGATAAGGTATACTTTTCTTGTACTTCAGTCGGCATTGTGCCTTTTGTGTTAAATCCCGACGCAATTTCTGTGTTTCATCGTCAATGTGAAGACCCAAGGGATAGAGTAAAGCTCCAGTAGTGCATCCGGATCTAATACTTATCTCCCAAGAAACTCTCAAATCAAACCACTAACTATGAGAAGATTTACACATGTTGTTCATAAGTCGGCATTGTACCAATTGTATTAATTTCCGACGCAATTTCTGTTTATCATCGTCAATGTGAAGGTGCAAGGGATAGAGTTGAGCTGCAATAGTGCATCGGAATCTAATACTCATCTCACAGGAAACGCTCAAAGCAAACCACAAACAATGGGATGATTTACTCTTCTTGTACTGAAGTCGGCATTTTGCCTTTCATATTAAATCCCGACGCTATTTCTGTGTTTCATCGTCAATTTGAAGGTACCAGGGATAGAGTAGAACTGCAGTAGCGCATCGTAATCTAATACTGATCTCCCAGTAAACGCTCTAAGCTAACCTCAAACAATTAGAAGAGTTACTATTCTTGTACTTAAGTCGGCATTGTGCCTTTTGTATTAAATCCCGACGCAATTTCAGTGTATTGTCGTCAATCTGAACGTCCAAGGGATAGAGTAAATCTGCAGTAGTGAATCGGAATCTAATACTGATATCCAAGGAAACGCTCAAAACAAACCACAAACAATGAGAAGATTTACTATTCTTGTACTTAAGGCGGCATTGTGCCTTTTGTATTTAATCCCGACCCTATTTCTGTGTTTCATCATCAATGTGAAGGCTCAAGACATAGAGTAAAGCTGCAGTAGTGCATCAGAATCTAAAACTGAACTCCTAGGAAACGCTCAAAACAAACCACAAACAATCAGAAGATATACTCTTCTTGTAGTTAAGTCGGCACTGTGCATTTGTATGAAATCCCGACTCAATTTCTGTGATTCATCGTCAATTTGAAGGTTCAAGGGATAGAGTAAATCTGCAGTAGTACATCGGTATCTAAAACTGATCTCCCAGGAAACCCTCAAATCAAACCACAAACAATGAGGAGATTTACTCTTTTTGTACTTAAGTCGGCATTATGACTTTTGTATTAAATCCCGACGCAATTTCTGTGTTTCATCGTCAATGAGATAGTCCGGAGGGATAGAGTAAAACTGCAGTAGTGATTCGGAATCTAATACTGATTACCCAGAAAACTCTCAAAGCAAACCAGAAACAATGAGAAATTTACTGTTCTTGTACTTAAGTCGGCATTGTGCCTTTTGTATTAAATCCTGACCAAGTTTCTGTATTTAATTGACAATGGGAAGGTTCAGGGGATAGAGTATAGCTGCAGTAGTGCATTGGAATCTAATACTGATTTCCCAGGAAAGGCAAAGTATACCACTAACAATGAGAAAATTTACTCTTCTTGTACTTAAGTCGGCATTGTGCATTTTGTATAAAATCCCGATGCAATTTCTGTGTTTCATCAACAATGTGAAAGACCAAGGGATAGATTAAAGCTGCTGCAGTGCATCGGAATCTAAAACTGAACTCCCAGGAAACGCTTTAGCAAACCACAAACAGTGAGAAGATTTACTCTTCTTGTACTTAACGAGGCATTGTTCCTTTTGTATTAAATCAAGACGCATTTTCTTTGATTCATCGTTAATGTGAAGGTTTAAGGGATTGACTAAAGGTGCAGTAGCATATCGGCATCTAAAACTGATCTCCCAAGAATTGATCAATGAAAACCACAAACAATGAGAAGATTTTCTCTTCTTGTAGTTCAGTCGGCACTGTTCCCTTTGTATGAAATCTCCACTCAAATTCTGTGATTCACCGTCAATGAGAAGGTCCAAGCGATAGAGTAAATCCTCAGTAGTTCATCGTAGTACAATACAGATTTCCCAGGAAGTGCCCAAAGCAAACCACAAACAATGAGAAGATTTACTCGTCTTGTACTTCGGTGGGCATTGTGCCTTTAGTATTAAATCCCGACGCCATTTCGGTGTTTCATTGTCAATGTGAAGGTCCAAGTGATAGAGTAAAGCTGCAGTAGTGCATCGGAATCTTATACTGATCTCCCAGGGAACGCTCGAATCAAACCAGAAACAATGATAATGTATACTGTTCTTGTACTTCAGTCGGCGTTGTGCTTTTGTATTAAATTCCGACGCAATTTCTATGTTTATCCTCAATGTTAAGGTCCTAGGGATAGAGTAAAACTGCAGTAGTGCCCCGGAATCTAATACTGATCTCCCAGGAAACGCTCAAAGCTAACCACAAACAATGAGAAGATTTACTCTTCTTGTACTTAAGTCGGCATTGTGCCTTTAGTATTAAATCCCGTCGCTATTTCTGTGTTTCATCGTCAATGTGAAGGACCAAGGGATAGAATAATTCTGCATTAGTGCATCGGAATCTAATACTGATATCCCAGGAATCGTTCAAAGTAAACCACATTGAAAAGATTTACTCTTCTTGTACTTAAGTCGGCATTGTGCCTTTTGTATTAAATCCCGACTAATTTCTGTGTATCATCGTCAATGTGAAGGTCCAAGGGACAGAGTAAAGCTGCAGTAGTGCATCGGAAACTAATACTGATCTCCCAGGAAACGCACAAAGGAAAACTGACACAATGAGAAGATTTACACTTCTTGTACTTAAGTCAGCATTGTGCCTTTTGTACTAAATCCCGACACAATTCCTGTGTTTCGTCGTCAATGTAAAGGTCAAGGGATACAGTAATTCTGCAGTAGTGCATCGGAATCTACTACTGATCCCCAAGGAATCGTACAAAGTAAACCACACTGAGAAGATTTCTCTTCTTGTACTTAAGTCGGCATTGTGCCTTTTGTATTAAATCCCGACGCAATTTCTTTGTTTCTTCGTCAATGTGAAGGTGCGAGGGATAGAGTAAAGCTACAGTAGTGCATCGGAATCTAATACTGATCTCCCAGTATACGCTCAAAGCACACCCAAATCAATGAGAGGATTTACTCTTCTTGTACTTAAGTCTGCATTATGCCTTTTGTATTGAATCCCGACCAAATTTCTGTATTACATCATCAATTAGAAGGTTCAGGGGATAGATTAAACCTGCAGTAGTGCATCGGAATCTAATACTAATCTCCCAGGAAAAGCAAAGTAAACCAGAAACAATGAGAAAATTTACACTTCTTGTACTTAAGTCGGCATTGTGCATTTTGTATTAAATCCCGACGCAATTTCGGTGTTTCATTGTCAATGTGAAGGTCCAAGGGATAGAGTAAAGCTGCAGTAGTGCATCGGAATCTTATACTGATCTCCCAGAAAACGCTCGAATCAAACCAGAAACAATGATAATGTATACTGTCCTTGTACTTCAGTCGGCATTGTGCCTTTTGTATAAATATTCGACGCAATTTCTGTGTTTCATCGTCAATGTGAAGGTCCAAGGGATAGAGTAAAGCTCCAGTAGTGCATAGGAATCTAATACTGAACTCAGAGAAAAGGCCCAAAGCAAACCACAAACAATGAGAAGATTTGCTGTTCCAGTACTTAAGTCGGCATTATGCCTTTTGTATTAAAACCCGAAGCAAATTCTGTGTTTCATCGTCAATGTGGAGGTCCAAGCGATAGAGTAAATTAGCAGTAGTGCATCAGAATCTAATACTGATCTCGTAGGAATCGTTCATAGTAAACCACATTGAGTAGATTTACTCTTCTTGTACTTAAGTCGGCATTGTGCCTTTCGTATTAAATCCCGACGCTATTTCTGTGTTTCATCGTCAATTTGAAGGTCCCAGTGATAGAGTAGAACTGCAGTAGCGCATCGGAATCTAATACTGATTCCCAGTAAACGCTCTAAGCTAACCTCAAACAATCAGAAGAGTTACTCTTCTTGTACTTAAGTCGGCATTGTGCCTTTAGTATTAAATCCCGACGCAATTTCTGTGTTTCACCGTCAATGCGAAAGTCCAAGGGACAGAGTAAAGCTGCGGTAGTGCATCGGAATCTAATACTGATCTCCTAGGAAACGCTCAAGGGAAAGCTGATACAATGAAAACGTTTTCCCTTCTTGTACTTAAGTCGGCATTGTGCCTTTTGTATGAAAAACCGACGCAATATCTGTGTTTCATTGTCAATGTGAAGGTCCAAGGGATAGAGTAAATCTGCAGTAGTGCATCGGAATCTAATACTGATCTCCCAGGAAACGCTCAAAGCAAACCACAAACAATGTGAAGATTTGCTCTTCTTGTACTTAAGTCGGCTTTGTGCCATTTGTATTAAATCGCGACGCAATTTCTTTGTTTCTTCGTGATTGTGAAGGTCCAAGGGATAGAGTAAAGCTACAGTAGTGCTTCGGAATCTAACACTGATCGCCCAGGAAACGTTGAAAGAAAACCCGAAACAATGAGAAGATTTACTCTTCGTGTACTTAAGTCGGCTTTGAGCCTCTTTCATAAAATGCCGACCCAATTTCAGTGTTTCATCGTCAATGAGAAGGTCCAGGGGATAGAGTAAAGCTGCAGTGGTGCATCGGAATCTAATACCGAACTTTCAGGAAAGGGAAAGTATACCACAAACAATGAGAAATTTACTCTTCTTGTACTTGAGTCGGCATTGTGCCTTTTGTATTAAATCCCGACGCTATTTCTGTGTTTCATCGTCAATGTGAAGGCTCAAGACATAGAGTAAAGCTGCAGTAGTGCATCAGAATCTAAAACTGAACTCCTAGGAAACGCTCAAAACAAACCACAAACAATGAGAAGATTTACTTTTCTTGTAGTTAAGTCGGCACTGTGCCTTTAGTATGAACTCCCGACTCATTTTCTGTGATTCATCGTCAATGTGAAGGTCCAAGGGATAGAGTAAATCTGCAGTAGTGCATCGGAATCTAATACTGATCTCCCAGGAAATCCTCAAATCAAAACACAAACAATGAGAAGATTTACTCTTTTTGTACTTAAGTTGGCATTATGCGTTTTGTATTAAATCCCGACGCAATTTCTGTGTTTCATCGTCAATCTGTAGGTCCAAGGGATAGAGTAAAGCTACAGTAGTGCATCGGAATCTAACACTGATCGCCCAGAGAACTCTCAAAGCAAACCAGAAACAATGAGAAATTTACTCTTCTTGTACTTAAGTCGGCATTGTGCCTTTTGTATTAAATCCCGACCAAATTTCTGTATTAAATCGACAATGAGAAGGTTCAGGGGATAGAGTATAGCTGCAGTAGTGCATCGGAATCTAATACTGATTTCCCAGGAAAGGTAAAGTATACCACAAACAATGAGAAAATTTACTCTTCTTGTACTTAAGTGGGCATTGTGCATTATGTATAAAGTCCCGATGCAATTTCTGTGTTTCATCGTCAATGAGAAAGTCCAAGGGATAGAGTAAAGGTGCTGCAGTGCATCGGAATCTAAAACTGATCTCCCAGGAAACGCTCTAAGCAAACCACAAACAATGAGAAGATTTACTCTTCTTGTACTTAACGAGGCATTGTTCCTTTTGTATTAAATCAAGACGCATTTTCTTTGATTCATCGTCAATGTGGAGGTTCAAGGGATAGAGTAAAGGTGCAGTAGCACATCGGCATCTAAAACTGATCTCCCAGAAAACGATCAAAGAAAACCACAAACAATGAGAAGATTTACTCTTCTTGTAGTTCAGTCGGCACTGTTCCTTTTGTATGAAATCTCGACTCAAATTCTGTGATTCATCGTCAATGAGAAGGTCCAAGCGATAGAGTAAAGCCAGTAGTTCATCGTAGTCCAATACAGATTTCCCAGGAAGTGCCCAAAGCAAACCACAAACAATGAGAAGAATTACTCGTCTTGTACTTCGGTGGGCATTGTGCCTTTTGTATTAAATCCCGGCGCCATTTCGGTGTTTCATTGTCAATGTGAAGGTCCAAGTGATTGAGTAAAGCTGCAGTAGTGCATCGGAATCTTATACTGATCTCCCAGGGAACGCTCGAATCAAACCAGAAACAATGATAATGTATTCTGTTCTTGTACTTCAGTCGGCATTGTGCTTTTGTATTAAATTCCGACGCAATTTCTGTGTTTATCGTCAATGTTAAGGTCCTAGGGATAGAGTAAAACTGCAGTAGTGCCCCGGAATCTAATACTGATCTCCCAGGAAACGCTCAAAGCTAACCACAAACAATGAGAAGATTTACTCTTCTTGTACTTAAGTCGGCATTGTGCCTTTAGTATTAAATCCCGTCGCTATTTCTGTGTCTCATCGTCAATGTGAAGGACCAAGGGATAGAATAATTCTGCATTAGTGCATCGGAATCTAATACTGATATCCCAGGAATCGTTCTAATTAAAACCACATTGAAAAGATTTACTCTTCTTGTACTTAAGTCGGCATTGTGCCTTTTGTATTAAATCCCGACGCAATTTCTGTGTTTCACCGTCAATGCGAAGGTCCAAGGGACAGAGTAAAGCTGCGGTAGTGCATCGGAATCTAATACTGATCTCCTAGGAAACGCTCAAAGGAAAGCTGATACAATGAAAAGGTTTTCCCTTCTTGTACTTAAGTCGGCATTGTGCCTTTTGTATGAAACCCCGACGCAATATCTGTGTTTCATTGTCTATGTGAAGGTCCAAGGGATAGAGTAAATCTGCAGTAGTGCATCGGAATCTAATACTGATCTCCCAGGAAACGCTCAAAGCAAACCACAAACAATGTGAAGATTTGCTCTTCTTGTACTTAAGTCGGCTTTGTGCCATTTGTATTAAATCGCGACGCAATTTCTTTGTTTCTTCGTGATTGTGAAGGTCAAGGGATAGAGTAAAGTTACAGTAGTGCATCGGAATCTAACTCTGATCGCCCAGGAAACGTTGAAAGAAAACCCGAAACTATGAGAAGATTTACTCTTCGTTTACTTAAGTCGGCTTTGTGCCTCTTTCATAAAATGCCGACCCAATTTCAGTGTTTCATCGTCAATGAGAAGGTCCAGGGGATAGAGTAAAGCTGCAGTGGTTCATCGGAATCTATTACTGAACTTTCAGGAAAGGCAAAGTATACCACAAACAATGAGAAATTTACTCTTCTTGTACTTGAGTCGGCATTGTGCCTTTTGTATTAAATCCCGACGCTATTTCTGTGTTTCATCGTCAATGTGAAGGCTCAAGACATAGAGTAAAGCTGCAGTAGTGCATCAGAGTCTAAAACTGAACTCCTAGACAACGCTCAAAACAAACCACAAACAATGAGAAGATTTACTCTTCTTGTAGTTAAGTCGGCACTGTGCCTTTAGTATGAAATCCCGACTCATTTTCTGTGATTCATCGTCAATGTGAAGGTCCAAGGGATAGAGTAAATCTGCAGTAGTGCATCGGAATCTAATACTGATCTCCCAGGAAATCCTCAAATCAAACCACAAACAATGAGAAGATTTACTCTTTTTGTATTTAAGTTGGCATTATGCGTTTTGTATTAAATCTCGACGCAATTTCTGTCTTTCATCGTCAATCTGTAGGTCCAAGGGATAGAGTAAAGCTACAGTAGTGGATCGGAATCTAACACTGATCGCCCAGAGAACTCTCAAAGCAAACCAGAAACAATGAGAAATTTACTCTTCTTGTACTTAAGTCGGCATTGTGCCTTTTGTATTAAATCCCGACCAAATTTCTGTATTAAATCGACAAAGAGAAGGTTCAGGGGATAGAGTATAGCTGCAGTAGTGCATCGGAATCTAATACTGATTTCCCAGGAAAGGTAGAGTATACCACAAACAATGAGAAAATTTACTCTTCTTGTACTTAAGTCGGCATTGTGCATTATGTATAAAGTCCCGATGCAATTTCTGTGTTTCATCGTCAATGAGAAAGTCCAAGGGATAGAGTAAAGGTGCTGCAGTGCATCGGAATCTAAAACTGATCTCCCAGGAAACGCTCTAAGCAAACCACAAACAATGAGAAGATTTACTCTTCTTGTACTTAACGAGGCATTGTTCCTTTTGTATTAAATCAAGACGCATTTTCTTTGATTCATCGTACATGCGGCGGTTCAAGGGATAGAGTAAAGGTGCAGCAGCACATCGGCATCTAAAACTGATCTCCCAGGACACGATCAAAGAAAACCACAAACAGTGAGAAGATTTTCTCTTCTTGTAGTTCAGTCGGCACTGTTCCTTTTGTATGAAATCTCGACTCAAGTTTTGTGATTCATCGTCAATGAGAAGGTCCAAGCGATAGAGTAAAGCCAGTAGTTCATCGTAGTCCAATACAGATTTCCCAGGAAGTGCCCATAGCAAACCACAAACAATGAAAAGATTTACTCGTCTTGTTCTTCGGTGGGCGTTGTGCCTTTTGTATTAAATCCCGACGCCATTTCGGTGTTTCATTGTCAATGTGAAGGTCCAAGTGATAGAGTAAAGCTGCAGTAGTGCATCGGAATCTTATACTGATCTCCCAGGGAACGCTCGAATCAAACCAGAAACAATGATAATGTATACTGTTCTTGTATTTCAGTCGGCATTGTGCTTTTGTATTAAATTCCGACGCAATTTCTGTGTTTATCGTCAATGTTAAGGTCTTAGGGATAGAGTAAAACTGCAGTAGTGCCCCGGAATCTAATCCTGATCTCCCAGGAAACGCTCAAAGCTAACCACAAACAATGAGAAGATTTACTCTTCTTGTACTTAAGTCGGCATTGTGCCTTTAGTATTAAATCCCATCGCTATTTCTGTGTTTCATCGTCAATGTGAAGGACCAAGGGATAGAATAATTCTGCATTAGTGCATCGGAATCTAATACTGATATCCCAGGAATCGTTCTAATTAAAACCACATTGAAAAGATTTACTCTTCTTGTACTTAAGTCGGCATTGTGCCTTTTGTATTAAATCCCGACTAATTTCTGTGTATCATCGTCAATGTGAAGGTCCAAGGGACAGAGTAAAGCTGCAGTAGTGCATCGGAAACTAATACTGATCTCGCAGGAAACGCACAAAGGAAAACTGAAACAATGAGAAGGTTTACACTTCTTGTACTTAAGTCAGCATTGTGCCTTTTGTACTAAATCCCGACGCAATTCCTGTGTTTCATCGTCAATGTAAAGGTCAAGGGATAGAGCAATTCTGCAGTAGTGCATCGGAATCTACTACTGATCTCCAAGGAATCGTACAAAGTAAACCACAATGAGAAGATTTACTCTTCTTGTACTTAAGTCGGCATTGTGCCTTTTGTATTAAATCCCGACGCAATTTCTTTGTTTCTTCGTCAATGTGAAGGTGCGAGGGATAGAGTAAAGCTACGGTAGTGCATCGGAATCTAATACTGATCTCCCAGTATACGCTCAAAGCACACCCAAAACAATGAGATGATTTACTCTTCTTGTACTTAAGTCTGCATTGTGCCTTTTGTATTGAATCCCGACCAAATTTCTGTATTACATCGTCAATTAGAAGGTTCAGGGGGTAGATTAAACCTGCAGTAGTGCATCGGAATCTAATACTGATCTCCCAGGAAAAGCAAAGTAAACCACAAACAATGAGAAAATTTACTCTTCTTGTACTTAAGTCGGCATTGTGCATTTTGTATTAAATCCCGATGCAATATCTGTGTTTCATCGTCAATGTGAAGGTCCAAGGGATAGAGTAAAGCTGCAGCAGTGCACCGGAATCTAATACTGATCTCCCAGGAAACGCTCTAAGCAAACCACAAACAATGAGAAGATTTACTCTTCTTGTAGTTAACGCGGCATTGTTCCTTTTGTATTACATCAAGATGCATTTTCTGTGATTCATCGTCAATGTGAAGCTTCAAGGGATAGACTAAAGGTGCAGTAGCGCATCGGCATCAAAAACTGATCTCCCAGGAAACGATCGAAGAAAACCACAAACAATGAGAAGATTTACTCTTCTTGTACTTAAGTCTTCACTGTGGCTTTTGTATGAAATTCCGACTCAAATTCTGTGATTCATCGTCAATGAGAAGGTCCGAGGGATAGAGTAAAGCTGCAGAGCTGCATCGTAGTCTAATACTGATTTCCCAGGAAACGCCCAAAGCTAACCACAAACAATGAGAAGACTTACTCTTCTTGTACTTAAGTGTTCATTGTGCCTTTTGTATTAAATCCCGACGCAATTTCGGTGTTTCATTGTCAAAGTGAAGGTCCAAGAGTAAAAGTGCAGTAGTACATCGGAATCTATTACTGATCTCACAGGAAACGCTTAAAGCTAACCACAAACAATGAGAAGATTTACCCTTCTTGTACTTACGTCGGAATTGTGCCTTTTGTATTAAATTCCGACGCAATTTCTTTGTTTCTACGTCAATGTGAAGGTCCGAGGGATAGAGTAAAGCTGCAGTAGTGCATCGGAAACTAATACTGATCTCCCAGGATACGCTCAAAGCACACCTCAAACAATGAGATGATTTACTCTTCTTGTACTTAAGTCGGCTTTATGCCTTTTGTATTAAAATCAGACTCAATTTCTGAGTTTCGTCGTCAATCTGAAGGTCCAGGGGATAGAGTAATGCTACAGTAGTGCATCGGAATCTAACACTGATCGCCCAGGAAACGCTCAAAGCAAACCACAAAAATGAGAAGATTTACTATTCTTATACAGAAGTCGGCATTGTTCCTTACGTGTTAAATCCCGGCGCTATTTCAGTGTTTCATCGTCATTTTTGAAGGTACAAGAGAAAGAGATCAGCTGCAGTAGAGCATCGGAATCCAATACTTATCTCCCAGGAAACGGTCAAAGCTAACCACAGACAATGAGAAGATTTACTCTTCTTGTATTTAAGTCGGCATTGTGCCTTTTGTATTATATCCCGACGCTATTACTGTGTTTCATTGTCAGTGAGAAGGTCCTAGGGATAGAGTAGAACAGCAGTAGTGCATCTGAATCTAATACTTATCTCCCAGGATACGCTCTAAGCAAACCACAAACAATGAGAAGATTTACTCTTCTTATTGTTAACGTGGCATTGTTCCTTTTGTATTACATCAAGATGCATTTTCTTTGATTCATCGTCAATGTGAAGCTTCAAGTGATAGACAAAAGGCGCAGTAGCGCATCGGCATCTAAAACTGATCTCCCAGGAAACGATCAAAGAAAACCACAAACAATGAGAAGATTTACTCTTCTTTTACTTAGGTCTTCACTGTGGCTTTTGTATGAAATTCCGACTCAAATTCTGTGATTCATCGTCAATGACATGGTCCTATGGATAGAGTAAAACTGCAATAGTGCATCGGAATCTAATACAGGAAACTTTCAAAGCTAACCACAAACAATGAGAAGAATTACTCTTCTTGTACTTTATTTATTTCGAGTCAAAAACATTACAACAATATTTACAATATATACAATATAACAAATCAGGTCAAATCATAAAAGAACAAACTAAACGGTATTAGCCCAAAATTGTGCAACGGCAGCAGCATTGTCTGAAACATCAACAAGCTCTTGTGTGGAACATGATACAGGACATCTAGGACAGTTAATTAAATGTTTGGTTGTCTGTTCTTCTCCGCAGTCACACAAGGTGGAAGATTCCTTCATGAAGCCCCATTTAAACAGATTGTCCTTAGTTCGTCCGACGCCACTCCTGAGCCGATTTAGAGACTTCCACACTGTCCAGACTTGATTTCCACCAGGAGGAAGGGTCTCAGAAGGAGTCATCCAATCGTTACTGTCAGATTTTGCTGTCCACTGAGATAGTCTGGCTGCTCCAGTCCGACCGGTGAGGGGTGTAGTAGTTCTCATGAAGCTCCTCCTAGATTTGAGTCTACTAATTGGTAGCTGGTATCCATGTAGCAGGTGATCGGTGTTATGATCTGCTTTATGTCTCTCAAGTTTGGCTGCGACTTCACGCCTTATGTCTGGAGGAGCAATACCTGCTAGTTTATGGAGTTTATCAATAGGTGTAGCTTTGAGGCATCCCGTTACTGTCCTGCAGGTTTCGTTCAGGGCCACATCAACCTGCTTTGCATGAGATGACTTGTACCATACAGGACATGCGTATTCAGCTGCGGAATAACACAAGGCCAAGGCTGATGTTCTTAGTAGTTTGGGATCTGCACCCCAAACGCTGCCAGTGAGCTTCCGCAGGATGTTGTTACGAGCAGCAACTTTCTGCTTGGTGTTAGTGCAGTGTTTTCTGTAGGTCAACGTTCGATCTAAGGTGACACCCAGATATTTGGGGTAGAAACAATGTTCAAGCTCTTGATCTTCCCAAAACACTGTAAGTTTTCTATAGGCCTCTCGATTGCGTAGGTGGAAAGCACAAACTTGAGTTTTAGCAGGGTTCGGTCTTAAGTTATTGACTCTGTAGTACTCAGATAGGTCCTTGAGAGCAACAGTAAGCTGGTTTTCTACTGTGTCAAAATCTCTGGCTTGTGTGACTAAGGCAAGATCATCTGCATAGATGAAACTCTTTGTAAGAGAAGGTTGAGGCTGGTCATTTGTAAATATGTTGAACAATATGGGGGAAAGGACACTACCCTGAGGCAAGCCATTCCTTTGACTTCTCCATCTACTCTTTCTTCCTTGGAACTCCACATAGAATCGCCGGTTTTCCAAAAGTGTCTGCACAGTTCTGGTGAAATTAATGTCTCTAGTGATGTAGTAGACTTTGTGCAATAATTGTCGATGTTGAATGGTGTCATATGCTGCTGTGAGATCCACGAAGACAGCCCCGGAAATGTATCCTTTTTCATATCCCTCTTCAATATGTTCAGTCAGATTAAGGACTTGTGCTGTACAATTCTTTCCAGGTCGGAAACCTGCTTGTTGAGGTATGAGTTGTTTTTCAACAATGGGAGTGAGTCTATTTAGCAACATTCTTTCATAGATTTTATACAAATGGCAAAGGAGCGAAATCGGTCGGTAGTTCTTGGGATCAGCTGCACCCTTTCCAGGTTTTAGTAAGGGAATAACTTTAGTTTTCCTCCAGATGGCAGGGATCTGTTTCCGCTTCAGACAACCATTATAGAATTGCAGAAGCCATCTTTCCGTGATGGGACCAAAATGTTTAATTTGCTCAATCATTAGGTCGTCTAGACCAGGCGCTTTACCATTTTTGCATTTCTGAATTGCGGTTCTGAGTTCTTGTAAGATGAAGTCATTTGATATATGGTTGTTTTCACGTTCAGGTTCTCTTTTGAGTTTTGTTCTATCTTTAGAACAATTGACCCTTCCATTCTGAACTAGATGATGAGCAATTTGATCTGGTGCAATGTTTGCATGGCCATGATTGTGGACAGGGTCGTTGTTCAGGCGTCGCAGCAACTGCCAGGCTTTCTGACTGCTTTTAGACATATCAAGGTTCTCGAGTAGCTCTATCCATCGTTCTTTTTTGGATTTGGCTAAGGCTGAGGATAAATTTTGGCCAGCAGTTAAGGTTTCAATGCTGTAAGGATTATCATTGAAAAGTTGGATATAGTTATGTAGATGCTTCACGGATTCTTCTGTCAAGCCAGGTATGTAGTTAACTCGACAGCCTCTGGGAGTTGAGAGTCTTGAGCATCTTTTCACGGCTTCTACAAACTCATCATAGTTGGAAACTGAGGGTTCTATGCGTGAAACTTCTGAGTCAAGGAGATCAGCAAACTTCTGCCAGTCTGCTTTCTTGAAATTGTATCGCCTTCGGAATGATGTGATTCTAGGAGTAATGGCTGCAAACACTTGGCAGCCTATGGGGCGGTGTTGAGTATTTGGTATCGGATTTAGAACAGTTTTTCTGCATTGGTGAGCTATGTTCTCGCTAACAAAAATTAAGTCGGGGTTATACCCACGTTTCCAACGCCCACTGTTAAAAGATGGTGGGAGTTTATTATCATGGACAAGATTAAGATGGTTGGTATCAGCCCAAGTCAAAACTGCTTCACCATTACTGTCGTCCTCAGCATAACCCCAAACACTGCTATGACTATTGAAGTCTCCAACAATAAAGTGAGCTTGTTGATTGGTGTAGTTGTCTGTAGGTGAAAATTGGAAATCTGCTCCTGGGGGTTTGTAAATTGACGACACAATACAACCATTCAGTTCTACAGACAGTATTTCAATATTGTTGAATTCTGTAAGTGAGGTAGAGAGAACAGCTATATCGTTCCTCACAAAGATAGCACTGCCATATTGTCTATGGGGTCGCTCAACTGCCAGTTTCATCCCAAGGATTTTTGGTCTTCTCATGGTGTCATCTCGATGGGTTTCTTGTATACATAAAATATCACACCTAGGTTCCTTGGCAATATGTTGCAGGAGTTCTTCTTTGGCAACAGACAATCCTTCTATGTTGATTGATACAATCACAAGGTGAGGTCTTGATAAAGACCTTTGGTTTCCATTCATAGTGAAACCTATAATGCAATGCTTTTGGAATGCTGACGTTCAGTTCAGTACTGGAGAATCTAGTCCAGTACCTATGCAGGGGCACCACGTGCAGGAGTCAGCTTCACCCCCCCTTCTTGTACTAAAGTCGGCATTGTGCCTTTTGTATGAAATCCCGACTAATTTCTGTGTTTCATCGTCAATGTGAAGGTCCAAGGGATAGAGTAAAGCTGCAGTAGTGCATCGGAAACTAATACTGATCTGCCAGGAAAAGCTCAAAGGTAAACTGAATCAATGAATAGGTTTACCCTTCAGTCGGCATTGAGCCTTTTGTATTAAATCCCGACGCAATTTCTATGTTTCATCGTCAATGTGAAGGTCCAACGGACAGAGTAAATCTGCAGTAGTGCATTGGAATCTAATACTGATCTCCCAGGAATCGTTCAAAGTAAACCACAATGAGAAGATTTACTCTTCTTTTACCTAAGTCGGCATTGTGCCTTTTGTATTTAATCCCGACGCTATTTCTGTGTTTCTTCGTCAATTAGAAGGTCCTAGGGATAGAACAAAACTGCAGTAGTGCATCGATATCTAATACTGATCTCCCAGGATACACTCAAAGCTAACCACAAACAATGGGAAATTTTACTCTTCTTGTACTTCAGTCGGCATTGTGCCTTTTGTATTAAAACCCGACGCAATTTCTTTGTTTCTTCGTCAATGTGAAGGTCCGAGGGATAGAGTAAGGCTGCAGTAGTGCATCGGAATCTAATACCGATCTTCCAGGATACGCTCAAAGCACACCTCAAACAATGAGAAGATTTACTCTTCTTGTACTTAAGTCGGCATTGTGCTTTTGTATTAAATCCCGATGCTATTTCTGTGTTTCATTGTCAATGTGAAGGTCCGAGGGATAGAGTAAAGCTACGGTAGTGCATCGGAATCTAATACTGATCTCCCAGTATACGCTCAAAGCACACCAAAAACAATGAGAAGATTTACTCTTCTTGTATCTAAGTCGGCATTGTGCCTTTTGTATTAAATCCCAACCCAATATCTGTATTTCATCATTAATGAAAAGGTCCACGGGATAGAGTAAAGCTGCAGTAGTGCATCGGAATCTAATACTGATCTCCCAGGAAAGGTAAAGGAACCACAAACAACGAGAAGATTTAATCTTCTTGTACTAAGGTCGGCATTCTGCACTTTGTAATAAATCCCGATGCAATTTCTGTGTTTTATCGTCAATTTTAAGGTCCAAGGGATAGTGTAAAGCTGCAGTAGTGTGCATCGGAATCCAACACTGATCTCACAGGAAACGCCCACAGCAAACCACAAACAATGAGAAGATTTACTCTTCTTGAACTTGAGTCGGCATTGTGCATTTTGTATTATATCCCGATGCAATTTCTGTGTTTCATCGTCAATGTGAAGGTTCAAGGGATAGAGTAAAGCTGCAGTAGTGCACCGAATCTTATACTTATGTCCCAAGAAACACTCAAAGCAAACCACTGACTATGAGAAGATTTAATCTTCTTGTACATAAGTCGGCATTGTGCCAATAGTATTAATTTCCGACGAAATTTCTGTGTTTCTTCGTCTATGTGAAGGTCCTAGGGATAGAGTTAAGCTGCAGTAGTGCATCGGAATCTATTACTTATCTATCAGGAAACGCTCAAAGCAAACCACAAACAATGAGAAGATTTACTCTTTTTGTACTTAAGTTGGCATTGTGCCTTTTGCATTAAATCCCGACACGTTTTTTGTGTTTCATCGTCAATTTGAAGGTCCAAGGCATAGAGTAAAACTGCAGTAGTGCAACGGAATCTACTACTGATTAACCAGGAAATGCTCAAAGCAAACCACAAACAATAAGAAAATTTGCTCTTCTTGTACTTAAGTCGGCATTGTGCCTTTTGAATTAAACGTGACGCAATTTCTGTGTTTCATCGTCAATCTTAAGGTCCAAGTGATAGAGTAAAGCTGCAGTAGTGCATCGGAATCCAATACTGATCTCCCATGAAATGCTCAAAGCAAACCTCAAGCAATGAGAAGATTAACTCTTCTTGTACTTAAATCTTCACTGTGGCTTTTGTATGAAATTCCGACTCAAATTCTGTGATTCATCGTCAATGAGAAGGTCCAAGGGATAGAGTAAAGCTGCAGAGCTGCATCGTAGTCTAATACTGATTTCCCAGGAAACGCCCAAAGCTAACCACAAACAATGAGAAGACTTACTCTTCTTGTACTTAAGTGTTCATTGTGCCTTTTGTATTAAATCCCGACGCAATTTCGGTGTTTCATTGTCAAAGTGAAAGTCCAAGAGTAAAAGTGCAGTAGTACATCGGAATCCATTACTGATCTCACAGGAAACGCTTAAAGCTAACCACAAACAATGAGAAGATTTACCCTTCTTGTACTTACGTCGGAATTGTGCCTTTTGTATTAAATTCCGACGCAATTTCTTTGTTTCTACGTCAATGTGGAGGTCAAGGGATAGAGTAAATCTGCAGTAGTACATCGGAACCTAATACTTATCTCCCAAGTAACGCTCAAAGCAAACCACAAAGAATGAGAAGATTTACTCTTCTTGTACTTAAGCCGGCATTACGCCATTTGTATTATATCCTGATACTATTTCTGTGCTTCATCGCCCATTTGAAGGTCCAAGGCATAGAGTTAAACTGCTGTAGTGCATCGGAATTCAATACTGATCACCCAGGAAACGCTCAAAGCAAACCACAAACAATCAGGAGGTTTACTCATCTAGTACTTAACTCGGTAATGTGCCTTTTGTACTAAATCAAGACGCATTTTCTGTGTTTCATCGTCAAAGTGAAGGTTCAACGTATAGAGTAAGGCTGCAGTGGCGCAATGGAATCTAAAACTGATCTCCCAGGAAACGATCAAAACAAACCACAAACAATGAGAAGATTTACTCTTCTTGTACTTAAGTCGGCATTATGCTTTTGAATTAAATCCCGATGCAATTTCTGTGTTTCATCGTCAATGTGTAGGTACAAGGGAAAGAGTAAAGCTGCAGTAGTGCATCGGAATCTTATACTGATCCTCTAGTAAACGCCCAAAGCAAACCACAAGCAATGAGAAGATTTACTCTTCTTGTACTTAAGTCGGCATTGTGCCCGTTTGTATTAGATCCCGACGCAATGTCTGTGTTTCATCGACAATGTGAAGATCCAAAGTGGTGCATCGGAATCTAATACTTATCTCCCAGGAAACGCTCAAAGCAAACCACTAACAATGAGAAGATTTACTCTTATTGTACTTAAGTCGCCATTGTGACTTATGTATTAAATCCTGACGCAATTTCAGTAGTCCATGGTCAATGTGGAGGTCCAAGGGATAGAGTAAATCTGCAGTAGTAGATCGGAATCTAATACTAATCTCCCAGGAAACGCTCATTCCAAACCACAAACAATGAGAAGATTTACTCTTTTTGTACTTAAGTCGGCATTGTGCCTTTTCTATTAAATCCCGACACTATATCTGTATTTCATCGTCAATTTGAAGGTCCAAGGCATAGAGTAAAACTGCAGTAGTGCATCGGAATCTAATACTGATCAACCAGGAAACGCTCAAAGCAAACCACAAACAATGAGAAAATTTGCTCTTGTTGTACCTAAGTCGGCAATGTGCCTTTTGAATTAAACCCGACCCAATTTCTGTGTTTCATCGTCAATCTGATAGCACACGGGATAGAGTAAAGCTGCAGTAGTTGCATCGGAATCTAATACTGATCTCCCGAAAAACGCACAAAGCTAACCACAAACAATGAGAAGATTTACTCTTCTTGTTCTTAACTCGGCAATGTGCCTATTTTAATAAATCAAGTCGCATTTTCTGTGTTTCTTCGTCAATGTGAAGGTCCAGGGGATAGAGTAAAGCTGCAGTAGGGCATCGGAATCTAATACTAATCTCCCAGGAAAGGCAACATAAACCACCAACAATGAGAAGATTTAATCTTCTTGTACTTAAGTCGGCATTGTGCAATTAGTATGAAATCCCGATGCAATTTCTGTGTTTCATCGTCTATGTGAAGGTCCAAGGGATAGAGTAAAGCTGCAGTAGTGCATTGGAATCTAATACTGATCTCCCAGGAAACACTCAAAGCAAACCAGAAACAATGAGAGGGTTTACCCTTCTTGTACTTAAGTCGCAATTGTGCCTTTTGTACGAAATCCTGACGCAATTTCTGTGTTTCATCGTTAATGTGAAAATCCAAGGACAGAGTAAAGCTGCAGTAGGGCATCGGAATCTAATACTGATCTACCAGGAAAGGCAAAGTATACCACAAACTACGAGAAGATTAACTCTTCTTGTACTTAAGTCGGCATTATTCCTAATGTATTAAATCCCGGCGCTATTTCAGTGTTTCATCGTCAATTTGAAGGTACAAGGGATTGAGATCAGCTGCAGTAGTGCATCGGAATCTAATACTGATCTCCCAGGAAACGCTCAAAGCAAACCACAAACAATGAGAAGATTTACTCTTCTTGTACATAAGTGGGCATTGTGCCTTTTGTATTAAACCCCGACGCAATTTCTGTGTTTCAGTGCTCAATGTAAAGATCCAAGGGACAGAGTAAAGCTGCAGTAGTGAATCGGAATCTAATACTGATCTCCCAGGAAACGCTCGAATCAAACCAGAAACAATGATAAGGTATACTCATCTTGTACCTTAGTCGCCATTGTGCCTCTTGTATTCAATCCCGACGCAATTTCTGTGTTTCATCGTCAATGTGAAGGTCCAAGGGATGGAATTAAGCTGAAGAAGTGCATCCGAATCTAATACTTATGTTCGAAGAAACTCTCAAAGCAAACCACTAACAATGAGAAGCTTTATTCTTCTTGTACTTAAACCGGCATTGTGCCCATTGTATTAATTTCCGAAGCAATTTCTGAGAATCATCGTCAATGAGAAGGTCCTAGGGATAGAGTTAAGCTGCAGTAGTGCATCGGAATGTAATACTTATCTCCCACGAAACGCTCAAAGCAAACCACAAACAATGGGATGATTTACTGTTCTTGTACTTAAGTCGGCATTGTGCCTTTTGAATTAAATCCCGACGCAATTTCTGTGTTTCAACGTCAATGTGAAGGTCCAAGGGCTAGAGTAGATCTGCAGTAGTGCATCGGAATCTAATACTGATTTCCCAAGGAGTCTTTCAAAGTAAACCACAATGAGAAGATTTACTGTTCTTGTACTTAAGTCGGCATTGTGCCATTTGATTTATATCCCGACGCTATTTCTGTGTTTCATCGGCAATTTGAAGGTATAAGGGATAGAGTAAAACTAATGGAGTGCATCGGAATCTAATACTGATGTCCCAGGAAACGCTCAAAGCTAACCACAAACAATGAGAAGATTTACTCTGCTTGTACTTAAGTCGGCAATGTGCCATATCTATTCAATCCTGACGTAATTTCTGTGTTTTATCGCCAATGGGAATGTCCAAGTGTTAGAGTAAAGCTGCCGTAATACATCGGCATCTAATACTAATCTCTCAGGAAACGCTCAAAGCAAACGACAAACAAAGGGAAGATATACTCTTCTTGTCCTTAAGTCGGCATTTTGCCTTTTGGTTTAATTCCCGACGCAGTTTCTGTGTTTCATTGTCAATGTGAAGGTCAAAGGGATAGAGTAAAGCTGCAGTAGTGCATCTGAGTCCAATACTGATTTCCCAGGAAACGCTCAAAGCAAACCAGAAACAATGAGAAGGTTTACTCTTCATGTACTTAAGTCGACCATGTGCCTTTTGGATTAAATCCCGACGAATTTCTGTGTTTCTTTGTCAATGTGAACGTCCAAGGGACAGAGTAAAGCAGCTGCAGTGCATCGGAATCTAATACTGATCTCCCAGGAAACGCTCGAATCAAACCAGAAACAATGATAAGGTATACTCTTCTTGTACATCAGTCGCCATTGTGCCTTTTGTATTCAATCCCGACGCAATTTCTGTGTTTCATCGTCAATGTGAAGGTCCAAGGGATAGAATTAAGCTGAAGAAGTGCATCCGAATCTAATACTTATCTTCGAAGAAACTCTCAAAGCAAACCACTAACTATGAGAAGATTTATTCTTCTTGTACTTAACCCGGCATTGTGCCCGTTGTATTAATTTCCGACGCAATTTCTGTGTTTCATCGTCAAGGAGAAGGTCCAAGGGATAGAGTTAAGCTCCAGTAGTGCATCGGAATGTAATACTTTTCTCCCACGAAACGCTCAAAGCAAACCACAAACAATGGGATGATTTACTCTTCTTGTACTTAAGTCGGCATTGTGCCTTTTGAATTAAATCCCGACGCAATTTCTGTGTTTCATCGTCAATGTGAAGGTCCAAGGGATAGAGTAGATGTGCAGTAGTGCATCGGAATCTAATACTGATCTCCCAGGAAACGCTCGAATCAAACCACAAACAATGAGAAGATTTACTCTTCTTGGACTTAGGTCGACATTGTGCCTTTTGTATTAAATCCCGACGCAATTTCTGTGTTTCATCGTCAATGTGAAGGTCCAAGGGATGGAATTAAGCTGAAGAAGTGCATCCGAATCTAATACTTATGTTCGAAGAAACTCTCAAAGCAAACCACTAACAATGAAAAGCTTTATTCTTCTTGTACTTAAACCGGCATTGTGCCCATTGTATTAATTTCCGAAGCAATTTCTGAGATTCATCATCAATGAGAAGGTCCTAGGGATAGAGTTAAGCTGCAGTAGTGCATCGGAATGTAATACTTATCTCCCACGAAACGCTCAAAGCAAACCACAAACAATGGGATGATTTACTGTTCTTGTACTTAAGTCGGCATTGTGCCTTTTGAATTAAATCCCGACGCAATTTCTGTGTTTCATCGTCAATGTGAAAGTCCAAGGGATAGAGTAGATCTGCAGTAGTGCATCGGAAACTAATACTGATCTCCCAAGGAGTCTTTCAAAGTAAACCACAATGAGAAGACTTACTCTTCATGTACTTAAGTCGGCATTGTGCCATTTGATTTAAATCCCGACGCTATTCCTGTGTTTCATCGGCAATTTGAAGGGCCAAGGGATAGAGTAAAACTAATGGAGTGCATCGGAATCTAATACTGATGTCCCAGGAAACGCTCAAAGCTAACCACAAACAATGAGAAGATTTACTCTGCTTGTACTTAAGTCGGCAATGTGCCATATCTATTAAATCCCGACGTAATTTCTGTGTTTCATCGCCAATGGGAATGTCCAAGTGTTAGAGTAAAGCTGCCGTAATACATCGGCATCTAATACTAATCTCCCAGGAAACGCTCAAAGCAAACGACAAACAATGGGAAGATTTACTGTTCTTGTCCTTAAGTCGGCATTTTGCCTTTTGATTTAATTCCCGACGCAGTTTCTGTGTTTCATTGTCAATGTGAAGGTCAAAGGGATAGAGTAAAGCTGCAGTAGTGCATCGGAGTCCAATACTGATTTCCCAGGAAACGCTCAAAGCAAACCAGAAACAATGAGAAGATTTACTCAGCTTGTACTTAAGTCGGCAATGTGCCATATCTATGAAATCCCGACGTAATTTCTGTGTTTCATCGCCAATGTGAAGGTCCAAGTGTTAGAGTAAAGCTGCCGTAATACATCGGCATCTAATACTAATCTCCCAGGAAACGCTCAAAGCAAACCACAAAAAATGGGAAGTTTAACTTTTCTTGTCTTGAAGCCGGCATGTGGCTTTTGTTCTAAATCCCGCCGCAATGTCGGTGTTTCATCGTCAATGTGAAGGTCCAAGGGATAGAGAAAAGCTGCAGCAGTGCATCGGAGTCTAATACTGATTATCCAGGTGACGCCAAAAGCAAACCACAAACAATGAGAAGATTACTCTTCTTGTACCTAAGTAAGCATTGTGCCTTTTGTGTTAAACCCCGACGTAATTTCTGTGTTTCATTGCACTATGTAAAGGTCCAAGGGACAGAGTAAAGCTGCAGTAGTGCATCGGAAACTAATACTGATCTCCCAGGAAACGCTCGATTCAAACCAGAAACAATGATAAGGTATACTGTTCTTGTACTTCATTCGGCATTGTGCCTTTTGTATTAATTCCCCATGCAATTTCTGTGTATCAACGTCAATGAGAAGGTCCAAGGGAGAGAGTAAAGCAGCAGTAGTGCATCGGAATCTAATACTGATCTCCCAGGACTCGTTCGAAGTAAACCACAATGAGAAGATTTACTCTTCTTGTACTTAAGTCGGCATAATGCCTTTTGTATAAAATCCCGACGCGATTTCTGTGTTTCATCGTCAATGTGATGGTCCAAGGGATAGAGTAATTCTGCAGTAGTGCATCGGAATCTAATACTGTTCTACCAGAAAACGCCCAAAGCAAACCACAAACATTGAGAAGATTTACTCTTCTTGTACTTAAGTGGGCATTGTGCCTTTTGTATTTAATCCCGACGCAATTTCTGTGTTTCATTGGCAATGTGAAGGTCCAAGGGATAGAGTAAAACAGCTGCAGGGTATCGGAATCTAATACTGATCTCCCAGGAAACGCTCGAATCAAACCAGAAACAATGTTAAGGTATACTCTTCTTGTACATCAGTCGGCATTGTTCCTTTTGTATTAAATCCTGACGCAATTTCTGTGTTTCATCGTCAATGTGAAGGTCCAAGGGATAGAATTAAGCTGAAGAAGTGCATCCGAATTTAATACTTATCTTCGAAGAAACTCCCAAAGCAAACCACTAACATTGAGAAGATTTATTCATCTTGTACTTAACCCGGCATTGTGCCTTTTGAATTAAATCCCGACGCAATTTCTGTGTTTCTTCGTCAATGTGAAGGCCCAAGGAATAGAGTAGATCTGCAGTAGTGCATCGGAATCTAATACGGATCTCCCAGGAAACGCTCATAGCAAGCCACAAACAATGGGAAGATTTGCTCTTCTTGTACTTAAGTCGGCATTATGCCTTTTGTAATAAATCCAGACGCAATGTCTGTGTTTCACCGTCAATGTGAAGGTCCAAAGTAGTGCATCGGAATCTAATAGTTATCTCCCAGGACACGCTCAAAACAAACCACTAACAATGAGAAGATTTACTCTTCTTGTACTTAAGTCGGCACTGTGCATTTTGTATTAAATCCCGACACTATTTCTGTGTATCTTCGTCAATTTGAAGGTCCAAGGGATAGAGTAAAACTGCAGTAGTGCTTTGGAATCTAATACTGATCACCCAGGAAACGCTCAAAGCAAACGACAAACAATGAGAAGATTTTGTCTTCTTGTACTTAAGTCGGCATTGTGCCTTTTGTATTTAATCCCGACGCAATATCTGTGTTTCATTGTCATTGTGAAGGTCCAAGGGATAGAGTAAAGCAGCTGCAATGCATCGGAATCTAATACTGATCTCCCAGGAAACGCTCGAATCAAACCAGAAACAATGATAAGGTATACTCTTCTTGTACATCAGTCGGCATTGTGCCTTTTGTATTAAATCCCGACGCAATTTCTGTGTTTCATCGTCAATGTGAAGATTCAGGGGATAGAGGTGATCTGCAGTAGTGCATCGGAATCTAATACTGATCTCCCAGGAATCTTTCAAAGTAAACCACAATGAGAAGATTTACTCTTCTTGTATTTAGGTCGACATTGTGCCTTTTGTATGAAATCCCGACGCAATTTCTGTGTTTCACCGTCAATGTAAAGGTCCAAGGGATAGAATTAAGCTGAAGAAGTGCATCCGAATCTAATACTTATCTTCGAAGAATGTCTCAAAGCAAACCACTAACAATGAGAAGATTTATTCTTCTTGTACTTAACCCGGCATTGTGCTCATTGTATTAATTTCCGACGCAATTTCTGTGTTTCATCGTCAATGAGAAGGTCCGAGGGATAGAGTTAAGCTGCAGTAGTGCATCGGAATCTAATACTGATCTCCCAGGAAACGCTCGAATATAACCAGAAACAATGATAAGGTATACTGTTCTTGTACTTCTGTCGGCAATGTGCCTTTTGTATTGAATCCCGACGCAATTTCTGTGTTTCATCGACAATGTGAAAGTCGAAGGGATAGAGTAAAGCTGCAGTAGTGCATCGGAGTCTAATACTGATTTCCCAGGAAACGCCCAAAGCAATGAACAAACAATGAGAAGATTTACTCTTCTTGCACTTAAGTGGGCATTGTGCATTTGTATTAAATCCTGACGCAATTTCTGTGTTTCATCGTCACTGTGAAAGTCAAAGGGAAAGAGTAAAGCTGCAGTAGTGCATCCGAATCTAATACTTATCTCCCAAGAAACTCTCAAAGCAAACCACTAACATTGAGAAGATTTACTCTTCTTGTACATAAGTCGGCATAGTGCCAATTGTATTAAATTCCGACGCAATTTCTGTGTTTCATCGTCAATGTGAAAGTCAAAGGGAAAGAGTAAAGCTGCAGTAGTGCATCCGAATCTAATACTTATCTCCCAAGAAACTCTCAAAGCAAACCACTAACATTGAGAAGATTTACTCTTCTTGTACATAAGTCGGCATTGTGCCAATTGTATTAAATTCCGACGCAATTTCTGTGTTTCATCGTCAATGAGAAGGTCCAAGGGATAGAGTAAAGCTGCAGTAGTGCATCGGAATCTATTAGTGATCTCCCAGGACACACTCGAATCAAACCAGAAACTATGATAACATATACTGTTCTTCTACTTCAGTCGGCATTGTGCCTTTTGTATTAAATCCCGACGCAATTTCCTTGTTTCATCGTCAATGTGTATGTCCAAGGGATAGAGGTAATCTGTAGTAGTGCATCGGTATCTAATACTGATCACCCAGGAATCGTTCAAAGTAAACCACAATGAGAAGATATACTCTTCTTGTTCTTAAGTCGGCATTGTGCCTTTTGCATTAAATCCCGACGCTATTTCTGTTTTTCATCGTCAATTTGAAGGTCCAAGGGATAGAGTACAGCTGTAGTAGTGCATCGGAATCTAATACAGATCTCCCAGGAAACGCTCAAAGCACACCACAAACTATGAGAATATTTACTCTTCTTATACTTAAGTCAGCTTTGTGCCTTTGTATTTAATCCCGACTCAATTTCTGTGTTTCATCGTCAAACTGAAGGTCCAAGGGATAGAGTACAGCTACATTAGTGCATCGGAATCGAACACTGATCGCCCGGAAAACGTTCAAAACAAACCAGAAACAATGAGAAGATTTACTCTTCTTGTACTTATGTCGGCATTGTGCCTTTTGAATTAAATCCCGACCCAATATCTGTATTTCATCGTCAATGAGAAAGTCCAGGGGATAGAGTAAAGCTGCAGTAGTGCATCGGAATCTAATACTGTTCTTTCAGGAAAGGCAAAGTATACCACAAACAATGAGAGGGTTTATTCGTCTTGTACTTAGCTTTGTGCATTTTGTATTAAATCCCGATGCAGTTTGTGTGTTTCATCGTCAAAATGAAGGTACAAGGGATAGAGTAAATCTGCAGTAGTGCATCGGAACCTAATACTGATCTCCCAGGAAAAGCTCAAATCAAACCACAAACAATGAGAAGATTTACTCTTCTTGTACTTAAGTCGGCATTGTTCATTTTGTATTGAATCCCGGCGCCATTTCTGTATTTCATCGTCCTTGTGAAGGTACAAGGGATAGAAATCAGCTGCAGTACTGCATTGGAATGAAATACTTATCTCACAGGAGACGCTCAAAACAAACCACAAACAATGAGAAAATTTACTCTTCTTGTACTTAAGTGGGCATTGTTCCTTCTGTATTAAATCCCGACGCCATTACTGTGTTTCATTCTCAATGTGAAGCTCCAAGGAATAGAGTAAAGCTGCAGTAGTGCATCGGAATCTAATACTGATCTCCCAGGAAACGCTCGAATCAAACCAGAAACAATGATAAGGTATACTTTTCTTGTACTTCAGTCGGCATTGTGCCTTTTGTGTTAAATCTCGACGCAATTTCTGTGTTTCATCGTCAATGTGAAGATCCAAGGGATAGAGTAAAGCTCCAGTAGTGCATCCGAATCTAATACTTATCTCCCAAGAAACTCTCAAATCAAACCACTAACAATGAGAAGATTTACACATGTTGTTCATAAGTCGGCATTGTGCCAATTTTATTAATTTCCGACGCAATATCTGTGTTTCATCGTCGATGTGAAGGTCCAAGGGATAGAGTTGAGCTGCAATAGTGCATCGGAATCTAATACTCATCTCACAGGAAACGCTCAAAGCAAACTACAAACAATGGGATGATTTACTCTTCTTGTACTGAAGTCGGCATTTTGCCTTTCGTATTAAATCCCGACGCTATTTCTGTGTTTCATCGTCAATTTGAAGGTACCAGGGATAGAGTAGAACTGCAGTAGCGCATCGTAATCTAATATTGATCTCCCAGTAAACGCTCTAAGCTAACCTCAAACAATTAGAAGAGTAACTATTCTTGTACTTAAGTCGGCATTGTGCCTTTTGTATTAAATCCCGACGCAATTTCTCTGTTTCGTCGTCAATCTGAAGGTCCAAGGGATAGAGTAAAGCTACAGTAGTGCATCGGAATCTAACACTGATCGCCCAGGAATCGTTGAAAGCAAACCAGAAACAATGAGAAGATTTACTCTTCTTGTACTTAAGTCTGCATTGTGCCTTTTTCATTAAATGCCGACCCAATTTCAGTGTTGCATCGTCAATGAGAAGGTAAAGGGGATAGAGTAATGCTGCAGTAGTGCATCGGAATCTAATACTGATCTTTCAGGAAAGGCAAAGTATACCACAAACAATGACAAGGTTTACTCGTCTTGTACTTAGGTCGGCATTGTGCCTTTTGTATTAAATCCCGACGCAATTTCAGTGTATCGTCGTCAGTCTGAACGTCCAAGGGATAGAGTAAATCTGCAGTAGTGAATCGGAATCTAATACTGATATCCAAGGAAGCGCTCAAAGCAAACCACAAACAATGAGAAGATTTACTATTCTTGTACTTAAGGCGGCATTGTGCTTTGTATTAAATCCCGACGCTATTTCTGTGTTTCATCGTCAATGTGAAGGCTCAAGACATAGAGTAAAGCTGCAGTAGTGCATCAGAATCTAAAACTGATCTCCTAGGAAACGCTCAAAACAAACCACAAACAATGAGGAGATATACTCTTCTTGTAGTTAAGTCAGCACTGTGCATTTGTATGAAATCCCGACTCAATTTCTGTGATTCATCGTCAATTTGAAGGTCCAAGGGATAGAGTGAATCTGCAGTAGTACATCGGTATCTAAAACTGATCTCCCAGGAAACCCTCAAATCAAACCACAAACAATGAGGAGATTTACTCTTTTTGTACTTAAGTCGGCATTATGACTTTTGTATTAAATCCCGACGCAATTTCTGTGTTTCATCGTCAATGAGATGGTCCGGGGGATAGAGTAAAACTGCAGTAGTGCATCGGAATCTAATACTGATCTCCCAGGAAACGCTCATAGCAAACCACAAACAATGACAAGATATACTCTTCTTGTACTTAAGTCGACTTTGTGCCTTCTGTATCAAATCCCGACGCAATTTCTGTGTTTCATCGTCAATCTGTAGGTCCAAGGGATAGAGTAAAGCTACAGTAGTGCATTGGAATCTAACACTGATCACCCAAAAAACTCTCAAAGCAAACCAGAAACAATGAGAAATTTACTCTTCTTGTACTTAAGTGGGCATTGTGCCTTTTGTATCAAATGCCGACCAAATTTCTGTATTAAATTGACAATGAGAAAGTTCAGGGGATAGAGTATAGCTCTAGTAGTGCATTGGAATCTAATACTGATTTCCCAGGAAAGGCAAAGTATACCACTAACTATGAGAAAATTTACTCTTCTTGTACTTAAGTCAGCATTATGCATTTTGTATAAAATCCCGATGCAATTTCTGTGTTCCATCAACAATGTGAAAGACCAAGGGATAGAGTAAAACTGCTGCAGTGCATCGGAATCAAAAACTGAACTCCCAGGAAACGCTTTAGCAAACCACAAACAGTGAGAAGATTTACTCTTCTTGTACTTAACGAGGCATTGTTCCTTTTGTATTAAATCAAGACGCATTTTCTTTGATTCATCGTCAATGTGAAGGTTTGAGGGATAGACTAAAGGTGCAGTAGCACATCGGCATCTAAAACTGATCTCCCAGGAATTGATCAATGAAAACCACAAACAATGAGAAGATTTTCTCTTCTTGTAGTTCAGTCTACACTGTCCCTTTTGTATGAAATCTCGACTCAGATTCTGTGAATCATCGTCAATGAGAAGGTCCGAGCGATAGAGTAAAGCATCGGTAGTTCATCGTAGTCTAATACTGATTTCCCAGGAAAAGCCCATGGCAAACCACAAACAATGAGAAGATTTACTCGTCTTGTACTTAGGTGGGCATTGTGCCTTTTGTATTAAATCCCGACGCAATTTCGGTGTTTCATTGTCAATGTGAAGGTCCAAGGGATAGAGTAAAGCTGCAGTAGTGCATCGGAATCTTATACTGATCTCCCAGAAAACGCTCTAATCAAACCAGAAACAATGATAATGTATACTGTCCTTGTATTTCAGTCGGCATTGTGCCTTTTGTATTAATATCCGACGCAATTTCTGTTTCATCGTCAATGTGAAGGTCCAAGGGATAGAGTAAAGCTCCAGTAGTGCATCCGAATCTAATACTTATCTCCCAAGAAACTCTCAAAGCAAACCCCTAACAATGAGAAGATTTACACTTCTTGTACATAAGTCGGCATTGTGCCAATTGTATTAATTTCCGACGCAATTTCTGTGTTTCATCGTCAATGTGAAGGTCCAAGGGATAGAGTTGAACTGCAATAGTGCACCGGAATGTAACACTTATCTCACAGGAAACGCTCAAAGCAAACTTCAAACAACGGGATGATTTACTCTTCTTGAACTTAGGTCGGCATTGTGCCTTTAGTGTTAAATCCCGACGCTATTTCTGTGTTTCATCGTCAATGTGAAGGTCCTAGGGATAGAGTAGAACTGCAGTAGTGCATCGGAATCAAATACTGATCTCCCAGTAAACGCTCTAAGCTAACCTCAAACTATCAGAAGAGCTTCTCTTCTTGTGCTTAAGTCGGCATTATGCCTTTAGTATTAAATCCCGACGCAATTTCTGTGTTTCACCGTCAATGCGAAAGTCCAAGGGACAGAGTAAAGCTGCGGTAGTGCATCGGAATCTAAAACTGATCTCCTAGGAAACGCTCAAAGGAAAGCTGATACAATGAAAACGTTTTCCCTTCTTCTACTTAAGTCGGCATTGTGCCTTTTGTATGAAACCCCGACGCAATATCTGTGAAGGTCCAAGGGATAGAGTAAATCTGCAGTAGTGCATAGGAATCTAATACTGAACTCAGAGAAAAGGCTCAAAGCAAACCACAAACAATGAGAAGATTTGCTGTTACAGTACTTAAGTCGGCATTATGCCTTTTGTATTAAAACCCGAAGCAAATTCTGTGTTTCATCGTCAATGTGGAGGTCCAAGCGATAGAGTAAATTAGCAGTAGTGCATCGGAATCTAATACTGATCTCGTAGGAATCGTTCATAGTAAACCACATTGAGTAGATTTACTCTTCTTGTACTTAAGTCTTCATCGTGCCTTTCGTATTAAATCCCGACGCTATTTCTGTGTTTCATCGTCAATTTGAAGGTCCCAGGGATAGAGTAGAACTGCAGTAGCGCATCGGAATCTATTACTGATCTCCCAGTAAACGCTCTAAGCTAACCTCAAACAATCAGAAGAGTTGCTCTTCTTGTACTTAAGTCGGCATTGTGCATTATGTATAAAATCCCGATGCAATTTCTGTGTCTCATCGTCAATGAGAAAGTCCAAGGGATAGAGTAAAGGTGCTGCAGTGCATCGGAATCTAAAACTGATCTCCCAGGAAACGCTCTAAGCAAACCACAAACAATGAGAAGATTTACTCCTCTTGTACTTAACGAGGCATTGTTCCTTTTGTATTAAATCAAGACGCATTTTCTTTGATTCATCGTCAATGTGGAGGTTCAAGGGATAGAGTAAAGGTGCAGTAGTACATCGGCATCTAAAACTGATCTCCCAGGAAACGATCAAAGAAAACCACAAACAATGAGAAGTATTACTCTTCTTGTAGATCAGTCGGCACTGTTCCTTTTGTATGAAATCTCGACTCAAATTCTGTGATTCATCGTCAAAGAGAAGGTCCAAGCGATAGAGTAAAGCCTCAGTAGTTCATCGTAGTCCAATACAGATTTCCCAGGAAGCGCACAAAGCAAACCACAAACAATGAGAAGATTTACTCGTCTTGTACTTAGGTGGGCATTGTGCCTTTTGTTTTAAATCCCGACGCCATTTCGGTGTTTCATTATCAATGTGAAGGTCCAAGGGATAGAGTAAAGCTGCAGTAGTGCATCGGAATCTTATACTGATCTCCCAGGGAACGCTCGAATCAAACCAGAAACAATGATAATGTATACTGTTCTTGTACTTCAGTCGGCATTGTGCTTTTGTATTAAATTCCGACGCAATTTCTGTGTTTATCGTCAATTTTAAGGTCCTAGGGATAGAGTAAAACTGCAGTACTGCACCGGAATCTAATACTGACCTCCCAGGAAACGCTCAAAGCTAACCACAAACAATGAGAAGATTTACTCTTCTTGTACTTAAGTCGGCATTGTGCCTTTAGTATTAAATCCCGTCGCAATTTCTGTGTTTCATCGTCAATGTGAAGGACCAAGGGATAGAATAATTCTGCATTAGTGCATCGGAATCTAATAGTGATATCCCAGGAATCGTTCAAAGTAAACCACATTGAAAAGATTTACTCTTCTTGTACTTAAGTCGGCATTGTGCCTTTTGTATTAAATCCCGACCAAATTCTGTGTATCATCGTCAATGTGAAGGTCCAAGGGACAGAGTAAAGCTGCAGTAGTGCATCGGAAACTAATACCGATCTGCCAGGAAACGCACAAAGGAAAACTGAAACAATGAGAAGGTTTATACTTTTTGTACTTAAGTCAGCATTGTGCCTTTTGTACTAAATCCCGACGCAATTCCTGTGTTTCGTCGTCAATGTGAAGGTCAAGGGATAGAATAATTCTGCAGTTGTGCATCGGAATCTACTACTGATCACCAAGGAATCGTTCAAAGTAATCCACAATGAGAAGATTTACTCTTCTTGTACTTAAGTCGGCATTGTGCATTTTGTATTAAATCCCGATGCAATATCTGTGTTTCATCGTCAATGTGAAGGTCCAAGGGATAGAGTAAAGCTGCAGCAGTGCATCGGAATCTAACACTGATCTCCCAGGAAACGCTCTAAGCAAACCACAAACAGTGAGAAGATTTACTCTTCTTGTAGTTAACGCGGCATTGTTCCTTTTGTATTACATCAAGATGCATTTTCTGTGATTCATCGTCAATGTGAAGCTTCAAGGGATAGACTAAAGGTGCAGTAGCGCATCGGCATCTAAAACTGATCTCCCAGGAAACGATCAAAGAAAACCACAAACAATGAGAAGATTTACTTTTCTTGTACTTAAGTCTTCACTGTGGCTTTTGTATGAAATTCTGACTCAAATTCTGTGATTCATCGTCAATGAGAAGGTCCGAGGGATAGAGTAAAGCTGCAGAGGTGCATCGGAATCTAATACAGATCTCCCAGGAAACGCACGAATCAAACCGGAAACAATGATAAGGTATACTGTTCTTGTACTTCAGTCGGCATAGTGCCTTTTGTTTTTAATTCCAACGCAATTTCTGTGTTGCATCGTCAATGTGAATGTCCAAGGGATAGAGTAATTCTGCAGTAGTGCATCGGAATCTAATACTGATCTCCCTGGAGTCGTTCAAAGTAAACCACATTGTGAAGATATACTCTTCTTGTACTTAAGCCGTCGTTGTGCCTTTAGTATTAAATCCCGACGCCATTTCTGTGTTTCATCGTCAATGTGAAGGTCCTAGGGATAGAGTAAAACTGCAATAGTGCATCGGAATCTAATACGGGAAACGTTCAAAGCTAACCACAAACAATGAGAAGATTTACTCTTCTTGTACTAAAGTCGGCATTGTGCCTTTTGTATTAAATCCCGACTAATTTCTGTGTTTCAACGTCAATGTGAAGGTCCGACGGATAGAGTAAAGCTGCAGTAGTGCATCGGAAACTAATACTGATCTGCCAGGAATCGTTCAAAGTAAATTACAATGAGAAGATTTACTCTTCTTGTACTTAAGTCGGCATTGTGCCTTTTGTATTTAATCCCGACGCTATTTCTGTGTTCCATCGTCAATGTGAAGATCCTAGGGATAGAGCAAAACTGAAGTAGTGCAACGATATCTAATACTGATCACCCAGGATACACTCAAAGCTAACCACAATGAGAAAATTTACTCTTCTTGTACTTCAGTCGTCATTGTGCCTTTTGTATTAAATCCCGATGCAATTTCTTTGTTTCTTCGTCAATGTGAAGGTCCGAGGGATAGAGTATGGCTGCAGTAGTGCATCGGAATCAAATACTGATCTTCCAGGATACGCTCAAAGCACACCTCAAACAATGAGAAGATTTACTCTTCTTGTACTTAAGTCGGCTTTGTACCTTTTCTATTAAAATAGGACTCAATTTCTGAGTTTCGTCGTCAATCTGAAGGTCCAAGGGATAGAGTAATGCTACAGTAGTGCATCGGAATCTAACACTGATCGCCCAGGAAACGCTCAAAGCAAACCACAAACAATGAGAAGATTTACTATTCTTGTACATAAGTTGGCATTGTTCCTCACGTGTTAAATCCCGGTGCTATTTCAGTGTTTCATCGTCAATTTGAAGGTACAAGAGAAAGAGATCAGCTGCAGTAGAGCATCGGAATCTAATACTTATCTCCCAGGAAACGGTCAAAGCTAACCACAGACAATGAGAACATATACTCTTCTTGTACTTAAGTCGGCATTGTGCCTTTTGTATTAAATCCCGACGCTATTTCTGTGTTTCATCGTCAATGTGAAGGTCATTGGGATAGAGTAAAACTGCAGTAGTGCATCGGAATCTAATACTGATCTCCCAGGAAACGCTCAAAGCAAACCACAAACAATGGGATGATTTACTCTTCTTGAACTCAAGTCGGCATTGTGCCATTAGTATTAAATCCCGACGCTATTTCTGTGTTTCATCGTCAATGTGAGGGTCCTGTGGATAGAGTAAAACTGCGAAAATGAATCGGAATCTAATACAGGAAACGTTCAAAGTTAACCACAAACAATGAGAAGAATTACTCTTCTTGTACTAAAGTCGGCATTGCGCCTTTTGTATTAAATCCCGACTAATTTCTGTGTTTCATCGTCAATGTGAAGGTCCAATGGATAGAGTAAAGCTGCAGTAGTGCATCGGAAACTAATACTGATCTGCCAGGAAACGCTCAAAGGTAAACTGAATAAATGAATAGGTTTACCCTTCAGTCGGCATTGAGCCTTTTGTATTAAATCCCGACGCAATTTCGGTGTTTCATCGTCAATGTGAAGGTCCAACGGACAGAGTAAATCTGCAGTAGTGCATCGGAATCTAATACTGATCTCCCAGGAATCGTTCAAAGTAAACCACAATGAGAAGATTTACTCTTCTTTTACCTAAGTCGGCATTGTGCCTCTTGTATTTAATCCCGACGCTATTTCTGTGTTTCATCGTCAATGAGAAGGTCCGAGGGATAGATCAAAACTGCAATAGTGCATCGATATCTAATACTGATCTCCCAGGATACACTCAAAGCTAACCACAAGCAATGAGAAATTTTACTTTTCTTGTACTTCAGTCGGCATTGTGCCTTTTGTATTAAATCCCGACGCAATTTCTTTGTTTCTTCGTCAATGTGAAGGTCCGAGGGATAGAGTAAGGCTGCAGTAGTGCATCGGAATCTAATATTGATCTTCCAGGATACGCTCAAAGCACACCTCAAACAATGAGAAGATTTACTCTTCTTGTACTTAAGTCGGCATTGTGTCTTTTGTATTAAATCCCGACGCTATTTCTGTGTTTCATTGTCAATGTGAAGGTCCGAGGGATAGAGTAAAGCTATGGTAGTGCTTCGGAATCTAATACTCATCTCCCAGTATACGCACAAAGCACACCTAAAACAATGAGAAGATTTACTCTTCTTGTATCTAAGTCGGCATTGTGCCTTTTGTATTAAATCCCAACCCAATTTCTGTATTTCATCATTAATGAAAAGGTCCACGGGATAGAGTAAAGCTGCAGTAGTACATCGGAATCCAATACTGATCTCCCAGGAAAGGTAAAGGAAACCACACACAACGAGAAGGTTTAATCTTCTTGTACTAAGGTCGGCATTGTGCACTTTGTAATAAATCCCGATGCAATTTCTGTGTTTCATCGTCAATTTTAAGGTCCAAGGGATAGTGTAGAGCTGCAGTAGTGTGCATCGGAATCCAACACTGATCTCACAGGAAACGCTCAAAGCAAACCACAAACAATGAGAAGATTTACTCTTCTTGTACTTAACGAGGCATTGTTCCTTTTGTATTAATTCAAGACGCATTTACTTTGATTGATCGTCAATGTGGAGGTTCAAGGGATAGAGTAAAGGTGCAGTAGTACATCGGCATCTAAAACTGATCTCCAAGGGAACGATCAAAGAAAACCACAAACAATGAGAAGATTTACTCTTCTTGTAGTTCAGTCGGCACTGTTCCTTTTGTATGAAATCTCGACTCAAATTCTGTGATTCATCGTCAATGAGAAGGTCCAAGCGATAGAGTAAAGCCTCAGTAGTTCATCGTAGTCCAATACAGATTTCCCAGGAAGCGCCCAAAGCAAACCACAAACAATTAGAAGATTTACTCGTTTTGTACTTAGGTGGGCATTGTGCCTTTTGTATTAAATCCCGACGCCATTTCGGTGTTTCATTGTCAATGTGAAGGTCCAAGGGATAGAGTAAAGCAGCAGTAGTGCATCGGAATCTTATACTGATCTCCCAGGGAACGCTCGAATCAAACCAGAAACAATGATAATGTATACTGTTCTTGTACTTCAGTCGGCATTGTGCTTTTGTATTAAATTCCGACGCAATTTCTGTGTTTATCGTCAATGTTAAGGTCCTAGGGATAGAGTAAAACTGCAGTAGTGCACCGGAATCTAATACTGATCTCCCAGGAAACGCTCAAAGCTAACCACAAACAATGAGAAAATTTACTCTTCTTGTTCTTATGTCGGCTTTGTGCCTTTAGTTTTAAATCCCGTCGCTATTTCTGTCTTTCATCGTCAATGTGAAGGACCAAGGAATAGAATAATTCTGCATTAGTGCATCGGAATCTAATACTGATATCCCAGGAATCGTTCAAAGTAAACCACATTGAAAAGATTTACTCTTCTTGTACTTAAGTCGGCATTGTGCCTTTTGTATTAAATCCCGACTAATTTCTGTGTATCATCGTCAATGTGAAGGTCTAAGGGACAGAGTAAAGCTGCAGTAGTGCATCGGAAACTAATACTGATCTGCCAGGAAACGCACAAAGGAAAACTGAAACAATGAGAAGGTTTACACTTCTTGTACTTAAGTCAGCATTGTGCCTTTTGTACTAAATCCCGACGCAATTCCTGTGTTTCGTCGTCAATGTGAAGGTCAAGGGATAGAGTAATTCTGCAGTAGTGCATCGGAATCTACTACTGATCTCCAAGGAATCGTTCAAAGTAAACCACAATGAGAAGATTTACTCTTCTTGTACTTAAGTCGGCATTGTGCCTGTTGTATTAAATCCCGACGCAATTTCTTTGTTTCTTCGTCAATGTGAAGGAGCGAGGGATAGAGTAAAGCTACGGTAGTGCATCCGAATCTAATACAGATCTCCCGGTATACGCTCAAAGCACACCCAAAACAATGAGAAGATTTACTCTTCTTGTACTTAAGTCTGCATTGTGCCTTTTGTATTGAATCCCGACCAAATTTCTGTATTTCATCGTCAATTAGAAGGTTCAGGTGATAGATTAAACCTGCAGTAGTGCATCGGAATCTAATACTGATCTCCCAGGAAACGCTCGAATCAAACCGTAAATAATGATAAGGTATACTGTTCTTGTACTTCAGTCGGCATTGTGCCTTTTGTTTTAAATTCCAACGCAATTTCTGTGTTGCATCGTCAATGTGAATGTCCAAGGGATAGAGTAATTCTGCAGTAGTGCATCGGAATTTAATACTGATCTCCCTGGAGTCGTTCAAAGTAAACCACATTGTGAAGATATACTCTTCTAGTACTTAAGCCGGCGTTGTGCCTTTAGTATTAAATCCCGACGCCATTTCTGTGTTTCATCGTCAATGTGAAGGTCCTAGGGATAGAGTAAAACTGCAGTAGTGCATCGGAATCTAATACTGAACTCCCAGGAAATGCTCAAAGCTATCCACAAACAATGAGAAGATTTACTCTATTTGTACTTAAGTCGGCATTGTGCCTTTAGTATTAAATCCCGACCCTATTTCTCTGTTTCATCGTCAATGCGAAGGTCATTGGGATAGAGAAAAACTGCAGTAGTGGATCGGAATCTAATACCGATCTCCCAGGAAGCGCTCAAAGCAAACCACAAACAATGGCATGATTAACTCTTCTTGAACTTAAGTCGGCATTGTGCCTTTTGTTATAAAACCCGAAGCAATTTCTGTGTTTCATCGTCAATGTGAAGGTCCAAGGGATAGAGTATATCTGCAGTAGTGCATCGGCATCTAAAACTGATCTCCCAGGAAACGATCAAAGAAAACCACAAACAATGAGAAGATTTACTTTTCTTGTACTTAAGTCTTCACTGTGGCTTTTGTATGAAATTCCCACTCAAATTCTGTGATTCATCGTCAATGAGAAGGTCCGAGGGATAGAGTAAAGCCGCAGAGGTGCATCGTAGTCTAACACTGATTTCCCAGGAAACGACCAAAGCTAACCACAAACAATGAGAAGATTTACTCTTCTTGTACTAAAGTCGGCATTGTGTCTTTTGTATTAAATCCCGACTAATTTCTGTGTTTCAACGTCAATGTGAAGGTCCAACGGATAGAGTAAAGCTGCAGTAGTGCATCGGAAACTAATACTGATCTGCCAGGAATCGTTCAAAGTAAATTACAATGAGAAGATTTACTCTTCTTGTACTTAAGTCGTCATTGTGCCTTTTGTATTTAATCCGGACGCTATTTCTGTGTTCCATTGTCAATGTGAAGGTCCTAGGGATAGAGCAAAACTGCAGTAGTGCAACGATATCTAATACTGATCTCTCAGGATACACTCAAAGCTAACCACAAACAATGAGAAAATTTACTCTTCTTGTACTTCAGTCGGCATTGTGCCTTTTGTATTAAATCCCGACGCAATTTCTTTGTTTCTTCGTCAATGAGAAGGTCCGAGGGATAGAGTAAGGCTCCAGTAGTGCATCGGAATCTAATACTGATCTCCCAGGATACGCTCAAAGCACACCTCAAACAATGAGAAGATTTACTCTTCTTGTACTTAAGTCGGCTTTGTGCCTTTTGTATTAAAATCAGACTCAATTTCTGAGTTTCGTCGTCAATCTGAAGGTCCAAGGGATAGAGTAATGCTACAGTAGTGCATCGGAATCTAACACTGATCGCCCAGGAAACGCTCAAAGCAAACCACAAACAATGAGAGGATTTACTATTCTTGTACATAAGTCGGCATTGTTCCTTACGTGTTAAATCCCGGCGCTATTTCAGTGTTTCATCGTCAATTTGAAGGTACAAGAGTAAGAGATCAGCTGCAGTAGAAGAAACGGCCAAAGGTAACCACAAACAATGAGAAGATTTAGTCTATTTGTACTTCAGTCGGCATTGTGCCTTTAGTATTAAATGCCGACACTATTTCTGTGTTTCATCGTCAATGTGAAGGTCCTTGGGATAGAGTAAAACTGCAGTAGTGCATCGGAATCTAATACTGATCTCCCAGGAAACGCTCAAAGCAAACCACAAACTATGGGATGATTTACTCTTCTTGAACTCAAGTCGGCATTGTGCCATTAGTATTAAATCCCGACGCTATTTCTGTGTTTCATCGTCAATGTGAAGGTCCTATGGATAGAGTAAAACTGCAATAGTGCATCGGAATCAAATACAGGAAACGTTCAAAGCTAACCACAAACAATGAGAAGAATTACTCTCCTTTTACTAAAGTCGGCATTGTGCCTTTTGTATTAAATCCCGACTAATTTCTGTGTTTCATCGTCAATGTGAAGGTCCAAGGGATAGAGCAAAGCTGCAGTAGTGCATCGGAAACTAATACTGATCTGCCAGGAAACGTTCAAAGGTAAACTGAATCAATGGGTAGGTTTACCCTTCAGTCGGCATTGAGGCTTTTGTATTCAATCCCGACGCAATTTCTGTGATTCATCGTCAATGTGAAGGTCCAACGGACAGAGTAAATCTGCAGTAGTGCATCGGAATCTAATACTGATCTCCCAGGAATCGTTCAAAGTAAACCACAATGAGAAGATTAACTCTTCTTTTACCTAAGTCGGCATTGTGCCTTTTGTATTTAATCCCGACGCTATTTCTGTGTTTCTTCGTCAATGAGATGGTCCTAGAGATAGAACAAAACTGCAGTAGTGCATCGATATCTAATACTGATCTCCCAGGATACACTCAAAGCTAACCACAAACAATGAGAAATTTTACTCTTCTTGTACTTCAGTCGGCATTGTGCCTTTTGTATTAAATCCCGACGCAATTTCTTTGTTTCTTCGTCAATGTGAAGGTCCAAGGGAAAGAGTAAGGCTGCAGTAGTGCATCGGAATCTAATACTGATATTCCAGGATACGCTCAAAGCACACCTCAAACAATGAGAAGATTTACTCTTCTTGTACTTAAGTCGGCATTGTGCCTTTTGTATTAAATCCCGACGCTATTTCTGTGTTTCATTGTCAATGTGAAGGTCCGAGGGATAGAGTAAAGCTACGGTAGTGCATCGGAATCTAATACTGATCTCCCAGTATACGCTCAAAGCACACCTAAAACAATGAGAAGATTTACTCTTCTTGTATCTAAGTCGGCATTGTGCCTTTTGTATTAAATCCCAACCCAATTTCTGTATTTCATCATTAATGGAAAGGTCCATGGGATAGAGTAAAGCTGCAGTAGTGCATCGGAATCTAATACTGATCTCCCAGGAAAGGTAAAGGAAACCACAAACAACGATAAGATTTAATCTTCTTGTTCTATGGTCAGCATTGTGCACTTTATAATAAATCCCGATACAATTTCTGTGTTTCATCGTGAATTTTAAGGTCCAAGGGATAGTGTAAAGCTGCAGTAGTGTGCATCGGAATCCAACACTGATCTCACAGGAAACGCTCAAAGCAAACCACATACAATGAGAAGATTTACTCTTCTTGAACGTGAGTCGGCATTGTGCATTTTGTATTAAATCCCGATGCAATTTCTGTGTTTCATCGTCAATGTGAAGGTTCAAGGGATAGAGTAAAGCTGCAGTAGTGCACCGAATCTAATACTTATCTCCCAAGAAACACTCAAAGCAAACCACTGACTATGAGAAGATTTAATCTTCTTGTACATAAGTCGGCATTGTGCCAATAGTATTAATTTCCGACGAAATTTCTGTGTTTCATCGTCAATGTGAAGGTCCAAGGGATAGAGTTAAGCTGCAGTAGTGCATCGGAATCTAATACTTATCTATCAGGAAACGCTCAAAGCAAACCACAAACAATGAGAAGATTTACTCTTTTTGTACTTAAGTCGGCATTGTGCCTTTTGTATTAAATCCCGACACGTTTTATGTGTTTCATCGTCAATTTGAAGGTCCAAGGCATAGAGTAAAACTGCAGTAGTGCAACGGAATCTACTACTGATTAACCAGGAAATGCTCAAAGCAAACCACAAACAATAAGAAAATTTGCTCTTCTTATACTTAAGTCGGCATTGTGCCTTTTGAATTAAACGCGACGCAATATCTGTGTTTCATCGTCAATCTTAAGGTCCAAGTGATAGAGTAAAGCTGCAGTAGTGCATCGGAATCCAATACTGATCTCCCAGGAAATGCTCAAAGCAAACCACAAGCAATGAGAAGATTTACTCTTCTTGTACTTAACTCGGCAATGTGCCTTTTTTATTAAATCGTGACGCATTTTCTGTGTTTTATTGTCAATGTGAAGGTTCGAGGGATAGAGTACTGCAGTAGCACATCGGAATCTAAAACTGATCTCCCAGGAAACGATCAAAGAAAACCACAAACAATGAGAAGATTTACTCTGCTTGTACGTAAGTCGGCGTTGTGCCTTTTGTATTAAATCCCGACGGAATTTCTGTGTTTCATCGTAAATGTGAAGGTCCTAGGGATAGATTAAAAGTGCAGTAGTACATCGGAATCTATTACTGATCTCACAGGAAACGCTCAAATCTAACCACAAACAATGAGAAGATTTACCCTTCTTGTACTTACGTCGGAATTGTGCCTTTTGTATTAAATTCCGACGCAATTTCTGTGTTTCATTGTCAATGTGAAGGTCCGAGGGATAGAGTAAAGCTACGGTAGTGCATCGGAATCTAATACTGATCTCCCAGTATACGCTCAAAGCACACCTAAAACAATGAGAAGATTTACTCTTCTTGTATCTAAGTCGGCATTGTGCCTTTTGTATTAAATCCCAACCCAATTTCTGTATTTCATCATTAATGAAAAGGTCCATGGGATAGAGTAAAGCTGCAGTAGTGCATCGGAATCTAATACTGATCTCCCAGGAAAGGTAAAGGAAACCACAAACAACGATAAGATTTAATCTTCTTGTTCTAAGGTCAGCATTGTGCACTTTATAATAAATCCCGATACAATTTCTGTGTTTCATCGAGAATTTTAAGGTCCAAGGGATAGTGTAAAGCTGCAGTAGTGTGCATCGGAATCCAACACTGATCTCACAGGAAACGCTCAAAGCAAACCACATACAATGAGAAGATTTACTCTTCTTGAACGTGAGTCGGCATTGTGCATTTTGTATTAAATCCCGATGCAATTTCTGTGTTTCATCGTCAATGTGAAGGTTCAAGGGATAGAGTAAAGCTGCAGTAGTGCACCGAATCTAATACTTATCTCCCAAGAAACACTCAAAGCAAACCACTGACTATGAGAAGATTTAATCTTCTTGTACATAAGTCGGCATTGTGCCAATAGTATTAATTTCCGACGAAATTTCTGTGTTTCATCGTCAATGTGAAGGTCCAAGGGATAGAGTTAAGCTGCAGTAGTGCATCGGAATCTAATACCTATCTATCAGCAAACGCTCAAAGCAAACCACAAACAATGAGAAGATTTACTCTTTTTGTACTTAAGTCGGCATTGTGCCTTTTGTATTAAATCCCGACACGTTTTATGTGTTTCATCGTCAATTTGAAGGTCCAAGGCATAGAGTAAAACTGCAGTAGTGCAACGGAATCTACTACTGATTAACCAGGAAATGCTCAAAGTAAACCACAAACAATAAGAAAATTTGCTCTTCTTGTACTTAAGTCGGCATTGTGCCTTTTGAATTAAACGCGACGCAATATCTGTGTTTCATCGTCAATCTTAAGGTCCAAGTGATAGAGTAAAGCTGCAGTAGTGCATCGGAATCCAATACTGATCTCCCAGGAAATGCTCAAAGCAAACCACAAGCAATGAGAAGATTTACTCTTCTTGTACTTAACTCGGCAATGTGCCTTTTTTATTAAATCGTGACGCATTTTCTGTGTTTTATTGTCAATGTGAAGGTTCGAGGGATAGAGTACTGCAGTAGCGCATCGGAATCTAAAACTGATCTCCCACGAAACGATCAAAGAAAACCACAAACAATGAGAAGATTTACTCTGCTTGTACGTAAGTCGGCATTGTGCCTTTTGTATTAAATCCCGACGGAATTTCTGTGTTTCATCGTAAATGTGAAGGTCCTAGGGATAGAGTAAAAGTGCAGTAGTACATCGGAATCTATTACTGATCTCACTGGAAACGCTCAAAGCTAACCACAAACAATGAGAAGATTTACCCTTCTTGTACTTACGTCGGAATTGTGCCTTTTGTATTAAATTCCGACGCAATTTCTTTGTTTCTACGTCAATGTGAAGGTCCGAGGGATAGAGTAAAGCTGCAGTAGTGCATCGGGAACTAATACTGGTCTCCCAGGATACGCTCAAAGCACACCTCAAACCATGAGGAGATTTACTCTTCTTGTACCTAAGTCGGCTTTGTGCCTTTTGTAATAAATCCCGACTCAATTTCTGTGTTTCGTCGGCAATCTGAAGGTCCAAGAGATAGAGTAAAGCTACAGCAGTGCATCGGAATGTAACACTGATCGCCCAGGAAAAGTTCGAAGCAAACCTGAAACAATAAGAAGATTTACTCTTCCTGAACTTAAGTCGGCATTGGGCCTTTTTTATTAAATCCGGACACAATTTCAGTGTTTCATCGCCAATGAGAATGTCCAGGGTATAGAGTAAAGCTGCAGTAGTGCATCGGAATCTAATACTGATCTCCCAGGAAACGCTCAAAGCAAACCAAAAACAATGAGATGATTCACTCTTCTTGTACTTAAGTCGGCGTTGTTCATTTTCTATTAAACCCCGGCGCTATTTCTGTGTTTCATCGGCAATTTGAAGGTACAAGAGATAGAGATCAGCTGCAGTAGAGCATCGGAATCTAATACTTATCTCCCAGGAAACGCTCAAAGCAAACAACAAACAATGAGACGATTTACTCTTCTTGTACTTAAGTCGGCATTGTGCCTTTTGTATTTAATTCCGACGCAATATCTGTATTTCATCATCAATGAGATCGTTCAAGGGATAGTGTAAAAGTGCAGTAGCGCATCGGGATCAAAAACTGTTCTCCCAGGAAACGATCAATGAAAACCACAAACAATGAGAAGAATTACTCTTCTTGTCCTTAAGTCGGCATTGTGCCTTTTGTTTTTATTCCCGACGCAATATCTGTGTCTCATCGTCAATGTGAAGGTCCAAAGAAGGGCATCGGAATCTAATACTTATCTCCCAGGAAACGCTCAAAGCAAAATACTAACAATGAGAAGATTTACTCTTATTTTACTTATGTAGGCAATGTGCCTTTTGTACTGAATCCCGACGCAATTGCAGTGTCTTATCGTCAATGTGGAGGTCCAAGGGATATAGTAAATCTGCAGTAGTACATTGGAATATAATACTTATCACCCAAGAAACGCTCAAAGTAAACCAAACACAATGAGAAGATTTACTCTTATTGTACTTAAGTCGGCATTGTGTCTTTTGTATTAAACCCCAGCGCTATTTCTGTGTTTCATCGTCAATGTGAAGGTCCCAGGGATAGAGTAAATCTGCTGTAGTGCATCGGAATCTAATGCTGATCTCCCAGGAAACGCTCAAAGCAAACCACAAACAATGTGAAGATTTGCTCTTCTTGTACTTAAGTCGGCTTTGTGCCATTTGTATTAAATCGCGACGCAATTTCTTTGTTTCTTCGTGATTGTGAAGGTCCAAGGGATAGAGTAAAGCTACAGTAGTGCATCGGAATCTAACACTGATCGCCCAGGAAACGTTGAAAGAAAACCCGAAACAATGAGAAGATTTACTCTTCGTGTACTTAAGTCGGCTTTGTGCCTCTTTCATAAAATGCCGACCCAATTTCAGTGTTTCATCGTCAATGAGAAGGTCCAGGGGATAGAGTAAAGATGCAGTGGTGCATCGGAATCTAATACTGAACTTTCAGGAAAGGCAAAGTATACCTCAAACAATGAGAAATTTACTCTTCTTGTACTTGAGTCGGCATTGTGCCTTTTGTATTAAATCCCGACGCTATTTCTGTGTTTCATCGTCAATGTGAAGGCTCAAGACATAGAGTAAAGCTGCAGTAGTGCATCAGAATCTAAAACTGAACTCCTAGGAAACGCTCAAAACAAACCACAAACAATGAGATGATTTACTCTTCTTCTAGTTAAGTCGGCACTGTGCCTTTAGTATGAAATCCCGACTCATTTTCTGTGATTCATCGTTAATGTGAAGGTCAAAGGGATAGAGTAAATCTGCAGTAGTGCATCGGAATCTAATACTGATCTCCCAGGAAATCCTCAAATCAGAACACAAACAATGAGAAGATTTACTCTTTTTGTACTTAAGTTGGCATTATGCGTTTTGTATTAAATCCCGACGCAATTTCTGTGTTTCATCGTCAATCTGTAGGTCCAAGGAATAGAGTAAAGCTACAGTAGTGCATCGGAATGTAACACTGATCGCATAGAGAACTCTCAAAGCAAACCAGAATCAATGAGAAATTTACTCTTCTTGTACTTAAGTCGGCATTGTGCCTTTTGTATTAAATCCCGACCAAATTTCTGTATTAAATCGACAATGAGAAGGTTCAGGGGATAGAGTATAGCTGCAGTAGTGCATCGGAATCTAATACTGATTTCCCAGGAAAGGTAAAGTGTACCACAAACAATGAGAAAATTTACTCTTCTTGTACTTATGTGGGCATTGTGCATTATGTATAAAGTCCCGATGCAATTTCTGTGATTCATCGTCAATGAGAAAGTCCAAGGGATAGAGTAAAAGTGCAGCAGTGCATCGGAATCTAAAACTGATCTCCCAGGAAACGCTCTAAGCGAACCACAAACAATGAGAAGATTTACTCTTCTTGTACTTAACGAGGCATTGTTCCTTTTGTATTAAATGAAGACGCATTTTCTTTGATTCATCGTCAATGTGGAGGTTCAAGGGATAGAGTAAAGGTGCAGTAGCACATCGGCATCTAAAACTGATCTCCCAGAAAACGATCAAAGAAAACCACAAACAATGAGAAGATTTACTCTTCTTGTAGTTCAGTCGGCACTGTTCCTTTTGTATGAAATCTCGACTCAAATTCTGTGATTCATCGTCAATGAGAAGGTCCAAGGGATAGAGTAAAGCCAGGAGTTCATCGTAGTCCAATACAGATTTCCCAGGAAGTGCCCAAAGCAAACCACAAACAATGAGAAGATTTACTCGTCTTGTACTTCGGTGGGCATTGTGCCTTTTGTATTAAATCCCGACGCCATTTCGGTGTTTCATTGTCAATGTTAAGGTCCTAGGGATAGAGTAAAACTGCAGTAGTGACCCGGAATCTAATACTGATCTCCCAGGAAACGCTCAAAGCTAACCACAAACAATGAGAAGTTTTACTCTTCTTGTACTTAAGTCGGCATTGTGCCTTTAGTATTAAATCCCGTCGCTATTTCTGTGTTTCATCGTCAATGTGAAGGACCAAGGGATAGAATAATTCTGCATTAGTGCATCGGAATCTACTACTGATCTCCAAGGAATCGTACAAAGTAAACCACAATGAGAAGATTTACTCTTCTTGTACTTAAGTCGGCATTGTGCCTTTTGTATTAAATCCCGACGCAATTTCTGTGTTTCACCGTCAATGCGAAGGTCCAAGGGACAGAGTAAAGCTGCGGTAGTGCATCGGAATCTAATACTGATCTCCTAGGAAACGCTCAAAGGAAAGCTGATACAACGAAAACGTTTTCCCTTCTTGTACTTAAGTCGGCATTGTGCCTTTTGTATGAAACCCCGACGCAATATCTGTGTTTCATTGTCAATGTGAAGGTCCAAGGGATAGAGTAAATCTGCAGTAGTGCATCGGAATCTAATACTGATCTCCCAGGAAACGCTCAAAGCAAACCACAAACAATGTGAAGATTTGCTCTTCTTGTACCTAAGTCGGCTTTGTGCCATTTGTATTAAATCGCGACGCAATTTCTTTGTTTCTTCGTGATTGTGAAGGTCCAAGGGATAGAGTAAAGTTACAGTAGTGCATCGGAATCTAACACTGATCGCCCAGGAAACGTTGAAAGAAAACCCGAAACAATGAGAAGATTTACTCTTCGTTTACTTAAGTCGGCTTTGTGCCTCTTTCATAAAATGCCGACCCAATTTCAGTGTTTCATCGTCAATGAGAAGGTCCAGGGGATAGAGTAAAGCTGCAGTGGTGCATCGGAATCTAATACTGAACTTTCAGGAAAGGCAAAGTATACCACAAACAATGAGAAATTTACTCCTCTTGTACTTGAGTCGGCATTGTGCCTTTCGTATTAAATCCCGACGCTATTTCTGTGTTTCATCGTCAATGTGAAGGCTCAAGACATAGAGTAAAGCTTCAGTAGTGCATCAGAATCTAAAACTGAACTCCTAGACAACGCTCAAAACAAACCACAAACAATGAGAAGATTTACTCTTCTTGTAGTTAAGTCGGCACTGTGCCTTTAGTATGAAATCCCGACTCATTTTCTGTGATTCATCGTCAATGTGAAGGTCCAAGGGATAGAGTAAATCTGCAGTAGTGCATCGGAATCTAATACTGATCTCCCAGGAAATCCTCAAATCAAACCACAAACAATGAGAAGATTTACTCTTTTTGTACTTAAGTTGGCATTATGCGTTTTGTATTAAATCCCGACGCAATTTCTGCGTTTCATCGTCAATCTGTAGGTCCAAGGGATAGAGTAAAGCTACAGTAGTGGATCGGAATCTAACACTGTTCGCCCAGAGAACTCTCAAAGCAAACCAGAAACAATGAGAAATTTACTCTTCTTGTACTTAAGTCGGCATTGTGCCTTTTGTATTAAATCCCGACCAAATTTCTGTATTAAATCGACAATGAGAAGGTTCAGGTGATAGAGTATAGCTGCAGTAGTGCATCGGAATCTAATACTGATTTCCCAGGAAAGGAAAAGTATACCACAAACAATGAGAAAATTTACTCTTCTTGTACTTAAGTCGGCATTGTGCATTATGTATAAAGTCCCGATGCAATTTCTGTGTTTCATCGTCAATGAGAAAGTCCAAGGGATAGAGTAAAGGTGCTGCAGTGCATCGGAATCTAAAACTGATCTCCCAGAAACGCTCTAAGCAAACCACAAACAATGAGAAGATTTACTCTTCTTGTACTTAACGAGGCATTGTTCCTTTGTATTAAATCAAAACGCATTTTCTTTGATTCATCGTCAATGAGGAGGTTCAAGGGATAGAGTAAAGGTGCAGTAGCACATCGGCATCTAAAACCGATCTCCCAGGAAACGATAAAAGAAAACCACAAACAGTGAGAAGATCTACTCTTCTTGTAGTTCAGTCGGCACTGTTCCTTTTGTATGAAACCTCGACTCAAATTCTGTGATTCATCGTCAATGAGAAGGTCCAAGCGATAGAGTAAAGCCAGTAGTTCAACGTAGTCCAATACAGATTTCCCAGGAAGTGCCCAAAGCAAACCACAAACAATGAGAAGATTTACTCGTCTTGTACTTCGGTGGGCGTTGTACCTTTTGTATTAAATCCCGACGCCATTTCGGTGTTTCATTGTCAATGTGAAGGTCCAAGTGATAGAGTAAAGCTGCAGTAGTGCATCGGAATCTTATACTGATCTCCCAGGGAACGCTCGAATCAAACCAGAAACAATGATAATGTATACTGTTCTTGTACTTCAGTCGGCATTGTGCTTTCGTATTAAATTCCGACGCAATTTCTGTGTTTATCGTCAATGTTAAGGTCCTAGGGATAGAGTAAAACTGCAGTAGTGCCCCGGAATCTAATACTGATCTCCCAGGAAACGCTCAAAGCTAACCACAAACAATGAGAAGATTTACTCTTCTTGTACTTAAGTCGGCATTGTGCCTTTAGTATTAAATCCCGTCGCTATTTCTGTGTTTCATCGTCAATGTGAAGGACCAAGGGATAGAATAATTCTGCATTAGTCCATCGGAATCTAATACTGATATCCCAGGAATCGTTCTAATTAAAACCACATTGAAAAGATTTACTCTTCTTGTACTTAAGTCGGCATTGTGCCTTTTGTATTAAATCCCGACTAATTTCTGTGTATCATCGTCAATGTGAAGGTCCAAGGGACAGAGTAAAGCTGCAGTAGTGCATCGGAAACTAATACTGATCTCCCAGGAAACGCACAAAGGAAAACTGAAACAATGAGAAGGTTTACATTTCTTGTACTTAAGTCAGCATTGTGCCTTTTGTACTAAATCCCGACGCAATTCCTGTGTTTCGTCGTCAATGTAAAGGTCAAGGGATAGAGTAATTCTGCAGTAGTGCATCGGAATCTACTACTGACCTCCAAGGAATCGTACAAAGTAAACCACAATGAGAAGATTTACTCTTCTTGTACTTAAGTCGGCATTGTGCCTTTTGTATTAAATCCCGACGCAATTTCTTTGTTTCTTCGTCAATGTGAAGGTGCGAGGGATAGAGTAAAGCTACGGTAGTGCATCGGAATCTAATACTGATCTCCCAGTATACGCTCAAAGCACACCCAAAACAATGAGAAGATTTACTCTTCTTGTACTTAAGTCTGCATTGTGCCTTTTGTATTGAATCCCGACCAAATTTCTGTATTACATCGTCAATTAGAAGGTTCAGGGGGTAGATTAAACCTGCAGTAGTGCATCGGAATCTAATACTGATCTCCCAGGAAAAGCAAAGTAAACCACAAACAATGAGAAAATTTACTCTTCTTGTACTTAAGTCGGCATTGTGCATTTTGTATTAAATCCCGATGCAATATCTGTGTTTCATCGTCAATGTGAAGGTCCAAGGGATAGAGTAAAGCTGCAGCAGTGCATCGGAATCTAATACTGATCTCCCAGGAAACGCAATAAGCAAACCACAAACAATGAGAAGATTTACTCTTCTTGTAGTTAACGCGGCATTGTTCCTTTTGTATTACATCAAGATGCATTTTCTGTGATTCATCGTCAATGTGAAGCTTCAAGGGATAGACTAAAGGTGCAGTAGCGCATCGGCATCAAAAACTGATCTCCCAGGAAACGATCGAAGAAAACCACAAACAATGAGAAGATTTACTCTTCTTGTACTTAAGTCTTCACTGTGGCTTTTGTATGAAATTCCGACTCAAATTCTGTGATTCATCGTCAATGAGGAGGTCCGAGGGATAGAGTAAAGCTGCAGAGCTGCATCGTAGTCTAATACTGATTTCCCAGGAAACGCCCAAAGCTAACCACAAACAATGAGAAGACTTACTCTTCTTGTACTTAAGTGTTCATTGTGCCTTTTGTATTAAATCCCGACGCAATTTCGGTGTTTCATTGTCAATGTGAAGGTCCAAGGGATAGAGTAAAGCTGCAGTAGTGCATCGGAATCTAATACTGATCTCCCAGGAAACGCTCGAATCAAACCAGAAACAATGATATGGTATACTGTTCTTGTACTTCAGTCGGCATTGTGCCTTTTGTATTAAATTCCAACGCAATTTCTGTGTTGCTTCGTCAATGTGAATGTCCAAGGGATAGAGTAATTCTGCAGTAGTGCATCGGAATCTAATACTGATCTCCCTGGAGTCGTTCAAAGTAAACCACATTGTGAGGATATACTCATCTTGTACTTAAGCCGGCGTTGTGCCTTTAGTATTAAATCCCGACGCCATTTCTGTGATTCATCGTCAATGTGAAGGTCCTAGGGATAGAGTAAAACTGCAGTAGTGCATCGGAATCTAATACTGAACTCCCAGGAAATGCTCAAAGCTCACCTCAAACAATGAGAAGATTTACTCTATTTGTACTTAAGTCGGCATTGTGCCATTACTATTAAATCCCGACGCTATTTCTCTGTTTCATCGTCAATGTGAAGGTCATTGGGATAGAGTAAAACTGCAGTAGTGCATCGGAATCTAATACCGATCTCCCAGGAAGCGCTCAAAGCAAACCACAAACAATGGCATGATTAACTCTTCTTGAAGTTAAGTCGGCATTGTGCCTTTTGTTATAAAACCCGAAGCAATTTCTGTGTTTCATCGTCAATGTGAAGGTCCAACGGATAGAGTAAATTTGCAGTAGTGCATCGGAATCTATTACTGATTTCGCAGGAATCGATCATAGTAAACCACATTGAGTAGATTTACTCTTCTTGTACTTAAGCCGGCATTGTGCCTTTAGTTTTAAAACCCGACGCTACTTCTGTGCTTCATCGTCAATGTGAAGGTCCTAGGGATAGAGTAAAACTGCAATAGTGCATCGGAATCTAATACAGGAAACGTTCAAAGCTAACCACAAACAATGAGAAGATTTACTCTTCTTGTACTAAAGTCGGCATTGTGCCTTTTGTATTAAATCCCGACTAATTTCTGTGTTTCAACGTCAAGGTGAAGGTCCAACGGATAGAGTAAAGCTGCAGTAGTGCATGGGAAACTAATACTGATCTGCCAGGAATCGTTCAAAGTCAATTACAATGAGAAGATTTACTCTTCTTGTACTTAAGTCGGCATTGTGCCTTTTGTATTTATTCCCGACGCTATTTCTGTGTTTCATCGTCAATGTGAAGGTCCTAGGGATAGAGCAAAACTGCAGTAGTGCAACGATATCTAATACTGATCTCCCAGGATGCACTCAAAGCTAACCACAAACAATGAGAAAATTTACTCTTCTTGTACTTCAGTCGGCATTGTGCCTTTTGTATTTAATCCCGACGCAATTTCTTTGTTTCTTCGTCAATGTGAAGGTCCGAGGGATAGAGTAAGGCTGCAGTAGTGCATCGGAATCTAATACTGATCTTCCAGGATACGCTCAAAGCACACCTCAAACAATGAGAAGATTTACTCTTCTGGTACTTATGTCGGCTTTATGCCTTTTGTATTAAAATCAGACTCAATTTCTGAGTTTCGTCGTCAATCTGAAGGTCCAAGGGATAGAGTAATGCTATAGTAGTGCATCGGAATCTAACACTGATCGCCCAGGAAACGCTCAAAGCAAACCACAAACAATGAGAAGATTTACTATTCTTATACATAAGTCGGCATTGTTCCTTACGTGTTAAATCCCGGCGCTATTTCAGTGTTTCATCGTCAATTTGAAGGTACAAGAGAAAGAGATCAGCTGCAGTAGAGCATCGGAATCCAATACTTATCTCCCAGGAAACGGCCAAAGCTAACCACAGACAATAAGAAGATTTACTCTTCTTGTATTTAAGTCGGCATTGTGCCTTTTGTATTAAATCCCGACGCTATTACTGTGTTTCATTGTCAATGAGAAGGTCCTAGGGATAGAGTAGAACTGCAGTAGTGCATCTGAATCTAATACTTATCTCCCAGGATACGCTCTAAGCAAACCACAAACAAAGAGAAGATTTACTCTTCTTATTGTTAACGTGGCATTGTTCCTTTTGTATTACATCAAGAAGCATTTTCTTTGATTCTTCGTCAATGTGAAGCTTCAAGGGATAGACTAAAGGTGCAGTAGCGCATCGGCATCTAAAACTGATCTCCCAGGAAACGATCAAAGAAAACCACAAACAATGAGTAGATTTACTCTTCTTGTACTTAAGTATTCACTGTGGCTTTTGTATGAAATTCCGACTCAAATTCTGTGATTCATCGTCAATGAGAAGGTCCGAGGGATAGAGTAAAGCTGCAGAGCTGCATCGTAGTCTAATACTGATTTCCCAGGAAACGCCCAAAGCTAACCACAAACAATGAGAAGACTTACTCTTCTTGTACTTATGTGTTCATTGTGCCTTTTGTATTACATCCCGACGCAATTTCGGTGTTTCATTGTCAATGTGAAGGTCCAAGGGATAGAGTAAAGCTGCAGTAGATCATCGGAATCTAATACTGATCTCCCAGGGAACGCTCGAATCAAACCAGAAACAATGATATCGTATACTGTTCTTGTACTTCAGTCGGCATTGTGCCTTTTGTATTAAATTCCAACGCAATTTCTGTGTTGCATCGTCAATGTGAATGTCCAAGGGATAGAGTAATTCTGCAGTAGTGCATCGGAATCTAATACTGATCTCCCTGGAGTCGTTCAAAGTAAACAACATTGTGAGGATATACTCTTCTTGTACTTAAGCCGGCGTTGTGCCTTTAGTATTAAATCCCGACGCCATCTCTGTGTTTCATCGTCAATGTGAAGGTCCTAGGGACAGAGTAAAACTGCAGTAGTGCATCGGAATCTAATACTGAACTCCCAGGAAATGCTCAAAGCTATCCACAAACAATGAGAAGATATACTCTATTTGTACTTAAGTCGGCATTGCGCCATTAGTATTAAATCCCGACGCTATTTCTCTGTTTCATCGTCAATGTGAAGGTCATTGGGATAGAGTAAAACTGCAGTAGTGCATCGGAATCTAGTACCGATCTCCCAGGAAGCGCTCAAAGCAAACCACAAACAATGGCATGATTAACTCTTCTTGAAGTTAAGTCGGCATTGTGCCTTTTGTTATAAAACCCGAAGCAATTTCTGTGTTTCATCGTCAATGTGGAGGTCCAACGGATAGAGTAAATTTGCAGTAGTGCATCGGAATCTATTACTGATTTCGCAGGAATCGATCATAGTAAACCACATTGAGTAGATTTACTCTTCTTGTACTTAAGTCGGCATTGTGCCTTTAGTATTAAAACCCGACGCTATTTCTGTGCTTCATCGTCAATGTGAAGGTCCTAGGGATAGAGTAAAACTGCAATAGTGCATCGGAATCTAATACAGGAAACGTTCAAAGCTAACCACAAACAATGAGAAGATTTACTCTTCTTGTACTAAAGTCGGCATTGTGACTTTTGTATTAAATCCCGACTAATTTCTGTGTTTCAACGTCAAAGTGAAGGTCCAACGGATAGAGTAAAGCTGCAGTAGAGCATCGGAATCCTACACTTATCTCCCAGGAAACGGTCAAAGCTAACCACAGACAATGAGAAGATTTACTCTTCTTGTATTTAAGTCGGCATTGTGCCTTTTGTATTATATCCCGACGCTATTACTGTGTTTCATTGTCAATGAGAAGGTCCTAGGGATAGAGTAGAACAGCAGTAGTGCATCTGAAACAAATACTTATCTCCCAGGATACGCTCTAAGCAAACCACAAACAATGAGAAGATTTACTCTTCTTATTGTTAACGTGGCATTGTTCCTTTTGTATTACATCAAGATGCATTTTCTTTGATTCATCGTCAATGTGAAGCTTCAAGGGATAGACTTAAGGTGCAGTAGCGCATCGGCATCTAAAACTGATCTCCCAGGAAACGATCAAAGAAAACCACAAACAATGAGAAGATTTACTCTTCTTGTACTTAAGTCTTCACTGTGGCTTTTGTATGAAATTCCGACTCAAATTCTGTGTTTCATCGTCAATGTGAAGGTCCAAGGGATAGAGTAAAGCTGCAGTAGTGCATCGGAAACTAATACTGATCTGCCAGGAAAAGCTCAAAGGTAAACTGAATCAATGAATAGGTTTACCCTTCAGTCGGCATTGAGCCTTTTGTATTAAATCCCGACGCAATTTCTGTGTTTCATCGTCAATGTGAAGGTCCAACGGACAGAGTAAATCTGCAGTAGTGCATCGGAATCTAATACTGATCTCCCAGGAATCGTTCAAAGTAAACCACAATGAGAAGATTTACTCTTCTTGTACTTAAGTCGGCATTTTGCTTTTGTATTAAATCCCGACGCTATTTCTGTGTTTCATTGTCAATGTGAAGGTCCGAGGGATAGAGTAAAGCTACGGTAGTGCATCGGAATCTAATACTGATCTCCCAGTATACGCTCAAAGCACACCTAAAACAATGAGAAGATTTACTCTTCTTGTATCTAAGTCGGCATTGTGCCTTTTGTATTAAATCCCAACCCAATTTCTGTATTTCATCATTAATGAAAAGGTCCACGGGATAGAGTAAAGCTGCAGTAGTGCATCGGAATCTAATACTGATCTCCCAGGAAAGGTAAAGGAACCACAAACAACGAGAAGATTTAATCTTCTTGTACTAAGGTCGGCATTCTGCACTTTGGAATAAATCCCGATGCAATTTCTGTGTTTTATCGTCAATTTTAAAGTCCAAGGGATAGTGTAAAGCTGCAGTAGTGTGCATCGGAATCCAACACTGATCTCACAGGAAACGCCCACAGCAAACCACAAACAATGAGAAGATTTACTCTTCTTGAACTTGAGTCGGCATTGTGCATTTTGTATTACATCCCGATGCAATTTCTGTGTTTCATCGTCAATGTGAAGGTTCAAGGGATAGAGTAAAGCTGCAGTAGTGCACCGAATCTTATACTTATCTCCCAAGAAACACTCAAAGCTAACCACTGACTATGAGAAGATTTAATCTTCTTGTACATAAGTCGGCATTGTGCCAATAGTATTAATTTCCGAAGAAATTTCTGTGTTTCTTCGTCTATGTGAAGGTCCTAGGGATAGAGTTAAGCTGCAGTAGTGCATCGGAATCTAGTACTTATCTATCAGGAAACGCTCAAAGCAAACCACAAACAATGAGAAGATTTACTCTTTTTGTACTTAAGTTGGCATTGTGCCTTTTGTATTAAATCCCGACACGTTTTTTGTGTTTCATCGTCAATTTGAATGTCCAAGGCATAGAGTAAAACTGCAGTAGTGCAACGGAATCTACTACTGATTAACCAGGAAATGCCAAAGCAAACCATAAACAATAAGAAAATTTGCTCTTCTTGTACTTAAGTCGGCATTGTGCCTTTTGAATTAAACGCGACGCAATTTCTGTGTTTCATCGTCAATCTTAAGGTCCAAGTGATAGTGTAAAGCTGCAGTAGTGCATCGGAATCCAATACTGATCTCCCAGGAAATGCTCAAAGCAAACCTCAAGCAATGAGAAGATTTACTCTTCTTGTACTTAAGTCTTCACTGTGGCTTTTGTATGAAATTCCGACTCAAATTCTGTGTTTCATCGCCAATGAGAATGTCCAGGGTATAGAGTAAAGCTGCAGTAGTGCATCGGAATCTAATACTGATCTCCCAGGAATGGCTCAAAGCAAACCAAAAACAATGAGATGATTCACTCTTCTTGTACTTAAGTCGGCGTTGTTCATTTTCTATTAAATCCCGGCGCTATTTCTGTGTTTCGTCGGCAATTTGAAGGTACAAGAGATAGAGATCAGCTGCAGTAGAGCATCGGAATCTAATACTTATCTCCCAGGAAACGCTCAAAGCAAACAACAAACAATGAGACGATTTACTCTTCTTGTACTTAAGTCGGCTTTGTGCCTTTTGTATATAATTCCGAAGCAATATCTGTATTTCATCATCAATGTGAACGTTCAAGGGATAGTGTAAAAGTGCAGTAGCGCATCGGGATCAAAAACTGTTCTCCCAGGAAACGATCAATGAAAACCACAAACAATGAGAAGAATTACTCTTCTTGTCCTTAAGTCGGCATTGTGCCTTTTGTTTTTATTCCCGACGCAATATCTATGTTTCATCGTCAATGTGAAGGTCCAAAGAAGGGCATCGGAATCTAATACTTATCTCCCAGGAAACGCTCAAAGCAAAATACTAACAATGAGAAAATTTACTCTTATTTTACTTATGTAGGCATTGTGCCTTTTGTACTGAATCCCGACGCAATTGCAGTGTCTCATCGTCAATGTGGAGGTCCAAGGGATATAGTAAATCTGCAGTAGTACATTGGAATCTAATACTTATCTCCCAAGAAACGGTCAAAGTAAACCAAACACAATGAGAAGATTTACTCTTATTGTACTTAAGTCGGCATTGTGTCTTTTGTATTAAACCCCAGCGCTATTTCTGGGTTTCATCGTCAATTTGAAGGTCCAAGGGATAAAGTAAAACTGCAGTAGTGCATCGGAATCTAATACTGATCTCCCAGGAAACGCTCAAAGCTAACCACAAACAATGAGATGATTAACTCTTCTTGTACTTAAGTCGGCATTGTGCCTTTTGTATGAAATCCTGAGGCAATTTCTGTGTTTCATCGTAAATGTGAAGGTCCCAGGGATAGAGTAAATCTGCTGTAGTGCATCGGAATCTAATACTGATATCCCAGGAAACGCTCAAAGCAAACCACAAACAATGAGAAGATTTGATCTTCTTGTCCTTAAGTCGGCATTGTGCCTATTGTATTAAATCCAGACGCAATTTCTGTATTTCATCGTCAATGAGAAGGTCCAGGGATAGTGTAAAGCTGCAGTAGTGCATCGGAATCCAATACTGATCTCCCAGGAAAGGCAAAGTATAGCACAAACTACGAGAAGATTTACTCATCTTGTACTTAAATCGGCAATGTACCTTTTGTATTAAATCAAGACGCATTTTCTGTGTTTCATCGTCAATGTGAAGGTTCAAGGGATAGAGTAAAGCTGCAGTAGCGCATCGGAATCTAAAACTGATCTCCCAGCAAACGATCAATGAAAACCACAAAAAATGAGAAGATGTACTCTTCTTGAACTAAAGTCGTCATTGTGCCTTTTGTATTAAATCCCGACACAATTTCTGTGTTTCATCGTCAATGTAAATGTCCATGGGATAGAGTAAAGCTGCAGTAGTGCGTCGGAATGTAATACTGATCTCCCAGGAAACGCTCAAAGCAAATCACAATCAATGAGAAGATTTACTCTTCTTGTACTTATGTCGGCATTATGCTTTTTGTATTAAATCCCGACGCAATTTCTGTGTTTCATCATCAATGTGAAGGTCCAAGGGATAGAGTGAGGCTGCAGTAGTGCATCCGAATCTAATACTGATCTCCCAGGAAACGCTCAGAACAAACTACAAACAATGAGAAGATTTTCTCTTGTTGTACTTAAGTCGGCTTTGTCTCTTTTGTATTAAACCCGACGCAATTTCTGTGTTTCATCGTCAATCTGAAAGTCCAAGCGATAGAGTAAGGCTACTGTAGTGCATCTGAATGTAACACTGATCTCCCAGGAAAGGCAAAGTAAACCACAAACAATGAGCAGATTTACCCTTCCTGTCCTTGAGTCGGCATTGTGCATTTTGTATTAAATCCCGATGCAAATTCTGAGTTTCATTGCAATGTGAAGGTCCAAGGGATAGTGTTAAACTGCAGTAGTGCATCTGAATCTAATACTTATCTCCCGGGAAACGCTACAAGCATACCACAAACAATGAGAAGATTTACTCTTCTTGTACTTAAGTCGGCATTGTGCCTTTTTTATTAAATCCCGACGCAATTTCTGTGTTTCGTCGTCAATATGAAGGTCCTAGGGATAGAGTAAAACTGCAGTAGTGCATCGGAATCTAGTACTGATCTCCCAGGAAATGCTCAACGCTAACCACAAACAATGAGAAGATTTACTCGTCTAGTACTTAAGTCGGCATTGTGCCTTTTGTATTAAATCCCGACGCAATTTCTTTGTTTCTACGTCAATGTGAAGGTCCGAGGGATAGAGAAAAGCTGCAGTAGTGCATCGGAATCTAATACTGATCTCCCAGGATACGCTCAAAGCACACCTCAAACAATGAGGAGATTTACTCTTCTTAGACTTAAGTCGGCTTTGTGCCTTTTGTATTAAATCCCGACTCAATTTCTGTGTTTCGTCGTCAATCCGAAGGTCCAAGGGATAGAGTAAAGTTACAGTAGTGCATCGGAATCTAACACTGATCGCCCAGGAAACTTTCAAAACAAATCAGAAACAATGAGAAGATTTACTCTTCCTGTTCTTAAGTCGGCATTGTGCATAATTTATTAAATCCCGACCCAATTTCAGTGTTTCATCGCCAATGAGAAGGTCAAGGGTATAGGGTAAAGCTGCAGTAGTGCATCGGAATCTAATACTGATCTTTCAGGAAAGGCAAAGTATACCACAAACAACGAGAAGATTTACTCGTCTAGTACTTAAGTCGGCATTGTACCTTTTGTATTAGATCCCGACGCAATTTCTGTGTTTCATCGTCAATGTGAAGGCTCAAGGCATAGAGTAAAGCTGCAGTAGCGCATCAGGATCAAAAACAGATCTCCCAGGAAACGAACAAAGGAAACCGCAAACAATCAGTAGATTTACTCTTCTTGTCCTTAAGTCGGCATTGTGCCTTTTGTTTTTAATATCGACGCAATATCTGAGTTTCATCGTCAATGTGAAGGTCCAAATTAGTGCATCGGAATTTAATACTTATCTCCCAGGAAACGCTCAAAGCAAACCACTAACAATGAGACGATTTACTCTTATTGTACTTATGTAGGCATTGTGCCTTTTGTACTGAATCCCGACGCAATTTCAGTGTTTCATCGTCAATGTGGAGGTCCAGGGATAGAGTAAATATGCAGTAGTACATCGGAATCTAATACTTATCTCCCAAGAAACGCTCAAAGCAAACCACAAACTATGAGAAGATTTACTCTTCTTGTACTTAAGCCGGCATTACGCCATTTGTATTATATCCCGACACTATTTCTGTGCTTCATCGCCCATTTGAACGTCCAAGGCATAGAATTAAACTGCTGTAGTGCATCGGAATTCAATACTGATCACCCAGGAAACGCTCAAAGCAAACCACAAACAATCAGGAGGTTTACTCATCTAGTACTTAACTCGGTAATGTGCCTTTTGTATTAAATCAAGACGCATTTTCCGTGTTTCATCGTCAAAGTGAAGGTTCAACGTATAGAGTAAAGCTGCAGTGGCGCATCGGAATCTAAAACTGATCTCCCAGGAAACGATCAAAACAAACCACAAACAATGAGAAGATTTACTCTTCTTGTACTTAAGTCGGCATTATGCTTTTGAATTAAATCCCGATGCAATTTCTGTGTTTCATCGTCAATGTGAAGGTACAAGGGAAATAGTAAAGCTGCAGTAGTGCATCGGAATCTAATACTGATCCTCTAGTAAACGCCCAAAGCAAACCACAAGCAATGAGAAGATTTACTCTTCTTGTACTTAAGTCGGCATTGTGCCCCTTTGTATTAAATCCCGACGCAATGTCTGTGTTTCATCGACAATGTGAAGATCCAAAGTAGTGCATCGGAATCTAATACTTATCTCCCAGGAAACGCTCAAAGCAAACCACTAACAATGAGAAGATTTACTCTTATTGTACTTAAGTCGCCATTGTGCCTTATGTATTAAATCCTGACGCAATTTCAGTAGTCCATGGTCAATGTGGAGGTCCAAGGGATAGAGTAAATCTGCAGTAGTACATCGGAATCTAATACTTATCTCCCAGGAAACGCTCATACCAAACCACAAACAATGAGAAGATTTACTCTTTTTGTACTTAAGTCGGCGTTGTGCCTTTTCTATTAAATCCCGACACTATATCTGTAATTCATCGTCAATTTGAAGGTCCAAGGCATAGAGTAAAACTGCAGTAGTGCATCGGAATCTAATACTGATCAACCAGGAATCGCTCAAAGCAAACCACAAACAATGAGAAAATTTGCTCTTGTTGTACCTAAGTCGGCATTGTGCCTTTTGAATTAAACCCGACCTAATTTCTGTGTTTCATCGTCAATCTGATGGCACAAGGGATAGAGTAAAGCTGCAGTAGTTGCATCGGAATCTAATACTGATCTCCCGGAAAACGCACAAAGCGAACCACAAACAATGAGAAGATTTACTCTTCTTGTTCTTAACTCGGCAATGTGCCTATTGTATTAAATCAAGACGCATTTTCTGTGTTTCATCGTCAATGTGAAGGTTCAAGGTGTAGAGTAAAGCTGCAGTGGCGCATCGGAATCTAAAACTGATCTCCCAGAAACAATCAAAGAAAATCACAAACAATGAGAAGATTTTCTCTTCTTGTACTTAAGTCGGCTTTGTCCCTTTTGTATTAAAACCCGACGCCAATGCTGTGTTTCGTAGTCAATCTGAAGGTTCAAGTGGTAGAGTAAGGCAACAGTAGTGCATCGGAATCTAACACTGATCTCACAGGAAAGGCAAAGTAAACCAGAAACAATGAGAAGATTTACTCTTCTTGTCCTTGAGTCGGCATTGTGCATTTTGTATTAAATCCCGATGCAATTTCTGTGTTTCTTCGTCAATGTGAAGGTCCAAGGGATAGAGTAAAGCTGCAGTAGTGGATCGGAATCCAATACGTATCTCCCAGGGAACTCTCAAAGCAAACCACAAACAATGAGAAGATTTACTCTTCTTGTACTTAAGTTGGCATTGTGCCTTTTGTATCAAATCTCGACCCAATTTCTGTATTTCATCATTAATGAGAAGGTCCAGGGGATAGAGTAAAGCTGCAGTAGGGCATCGGAATCTAATACTGATCTCCCAGGAAAGGCAAAGTAAACCACAAACAATGAGAAGATTTACTCTTCTCGTACTTAAGTCGGCATTGTGCATTTTTTATTAAATCCCGATTCAACTTCTACGTTTCATCGTCAATGTGAAGGTCCAAGGGATAGAGTAAAGCTGCAGTAGTGCATCGGAATGTAATACAGATCTCCTAGGAAACGCACTAAGCAAGCCACAAACAATGAGAAGATTGACTCTTTTTGTACTTAAGTCGGCATTGTGCCTTTTCTATTAAATCCCGACACTATATCTGTATTTCATCGTCAATTTGAAGGTCCAAGGCATAGAGTGAAACTGCAGTAGTTGCATCGGAATCTAATACTGATCTCCCGAAAAACGCACAAAGCTAACCACAAACAATGAGAAGATTTACTCTTCTTGTTCTTAACTCGGCAATGTGCCTATTTTAATAAATCAAGTCGCATTTTCTGTGTTTCATCGTCAATGTGAAGGTTGAAGGTGTAGAGTAAAGCTGCAGTGGTGCATCGGAATCTAAAACTGATCTCGCAGAAACGATCAAAGAAAACCACAAACAATGAGAAGATTTACTCTTCTTGTACTTAAGTCGGCGTTGTGCCTTTTGTATTAAATCCCGACCCAATTTCTGTGTTTCATCGTCAATGCGAAGGTCCAAGGTATAGCGTAAAGCAGCAGTAGTGCGTCGGAATCTAATACTGATCCCCCGGAAACGCTCAAAGAAAACCAGAAACAATGTGAAGATTTACTCTTCTTGTACTTAAGTCGGCTTTATCCCTTTTGTATTAAAACCCGACGCCATTTCTGTGTTTCGTTGTCAATCTGAAGGTCCAAGCGGTAGAGTAAGGCAACAGTAGTGCATCGGAATCTAACACTGTTCTCACAGGAAAGGCAAAGTAAACCAGAAACAATGAGAAGATTTACTCTTCTTGTCCTTGAGTCGGCATTGTGTGTTTTTTATTAAATCCCGATGCAATTTCTGTGTTTCTTCGTCAATGTGAAGGTCCAAGGGATAGAGTAAAGTTGCAGTAGTGGATCGGAATCCAATACTTATCTCCCAGGAAACTCTCAAAGCAAACCACAAACAATGAGAAGATTTACTCTTCTTGTACTTAAGTTGGCATTGTGCCTTTTGTATTATATCTCGACCCAATTTCTGTATTTCATCATTAATGAGAAGGTCCAGGGGATAGAGTAAAGCTGCAGTAGGGCATCGGAATCTAATACTGATCTCCCAGGAAAGGCAACATAAACTACCAACAATGAGAAGATTTAATCTTCTTGTACTTAAGTCGGCATTGTGCAATTTGTATGAAATCCCGATGCAATTTCTGTGTTTCATTGTCTATGTGAAGGTCCAAGGGATAGAGTAAAGCTGCAGTAGTGCATTGGAATCTAATACTGATCTCCCAGGAAACACTCAAAGCAAACCAGAAACAATGAGAGGGTTTACCCTTCTTGTACTTAAGTCGCAATTGTGCCTTTTGTACGAAATCCTGACGCAATTTCTGTGTTTCATCGTTAATGTGAAGATCCAAGGATAGAGTAAAGCTGCAGTAGGGCATGGGAATCTAATACTGATCTACCAGGAAAGGCAAAGTATACCACAAACTACGAGAAGATTTACTCTTCTTGTACTTAAGTCGGCATTATTCCTAATGTATTAAATCCCGGCGCTATTTCAGTGTTTCATCGTCAATTTGAAGGTACAAGGGATTGAGATCAGCTGCAGTAGTGCATCGGAATCTAATACTGATCTCCCAGGAAACGCTCAAAGCAAACCACAAACAATGAGAAGATTTACTCTTCTTGTACATAAGTGGGCATTGTGCCTTTTGTATTAAACCCCGACGCAATTTCTGTGTTTCATTGCTCAATGTAAAGATCCAAGGGACAGAGTAAAGCTGCAGTAGTGAATCGGAATCTAATACTGATCTCCCACGAAACGCTCGAATCAAACCAGAAACAATGATAAGGTATACTCATCTTGTTCATTAGTCGCCATTGTGCCTCTTGTATTCAATCCCTACGCAATTTCTGTGTTTCATCGTCAAAGTGAAAGTCCAAGGGATGGAATTAAGCTGAAGAAGTGCATCCGAATCTAATACTTATGTTCGAAGAAACTCTCAAAGCAAACCACTAACAATGAGAAGCTTTATTCTTCTTGTACTTAAAACGGCATTGTGCCCATTGTATTAGTTTCCGAAGCAATTTCTGAGAATCTTCGTCAATGAGAAGGTCCTAGGGATAGAGTTAAGCTGCAGTAGTGCATCGGAATGTAATACTTATCTCCCACGAAACGCTCAAAGCAAACCACAAACAATGGGATGATTTACTTTTCTTGTACTTAAGTCGGCATTGTGCCTTTTGAATTAAATCCCGACGCAATTTCTGTGTTTCATCGTCAATGTGAAGGTCCAAGGGCTAGAGTAGATCTGCAGTAGTGCATCGGAATCTAATACTGATTTCCCAAGGAGTCTTTCAAAGTAAACCACAATGAGAAGATTTACTGTTCTTGTACTTAAGTCGGCATTGTGCCATTTGATTTATATCCCGACGCTATTTCTGTGTTTCATCGGCAATTTGAAAGTCCAAGGGATAGAGTAAAACTAATGGAGTGCATCGGAATCTAATACTGATGTCCCAGGAAACGCTCAAAGCTAACCACAAACAATGAGAAGATTTACTCTGCTTGTACTTAAGTCGGCAATGTGCCGTATCTATTCAATCCCGACGTAATTTCTGTGTTTTATCGCCAATGGGAATGTCCAAGTGTTAGAGTAAAGCTGCCGTAATACATCGGCATCTAATACTAATCTCCCAGGAAACGCTCAAAGCAAACGACAAACAATGGGAAGATATACTCTTCTTGTCCTTAAGTCGGCATTATGCCTTTTGATTTAATTCCCGACGCAGTTTCTGTGTTTCATTGTCAATGTGCAGGTCAAAGGGATAGAGTAAAGCTGCAGTAGTGCATCGGAGTCCAATACTGATTTCCCAGGAAACGCTCAAAGCAAACCAGAAACAATGAGAAGGTTTACTCTTCTTGTACTTAAGTCGACCATGTGCCTTTTGGATTAAATCCCGACGAATTTCTGTGTTTCTTTGTCAATGTGAAGGTCCAAGGGACAGAGTAAAGCAGCTGCAGTGCATCGGAATCTAATACTGATCTCCCAGGAAACGCTCGAATCAAACCAGAAACAATGATAAGGTATACTCTTCTTGTACATCAGTCGCCATTGTGCCTTTTGTATTCAATCCCGACGCAATTTCTGTGTTTCATCGTCAATGTGAAGGTCCAAGGGATAGAATTAAGCTGAAGAAGTGCATCCGAATCTAATACTTATCTTCGAAGAAACTCTCAAAGCGAACCACTAACAATGAGAAGATTTATTCTTCTTGTACTTAACCCGGCATTGTGCCCATTGTATTAATTTCCGACGCAATTTCTGTGTTTCATCGTCAAGGAGAAGGTCCAAGGGATAGAGTTAAGCTGCAGTAGTGCATCGGAATGTAATACTTATCTCCCACGAAACGCTCAAAGCAAACCACAAACAATGGGATGATTTACTCTTCTTGTACTTAAGTCGGCATTGTGCCTTTTGAATTAAATCCCGACGCAATTTCTGTGTTTCATCGTCAATGTGAAGGTCCAAGGGATAGAGTAGATCTGCAGTAGTGCATCGGAATCTAATACTGATCTCCCAGGATTCTTTCAAAGTAAACCACATTGAGAAGATTTGCTCTTCTTGTACTTATGTCGGCTTTGTGCCTTTTGATTTAAATCCCTACGCTATTTCTGTGTTTCATCGTCAATTTGAAGGGCCAAGGGATAGAGTAAAACTGGAGTAGTGCATCAGAATCTAATACTGATCTCCCAGGGAACGCCAAAGCTTACCACAAACAATGAGAAGATTTACTCCTCTTGGACTTAGGTCGACATTGTGCCTTTTGTATTAAATCCCGACGCAATTTCTGTGTTTCATCGTCAATGTGAAGGTCCAAGGGATGGAATTAAGCTGAAGAAGTGCATCCGAATCTAATACTTATGTTCGAAGAAACTCTCAAAGCAAACCACTAACAATGAAAAGCTTTATTCTTCTTGTACTTAAACCGGCATTGTGCCCATTGTATTAATTTCCGAAGCAATTTCTGAGATTCATCGTCAATGAGAAGGTCCTAGGGATAGAGTTAAGCTGCAGTAGTGCATCGGAATGTAATACTTATCTCCCACGAAACGCTCAAAGCAAACCACAAACAATGGGATGATTTACTGTTCTTGTACTTAAGTCGGCATTGTGCCTTTTGAATTAAATCCCGACGCAATTTCTGTGTTTCATCGTCAATGTGAAAGTCCAAGGGATAGAGTAGATCTGCAGTAGTGCATCGGAAACTAATACTGATCTCCCAAGGAGTCTTTCAAAGTAAACCACAATGAGAAGATTTACTCTTCATGTACTTAAGTCGGCATTGTGCCATTTGATTTAAATCCCGACGCTATTCCTGTGTTTCATCGCCAATTTGAAGGTCCAAGAGATAGAGTAAAACTAATGGAGTGCATCGGAATCTAATACTGATGTCCCAGGAAACGCTCAAAGCTAACCACAAACAATGAGAAGATTTACTCTGCTTGTACTTAAGTCGGCAATGTGCCATATCTATTAAATCCCGACGTAATTTCTGTGTTTCATCGCCAATGGGAATGTCCAAGTGTTAGAGTAAAGCTGCCGTAATACATCGGCATCTAATACTAATCTCCCAGGAAACGCTCAAAGCAAACGACAAACAATGGGAAGATTTACTGTTCTTGTCCTTAAGTCGGCATTTTGCCTTTTGATTTAATTCCCGGCGCAGTTTCTGTGTTTCATTGTCAATGTGAAGGTCAAAGGGATAGAGTAAAGCTGCTGTAGTGCATCGGAGTCCAATACTGATTTCCCAGGAAACGCTCAAAGCAAACCAGAAACAATGAGAAGATTTACTCAGCTTGTACTTAAGTCGGCAATGTGCCATATCTATGAAATCCCGACGTAATTTCTGTGTTTCGTCGCCAATGTGAAGGTCCAAGTGTTAGAGTAAAGCTGCCGTAATACATCGGCATCTAATACTAATCTCCCAGGAAACGCTCAAAGCAAACCTCAAAAAATGGGAAGTTTAACTTTTCTTGTCTTGAAGCCGGCATGTGGCTTTTGTTCTAAATCCCGCCGCAATGTCGGTGTTTCATCGTCTATGTGAAGGTCCAAAGGATAGAGAAAAGCTGCGGCAGTGCATCGGAGTCTAATACTGATTATCCAGGTGACGCCAAAAGCAAACCACAAACAATGAGAAGATTACTCTTCTTGTACCTAAGTAAGCATTGTGCCTTTTGTATTAAACCCCGACGTAATTTCTGTGTTTCATTGCTCTATGTAAAGGTCCAAGGGACAGAGTAAAGCTGCAGTAGTGCATCGGAAACTAATACTGATCTCCCAGGAAACGCTCGATTCAAACCAGAAACAATGATAAGGTATACTGTTCTTGTACTTCATTCGGCATTGTGCCTTTTGTATTAATTCCCCATGCAATTTCTGTGTATCAACGTCAATGAGAAGGTCCAAGGGACAGAGTAAAGCAGCAGTAGTGCATCGGAATCTAATACTGATCTCCCAGGAATCGTTCGAAGTAAACCACAATGAGAAGATTTACTCTTCTTGTACTTAAGTCGGCATTGTGCCTTTTGAATTAAATCCCGACGAATTTCTGTGTTTCTTTGTCAATGTGAATGTCCAAGGGACAGAGAAAAGCAGCAGTAGTGCATCGGAATCTAATACTGATCTCGCAGGAAACGCTCAAAGCAAAACAGAAACAATGAGAAGGTTTACCATTTTTGTACTTAAGTCGGCATAATGCCTTTTGTATGAAATCCCGACGCGATTTCTGTGTTTCATCGTCAATGTGATGGTCCAAGGGATAGAGTAATTCTGCAGTAGTGCATCGGAATCTAATACTGTTCTACCAGAAAACGCCCAAAGCAAACCACAAACATTGAGAAGATTTACTCTTCTTATACTTAAGTGGGCATTGTGCATTTTGTATTTAATCCCGACGCAATTTCTGTGTTTCATTGGCAATGTGAAGGTCCAAGGGATAGAGTAAAGCAGCTGCAGGGTATCGGAATCTAATACTGATCTCCCAGGAAACGCTCGAATCAAACCAGAAACAATGTTAAGGTATACTCTTCTTGTACATCAGTCGGCATTGTTCCTTTTGTATTAAATCCTAACGCAATTTCTGTGTTTCATCGTCAATGTGAAGGTCCAAGGGATAGAATTAAGCTGAAGAAGTGCATCCGAATTTAATACTTATCTTCGAAGAAACTCCCAAAGCAAACCACTAACATTGAGAAGATTTATTCATCTTGTACTTAACCCGGCATTGTGACTTTTGAATTAAATCCCGACGCAATTTCTGTGTTTCTTCGTCAATGTGAAGGCCCAAGGGATAGAGTAGATCTGCAGAAGTGCATCGGAATCTAATACTGATCTCCCAGGAAACACTCAAAGCAAACTAGAAACAATGAGAGGGTTTACCCTTCTTGTACTTAAGTCGCAATTGTGCCTTTTGTACGAAATCCTGACGCAATTTCTGTGTTTCATCGTTAATGTGAAAATCCAAGGATAGAGTAAAGCTGCAGTAGGGCATCGGAATCTAATACTGATCTACCAGGAAAGGCAAAGTATACCACAAACTACGAGAAGATTTACTCTTCTTGTACTTAAGTCGGCATTATTCCTAATGTATTAAATCCCGGCGCTATTTCAGTGTTTCATCGTCAATTTGAAGGTACAAGGGATTGAGATCAGCTGCAGTAGTGCATCGGAATCTAATACTGATCTCCCAGGAAACGCTCAAAGCAAACCACAAACAATGAGAAGATTTACTCTTCTTGTACATAAGTGGGCATTGTGCCTTTTGTATTAAACCTCGACGCAATTTCTGTGTTTCATTGCTCAATGTAAAGATCCAAGGGACAGAGTAAAGCTGCAGTAGTGAAACGGAATCTAATACTGATCTCCCACGAAACGCTCGAATCAAACCAGAAACAATGATAAGGTATACTCATCTTGTTCATTAGTCGCCATTGTGCCTCTTGTATTCAATCCCGACGCAATTTCTGTGTTCATCGTCAAAGTGAAGGTCCAAGGGATGGAATTAAGCTGAAGAAGTGCATCCGAATCTAATACTTATGTTCGAAAAAACTCTCAAAGCAAACCACTAACAATGAGAAGCTTTATTCTTCTTGTACTTAAACCGGCATTGTGCCCATTATATTAATTTCCGAAGCAATTTCTGAGAATCTTCGTCAATGAGAAGGTCCTGGGGATAGAGTTAAGCTGCAGTAGTGCATCGGAATGTAATACGTATCTCCCACGAAACGCTCAAAGCAAACCACAAACAATGGGATGATTTACTTTTCTTGTACTTAAGTCGGCATTGTGCCTATTGAATTAAATCCCGACGCAATTTCTGTGTTTCATCGTCAATGTGAAGGTCCAAGGGCTAGAGTAGATCTGCAGTAGTGCATCGGAATCTAATACTGATTTCCCAAGGAGTCTTTCAAAGTAAACCACAATGAGAAGATTTACTGTTCTTGTACTTAAGTCAGCATTGTGCCATTTGATTTATATCCCGACGCTATTTCTGTGTTTCATCGGCAATTTGAAAGTCCAAGGGATAGAGTAAAACTAATGGAGTGCATCGGAATCTAATACTGATGTCCCAGGAAACGCTCAAAGCTAACCACAAACAATGAGAAGATTTACTCTGCTTGTACTTAAGTCGGCAATGTGCCATATCTATTCAATCCCGACGTAATTTCTGTGATTTATCGCCAATGGGAATGTCCAAGTGTTAGAGTAAAGCTGCCGTAATACATCGGCATCTAATACTAATCTCCCAGGAAACGCTCAAAGCAAACGACAAACAATGGGAAGATATACTCTTCTTGTCCTTAAGTCGGCATTATGCCTTTTGATTTAATTCCCGACGCAGTTTCTGTGTTTCATTGTCAATGTGCAGGTCAAAGGGATAGAGTAAAGCTGCAGTAGTGCATCGGAGTCCAATACTGATTTCCCAGGAAACGCTCAAAGCAAACCAGAAACAATGAGAAGGTTTACTCTTCTTGTACTTAAGTCGACAATGTGCCTTTTGGATTAAATCCCGACGAATTTCTGTGTTTCTTTGTCAATGTGAAGGTCCAAGGGACAGAGTAAAGCAGCTGCAGTGCATCGGAATCTAATACTGATCTCCCAGGAAACGCTCGAATCAAACCAGAAACAATGATAAGGTATACTCTTCTTGTACATCAGTCGCCATTGTGCCTTTTGTATTCAATCCCGACGCAATTACTGTGTTTCATCGTCAATGTGAAGGTCCAAGGGATAGAATTAAGCTGAAGAAGTGCATCCGAATCTAATATTTATCTTCGAAGAAACTCTCAAAGCAAACCACTAACAATGAGAAGATTTATTCTTCTTGTACTTAACCCGGCATTGTGCCCATTGTATTAATTTCCGACGCAATTTCTGTGTTTCATCGTCAAGGAGAAGGTCCAAGATATAGAGTTAAGCTGCAGTAGTGCATCGGAATGTAATACTTATCTCCCACGAAACTCTCAAAGCAAACCACAAACAATGGGATGATTTACTCTTCTTGTACTTAAGTCGGCATTGTGCCTTTTGAATTAAATCCCGACGCAATTTCTGTGTTTCATCGTCAATGTGAAGGTCCAAGGGATAGAGTAGATCTGCAGTAGTGCATCGGAATCTAATACTGATCTCCCAGGATTCTTTCAAAGTAAACCACAATGAGAAGATTTACTCTTCTTGTACTTATGTCGGCATTGTGCCTTTTGATTTAAATCCTTACGCTATTTCTGTGTTTCATCGTCAATTTGAAGGGCCAAGGGATAGAGTAAAAGTGGAGTAGTGCATCAGAAACTAATACTGATCTCCCAGGGAACGCCAAAGCTTACCACAAACAATGAGAAGATTTACTCTTCTTGGACTTAGGTCGACATTGTGCCTTTTGTATTAAATCCCGACGCAATTTCTGTGTTTCATCGTCAATGTGAAGGTCCAAGGGATGGAATTAAGCTGAAGAAGTGCATCCGAATCTAATACTTAGGTTCGAAGAAACTCTCAAAGCAAACCACTAACAATGAAAAGCTTTATTCTTCTTGTACTTAAACCGGCATTGTGCCCATTGTATTAATTTCCGAGGCAATTTCTGAGATTCATCGTCAATGAGAAGGTCCTAGGGATAGAGTTAAGCTGCAGTAGTGCATCGGAATGTAATACTTATCTCCCACGAAACGCTCAAAGCAAACCACAAACAATGGGATGATTTACTGTTCTTGTACTTAAGTCGGCATTGTGCCTTTTGAATTAAATCCCGACGCAATTTCTGTGTTTCATCGTCAATGTGAAAGTCCAAGGGATAGAGTAGATCTGCAGTAGTGCATCGGAAACTAATACTGATCTCCCAAGGAGTCTTTCAAAGTAAACCACAATGAGAAGATTTACTCTTCATGTACTTAAGTCGGCATTGTGCCATTTGATTTAAATCCCGACGCTATTCCTGTGTTTCATCGGCAATTTGAAGGTCCAAGGGATAGAGTAAAACTAATGGAGTGCATCGGAATCTAATACTGATGTCCCAGGAAACGCTCAAAGCTAACCACAAACAATGAGAAGATTTACTCTGCTTGTACTTAAGTCGGCAATGTGCCATATCTATGAAATCCCGACGTAATTTCTGTGTTTCATCGCCAATGTGAAGGTCCAAGTGTTAGAGTAAAGCTGCCGTAATACATCGGCATCTAATACTAATCTCCCAGGAAACGCTCAAAGCAAACCACAAAAAATGGGAAGTTTAACTTTTCTTGTCTTGAAGCCGGCATGTGGCTTTTGTTCTAAATCCCGCCGCAATGTCGGTGTTTCATCGTCTATGTGAAGGTCCAAAGGATAGAGAAAAGCTGCGGCAGTGCATCGGAGTCTAATACTGATTATCCAGGTGACGCCAAAAGCAAACCACAAACAATGAGAAGATTACTCTTCTTGTACCTAAGTAAGCACTGTGCCTTTTGTATTAAACCCCGACGTAATTTCTGTGTTTCATTGCTCTATATAAAGGTCCAAGGGACAGAGTAAAGCTGCAGTAGTGCATCGGAAACTAATACTGATCTCCCAGGAAACGCTCGATTCAAACCAGAAACAATGATAAGGTATACTGTTCTTGTACTTCATTCGGCATTGTGCCTTTTGTATTAATTCCCCATGCAATTTCTGTGTATCAACGTCAATGAGAAGGTCCAAGGGACAGAGTAAAGCAGCAGTAGTGCATCGGAATCTAATACTGATCTCCCAGGAATCGTTCGAAGTAAACCACAATGAGAAGATTTACTCTTCTTGTACTTAAGTCGGCATTGTGCCTTTTGAATTAAATCCCGACGAATTTCTGTGTTTCTTTGTCAATGTGAATGTCCAAGGGACAGAGAAAAGCAGCAGTAGTGCATCGGAATCTAATACTGATCTCGCAGGAAACGCTCAAAGCAAAACAGAAACAATGAGAAGGTTTACCCTTTTTGTACTTAAGTCTGCATAATGCCTTTTGTATGAAATCCCGACGCGATTTCTGTGTTTCATCGTCAATGTGATGGTCCAAGGGATAGAGTAATTCTGCAGTAGTGCATCGGAATCTAATACTGTTCTACCAGAAAACGCCCAAAGCAAACCACAAACATTGAGAAGATTTACTCTTCTTGTACTTAAGTGGGCATTGTGCATTTTGTATTTAATCCCGACGCAATTTCTGTGTTTCATTGGCAATGTGAAGGTCCAAGGGATAGAGTAAAGCAGCTGCAGGGTATCGGAATCTAATACTGATCTCCCAGGAAACGCTCGAATCAAACCAGAAACAATGTTAAGGTATACTTTTATTGTACATCAGTCGGCATTGTTCCTTTTGTATTAAATCCTGACGCAATTTCTGTGTTTCATCGTCAATGTGAAGGTCCAAGGGATAGAATTAAGCTGAAGAAGTGCATCCGAATTTAATACTTATCTTCGAAGAAACTCCCAAAGCAAACCACTAACATTGAGAAGATTTATTCATCTTGTACTTAACCCGGCATTGTGCCTTTTGAATTAAATCCCGACGCAATTTCTGTGTTTCTTCGTCAATGTGAAGGCCCAAGGGATAGAGTAGATCTGCAGTAGTGCATCGGAATCTAATACGGATCTCCCAGGAAACGCTCATAGCAAGCCACAAACAATAGGAAGATTTGCTCTTCTTGTACTTAAGTCGGCGTTATGCCTTTTGTAATAAATCCAGACGCAATGTCTGTGTTTCATCGTCAATGTGAAGGTCCAAAGTAGTGCATCGGAATCTAATAGTTATCTCCCAGGACACGCTCAAAGCAAACCACTAAAAATGAGAAGATTTACTCTTCTTGTACTTAAGTCGGCACTGTGCATTTTGTATTAAATCCCGACACTATTTCTGTGTATCATCGTCAATTTGAAGGTCCAAGGGATAGAGTAAAACTGCAGTAGTGCTTTGGAATCTAATACTGATCACCCAGGAAACGCTCAAAGCAAACGACAAACAATGAGAAGATTTTGTCTTCTTGTACTTAAGTCGGCATTGTGCCTTTTGTATTTAATCCCGACGCAATTTCTGTGTTTCATTGTCATTGTGAAGGTCCAAGGGATAGAGTAAAGCAGCTGCAATGCATCGGAATCTAATACTGATCTCCCAGGAAACGCTCGAATCAAACCAGAAACAATGATAAGGTATACTCTTCTTGTACATCAGTCGGCATTGTGCCTTTTCTATTAAATCCCGACGCAATTTCTGTGTTTCATCGTCAATGTGAAGATCCAGGGGATAGAGGTGATCTGCAGTAGTGCATCGGAATCTAATACTGATCTCCCAGGAATCTTTCAAAGTAAACCACAATGAGAAGATTTACTCTTCTTGTATTTAGGTCGACAATGTGCCTTTTGTATGAAATCCCGACGCAATTTCTGTGTTTCACCGTCAATGTAAAGGTCCAAGGGATAGAATTAAGCTGAAGAAGTGCATCCGAATCTAATACTTATCTTCGAAGAAAGTATCAAAGCATACCACTAACAATGAGAAGATTTATTCTTCTTGTACTTAACCCGGCATTGTGCTCATTGTATTAATTTCCGACGCAATTTCTGTGTTTCATCGTCAATGAGAAGTTACGAGGGATAGAGTTAAGCTGCAGTAGTGCATCGGAATCTAAAACTGATCTCCCAGGAAACGCTCGAATGAAACCAGAAACAATGATAAGGTATACTGTTCTTGTACTTCAGTCGGCAATGTGCCTTTTGTATTAAATCCCGACGCAATTTCTGTGTTTCATCGTCAATGTGAAAGTCGAAGGGATAGAGTGAAGCTGCAGTAGTGCATCCGAATCTAATACTTATCTCCCAAGAAACTCTCAAAGCAAACCACTAACATTGAGAAGATTTACTCTACTTGTACATAAGTCGGCATTGTGCCAATTGTATTAAATTCCGACGCAATTTCTGTGTTTCATCGTCAATGAGGAGGTCCGAGGGATAGACTAAAGCTGCAGTAGTGCAGCGGAGTCTAATACTGATTTCCCAGGATACGCCCAAAGCAAAGAACAAACACTGAGAAGATTTACTCTTCTTGCACTTAAGTGGGCATTGTGCATTTGTATTAAAGCCCGACGCAAGTTCTGTGTTTCATTGTCAAAGTGAAGGTCCAAGGGATAGAGTAAAGCTGCAGTAGCGCATCGGAATCTATTAGCGATCTCCTAGGACACGCTCGAATCAAACCAGAAACTATGATAACGTATACTGTTCTTCTACTTCAGTCGGCATTGTGCCTTTTGTGTTAAATCCCGACGCAATTTCTGTGTTTCATCGTCAATGTGAAGGTCCAAGGAATAGAGGAAAACTGCAGTAGTGCAACGGAATCTAATACTGATCTCCAAGGAAACTGTCGAAGCTAACCACTAACATAGAGAAGATTTACTCTTCTTGTACATAAGTCGGCATTGTGCCAATTGTATTAAATTCCGACGCAATTTCTGTGTTTCATCGTCAATGTGAAAGACAAAGGGAAAGAGTAAAGCTGCAGTACTGCATCGGAGTCTAATACTGATTTCCCAGGAAACGCCCAAAGCAAAGAACAATCAATGAGAAGATTTACTCTTCTTGCACTTAACCCGGCATTGTGCTCATTGTATTAATTTCCGACGCAAGTTCTGTGTTTCATTGTCAAAGTGAAGGTCCATGGGATAGAGTAAAGCTGCAGTAGTGCATCGGAATCTATTAGTGATCTCCCAGGACACGCTCGAATCAAACCAGAAACAATGATAACGTATACTGTTCTTCTACTTCAGTCGGCATTGTGCCTTTTGTATTAAATCCCGACGCAATTTCCTTGTTTCATCGTCAATGTGTATGTCCAAGGGATAGAGGTAATCTGTAGTAGTGCATCGGTATCTAATACTGATCACCCAGGAATCGTTCAAAGTAAACCACAATGAGAAGATATACTCTTCTTGTACTTAAGTCGGCATTGTGCCTTTTGCATTAAATCCCGACGCTATTTCTGTTTTTCATCGTCAATTTGAAGGTCCAAGGGATAGAGTACAGCTGCAGTAGTGCATCGGAATCTAATACAGATCTCCCAGGAAACGCTCAAAGCACACCACAAACTATGAGAATATTTACTCTTCTTGTACTTAAGTCGGCTTTGTGCCTTTGTATTTAATCCCGACTCAATTTCTGTGTTTCATCGTCAAACTGAAGGTCCAAGGGATAGAGTACAGCTACAGTAGTGCATCGGAATCTAACACTGATCGCCCAGAAAACGTTCAAAGCAAACCAGAAACAATGAGAAGATTTACTCTTCTTGTACTTATGTCGGCATTGTGCCTTTTGTATTAATTTCCGACGCAATTTCTGTGTTTCTTCGTCAGTGTCAATATCCAAGGGACTGAGTAAAGCTGCGGTAGTGCATCGGAATCTAACACTGATCTCGCAGGAAACGCTCAAAGCAAAACGGAAACAATGGGAAGGTTTACCCTTCTTGTACTTAAGTCGGCACTATGCATTTTGTATTAAATCCTGTCGCAATTTCTTTGTTAAGTCGTCAATGTGATGGTCCGAGGGATAGAGTAAAGCTGGAGTAGTGCATCGGAAGCTAATACAGATCTCCCAGGAAACGCTCAAAGCACACAACAAAACTATGAGAATATTTACTATTCTTGTACTTAAGTCGGTTTTGTGCCTTTGTATTCAATCCCGACTCAATTTCTGTGTTTCATCGTCAAACTGAAGGTCCAAGGGATAGAGTACAGCTACAGTAGTGCATCGGAATCGAACACTGATCGCCCAGGAAACGTTCAAAGCAAACCAGAAACAATGAGAAGATTTACTCTTCTTGTACTTATGTCGGCATTGTGCCTTTTGAATTAAATCCCGACCCAATATCTGTATTTCATCGTCAATGAGAAGGTCCAGGGGATAGAGTAAAGCTGCAGTAGTGCATCGGAATCTAATACTGTTCTTTCAGGAAAGGCAAAGTATACCACAAACAATGAGAGGGTTTATTCGTCTTGTACTTAGCTTTGTGCATTTTGTATTAAATCCCGATGCAGTTTGTGTGTTTCATCGTCAAAATGAAGGTACAAGGGATAGAGTAAATCTGCAGTAGTGCATCGGAACCTAATACTGATCTCCCAGGAAACGCTCAAATCAAACCACAAACGATGAGAAGATTTCCTCTTCTTGTACTTAAGTCGACATTGTTCATTTTGTATTGAATCCCGGCGCCATTTCTGTATTTCATCGTCAATGTGAAGGTACAAGGGATAGAAATCAGCTGCAGTACTGCATCGGAATGAAATACTTATCTCACAGGAGACGCTCAAAACAAACCACAAACAATGAGAGAATTTACTCTTCTTGTACTTAAGTGGGCATTGTTCCTTCTGTATTAAATCCCGACGCCATTACTGTGTTTCATTCTCAATGTGAAGCTCCAAGGAATAGAGTAAAGCTAAAGTAGTGCATCGGAATCTAACACTGATCACCCAAAAAACTCTCAAAGCAAACCAGAAACAATGAGAAATTTACTCTTCTTGTACTTAAGTGGGCATTGTGCCTTTTGTATTAAATCCCGACCAAATTTCTGTATTAAATTGACAATGAGAAAGTTCAGGGGATAGAGTATAGCTCTAGTAGTGCATTGGAATCTAATACTGATTTCCCAGGAAAGGCAAAGTATACCACTAACTATGAGAAAATTTACTCTTCTTGTACTTAAGTCAGCATTATGCATTTTGTATAAAATCCCGATGCAATTTCTGTGTTCCATCAACAATGTGAAAGACCAAGGGATAGAGTAAAGCTGCTGCAGTGCATCGGAATCTAAAACTGAACTCCCAGGAAACGCTTTAGCAAACCACAAACAGTGAGAAGATTTACTCTTCTTGTACTTAACAAGACATTGTACCTTTTGTATTAAATCAAGACGCATTTTCTTTGATTCATCGTCAATGTGAAGGTTTAAGGGATAGACTAAAGGTGCAGTAGCACATCGGCATCTAAAACTGATCTCCCAGGAATAGATCAATGAAAACCACAAATAATGAGAAGATTTTCTCTTCTTGTAATTCAGTCTACACTGTGCCTTTTGTATGAAATCTCAACTCAAATTCTGTGTTTCATCGTCAATGAGAACGTCCGAGCGATAGAGTTAAGCATCGGTAGTTCATCGTAGTCTAATACTGATTTCCCAGGAAAGGCCCATGGCAAACCACAAACGATGAGAAGATTAACTCGTCTTGTACTTAGGTGGGCATTGTGCCTTTTGTATTAAATCCCGACGCAATTTCGGTGTTTCATTGTCAATGTGAAGGTCCAAGGGATAGAGTAAAGCTGCAGTAGTGCATCGGAATCTTATACTGATCTCCCAGAAAACGCTCTAATCAAACCAGAAACAATGATAATGTATACTGTCCTTGTACTTCAGTCGGCATTGTGCCTTTTGTATTAATATCCGACGCAATTTCTGTGTTTCATCGTCAATGTGAAGGTCCAAGGGATAGAGTAAAGCTCCAGTAGTGCATCCGAATCTAATACTTATCTCCCAAGAAACTCTCAAAGCAAACCCATAACAATGAGAAGATTTACACTTCTTGTACATAAGTCGGCATTGTGCCAATTGTATTAATTTCCGACGCAATTTCTGTGTTTCATCGTCAATGTGAAGGTCCAAGGGATAGAGTTGAGCTGCAATAGTGCACCGGAATGTAACACTTATCTCACAGGAAACGCTCAAAGCAAACTTCAAACAACGGGATGATTTACTCTTCTTGAACTTAGGTCGGCATTGTGCCTTTAGTGTTAAATCCCGACGCTATTTCTGTGTTTCATCGTCAATGTGAAGGTCCTAGGGATAGAGTAGAACTGCAGTAGTGCATCGGAATCAAATACTGATCTCCCAGTAAACGCTCTAAGCTAACCTCAAACAATCAGAAGAGCTACTCTTCTTGTGCTTAAGTCGGCATTGTGCCTTTAGTATTAAATCCCGACGCAATTTCTGTGTTTCACCGTCAATGCGAAAGTCCAAGGGACAGAGTAAAGCTGCGGTAGTGCATCGGAATCTAATACTGATCTCCTAGGAAACGCTCAAAGGAAAGCTGATACAATGAAAACGTTTTCCCTTCTTCTACTTAAGTCGGCATTGTGCCTTTTGTATGAAACCCCGACGCAATATCTGTGAAGGTCCAAGGGATAGAGTAAATCTGCAGTACTGCGTAGGAATCTAATACTGAACTCAGAGAAAAGGCTCAAAGCAAACCACAAACAATGAGAAGATTTGCTGTTACAGTACTTAAGCCGGCATTATGCCTTTTGTATTAAAACCCGAAGCAAATTCTGTGTTTCATCGCCAATGTGGAGGTCCAAGCGATAGAGTAAATTAGCAGTAGTGCATCGGAACCTAATACTGATCTCCCAGGAAACGCTCTAAGCAAACCACAAACCGTGAGAAGATTTACTCTTCTTGTAGTTAACGCGGCATTGTTCCTTTTGTATTACATCAAGATGCATTTTCTGTGATTCATCGTCAATGTGAAGCTTCAAGGGATAGACTAAAGGTGCAGTAGCGCATCGGCATCTAAAACTGATCTCCCAGGAAACGATCAAAGAAAACCACAAACAATGAGAAGATTTACTATTCTTGTACTTAAGTCTTCACTGTGGCTTTTGTATGAAATTCCGACTCTAATTCTGTGATTCATCGTCAATGAGAAGGTCCGAGGGATAGAGTAAAGCTGCAGAGGTGCATCGGAATCTAATACTGATCTCCCAGGAAACGCTCGAATCAAACCGGAAACAATGATAAGGTATACTGTTCTTGTACTTCAGTCGGCATTGTGCCTTTTGTTTTAAATTCCAACGCAATTTCTGTGTTGCATCGTCAATGTGAATGTCCAAGGGATAGAGTAATTCTGCAGTAGTGCATCGGAATCTAATACTGATCTCCCTGGAGTCGTTCAAAGTAAACCACATTGTGAAGATATACTCTTCTTGTACTTAAGCCGCCGTTGTGCCATTAGTATTAAATCCCGACGCCATTTCTGTGTTTCATCGTCAATGTGAAGGTCCTAGGGATAGAGTAAAACTGCAGTAGTGCATCGGAATCTAATACTGAACTCCCAGGAAATGCTCATGGCTATCCACAAACAATGAGAAGATTTACTCTATTTGTACTTAAGTCGGCATTGTGCCTTTAGTATTAACTCCCGACCCTATTTCTCTGTTTCATCGTCAATGAGAAGATAATTGGGATAGAGTAAAACTGCAATAGTGCATCGGAATCTAATACGGGAAACGTTCAAAGCTAACCACAAACAATGAGAAGATTTACTCTTCTTGTACTAAAGTCGGCATTGTGCCTTTTGTATTAAATCCCGACTAATTTCTGTGTTTCAACGTAAATGTGAAGGTCCGACGGATAGAGTAAAGCTGCAGTAGTGCATCGGAAACTAATACTGATCTGCCAGGAATCGTTGAAAGTAAATTACAATGAGAAGATTTACTCTTCTTGTACTTAAGTCGGCATTGTGCCTTTTGTATTTAATCCCGACGCTATTTCTGCGTTTCATCGTCAATGTGATGATCCTAGGGATAGAGCAAAACTGAAGTAGTGCAACGATATCTAATACTGATCTCCCAATATACACTCAAAGCTAACCACAAACAATGAGAAAATTTACTCTTCTTGTACTTCAGTCGTCATTGTGCCTTTTGTATTAAATCCCGACGCAATTTCTTTGTTTCTTCGTCAATGTGAAGGTCCGAGGGATAGAGTATGGCTGCAGTAGTGCATCGGAATCAAATACTGATCTTCCATGATACGCTCAAAGCACACCTCAAACAATGAGAAAATTTACTCTTCTTGTACTTAAGTCGGCTTTGTGCCTTTTGTATTAAATCCCGACGCCATTACTGTGTTTCATTGTCAATGAGAAGGTCCTAGGGATAGAGTAGAACTTCAGTAGTGCATCGGAATCTAATACTGATCTCCCAGGAAATGCTCAAAGGTAACCACAAACAATGAGAAGATTTACTCTATTTCCACTTAAGTCGGCATTGTGCCTTTAGTATTAAATCCCGACGCTATTTCTGTGTTTCATCGTCAATGTGAAGGTCATTGGGATAGAGTAAAACTGCAGTAGTGCATCGGAATCTAATACTGATCTCCCAGGAAACGCTCAAAGCAAACCACAAACAATGGGATGATTTACTCTTCTTGAACTCAAGTCGGCATTGTGCCATTAGTATTAAATCCCGACGCTACTTCTGTGTTTCATCGTCAATGTGAAGGTCCTATGGATAGAGTAAAACTGCAATAGTGCATCGGAATCTAATACAGGAAACGTTCAAAGTTTACCACAAAAATGAGAAGAATTACTCTTCTTGTACTAAAGTCGGCATTGTGCCTTTTGTATTAAATCCCGACTAATTTCTGTGTTTCATCGTCAATGTGAAGGTCCAATGGATAGAGTAAAGCTGCAGTAGTGCATCGGAAACTAATACTGATCTGCCAGGAAACGCTCAAAGGTAAACTGAATCAATGAATAGGTTTACCCTTCAGTCGGCATTGAGCCTTTTGTATTAAATCCCGACGCAATTTCTGTGTTTCATCGTCAATGTGAAGGTCCAACGGACAGAGTAAATCTGCAGTAGTGCATCGGAATCTAATACTGATCTCCCAGGAATCGTTCAAAGTAAACCACAATGAGAAGATTTACTCTTCTTTTACCTAAGTCGGCATTGTGCCTTTTGTATTTAATCCCGACGCTATTTCTGTGTTTCATCGTCAATGAGTAGGTCCGAGGGATAGATCAAAACTGCAATAGTGCATCGATATCTAGTACTGATCTCCCAGGATACACTCAAAGCTAACCACAAGCAATGAGAAATTTTACTCTTCTTGTACTTCAGTCGGCATTGTGCCTTTTGTATTAAATCCCGACGCAATTTCTTTGTTTCTTCGTCAATGTGAAGGTCCGAGGGATAGAGTAAGGCTGCAGTAGTTCATCGGAATCTAATATTGATCTTCCAGGATACGCTCAAGCACACCTCGAACATTGAGAAGATTTACTCTTCTTGTACTTAAGTCGGCATTGTGTCTTTTGTATTAAATCCCGACGCTATTTCTGTGTTTCATTGTCAATGTGAAGGTTCGAGGGATAGAGTAAAGCTATGGTAGTGCTTCGGAATCTAATACTGATCTCCCAGTATACGCTCAAAGCACACCTAAAACAATGAGAAGATTTACTCTTCTTGTATCTAAGTCGGCATTGTGCCTTTTGTATTAAATCCCAACCCAATTTCTGTATTTCATCATTAATGAAAAGGTCCACGGGATAGAGTAAAGCTGCAGTAGTGCATCGGAATCCAATACTGATCTCCCAGGAAAGGTAAAGGAAACCACACACAACGACAAGGTTTAATCTTCTTGTACTAAGGTCGGCATTGTGTACTTTGTAATAAATCCCGATGCAATTTCTGTGTTTCATCGTCAATTTTAAGGTCCAAGTGGAAGTGTAGAGCTGCAGTAGTGTGCATCGGAATCCAACACTGATCTCACAGGAAACGCTCAAAGCAAACCACAAACAATGAGAAGATTTACTCTTCTTGTACTTAACGAGGCATTGTTCCTTTTGTATTAAGTCAAGACGCATTTACTTTGATTGATCGTCAATGTAGAGGTTCAAGGGATAGAGTAAAGGTGCAGTAGTACATCGGCATCTAAAACTGATCTCCAAGGGAACGATCAAAGAAAACCACAAACAATGAGAAGATTTACTCTTCTTGTAGTTCAGTTGGCACTGTTCCTTTTGTATGAAATCTCGACTCAAATTCTGTGATTCATCGTCAATGAGAACGTCCAAGCGATAGAGTAAAGCCTCAGTAGTTCATCGTAGTCCAATACAGATTTCCCAGGAAGCGCCCAAAGCAAACCACAAACAATGAGAAGATTTACTCGTTTTGTACTTAGGTGGGCATTGTGCCTTTTGTATTAAATCCCGACGCCATTTCGGTGTTTCATTGTCAATGTGAAGGTCCAAGGGATAGAGTAAAGCTGCAGTAGTGCATCGGAATCTTATACTGATCTCCCAGGGAACGCTCAAATCAAACCAGAAACAATGATAATGTATACTGTTCTTGTACTTCAGTCGGCATTGTGCTTTTGTATTAAATTCCGACGCAATTTCTGTGTTTATCGTCAATGTTAAGGTCCTAGGGATAGAGTAAAACTGCAGTAGTGCACCGGAATCTAATACTGATCTCCCAGGAAACGCTCAAAGCTAACCACAAACAATGAGAAGATTTACTCTTCTTGTACTTAAGTCGGCATTGTGCCTTTAGTATTAAATCCCGTCGCTATTTCTGTCTTTCATCGTCAATGTGAAGGACCAAGGAATAGAATAATTCTGCATTAATGCATCGGAATCTAATACTGATATCCCAGGAATCGTTCAAAGTAAACCACATTGAAAAGATTTACTCTTCTTGTACTTAAGTCGGCATTGTGCCTTTTGTATTAAATCCCGACTAATTTCTGTGTATCATCGTCAATGTGAAGGTCTAAGGGACAGAGTAAAGCTGCAGTAGTGCATCGGAAACTAATACTGATCTGCCAGGAAACGCACAAAGGAAAACTGAAACATTGAGAAGGTTTACACTTCTTGTACTTAAGTCAGCATTGTGCCTTTTGTACTAAATCCCGACGCAATTCCTGTGTTTCGTCGTCAATGTGAAGGTCAAGGGATAGAGTAATTCTGCAGTAGTGCATCGGAATCTACTACTGATCTCCAAGGAATCGTTCAAAGTAAACCACAATGAGAAGATTTATTCTTCTTGTACTTAAGTCGGCATTGTGCCTGTTGTATTAAATCCCGGCGCAATTTCTTTGTTTCTTCGTCAATGTGAAGGAGCGAGGGATAGAGTAAAGCTACGGTAGTGCATCCGAATCTAATACAGATCTCCCAGTATACGCTCAAAGCACACCCAAAACAATGAGAAGATTTACTCTTCTTGTACTTAAGTCTGCATTGTGCCTTTTGTATTGAATCCCGACCAAATTTCTGTATTACATCGTCAATTAGAAGGTTCAGGGGATAGATTAAACCTGCAGTAGTGCATCGGAATCTAATACTGATCTCCCAGGAAAAGCAAAGTAAACCACTAACAATGAGAAAATTTACTCTTCTTGTACTTAAGTCGGCATTGTGCATTTTGTATTAAATCCCGAGGCAATATCTGTGTTTCATCGTCAATGTGAAGGTCCAAGGGATAGAGTAAAGCTGCAGCAGTGCATCGGAATCTAATACTGATCTCCCAGGAAACGCTCTAAGCAAACCACAAACAATGAGAAGATTTACTCTTCTTGTAGTTAACGCGGCATTGTTCCTTTTGTACTACATCAAGATGCATTTTCTGTGATTCATCGTCAATGTGAAGCTTCAAGGGATAGACTAAAGGTGCAGTAGCGCATCGGCATCTAAACCTGATCTCCCAGGAAACGATCAAAGAAAACCACAAACAATGAGAAAATTTACTCTTCTTGTACTTCAGTCGGCATTGTGCCTTTTGTATTAAATCCCGAGGCAATATCTGTGTTTCTTCGTCAATGTGAAGGTCCGAGGGATAGAGTAAGGCTCCAGTAGTGCATCGGAATCTAATACTGATCTCCCAGGATACGCTCAAAGCACACGCAAACAATGAGAAGATTTACTCTTCTTGTACTTAAGTCGGCTTTGTGTCTTTTGTATTAAAATCAGACTCAATTTCTGAGTTTCGTCGTCAATCTGAAGGTCCAAGGGATAGAGTAATGCTACAGTAGTGCATCGGAATCTAACACTGATCGCCCAGGAAACGCTCAAAGCAAACCACAAACAATGAGAAGATTTACTATTCTTGTACATAAGTCGGCATTGTTCCTTACATGTTAAATCCCGGCGCTATTTCAGTGTTTCATCGACAATTTGAAGGTACAAGAGAAAGAGATCAGCTGCAGTAGAAGAAACGGCCAAAGGTAACCACAAACAATGAGAAGATTTACTCTATTTGTACTTAAGTCGGCATTGTGCCTTTAGTATTAAATCCCGACACTATTTCTGTGTTTCATCGTCAATGTGAAGGTCCTTGGGATAGAGTAAAACTGCAGTAGTGCATCGGAATCTAATACTGATCTCCCAGGAAACGCTCAAAGCAAACCACAAACTATGGGATGATTTACTCTTCTTGAACTCAAGTCGGCATTGTGCCATTAGTATTACATCCCGACGCTATTTCTGTGTTTCATCGTCAATGTGAAGGTCCTATGGATAGAGTAAAACTGCAATAGTGCATCGGAATCAAATACAGGAAACGTTCAAAGCTAACCACAAACAATGAGAAGAATTACTCTCCTTGTACTAAAGTCGGCATTGTGCCTTTTGTATTCAATCCCGACGCAATTTCTGTGTTTCATCGTCAATGTGAAGGTCCAACGGACAGAGTAAATCTGCAGTAGTGCATCGGAATCTAATACTGATCTCCCAGGAATCGTTCAAAGTAAACCACAATGAGAAGATTAACTCTTCTTTTACCTAAGTCGGCATTGTGCCTTTTGTATTTAATCCCGGCGCTATTTCTGTGTTTCATCGTCAAAGAGAAGGTCCTAGGCATAGAACAAAACTGCAGTAGTGCATCGATATCTAATACTGATCTCCCAGGATACACTCAAAGCTAACCACAAACAATGAGAAATTTTACTCTTCTTGTACTACAGTCGGCATTGTGCCTTTTGTATTAAATCCCGACGCAATTTCTTTGTTTCTTCGTCAATGTGAAGGTCCAAGGGAAAGAGTAAGGCTGCAGTAGTGCATCGGAATCTAATACTGATTTTCCAGGATACGCTCAAAGCACACCTCAAACAATGAGAAGATTTACTCTTCTTGTACTTAAGTCGGCATTGTGCCTTTTGTATTAAATCCCGACGCTATTTCTGTGTTTCATTGTCAATGTGAAGGTCCGAGGGATAGAGTAAAGCTACGGTAGTGCATCGGAATCTAATACTGATCTCCCAGTATACGCTCAAAGCACACCTAAAACAATGAGAAGATTTACTCTTCTTGTATCTAAGTCGGCATTGTGCCTTTTGTATTAAATCCCAATCCAATTTCTGTATTTCATCATTAATGAAAAGGTCCATGGGATAGAGTAAAGCTGCAGTAGTGTGCATCGGAATCCAACACTGATCTCACAGGAAGCGCTCAAAGCAAACCACATACAATGAGAAGATTTACTCTTCTTGAACGTGAGGTGGCATTGTGCATTTTGTATTAAATCCCGATGCAATTTCTGTGTTTCATCGTCAATGTGAAGGTTCAAGGGATAGAGTAAAGCTGCATTAGTGCACCGAATCTAATACTTATCTCCCAAGAAACACTGAAAGCAAACCACTGACTATGAGAAGATTTAATCTTCTTGTACATAAGTCGGCATTGTGCCAATAGTATTAATTTCCGACGAAATTTCTCTGTTTCATCGTCAATGTGAAGGTCCAAGGGATAGAGTTAAGCTGCAGTAGTGCATCGGAATCTAATACTTATCTATCAGGAAACGCTCAAAGCAAACCACAAACAATGAGAAGATTTACTCTTTTTGTACTTAAGTCGGCATTGTGCCTTTTGTATTAAATCCCGACACGTTTTATGTGTTTCATCGTCAATTTGAAGGTCCAAGGCATAGAGTAAAACTGCAGTAGTGCAACGGAATCTACTACTGATTAACCAGGAAATGCTCAAAGCAAACCACAAACAATAAGAAAATTTGCTCTTCTTGTACTTAAGTCGGCATTGTGCCTTTTGAATTAAACGCGACGCAATTTCTGTGTTTCATCGTCAATCTTAAGGTCCAAGTGATAGAGTAAAGCTGCAGTAGTGCATCGGAATCCAATACTGATCTCCCAGGAAATGCTCAAAGCAAACCACAAGCAATGAGAAGATTTACTCTTCTTGTACTTAACTCGGCAATGTGCCTTTTTTATTAAATCGTGACGCATTTTCTGTGTTTTATTGTCAATGTGAAGGTTCGAGGGATAGAGTACTGCAGTAGCGCATCGGAATCTAAAACTGATCTCCCAGGAAACGATCAAAGAAAACCACAAATAATGAGAAGATCTACTCTGCTTGTACGTAAGTCGGCGTTGTGCCTTTTGTATTAAATCCCGACGGAATTTCTGTGTTTCATCGTAAATGTGAAGGTCCTAGGGATAGAGTAAAAGTGCAGTAGTACATCGGATCTATTACTGATCTCCCAGGAAACGCTCAAAACTAACCACAAACAATGAGAAGATTTACCCTTCTTGTACTTACGTCGGAATTGTGCCTTTTGTATTAAATCCCGACGCAAGTTCTTTGTTTCTACGTCAATGTGAAGGTCCGAGGGATAGATTAAAGCTGCAGTAGTGCATCGGAAACTAATTCTGATCTCCCAGGATACGCTCAAAGCACACCTCAAACAATGAGGAGATTTACTCTTCTTGTACCTAAGTCGGCTTTGTGCCTTTTGTATTAAATAACAACTCAATTTCTGTGTTTCGTCGTCAATCTGAAGGTCCAAGAGATAGAGTAAAGCTACAGCAGTGCATCGGAATCTAACACTGATCGCCCAGGAAAAGTTCAAAGCAAACCTGAAACAATAAGAAGATTTACTCTTCCTGTACTTAAGTCGGCATTGGGCCTTTTTTATTAATTCCGGACACAATTTCAGTGTTTCATCGCCAATGAGAATGTCCAGGGTATAGAGTAAAGCTGCAGTAGTGCATCGGAATCTAATACTGATCTCCAAGGAAACGCTCAAAGCAAACCAAAAACAATGAGATGATTCACTCTTCTTGTACTTAAGTCGGCGTTGTTCATTTTCTATTAAATCCCGGCGCTATTTCTGTGTTTCATCGTCAATTTGAAGGTACAAGAGATAGAGATCAGCTGCAGTAGAGCATCGGAATCTAATACTTATCTCCCAGGAAACGCTCAAAGCAAACAACAAACAATGAGAAGATTTACTCCTCTTGTACTTAAGTCGGCATTGTGCCTTTTGTATTTAATTCCGACGCAATTTCTGTGTTTCATCGTCAATGTGAACGTTCAAGGGATAGTGTAAAAGTGCAGTAGCGCATCGGGATCAAAAACTGTTCTCCCAGGAAACGATCAATGAAAACCACAAACAATGAGAAGAATTACTCTTCTTGTCCTTAAGTCGGCATTGTGCCTTTTGTTTTTGTTCCCGACGCAATATCTGTGTTTCATCGTCAATGTGAAGGTCCAAAGAAGAGCATCGGAATCTAATACTTATCTCCCAGGAAACGCTCAAAGCAAAATACTAACAATGAGAAGATTTACTCTTATTTTACTTATGTAGGCATTGTGCCTTTTGTACTGAATCCCGACGCAATTGCAGTATCTCATCGTCAATGTGGAGGTCCAAGGGATATAGTAAATCTGCAGTAGTACATTGGAATCTAATACTTATCTCCCAAGAAACGCTCAAAGTAAACCAAACACAATGAGAAGATTTACCCTTATTGTACTTAAGTCGGCATTGTGTCTTTTGTATTAAACCCCGGCGCTATTTCTGGGTTTCATCGTCAATTTGAAAGTCCAAGGGATAAAGTAAAACTGCAGTAGTGCATCGGAATCTAATACTGATCTCCCAGGAAACGCTCAAGGCTAACCACAAACAATGAGATGATTGACTCTTCTTGTACTTAAGTCGGCATTGTGCCTTTTGTATTAAATCCCGACGCAATTTCTGTGATTCATCGTCAATATGAAGGTCCAAGGGACAGAGTAGAGCTGCAGTAGTGCATCGGAATGTAATACTGATCTCACAGGAAACGCTCAAAGCAAACCAAAAACAATGAGAGAGTTTACCCTACTAGTAATAAAGTCGTAATTGTGCCTTTTGTATGAAATCCTGACGCAATTTCTGTGTTTCATCGTCAATGTGAAGGTCCCAGGGATAGAGTAAATCTGCTGTAGTGCATCGGAATTTAATACTGATCTCCCAGGAAACGCTCAAAGCAAACCACAAGCAATGAGAAGATTTGATCTTCTTGTACTTAAGTCGGCATTGTGCCTTTTGTATTAAATCCAGACGCAATTTCTGTATTTCATCGTCAATGTGAAGGTCCAGGGATAGTGTAAAGCTGCAGTAGTGCATCGGAATCCAATACTGATCTCCCAGGAAAGGCAAAGTATAGCACAAACTACGAGAAGATTTACTCATCTCGTACTTAAATCGGCAATGTACCTTTTGTATTAAATCAAGACGCATTTTCTGTGTTTCATCGTCAATGTGAAGGTTCAAGGGATAGAGTAAAGCTGCAGTAGCGCATCGGAATCTAAAACTGATCTCCCAGCAAACGATCAATGAAAACCACAAAGAATGAGAAGATGTACTCTTCTTGTACTAAAGTCGGCATTGTGCCTTTTGTATTAAATCCCGACACAATTTCTGTTTCATCGTCAACGTGAATGTCCATGGGATAGAGTAAAGCTGCAGTAGTGCGTCGGAATGTAATACTGATCTCCCAGGAAACGCTCAAAACAAATCACAATCAATGAGAAGATTTACTCTTCTTGTACTTAAGTCGGCATTATGCTTTTTGTATTAAATCCCGACGCAATTTCTGTGTTTCATCGTCAATGTGAAGGTCCAAGGGATAGAGTGAGGCTGCAGTAGTGCATCGGAATCTAATACTGATCTCCCAGGAAACGCTCAAAACAAACTACAAACAATGAGAAGATTTTCTCTTGTTGTACTTAAGTCGGCTTTGTCTCTTTTGTATTAAACCCGACGCAATTTCTGTGTTTCATCGTCAATCTGAAAGTCCAAGCGATAGAGTAAGGCTACTGTAGAGCATCTGAATGAAACACTGATCTCCCAGGAAAGCAAAGTAAACCACAAACAATGAGGAGATTTACCCTTCCTGTCCTTGAGTCGGCATTGTGCATTTTGTATTAAATCCCGATGCAAATTCTGAGTTTCATCGCAATGTGAAGGTCCGAGGGATAGAGAAAAGCTGCAGTAGTGCATCGGAATCTAATACTGATCTCCCAGGATACGCTCAAAGCACACCTCAAACGATGAGGAGATTTACTCTTCTTGTACTTAAGTCGGCTTTGTGCCTTTTGTATTAAATCCCGACTCAATTTCTGTGTTTCGTCGTCAATCCGAAGGTCCAAGGGATAGAGTAAAGTTACAGTAGTGCATCGGAATCTAACACTGATCGCCCAGGAAACTTTCAAGACAAACCACACACAATGAGAAGATTTACTCTTCTTGTACTTAAGCCGGCATTACGCCATTTGTATTATATCCCGACACTATTTCTGTGCTTCATCGCCCATTTGAACGTCCAAGGCATAGAATTAAACTGCTGTAGTGCATCGGAATTCAAAACTGATCACCCAGGAAACGCTCAAAGCAAACACCAAACAATCAGGAGGTTTACTCATCTAGTACTGAACTCGGTAATGTGCCTTTTGTATTAAATCAAGACGCAATTTCTGTGTTTCATCGTCAAAGTGAAGGTTCAACGTATAGAGTAAAGCTGCAGTGGCGCATCGGAATCTAAAACTGATCTCCCAAGAAACGATCAAAAGAAACCACAAACAATGAGAAGATTTACTCTTCTTGTACTTAAGTCGGCATTATGCTTTTGAATTAAATCCCGATGCAAATTCTATGTTTCATCGTCAATGTGAAGGTACAAGGGAAACAGTAAAGCTGCAGTAGTGCATCGGAATCTAATACTGATCCTCTAGTAAACGCCCAAAGCAAACCGCAAGCAATGGGCCCCTTTGTATTAAATCCCGACGCAATGTCTGTGTTTCATCGACAATGTGAAGATCCAAAGTAGTGCTTCGGAATCTAATACTTATCTCCCAGGAAACGCTCAAAGCAAACCACTAACAATGAGAAGATTTACTCTTATTGTACTTAATCCGCCATTGTGCCTTATGTATTAAATCCTGACGCAATTTCAGTAGTCCATGGTCAACGTGGAGGTCCAAGGGATAGAGTAAATCTGCAGTAGTACATCGGAATCTAATACTAATCTCCCAGGAAACGCTCATACCAAACCACAAACAATGAGAAGATTTACTCTTTTTGTACTTAAGTCGGCATTGTGCCTTTTCTATTAAATCCCGACACTATATCTGTATTTCATCGTCAATTTGAAGGTCCAAGGCATAGAGTAAAACTGCAGTAGTGCATCGGAATCTAATACTGATCAACCACGAAACGCTCAAAGCAAACCACAAACAATGAGAAAATTTGCTCTTGTTGCACCTAAGTCGGCATTGTGCCTTTTGAATTAAACCCGACGCAATTCCTGTGTTTCATCGTCAATCTGATGGCACAAGGGATAGAGTAAAGCTGCAGTAGTTGCATCGGAATCTAATACTGATCTCCCGGAAAACGCACAAAGCGAACCACAAACAATGAGAAGATTTACTCTTGTTGTTCTTAACTCGGCAATGTGCCTATTGTATTAAATCACATTTTCTGTGTTTCATCGTCAATGTGAAGGTTCAAGGTGTAGAGTAAAGCTGCAGTGGCGCATCAGAATCTAAAACTGATCTCCCAGAAACAATCAAAGAAAACCACAAACAATGAGAAGATTTACTCTTCTTGTACTTAAGTCGGCTTTGTCCCTTTTGTATTAAAACCCGACGCCATTTCTGTGTTTCGTTGTCAATCTGAAGGTCCAAGTGATAGAGTAAGGCAACAGTAGTGCATCGGAATCTAACACTGATAAGACAGGAAAGGCAAAGTAAACCAGAAACAATGAGAAGATTTACTCTTCTTGTACTTAAGTTGGCATTGTGCCTTTTGTATTAAATCTCGACCCAATTTCTGTATTTCATCATTAATGAGAAGGTCCAGGGGATAGAGTAAAGCTGCAGTAGGGCATAGGAATCTAATACTGATCTCCCAGGAAAGGCAAAATAAACCACCAACATTGAGAAGATTTAATCTTCTTGTACTTAAGTCGGCATTGTGCAATTTGTATGAAATCCCGATGCAATTTCTGTGTTTCATCGTCAATGTGAAGGTCCAAGGGATAGAGTAAAGCTGCAAGAGTGCATTGGAATCTAATACTTATCTCCCAGGAAACGCTCAAAGCAAACCACAAACAATGAGAAGATTTACTCTTCTTGTACTTAAGTCGGCACTGTGCCTATTGTATGAAATCCCGACTCAATTTCTGTGATTCATCATTAATGTGAAGTTCCTAGGGATAGAGTAAATCTGCAGTAGAGCATCGGAATCTAATTCTGATCACCCAGGAAACGCTCAAATCAAACCAAAACAATGAGAAGATTTACTCTTATTGTACTTGTGTCGGTATTATGCCTTTTTTATTAAATCCCGACGCAATTTCTGTGTTTCATCGTCGATCTGAAGGTCCAAGGTATAGAGTAAAGCTACAGTAGTGCATTGGAATCTAACACTGATCGCCCAGGAAACGCTAAAGTAAACCAGAAACAATGAGAAGATTTACTCCTCTTGTACTTAAGTCGGCAATGTGTCTTTTGCATTAAACCCCTACCAAATATCTGTATTACATCGACAATGAGAGGGTCCAGGGGATAGAGTAAAGCTGTAGTAGTGCATCGGAATCTAATACTGATCTCCCAGGAAAGGCAAAGTAGACCACAAACAATGAGAAGATTTACTCTTCTCGTACTTAAGTCGGCATAGTGCATTTTTTATTAAATCCCGATGCAACTTCTGTGTTTCATCGTCAATGTGAAGGTCCAAGGGATAGAGTAAAGCTGCAGTAGTGCATCTGAATGAAAAACTGAACTCCCAGGAAACGCTCAAATCACACCAGAGACAATGAGAAGGTTTACTCTTACTGTACTTAAGTCGGAATTGTGCCTTTCGTATTAAATCCCGACGCAATTTCTATGTTTCATCGTCAATGTGAAGGTCCAAGTGGTAGAGTAAAGCTGCAGTAGTGCTTCGGAGTCTAATACTGATCTCGCAGGAATCGCTCAAAGCAAACCACAAACAATGAGAGGATTTAATCTTCTTGTACTTAAGTCGGCATTATGCCTTTAGGATTAATTCCCGACACAATTTCTGTGTTTTATCGTCGGTGTGAAGGTCCAAGTGATAAAGCTGCAGTAGTGCATCGGAATCTAATACTGATCTCCCAGTAGACGCTATAAGCAAACCACAAACAATGAGAAGATTTACTCTTCTTGTACTTATGTCGGCACTGTGCCTTTTGTATGAAATCCCGACTCAATATCTGTGATTCTTCATCAATGTGACGGTCCAAGGGATAGAGTAAATCTGCAGTAGAGCATCGGAATCTAATACTGATCTCCCAGGACACGCTCAAAGCAAACCACCAACAATGAGAAGACTTAATCTTATTGTACTTAAGTCGGCATTGTGCCTTTTGTATTAAATCCCGACTCAATTTCAGTGTTTCATCGTCAATGTGGAGGTCCAGGGGATAGAGAAAATCTGCAGTAGTACATCGGAATCTAATACTTATCTCCCAGGAAACGCTCAAAGCAAACCTCAAATAACAAGAAGACTTACTCTTCTTGTACTTAAGTCGTCATTGTTCCATTTGTCTTAAATCCCGACGCTATTGATGTGTTTCATCCTCTATTTGAAGGTACAAGGGATAGAGATCAGCTGCAGTAGTGCATCGGAATCTAATCTCCCAGGAAGCGCTATAAGCAAACCACAAACAATGAGAAGATTAACTCTTCTTGTACTTAAGTCGGCATTGTGCCTTTTGTATGATATCCCGACTCAACTTCTATGATTCATCGTCAATGTGAAGGTCCAAGGGATAGAGTAAAGCAGCAGTAGTGCATCGCAATCTAATCTCCCAGGAAGCGCTATATGCAAACCACAAACAATGAGAAGATTTACTCTTCTTGTACTTAAGTCGGCATTGTGCCTTTTCTATTAAATCCCGACACTATATCTGTATTTCATCGTCAATTTGAAGGTCCAAGGCATAGAGTAAAACTGCAGTAGTGCATCGGAATCTAATACTGATCAACCAGGAAACGCTCAAAGCAAACCACAAACAATGAGAAAATTTGCTCTTGTTGTACCTAAGTCGGCATTGTGCCTTTTGAATTAAACCCGACGCAATTTCTGTGTTTCATCGTCAATCTGATGGCACAAGGGATAGAGTAAAGCTGCAGTAGTTGCATCGGAATCTAATACTGATCTCCCGGAAAACGCACAAAGCGAACCACAAACAATGAGAAGATTTACTCTTCCTGTACTTAAGTCGGCACTGTGCGTTTCGTATTAAATCCCGACCCAATTTCGGTATTTCTTCATTAATGAGAAGGTCTAGGGGATACAGTAGAGCGGCAGTAGTGCATCGGAATCTAATACTGATCTCCCAGGAAACGCCCTAAGCAAACCACAAACAATAAGAAGACGTAGTCCTCTTGTACTTACGTCGGCATTGTGCCTTTTGTACTAAATCCCGTCGCAGTTTCTGTGCTTCATCGTCAATGTGAAGGTACAAGGGATAGAGTAAAGTTGCAGTAGTGCACCAGAATCTAATACTGATCCCCTAGGAAACGCTCAAAGCAAACCGCAAGCAATGAGAAGATCTACTCTTCTTCTACTTAAGTCGGCATTGTGCTCCTTTGTATTAAATCCCGACGCAATGTATGTGTATCATTGTCAATGTGAAGGTCCAAAGTAGTGCATCGGAATCTAATACTTATATCCCAGGAAACGCTCAATGCAAACCACTAACAAAGAGAAGTTTTACTCTTAGTGTACTTAAGTCGGCATTGTGCCTTTTGTATTAAATCCCGACGCAATTTCTGTGTTTCATCGTATATCTGAAGGTCCAAGGGATAGAGTGAAGCTGCGGTAGTGCACCGTAATCTAATTTTTATCTCCCAGGAAACGCTCAAAGCAAACCACAAACAATGAGAATATTTACTCTTATTGTACTTATGTCGGCATCGTGCCTTTTGTATTAAATCCCGACGCAATTTCAGGGTTTCATCGTCAGTGTGGAGGTCCCAGGGATAGGTTAAATCTGCAGTAGTACATCGGAATCTAATACTAATCTCCGAGGAAACGCTCCAAGCAAACCACAACCAATGAGAAGATTTACTCTTCTTGTACTTAAGTCGGCATTGTGAATTTTGTATTAAATCCCGACTCAATTTCTGTATTTCATCATTAATGAGAAGGTCTAGGGGATAGAGTAGAGCTGCAGTAGTGCATCGGAATCTAATACTGATCTTCCAGGAAACGCAAAGGAAACCACAAACAATGAGAAGGTTTATTCTTCCTGTACTTAATCCGGCATTATGCATTCTGTATTAAATCCCGATGCAATTTCTGTGTTTCATCGTCAATGTGAAGGTCCAAGGGATAGAGGAAAGGTGCAGTAGTGCATCGGAATCTAATACTGATCTCCCAGGAAACGATCAAAGCAAACCATAAACAATGAGAAGATTTACTCTTCTGGTACTTAACTCGGCAACGTGCCTTTAGTATTAAATCAAGTCGCATTTTCTGTGTTTCATCGCCAATTTGAAGGTCCAAGTGATTAAGTAAAGCTGCAGTAGTTCGTCGGAATCTAATACTGATAACCAAGGAAACGCTCAATGCAAACCACAAACAATGAGAAGATTTACTCTTATTGTACTTAAATCAGCATTGTGCCTTTTGTATTAAATCCCGACGCAATTTCTGTGTTTCATCGTCAATGTGAAGGTCCAAGGGATAGAGTAAAGCTGCAGTAGTGCATCGGAATCTAATACTGATATCCCAGAAAACGCTCAAAGCAAACCACAAACAATGAAAAGATTTTCTATTGTTGTACTTATGTCGGCTTTGTCCCTTTTGTATTAAATCTCGACGCTATTTCTGTGTTTCATCGTCAATCTGAAGGTCCAAGGGATAGAGTAAAGCTGCAGTAGTGCATCTGAATCTAATACTGAACTCCCAGGAAACGCTCAAATCAAACCAGAAACAATGAGAAGGTTTACTCTTATTGTACTTAAGTCGGAATTGTGCCTTTCGTATTAAATCCCGACGCAATATCTGTGTTTCATCGTCAATGTGAAGGTCCAAGTGGTAGAGTAAAGCTGCAGTAGTGCTTCGGAATCTAATACTGATCTCCCAGGACACGCTCAAAGCAAACCACCAACAATGAGAATACTTAATCTTACTGTACTTAAGTCGGCATTGTGCCTTTTTGTATTAAATCCCGACGCAATTTCAGTGTTTCATAGTCAATGTGGAGGTCCAGGGGATAGAGTAAATCTTCAGTAGTACATCGGAATGTAATACTTATCTCCCAGGAAACGCTCAAAGCAAACCTCAAATAACAAGAAGATTTACTCTTCTTGTACTTAAGTCGGCATTGTTCCATTTGTCTTAAATCCCGACGCAATTACAGTGTTTCATCGTCAATGTGGAGGTCCAAGGGATAGAGTAAATCTGCAGTAGTACATCGGAATCTAATACTTATCTCCCAGGAGACGCTCAAAGCAAACCACAACCAATTAGAAGATTTACTCTTCTTGCACTTAAGGCGGCATTGTGCCTTTTGTATTAAATCCCGACCCAATTTCTGTATTTCATCATTAATGAAAAGGTCCAGGGGATAGAGTAGAGCTGCAGTAGTGCATCGGAATCTAATGCTGATCTCCCAGGATAGGCAAGGGAAACCACAAACAATGACAAGATTTACTCTTCTTGTACTTAATCTGGCATTGTGCATTTTGTATTAAATCCCGATGAAAATCTGTGTTTCATCGTCAATGTGAAGGTCCTAGGGATAGAGTAAAAGTGCAGTAGTGCAACGGAATCTAATACTGATCTCCCAGGAAACGCTAAAAGCAAACCAGAAACAATGAGAAGATTTTCTCTTCTTGTACTTATGTCGGTTTTGTGCCTTTTGTATTAAATCCCGACGCAATTTCAGTGTTTCATCGTCAATGTGGAGGTCCAAGGGATAGAGTAAATCTACAATAGTACATCGGAATCTAATACTTATCCCCCAGTAAACGCTCAAAGCAAACCACAAACAAAGAGAAGATTTACTCTTATTGTACTTAAGTCGGCATTGTGCCTTGTGTATTAAATACCTACCCCAGAGTAGGTGAAGGTCCAAGGGACAGAGTAAAGCTGCAGTAGTGCAACTGAATCTAATACTGATCTCCCAGGAAACGCTCAAAGCAAACCAGACACAATGAGACAGTTTACTCTTCTTGTACATAAGTCGGCAATATGCCTTTTGTATGATATCCCGAAGCAATTTCAGTGTTTCTTCGTCAATGTGAAGATCCAAGGGATAGAGTAAATCTGCAGTAGTGCATCGGAATCTAATACTGATCTCCCAGGAAACGCTCAAAGCAACCCACAAACAATGTGAAGATTTACTCTACTTGTACTTAAGTCGGCATTATGCCTTTAGTATTAAATCCCGACGCAATTTCAGTGTTTCATCGTCAATGTAAGGGTCCGAGGGATGGAGTAAAGCTGCAGTAGTGCATCGGAATATAATACTGATCTCCCAGGAACGCTCAAAGCAAACCACAAACAATGAGATGATTTTCTCTTCTTGTACTTAAGTCGGCTTTGTCCCTTTTGTATTGAACCCCGACGCAATTTCTGTGTTTCATCGTCCATCTGACGGTCCAAGCGATAGAGTAAAGCTACAGTAGTGCATCAGAATCTAACACTGATCGTCCAGGAAACGCTCAAAGCAAACGACAAACAATGGGAAGATTTACTCTTCTTATACTTAAGTCGGCATTGTGTCTTTTGTATTAAATCTCGACTCAATTTCTGTATTTCATCATCAATGAGAAGGTCCAGGGGATCGAGTAATGCTGCAGTAGTGCATCGGAATCTAATATTGGTCTCCCACGAAAGGCAAAGGAAGCCACAAAGAAGGAAAAGATTTACTCTTCTTGTACTTAAGTCGGCACTGTGCATTTTGTATTAAATCCAGATGCAATATCTGTGTTTCATCGTCAATGTGAAGGTCCAAGGCTCGGAGTTAAGCTGAAGTAGTGCATCGGAATCTAATACTGACTTCCCAGGAAACGCTCAAAGCAAACCAGAAACAATGAGAAGGTTTACTGTTCCTGTACCCAAGACGGCATTGTGCATTTTGTATTAAATCCCGACGCAATTTCTGTGTTTCATCGTCAATGTGCAGGTTCAAGGGATAGAGTAAAGCTGCATTAGCGCATCGGAATCAAGAACTGATCTCCCAGGAAACGATCAAAGAAAACCAAACCATGAGAAGGTTTACTCTTCTTGTACTTCAGTCGGTATTGTGCCTTTTGTGTTAAATACCGACGCAATTTCGGTGTTTCATCGTCAATGTGAAGGTCCAAGGGATAGAGTAAAGCTGCACTAGTGCATCGGAATCTAATACTTATCTCCCAGGAAACGCGCAAAGCAAAAACCACAAACAATGAGAAGATGTACTCTTCTTGTCCTTAATTTGGCATTGTGCGTTTTGTATTGAATCCCTACGCAATATCTGTGTTTCATCGTCAATGTGAACGTCCAAGGGGTAGAGTAATGCAGCAGTAGTGTATCGAAATAAAATACCGATCTCCCTGGAAAAGCTCAAAGCAAATCGCAAACAATGAGAAGATTTACTCCTCTTGTTCCTAAGTCGTCATTGTGCCTTTTGTATTAAATCCCGACGCAATTTCTGTGTTTCATCGTCAATTTGAAGGTCCAAGGGATTGAGTAAAACAGCATTAGTGCTTCGGAATGTAATACTGATCTCCCAGGAAACGCTCAAAGCAAACCACAAACATTGCGAAGATTTACTCATCTTGTACTTAAGAGGGCTATGTGCCTTTTGTATTAAATTCCGACCCAATTTCTGTGTTTCATCGTCAATCTGAAGGTCCAAGGGATAGAGTAAAGCAACAGTAGTACAGCGGAATCTAATCCTGATCTCCCAGGAAATGCTCAAAGCAAACCTCAAAGAATGAGAAGATTTACTCTTCTTGTACTTAAGTCGGGATTGTGCCTTTTATATGATATCCTGACGCACTCTCTGTGTTTCATCGTCAATGTGAAGGTCCAAGATGTTGAGGTATTCTGCAGTTGTGCACCGGAATCTAAAACTGATCTCCCAGGAAGCGCACAAAGCAAACCACAAACAATGAGAAGATTTACTCTCTTGTACTTAAGTCGGTATTATGCCTGTTGTATTAAATCCCGACGCCATATCTGTATTTCATCGTCAATGTGATGGTCTGAGGGATAGAGTAAAGCTGCAATAGTGCATCGGAATCTAATACTGATCTCCAGGAAACGCTTAAAGCAAACCACAAACAATGAGAAGATTTACTCTTCTTGTACTTAAGTCGGCATTGTGCCTTTTGTATTGAATCCCGACGCAATTTCTGTGCTTCATCTTCAATCTGAAGGTCCAAGGCATAGAGTAAAGCTACAGTAGTGTATCGGAATCTATCACTGATCGCCCAGGAAACGCTCAAATCAAACCAAAAACAATGAGAGGATTCACTCTTCTTGTACTTAAGTCGGCATTTTGCCTTCTGTATTAAATCCCGACCCAATTTCTGTATTTCATCGTCAATGTGAAGGCCCAAGGGACTGAGTAAGGTGCAGTAGTGCATCGGAATCTAATACTGATCTCCCAGGAAACGCAGAAAGCAAACCAGAAACAATGAGATGGTTTACTCTTCTTGTACTTAAGTCGGCAATGTGCCTTTACTATGAAATCCCGAAGCAATTTCTGTGTTTCATCGTCAATGTGAAGGTCCAAGGGACAGAGTAAATCTTCAGTAGTGCACCAGAATCTAACACTGATCTCCCAGGAAACGCTCAAAGAAACCCACAAACAATGAGAAGGTTTACTCTTCTTGTACTTAAGTCGGCATTGTGCATTTTGTATTAAATCCCGACGCAATTTCTGTGTTTCATCGTCAATGTGAAGGTCCGAGGGATGGAGTAAAGCTACATTAATGCAGCGGAATCTAACACTGACGGCCAAAGAAACGCTCAAAGCAAACCACAAACAATGAGAAGATTTACTCTTGTTGTACTTATGTCGGCATTGTGCCTTTTGTATGAAATCCCGACGCAATTTCTGTGTTTCATCGTCAATGTGAAGGCCCAAGGGACTGAGTAAGGTGCAGTAGTGCATCGGAACCTAATATTGATCTCCCAAGAAAGCCAAAGGGAACCACAAGCAATGAGAAGATTTATTCTTCTTGTACTTAAGTCGGTATTGTGTTTTTTGTATTAATTCCCGACCCAATTTCTGTATTTCATCGTCAATGAGAGGTTCCAAGGGATAGAGTAAGGCTGCAGTTGTGCATCGGAATCTAATACTAATCTCTCAGGAAACGCTCAAAGCCTACTACATACATTGAGAAGATTTACTCTTCTTGTACTGAAGTCGGCATTGTGCCTTTTGTATTAAATCCCGACGCAATTTCTGTATTTCATGAACAATGTGAACGTCCAAGGGATGGAGTAAAGCTGCACTAGTGCATCGGAATCTAATACTTATCTACCAGGAAATTCGCAAAGCAAACTACAAACAATGAGAAGATGTAATCTTCTTGTCCTTAAGTCGGCATTGTGCCTATTGTTTTGAATCCCTACGCAATATCTGTGTTTCCACGTCAATGTGAACGTCCAAGGGGTAGAGTAAAGCTGCAGTAGTGCATCGAAATAAAATACCGATCTCCCTGAAAAGATCAAAGCAAACCACAAACAATGAGAAGATATACTCCTCTTGTACTTAAGTCGTCATTGTGCTTTTTGTATAAAATCCCGACGCAATTTCTGTGATTCATCGTCAATGTGAAGGTCCTAGGGATAGAGTAAAGCTGCAGTAGTGCATCGGAATCTAATATTGATCTCCCAGGAAACGCTCAAAACAAACCAGAAACAATGATAAGGTATACTGTTCTTGTACTTAAGTCGGCATTGTGCCTTTTGTACTAAATCCCTACGCAATTTCTGTGTTACATCGTCAATGTGTAGGTCCTAGGGTTAGAGTAAATCTGCAGTAGTTCATCGGATTCTAATACTGAACTCCCAGGAAACGCTCAAAGCAAACCACAAACAATGAGAAGATTTACTCATCTTGTATTTAAGTCGGCATTGTGCCTTTTGTACTAAATCCCGACGCAATTTCGGTGTTTCATCGTCAATTTGAAGGTCCAAGGGATAGTGTAAAACAGCATTAGTGCTTCGGAATCTAACACTGATCGCCCAAGAAACGCTCACAGCAAACCCGAAACAATGAGAAGATTTACTCTTCTTGTACCTAAGTCGGCATTGTGCCTTTTGTATAAAATCCCGACCCAGTTTCTGTATTTCATCGGCAAAGAGAAGGGCCAGGGGATAAAGTAAAGCTGTAGTAGTGCATCGGAAACTAATACCGATCTCCCAGGAAAGGCATAGTAAATCACAAACAATGAGAAGATTTACTCTTCTTGTACTTAAGTCGGCATTGTGCCTTTTGTATTAAATCCCTACCCTAGAGTAGGTGAAGGTCCAAGGGACAGAGTAAAGCTGCAGTAGTGCAACGGAATCTAAAATTGATCTCCCAGGAAACGCTCAAAGCAAACCAGACACAATGAGAAGGTTTACTCTTCTTGTACATAAGTCGGCAATATGCCTTTTGTATGATATCCCGAAGCAATTTCAGTGTTTCTACGTCAATGTGAAGATCCAAGGGATAGAGTAAATCTGCAGTAGTGCATCGGAATCTAATACTGATCTCCCAGGAAACGCTCAAAGCAAACGACAAACAATGGGAAGATTTACTCTTCTTATACTTAAGTCGGCATTGTGTCTTTTGTATTAAATCTCGACACAATTTCTGTATTTCATCATCAATGAGAAGGTCCAGGGGATCGAGTAATGATGCAGTAGTGCATCGGAATCTAATATAGGTCTCCCACGAAAGGCAAAGGAAGCCACAATCAAGGAAAAGACTTACTCTTCTTGTACTTAAGTCGGCACTGTGCATTTTGTATTAAATCCAGATGCAATATCTGTGTTTCATCGTCAATGTGCAGGTTCAAGGGATAGAGTAAAGCTGCATTAGCGCATCGGAATCAAGAACTGATCTCCCAGGAAACGATCAAAGAAAACCAAACCATGAGAAGATTTACTCTTCTTGTACTTCAGTCGGTATTGTGCCTTTTGCGTTAAATACCGACGCAATTTCGGTGCTTCATCGTCAATGTGAAGGTCCAAGGGATAGAGTAAAGCTGCGCTAGTGCATCGGAATCTAATACTTATCTCCCAGGAATCGCGCAAAGCAAACCACAAACAATGAGAAGATGTACTCTTCTTGTCCTTATTTTGGCATTGTGCGTTTTGTATTGAATCCCCACGCAATTTCTGTGTTTCATCGTCAATGTGAACGTCCAATGGGTAGAGTAAAGCAGCAGTAGTGTATCGAAATAAAATACCGATCTCCCTGGATAAGCTCAAAGCAAACCACAAACAATGAGAAGATTAACTCCTCTTGTACTTAAGTCGTCATTGTGCCTTTTGTATAAAATTCCGACGCAATTTCTGTGTTTCATCGTCAATTTGAAGGTCCAAGGGCTTGAGCAAAACAGCATTAGTGCTTCGGAATCTAATACTGATCTCCCAGGAATCGCTCAAAGCAAATCACAAACATTGCGAAGATTTACTCTTCTTGTACTTAAGTCGGCTATGTGCCTTTTGTATTAAATTCCGACCCAATTTCTGTGTTCATCGTCAATCTGAAGGTCCAAGGGATAGAGTAAAGCAACAGTAGTACAGCGGAATCTAATCCTGATCTCCCAGGAAAAGCTCAAAGCAAACCTCAAAGAATGAGAAGATTTACTCTTCTTGTACTTAAGTGGGGATTGTGCCTTTTATATGATATCCTGACGCAGTTTCTGTGTTTCATCGTCAATGTGTAGGTCCAAGGTATTGAGTTAATCTGCAGTTGTGTACCGGAATCTAAAACTGATCTCCCAGGAAGCGCACAAAGCAAACCACAAACAATGAGAAGATTTACTCTTCTTGTACTTAAGTCGGTATTATGCCTGTTGTATTAAATCCCGACGCCATTTCTGTATTTCATCGTCAATGTGATGGTTCGATGGATAGAGTAAAGCTGCAATATTGCATCGGAATCTAATACTGATCTCCTGGAAACGCTTAAAGCAAACCACAAACAATGAGAAGATTTACTCTTCTTGTACTTAAGTCGGCATTGTGCCTTTTGTATAGAATCCCGACGCAATTTCTGTGCTTCATCTTCAATCTGAAGGTCCAAGGCATACAGTAAAGCTACAGTAGTGTATCGGAATCTATCACTGATCGCCCAGGAAACGCTCAAATCAAACCGAAAACAATGAGAGGATTCACCCTTCTTGTACTTAAGTCGGCATTTTGCCTTCTGTATTAAATCCCGACCCAAATTCTGTATTTCATGGTCAATGTGAAGGCCCAAGGGACTGAGTAAGGTGCAGTAGTGCATCGGAATCTAATACTGATCTCCCAGGAAACGCAGAAAGCTAACCAGAAACAATGAGATGGTTTACTCTTCTTGTACTTAAGACGGCAGTGTGCCTTTAGTATGAAATCCCGAAGCAATTTCTGTGTTTCATCGTCAATGTGAAGGTCCAAGGGCCAGAGTAAATCTTCAGTAGTGCACCAGAATCTAACACTGATCTCCCAGGAAACGCTCAAAGAAACCCACAAACAATGAGAAGATTTACTCTTCTTGTACTTAAGTCGGCATTGTGCATTTTGTATTAAATCCCGACGCAATTTCTGTGTTTCATCGTCAATGTGAAGGTCCGAGGGATGGAGTAAGGCTGCAGTAGTGCATCGGAATATAATTCCGATCTCCCAGGAAACACTCAAAGCAAACCACAAACATTGAGAAGTTTTACTCTTCTTGTTCTTAATTCGGCTTTGTGCCTTTTTTATTAAATCTCGACCCAATATCTGTGATTCATCGTCAATCCGAAGGTCGAAGGGAAAGAGTAAAGCTACATTAATGCAGCGGAATCTAACACTGATGGCCAAAGAAACGCTCAAAGCAAACCACAAACAATGAGAAGATTTACGCTTGTTGTACTTATGTCGGAATGGAGCCTTTTGTATAAAATCCCGACCCAGTTTCTGTATTTCATCATCAAAGACAAGGTCCAGGGGATAGAGTGAAGCTGTAGTAGTGAATCGGAATCTAATACTGATCTCCCAGGAAAGGCAAAGTAAATAGAACAATGAGAAGATTTACTCTTCTTGTACTTAAGTCGTCATTGTGCATGTTGTATTACATCCCGATGCAACTTCTGTGTTTCATCGACAATGTGAAGATCCAAGGCATAGAGTAAAGCTGCAGTAGTGCATCGGTATCTAATCCTGATCTCCCAGGAAACGCTCAAAGCAAACCACAAAGAATGAGAAGATTAACTCTTCTTGTACTTATGTCGGCATTGTGCCTTTTGTATGAAATCCCGACGCAATTTCTGTGTTTCATCGTCAATGTGAAGGCCCAAGGGACTGAGTAAGGTGCAGTAGTGCATCGGAACCTAATACAGATCTCCCAAGAAAGGCAAAGAGAACCACAAACAATGAGAAGATTTACCCTTCTTGTACTTAAGTCGGTATTGTGCTTTTTGTATGAATTCCCGACCCAATTTCTGTATTTCATCGTCAATGAGAGGTTATAATTGATAGAGTAAGGCTGCAGTAGTGCATCGGAATCTAATACTAATCTCTCAGGAAACGCTCAAAGCCTACCACATACATTGAGTAGATTTACTCTTCTTGTACTGAAGTCGGCATTGTGCCTTTTGTATTAAATCCCGACGCAATTTCAGTATTTCATCGACAATGTGAACGTCCAAGGGATGGAGTAAAGCTGCACTAGTGCATCGGAATCTAATACTTATCTACCAGGAAACGCGCAAAATAAACTACAAACAATGAGAAGATGTAATCTTCTTGTCCTTAAGTCGGCATTGTGTCTTTTGTATTGAATCCCTACGCAATATCTGTGTTTCATCGTCAATGTGAACGTCCAAGGGGTAGAGTAAAGCTGCAGTAGTGCATGGAAATAAAATACCGATCTCCCTGAAATGATCAAAGCAAACCACAAACAATGAGAAGATATACTCCTCTTGTACTTAAGTCGTCATTGTGCTTTTTGTATAAAATCCAGACGCAATTTCTGTGTTTCATCGTCAATGTGAAGGTCCTAGGGATAGAGTAAAGCTGCAGTAGTGCATCGGAATCTAATATTGATCTCCCAGGAAACGCTCAAAACAAACCAGAAACAATGATAAGGTATACTCTTCTTGTACTTAAGTCGGCATTGTGACTTTTGTACTAAATCCCGACGCAATTTCTGTGTTACATCGTCAGTGTGTAGGTCCTAGGGTTAGAGTAAATCTGCAGTAGTTCATCGGATTCTAATAGAGAACTCCCAGGAAACGCTCAAAGCAAACCACAAACAATGAGAAGATTTACTCTTCTTGTACTTAAGTCGGCATTGTGCCTTTTTTACTAAATCCCGACGCAATTTCGGTGTTTCATCGTCAATTTGAAGGTCCAAGGGATAGTGTAAAACAGCATTAGTGCTTCGGAATCTAATACTGATCTCCCAGGAAACGCTCAAAGCAAACCACAATCATTGAGAAGATTTACTCTTCTTGTACTTAGTCGGCTTTATGCCTTTTGTATTAAATCCCGACCCAATTTCTGTGTTTCATCGTCAATCTGAATGTCCAAGGGATAGAGTAAAGCAACAGTAGTACACCGGAATTTAACACTGATCGCCCAAGAAACACTCACAGCAAACCCGAAACAATGAGAAGATTTACTCTTCTTGTACCTAAGTCGGCATTGTGCCTTTTGTATAAAATCCCGACCCAGTTTCTGTATTTCATCGTCAAAGAGAAGGTCCACGGGATAAAGTAAAGCTGTAGTAGTGCATCGGAAACTAATACTGATCTCCCAGGAAAGGCATAGTAAATCACAAACAATGAGAAGATTTACTCTTCTTGTACTTAAGTCGGCATTGTGCATGTTGTATTAGATCCCGGTGCAATATCTGTGTTTCATCGACACTTTGAGGGTCCCAGGGATACATTAAATCTGCAGTAGTGCACCGGAATCTAATCCTGATCTCCTAGGAAACGCTCAAAGCAAACCACTAACGATGAGAAGATTTACTCTTCTTGTACTTAAGTCGGCATTGTTCCTTTTGTATTCAATCCCAACGCTATGTCTTTGTTTCATCGTCAATTAGAAGGTACAAGGGATGGAGAAAAGTTGCAGTGGTGCATCGGAATCTAATACTTGTCTCCCAGGAAACGCTCAAAGCAAACCACAAACAATGAGAACATATACTTTTCTTGTACTTAAGTCAGCATTGTGCCTTTCGTATTAAATCCCGACGCAATCTCTGTGTTTCATTATCAATGTGAAGTTCCAAGACATGGAGTAAAGCTGCAGTAGTGCATCGGAATCTAATCCTGATCTCCCTGGAAACGCTCAAAGCAAACCCCTAGGAATGAGAAGATTTACTCTTCTTGTACTTAAGTCGGCATTGTGCCTTTTGTATGAAATCCTGACGCACTTTCTGTGTTTCATCGTCAATGTGAAGGTCCAAGGAATAGAGGTAATTTGAAGTTGTGTACCGGAATCTAAAGCTGATCTCCCAGGAAACGCTCAAAGCAAACCTCAAACAATGAGAAGATTTACTCTTCTTGTACTTAAGTCGTTATTATGCCTGTTGTATTAAATCCCGACACCATTCCTGTATTTCGTCGTCAATGTGAAGGTCCGAGGGATAGAGTAAACCTGCAGTAGTGCATCGGCATCTAATACTGATCTCCCAGGAAACGCTCAAAGCAAACCTCAAACAATGAGAAGATTTACTCTTCTTGTACTTAAGTCGGCATTGTGCCTTTTGTATTGAATTCCGACGCAATTTCTGTGCTTCATCTTCAATGTGAAGGTCCAAGGCATAGAGTAAAGCTACAGTAGTGCATCTTAAACTAACACTGATCGCCCAGGAAACGCTCAAATGAAACCAAAAACAATGAGAAGATTCACTCTTCTTGTACTTATGTCGGCATTTTGCCTAGTGTATTAATTCCCGACACAATTTCTGTAATTCATCGTCAATGAGAATGGCCAGGGGATAGAGTAATGCTGCAGTAGTGCATCGGAATCTAATACTGATCTCCCAGGATTGACAGTGAAAACTACAAACAATGAGAAGATTTACTCTTCTAGTACTTAGGTCGGCATTGTGCATTTTGTATTGAATCCCGATGCAATTTCTGTGTCTCATCGTCAATGTGAAGGTCCAAGGGATAGAGTAAAGCTGCAGTAGTGCAACGGAATCTAATACTGATCTCCCAGGAAACGCTGAAAGCAAACCAGAAACAATGAGAAGCTTTACTCTTCTTGTACTTAAGTCGGCAATGTGCAGTTAATATGAAATCCCGAAGCATTTTCTATGTTTCATCGTCAATGAGAAGGTCCAAGGCATGGAGTAAATCTGCAGTAGTGCATCGGAATCTAATACTGACCTCCCAGGAAACGCTCAAACCAACCCACAAACAATGAGAAGATATACTCTTCTTGTACTTAAGTCGGCATTATACCTTTTGTATTAAATCCCGACGCAATTTCTGAGTTTCATCGTCAATGTGAAGGTCCGAGGAATGGAGTAAAGCTGCAGTTGTGCATCGGAATATAATACTGATCTCCCAGGAAACGCTCAAAGCAAACCACAGACTATGAGAAGATTTACTTTTCTTGTACTGAAGTAGGAATTGTGCCTTTTGTATTAAATCCCGACGCAATTTCTGTGTTTCTTCGTCGATTTGAAAGTCCAAGGGATAGAGTAAATCTGCAGTAGTGCATCGGAATCTAATACTGATCTCTCAGGATACGCTAAAAGCAAACCACAAACAATGAGAAGGTTTACTCTTCTTGTACTAAAGTCATCATTGTGCCTTTTGCATTAAATTCCGAAGCAATCTCTGTGTTTCATCGTCAATGTGAAGGTCAAAGCGATAGAGTAAAGCTGCAGTTGTGCATCGGAATCCAACACTGATCCCCTAGGAATGGCTCACAGCAAACCTCTAGCAATGAGAAGATTTACTCTTCTTGTACTTAAGTCGGCATTGTGCCTTTTGTGTTAATTACCGACGCAATTTCTGTGATTCATCGTTAATGTGAGGGTCCCAGAGATAGAGTAAATCTGCAGTAGTGCATCGGAATCTAATACTGATAGCCCAGGAAACGCTCAAAGCAAACCACAAACAATGAGGAGATTTTTTCTTCTTGTACTTGTCGTCATTGTGCCTTTTGTATAAATCCCGACGCAATTTCTGTGTTTCATCGTCAATGTGAGGGTCCCAGGGATAGAGTAAATCTGCAGTTGTGCATCGGAATCTAATATTGAACTCCCAGGAAACGCTCAAAGCAAACCACAAACAATGAGCAGATTTACTCTTCTTCTTCTTAAGTCTGCATTGCGCCTTTTGTATTAAATCCCGTCGCAATCTCTGTGTTTCATCCTCAATGTGAAGGTCCAAGGCATAGAGTAAAGTTGCAGTAGTGCATCGGAGTATAATCCTGATCTCCCAGGAAACGCACAAAGCAAACCACAAAGAATGAGGTGATTTACTCTTCTTGTACTTAAGTAGGAATTGTGCCTTTTGTATTAAATCCCGATGCAATTTCTGTGTTTCATCGTCGATTTGAAAGTCCAAGGGATTGAGTTAATCTGCAGTTGTGCACCGGAATCTAAAAATGACCTCCCAGGAAACGCTCAAAGCAAACCACAAATAATGAGATGATATACTCTTCTTGTACTTAAGTCGGTATTATGCCGGTTGTATGAAATCTCGACGCAATTTCTCTGTTTCATCGTCAGTGTGAAGATCCGAGGGATAGAGTAAAGCTGCAGTAGTGCATGAGAATCTAATACTGATCTCTCAGGAGAAGCTCAAATCAAACCACATACAATGAGAAGATTTACTCTTCTTGTACTTCAGTCGGCATTGTGACTTTTGTATTGGATCCCGACGCAATATCTGTGTTTAATCTTCAATGTGAAGGTCCAAGGCATAAAGTACAGCTACAGTAGTGCATCGGAATCTAACAATGATCGCCCAGAAAACGCTCAAATCAAACCAAAAACAATGAGAGGATTCACTCTTCTTGTACTTAAGTCGGCAATATGCCTTTAGTATTAAATCCCGACCCAATTTCTGTGTTTCATCGTCAATGAGAATAACCAGGGGATAGAGTTAAGCTGCAGTAGTGCATCGGAATCTAATACTGATCCCCCACGAAAGTCAAAGAAAACTACAAACAATGTGAAGATTTACCCTTCTTGTACTTAAGTCGGCATTGTGCATTTTGTATTAAATCCCGATGCAATTTCTGTGTCTCATCGTCAATGTGAAGGTCCGAGGGATGGAATAAAGCTGCAGTAGTGCATCGGAATCAAATACTGATCTCCCAGGAAACGCTCAAAGCAAACCACAAGCAATGAGGAGATTTATTCTTCTTGTACATAATTCGGAATTGTGCATTTTGTATTACAACCCAATGAAATTTCTGTGTTTCATCATAAATGTAAAGGTCCAAGGGATAGAGTAAATCTGCAGTAGTGCATCGGAACCTAATACCGATCTCCCAAGGAAGGCATGGGGAACCACAAACAATGAGAAGATTTGCTCTTCTTGTACTTAAGTAGGAATTGTGCCTTTTGTATTAAATCCCGATGCAATTTCTGTGTTTCATCGTCAATGTGAAGGTCCAAGGTACAGAGTAAAGCTGCTGTAGTGCATCGGAATATAATACTGATCTCCCTGGAAACGCTAAAAGCAAACCACAAACAATGAGAAGGTTTACTCTTCTTGTACTTAAGTCGGCATTGTGCCTTTTGCATTGAATTCCGAAGCAATCTCTGTGTTTCATCGTCAATGTGAAGGTCCAAGGGATAGAGTAAAGCTGCAGTAGTGCATCGGAATCTAGCACTGATCCCCTAGGAATGGCTCACAGCAAACCTCTAGCAATGAGAAGATTTACTCTTCTTGTACTTAAGTCGGCATTGTGCATTTTGTATTAAATCCCGCCGCAATTTCTGTGTTTCATCGTCAATGTGAAATTCCTAGGGATAGAGTAACGCTGCAGTAGTGCATCGGAATCTAATACTTAACTTCCTCGAAACGCTCAAAGCAAACCACAAACAATGAGATGCTTAACTCTTCTTGTACTTAAGTCGGCATTTTGCCTTTTGTATTAAATGCAGACGCAATTTCTGTGTTTCATCGTCAATGTGAAGGTCCAAGGGATAGCGTTATGCTGCAGTAGTGCAGAGGAATCTAATACTGACCTCCCAGGAGACGCTCAAAGCAAACCAGAAACAATGAGAAGGTCTACTCTCCTTGTACTTAAGTCATCATTGTGCCTTTTGTATTAATTCCCGACGCAATTTCTGTGTTTCATCGTAAATGTGAAGGTACAAGTGATAGAGTAAAGCTGCAGAAGTGCATCGGAATTTAATAATGATCTCCCAGGAAACGCTCAAAGCAAACCAGAAACAATGAGAAGATTTACTATTCTTGTACTGAAGTCGGCACTGTGCCGTTTGTATTAAATCCCTGCGCAATAGCTGTGTTTCATCGTCAATGTGAACGTCTAAGGGATAGAGTAAAGCTGCAGTAGTGCATCGGAATCTAACACTTATCTCGCAGGCAACGCGCAAAGCAAACTACAAACAATTTGAAGAATTACTCTTCTTGTACTTAAGTCGGCATTGTGAATTTTGTATTATATCCCGACGCAATTGCTGTGTTTCATCGTCAATGTGAGGGTCCTAGGGATAGAATAAATATGCAGTAGTGCATCGGAATCTAATATTGAACTCCCAGGAAGCGCTTAAAGCAAACCACAAACAATGAGAAGATTTACTCTTCTTGTACTTAAGTCGGCATTGTGCCTTTTGTATTAAATCCCGACGCAATATCTGTGTTTCATCGTCAATGTGAAGGTTTAAGGGACAGATTAAAGCTGTTGTAGTGCATGGGAATCTAATACTGATCAGCCAGGAAACGCTCAAAGGAAACCAGACACAATGAGTAGGTTTACTCTTCTTGTACTTCAGTCGGCAATGTGCCTTTTGTATGACATCTCGAAGCAATTTCTGTGTTTCATCGTCAATGTGGGGGTCCAAGGGATAGAGTAAATCTGCAGTAGTGCATCGGAATCTAATACTTATCTCCCAGGAAACGCTCAAAGCAACCCACAAACAAGTGAAGATGTACTCTTCTTGTACTTAAGTCGGCATTATGCCTTTTGTATTAAATCCCGACGCAAATTCTGTGTTTCATCGTCAATGTGAGAGTCCGAGGGATGGAGTAAAGCTGCAGTAGTGCATCGGAATATAATACTGATCTCCCAGGAAACGCTCAAAGCATACCACAAACAATGAGGAGATTTATTCTTCTTGTACTTAACTCGGCATTTTGTCTTTTTTATTAAATCCCGACGCAATTTCTGTGTTCCATCGTAAATGTGAAGGTCCAAGGGATAGAGTAACGCTGCAGTAGTGCTTCGGAACCTGATACTGACCTCCCAAGAAAGGCAAAGGGAACCAGAAACAATGAGAAGATTTATTCTTCTTGTACTTAAGTCGGTATTGTGAATTTTGTATTATATCCCGACCCAATTTCTGTATTTCATCGTCAATGAGAAGGTCCAAGGGTTAGAGAAAGGCTGCAGTAGTTCATCGGAATCTAATACTGAACTCCCAGGATCCGCTCAAAGCAAACCACAGACAATGAGACGATTTACTCTTCTTGTACTTATGTAGGAATTGTGCCTTTTATAATAAATCCAGACGCAATTTCTGTGTTTCATCGTCAGTGTGAAGGTCCAAGGGATAGGGTAAAGCTGCAGTAGTGCATCGAAATCTAATACTGATCTCCCAGGAAAGGCCAAAGCGAACCACAAACAATGAGAAGATTTACTCATCTTGTACTTATGTCGGCCATGTGCCCTTTGTGTCAAATTGCGACGCAATATCTGTGTTTCATCGTCGATGTGAAGGTCCAAGGTATAGAGTAATGCTGTAGTAGTGCATCGGAATCTAATACTGATCTCCCAGGAAACACTCAAATCAAACCAGAAACAATGATAAGGTATACTGTTATTGTACTTAAGTCGGCATTGTGCCTTTTGTATTAAATCCCGACGCAATTTCTGTGTTTCATCGGCAATGTGAATGTCCAAATTATAGAATAAAGCTGCAGTGGTGCATCGGAATCTAATACTGATCTCCCAGGAAACACTCAAAGCAACCAAAAACATTGAGATGATTTACTCTTCTTGTACTTAAGTCGGCATTGTGCCTTTTGTATTGAATTCCGACGCTATTTCTGTGTTTCATCGTCAATATGCGGGTCCTAGGGATAGAGTAACGCTGCAGTAGTGCATCGGAATCTAATACTTAACACCCACGAAACATTCAAAGCAAACCACAAACAATGAGAAGCTTTACTCTTCTTGTACTTAAGTCGGCATTGTGCCTTTTGTATTGAATGCAAACGCAATTTCCGTGTTTCATCGTCAACGTGAAGGTCCAAGGGACAGCGTTGAGCTGCAGTAGTCCATAGGAATCTAATACTGATCTCCCAGGAAATGCTCAAAGCAAACCAGAAACAATAAGAAGATTTACTCTTCTTGTACTTATGTCGGCCATGTGCCCTTTGTATTAAATCGCGACGCAATTTCTGTGTTTCATCGTCGATGTGAGGTCCAAAGGATAGAGTAATGCTGTAGTAGTGCATCGGAATCTAATACTGATCTCACAGGAAACACTCAAATCAAACCAGAAACAATGATAAGGTATACTCTTCCGGTACTTAAGTCGGCATTGTGACTTCTGTATTAATTCCCGACGCAATTTCTGTGTTTCATCGTCAATGTGTAGGTCCAAGGGATAGAGTAAAGCTGCAGTTGTGCATCCGAATCTAATACTTATCTCCCAGGAAACTCTCATAGCAAACCACAACCAATGAGAAGATATACTCTTCTTGTACTTAACTCGGCATTGTGCATTTTGTATTAAATCCTGACGCAAATTATGTGTTTCATCGTCAAAGTGAAGGTCCCAGGGTTAGAGTTAAGCTGCAGTAGTGCGTGGGAATCTAATACTTATCTCGCTGGCAATGCGCAAAGAAACCACAAACAATGAGAAGAGTTACTCTTCTTGAACTTAAGTCGGCATTGTGCCTTTTGTATGAAATCCCGACGCACTTACTGTGTTTCATCGTCAATGTGAATGTCCAAGGGATTGAGTAAATCTGCAGTTGTGCACCGGAATCTAGAACTGATCTCCCAGGAAACGCTCAAAGCAAACCACAAACAATAAGAACATTAACTCTTCTTGTACTTAAGTCGGTATTATGGCTGCTGTATTAAATTCCTAAGCAATTTCTGTGTTTCATCGTCAATGTGAAGGTCCGAGGTATACAGTAAAGGTATAGTAGTGCATCGGAATCTAACACTGATCGCCCAGGAAACGCTCAAATGAAACCAAAAACAATGAGAGGATTCACTCTTCTTGTACTTATGTCGGCATTTTGCCTTGTGTATTAAATCCCGACACAATTTCTGTATTTCATCGTCAATGAGAATGGCCAGGGGATAGAGTAATGCTGCAGTAGTGCATCGGAATCTAATACTGATCTCCCAGGAATGACAGTGAAAACTACAAACAATGAGAAGATTTACTCTTCTAGTACTTAGGTCGGCATTGTGCATTTTATATTGAATCCCGATGCAATTTCTGTGTCTCATCGTCAATGTGAAGGTCCAAGGGGTAGAGTAAAGCAGCAGTAGTGCAACGGAATCTAATACTGATCTCCCAGGAAACGCTGAAAGCAAACCAGAAACAATGAGAAGATATACTCTTCTTGTACTTAAGTCGGCATTATACCTTTTGTATTAAATCCCGACGCAATTTCTGCGTTTCATCGTCAATGTGAAGGTCCAAGGAATGGAGTAAAGCTGCAGTAGTGCATCGGAATATAATACTGATCTCCCAGGAAACGCTCAAAGCAAACCACAGACTATGAGAAGATTTACTTTTCTTGTACTGAAGTAGGAATTGTGCCTTTTGTATTAAATCCCGACGCAATTTCTGTGTTTCATCGTCGATTTGAAAGTCCAAGGGATAGAGTAAATCTGCAGTAGTGCATCGGAATCTAATACTGATCTCTCAGGATACGCTAAAAGCAAACCACAAACAATGAGAAGGTTTACTCTTCTTGTACTTAAGTCATCATTGTGCCTTTTGCATTAAATTCCGAAGCAATCTCTGTGTTTCATCGTCAATGTGAAGGTCAAAGGGATAGAGTAAAGCGGCAGTTGTGCATTGGAATCCAACACTGATCCCCTAGGAATGTCCCACAGCAAACCTCTAGCAATGAGAAGATTTACTCTTCTTGTACTTAAGTCGGCATTGTGCCTTTTGTGTTAATTACCGACGCAATTTCTGTGATTCATCGTCAATGTGAGGGTCCCAGAGATAGAGTAAATCTGCAGTAGTGCATCGGAATCTAATACTGATAGCCCAGGAAACGCTGAAAGCAAACCACAAACAATGAGGAGATTTTTTCTTCTTGTACTTGTCGTCATTGTGCCTTTTGTATTAAATCCCGACGCAATTTCTGTGTTTCATCGTCAATGTGAGGGTCCCAGGGATAGAGTAAATCTGCAGTTGTGCATCGGAATCTAATATTGAACTCCCAGGAAACGCTCAAAGCAAACCACAAACAATGAGCAGATTTACTCTTCTTCTTCTTAAGTCTGCATTGCGCCTTTTGTATTAAATCCCGTCGCAATCTCTGTGTTTCATCCTCAATGTGAAGGTCCAAGGCATAGAGTAAAGTTGCAGTAGTGCATCGGAATATAATCCTGATCTCCCAGGAAACGCACAAAGCAAACCACAAAGAATGAGATGATTTACTCTTCTTGTACTTAAGTCGGCATTGTGCCTTTTGTATGAAATCCCGAGGCACATTCTGTGTTTCAACGTCAATGTGAAGTTCCAAGGGATTGAGTTAATCTGCAGTTGTGCACCGGAATCTAAAAATGACCTCCCAGGAAACGCTCAAAGCAAACCACAAATAATGAGATGATATACTCTTCTTGTACTTAAGTCGGTATTATGCCGGTTGTATGAAATCTCGACGCAATTTCTCTGTTTCATCGTCAATGTGAAGGTCCGAGGGATAGAGTAAAGCTGCAGTAGTGCATCAGAATCTAATACTGATCTCTCAGGAGAAGCTCAAAGCAAACCACATACAATGAGAAGATTTACTCTTCTTGTACTTCAGTCGGCATTGTGCCTTTTGTATTGAATCCCGACGCAATATCTGTGTTTAATCTTCAATGTGAAGGTCCAAGGCATAATGTACAGCTACAGTAGTGCATCGGAATCTAACAATGATCGCCCAGAACACGCTCAAATCAAACCAAAAACAATGAGAGGATTCACTCTTCTTGTACTTAAGTCGGCATTATGCCTTTAGTATTAAATCCCGACCCAATTTCTGTGTTTCATCGTCAATGAGAATAACCAGGGGATAGAGTAAAGCTGCAGTAGTGCATCGGAATCTAATACTGATCCCCCACGAAAGTCAAAGAAAACTACAAACAATGTGAAGATTTACCCTTCTTGTCCTTAAGTCGGCATTGTGCATTTTGTATTAAATCCCGATGCAATTTCTGTGTCTCATCGTCAATGTGAAGGTCCGAGGGATGGAATAAAGCTGCAGTAGTGCATCGGAATCAAATACTGATCTCCCAGGAAACGCTCAAAGCAAACCACAAGCAATGAGGAGATTTATTCTTCTTGTACTTAATTCGGCATTGTGTCTTTTGTATTACAACCCAACGAAATTTCTGTGTTTCATCATAAATGTAAAGGTCCAAGGGATAGAGTAAATCTGCAGTAGTGCATCGGAACCTAATACCGATCTCCCAAGAAAGGCATGGGGAACCACAAACAATGAGAAGATTTACTCATCTTGTACTTAAGTAGGAATTGTGCCTTTTGTATTAAATCCCGATGCAATTTCTGTGTTTCATCGTCAATGTGAAGGTCCAAGGTACATTGTAAAGCTGCTGTAGTGCATCGGAATCTAATACTGATCTCCCTGGAAACGCTAAAAGCAAACCACAAACAATGAGAAGGTTTACTATTCTTGTACTTAAGTCGGCATTGTGCCTTTTGCATTGAATTCCGAAGCAATCTCTGTGTTTCATCGTCAATGTGAAGGTCCAAGGGATAGAGTAAAGCTGCAGTAGTGCATCGTAATCTAGCACTGATCCCCTAAGAATGGCTCACAGCAAACAACTAGCAATGAGAAGATTTACTCTTCTTGTACTTAAGTCGGCATTGTGCATTTTGTATTAAATCCCGACGCAATTTCTGTGTTTCATCGTCAATGTGAAGGTCCTAGGGATAGAGTAACGCTGCAGTAGTGCATCGGAATGTAATACTTAACTTCCTCGAAACGCTCAAAGCAAACCACAAACAATGAGAAGCTTAACTCTTCTTGTACTTAAGTCGGCATTTTGCCTTTTGTATTAAATGCAGACGCAATTTCTGTGTTTCAACGTCAATGTGAAGGTCCAAGGGATAGCGTTATGCTGCAGTAGTGCAGAGGAATCTAATACTGACCTCCCAGGAGACGCTCAAAACAAACCAGAAACAATGAGAAGGTCTACTCTCCTTGTACTTAAGTCATCATTGTGCCTTTTGTATTAATTCCCGACGCAATTTCTGTGTTTCATCGTTAATGTGAAGGTACAAGTGATAGAGTAAAGCTGCAGAAGTGCATCGGAATTTAATACTGATCTCCCAGGAAACGCTCAAAGCAAACCAGAAACAATGAGAAGATTTACTATTCTTGTACTGAAGTCGGCACTATGCCGTTTGTATTAAATCCCGACGCAATAGCTGTGTTTCATCGTCAATGTGAACGTCTAAGGGATAGAGTAAAGCTGCAGTAGTGCATCGGAATCTAACACTTATCTCGCAGGCAACGCGCAAGGCAAACTACAAACAATTTGAAGAATTACTCTTCTTGTACTTAAGTCGGCATTGTGAATTTTGTATTATATCCCGACGCAATTGCTGTGTTTCATCGTCAATGTGAGGGTCCTAGGGATAGAATAAATATGCAGTAGTGCATCGGAATCTAATATTGAACTCCCAGGAAGCGCTTAAAGCAAACCACAAACAATGAGAAGATTTACTCTTCTTGTACTTAAGTCGGCATTGTGCCTTTTGTATTAAATCCCGACGCAATATCTGTGTTTCATCGTCAATGTGAAGGTTTAAGGGACAGAGTAAAGCTGTTGTAGTGCATGGGAATATAATACTGATCTCCCAGGAAACGCTCAAAGGAAACCAGACACAATGAGTAGGTTTACTCTTCTTGTACTTCAGTCGGCAATGTGCCTTTTGTATGAAATCTCGAAGCAATTTCTGTGTTTCATCGTCAATGTGGGGGTCCAAGGGATAGAGTAAATCTGCAGTAGTGCATCGGAATCTAATACTTATCTCCCAGGAAACGCTCAAAGCAACCCACAAACAAGAGAAGATGTACTCTTCTTGTACTTAAGTCGGCATTATGCCTGTTGTATTAAATCCCGACGCAAATTCTGTGTTTCATCATCAATGTGAGAGTCCGAGGGATGGAGTAAAGCTGCAGTAGTGCATCGGAATATAATACTGATCTCCCAGGAACCGCTCAAAGCAAACCACAAACATTGAGAAGTGTTACTCTTCTTGTACTTAAGTCGGCATTGTGCCGTTTGTATGAAATCCCGACGTACCTACTGTGTTTCATCGTCAATGTGAATGTCCAAGGGATTGAGTAAATCTGCAGTTGTGCACCGGAATCTAGAACTGATCTCCCAGGAAACGCTCAAATCAAACCAAAAACAATTAGAAGATTCACTCTTCTTGTACTTAAGTCGGCATTTGGGCTTGTGCATTAAATCCGGACCCAATTTCTGTATTTCATCGTCAATGAGAATCTCCAAGGGATAGAGTAAAGGCAAAGAAAACTACAAACAATTAGATAATTTACTCTTCTTGTAAATAAGTCGGCATTGTGCATCTTGTATTAAATCCCGAAGCAATTTCTGTGTCTCATCATCAATGTGAAGGTCCAAGGGATAGAGTAAAGCTGCAGTAGTGCATCGGAATCTAATACTGATCTCCCAGGAAACGCTCAAAGCATACCACAAACAATGAGGAGATTTATTCTTCTTGTACTTAACTCGGCATTTTGTCTTTTTTATTAAATCCCGACGCAATTTCTGTGTTTCATCGTAAATGTGAAGGTCCAAGGGATAGAGTAACGCTGCAGTAGTGCTTTGGAACCTGATACTGACCTCCCAAGAAAGGCAAAGGCAACCACAAACAATGAGAAGATTTATTCTTCTTGTACTTAAGTCGGTATTGTGAATTTTGTATTATATCCCGACCCAATTTCTGTATTTCATCGTCAATGAGAAGGTCCAAGGGTTAGAGAAAGGCTGCAGTAGTTCATCGGAATCTAATACTGATCTCCCAGGATCCGCTCAAAGCAAACCACAGACAATGAGACGATTTACTCTTCTTGTACTTATGTAGGAATTGTGCCTTTTGTAATAAATCCAGACGCAATTTCTGTGTTTCATCGTCAGTGTGAAGGTCCAAGGGATAGGGTAAAGCTGCAGTAGTGCATCGAAATCTAATACTGATCTCCCAGGAAAGGCCAAAGCGAACCACAAACAATGAGAAGATTTACTCATCTTGTACTTATGTCGGCCATGTGCCCTTTGTGTCAAATCGCGACGCAATATCTGTGTTTCATCGTCGATGTGAAGGTCCAAGGTATAGAGTAATGCTGTAGTAGTGCATCGGAATCTAATACTGATCTCCCAGGAAACACTCAAATCAAACCAGAAACAATGATAAGGTATACCCTTATTGTACTTAAGTCGGCATTGTGCCTTTTGTATTAAATCCCGACGCAATTTCTGTGTTTCATCGGCAATGTGAAGGTCCAAGGTATAGAGTAAAGCTGCAGTGGTGCATCGGAATCTAATACTGATCTCCCAGGAAACACTCAAAGCAACCAAAAACATTGAGACGATTTACTCTTCTTGTACTTAAGTCGGCATTGTGCCTTTTGTATTGAATCCCGACGCTATTTCTGTGTTTCATCGTCAATATGAGGGTCCTAGGGATAGAGTAACTCTGCAGTAGTGCATCGGAATCTAATACTTAACACCCACGAAACATTCAAAGCAAACCACAAACAATGAGAAGCTTTACTCTTCTTGTACTTAAGTCGGCATTGTGCCTTTTGTATTGAATGCAAACGCAATTTCCGTGTTTCATCGTCAATGTGAAGGTCCAAGGGACAGCGTTGAGCTGCAGTAGTGCATAGGAATCTAATACTGATCTCCCAGGAAATGCTCAAAGCAAACCAGAAACAATAAGAAGATTTACTCTTCTTGTACTTATGTCGGCCATGTGCCCTTTGTTTTAAATAGCGACGCAATTTCTGTGTTTCATCGTCGATGTAAGGTCCAAAGGATAGAGTATTGCTGTAGTAGTGCATCGGAATCTAATACTGATCTCACAGGAAACACTCAAATCAAGCCAGAAACAATGATAAGGTATACTCTTCCGGTACTTAAGTCGGCATTGTGACTTCTGTATTAATTCCCGACGCAATTTCTGTGTTTCATCGTCAATGTGTAGGTCCAAGGGATAGACTAAAGCTGCAGTAGTGCATCCGAATCTAATACTTATCTCCCAGGAAACTCTCATAGCAAACCACAACCAATGAGAAGATATACTCTTCTTGTACTTAAGTCGGTATTATGCCTGCTGTATTAAATCCCTACGCAATTTCTGTGTCTCATCATCAATGTGAAGGTCCAAGGGATAGAGTAAAGCTGCAGTAGTGCATCGGAATCTATTACTGATCTCCCAGGTAACGCTCAAAACATACCACAAACAATGAGGAGATTTATTCTTCTTGTACTTAACTCGGCATTTTGTCTTTTTTATTAAATCCCGACGCAATTTCTGTGTTTCATCGTCACTGTGAAGGTCCAAGGGATAGATTAAAGCTGCAGTAGTGCATCGGAATCTAATACTGATCTCCCAGGAAAAGCCCAAAGCGAACAACAAACAATGAGAAGATTTACTCTTCTTGTACTTATGTCGGCCATGCGCCCTTTGTGTCAAATCGCGACGCAATATCTGTGTTTCATCGTCGATGTGAAGGTCCAAGTGATAGAGTAATGCTGTAGTAGTGCATCGGAATGTAATACTGATCTCCCAGGAAACACTCAAATCAAACCAGAAACAATGATAAGCTATATTCTTCCTGTACTTAAGTCAGCATTGTGCCTTTTGTATTAAATCCCGACGCAATATCTGTGTTTCATAGCCAATGTGAAGGTCCAAGGGATAGAGTAAAGCTGCAGTGGTGCAACGGAATCTAATACTGATCTCCCAGGAAACACTCAAAGCAAACCAGAAACAATAAGAAGATTTACTCTTCTTTTACTCAAGGCGGCATTGTGCCGTTTGTATTAAATCCCGACGCAATTGCTGTGTTTCATCTCCAATGTGAACGTCTAAGGGTAGAGTAAAGCTGCAGTAGTGCATCGGAATCTAATACTTATCTACCATGAAAGGCTCAAAGGAAACCACAAACAATGAGAAGATTTACTCTTCTTGTACTTGTCGTCATTGTGCCTTTTCTATTAAATCCCGACTCATTTTCTGTGCTTCATCGTCAAAGTGAAGGTCCCAGGGATAGAGTTAAGCTGCAGTAGTGCATCGGAATCTAATACTTATCTCGCAGGCCACGCGCAAAGCAAACCACAAACAATTTGAAGATTTACTCTTCTTGTACTTCAGTCGGCATTGTGCCTTTTGTATTAAATCCCGACGCCATTTCTGTGTTTCATCGTCAATGTGAGGGTCCTAGGGATAGAATAAATCTGCAGTAGTGGATCGGAATCTAACTTTGAACTCCCAGGAAACGCTCAAAGCAAACCACAAACAATGAGAAGATTTACTATTTTTGCACTGAGGTCGGCATTGTGCCTTTTGTATTAAATCCCTGCGCTATATCTGTGTTTCATTGTCAATGCGAAGGTGTAAGGGATAGAGTAAAGCTGTAGTAGTGCATCGGAATCTAATACTGATCTCCCAGGAAACGCTCAAAGCAAACCACAAACAATGAGAAGATTTACACGTCTTGTACGTAAGTCGGCATTGTGCCTCTCGTATTAAATCCCGACGCAATTTCTGTGTTTCATCGTCAATGTGAAGGTCCAGAGGATAGAGTAAAGCTGCAGTGGTGCACCGGAATCTAATACTGATCACCCAGGAAACCCTCATAGCAAATCAAAAACATTGAGATGATTTGCTCTTCTTGTACTCATTGCGGCATTGTGCCTTTTGTATTAAATCCCGACGCAATTTCTGTGTTTCATCGTCAATGTGAAGATCCTAGGGATAGAGAAAAGCTGCAGTAGTGCATCGGAATCTAATACTGATCCCCAGGAAAAGCCCAAGGCGAACAACAAACAATGAGAAGGTTTACTCTTCTTGTACTTATGTCGGCCATGTGCCCTGTGTATTAAATCGCGACGCAATATCTGTGTTTCATCGTCGATGTGAATGTCCAGGGGATAGAGTAATGCTGTAGTAGTGCATCCGAATCTAATACTGATCTCCCAGGAAACACTAAATCAAACCAGAAACTATGATAAGGTATACTCTTCCTGTATTTAAGTCGGCATTGTGCCTTGTGTATTAAATCCCGACGCAATTTCTGTGTTTCACCGTCAATGTGAAGGTCCACGGGACAGAGTAAAGCTGCAGTGGTGCATCGGAAACTAATACTGATCTCCCAGGAAACACTCAAAGCAAACCAAAAACTTTGAGATGATTTACTCTTCTTGTACTTAAGTCGGCATTGTGCCTTTTGTATTATATCCCGACGCAATTTCTGTGTTTCACCGTCGATGTAAGGCCCAAAAGATAGAGTAATGCTGTAGTAGTGCATCGGAATCTAATACTGATCTCCCAGGGAACTCTAAAAGCAAACCACAAACAATGAGAAGATATATACTTCTTGTACTTAACTCGGCATTGTGCATTTTGTATTAAATCCCGACGCAAATTATGTGTTTCATCGTCAAAGTGAAGGTCCCAGGGATAGAGTTAAGCTACAGTAGTGCATGAGAATCTAATACTTATCTCGCTGGCAACGCGCAAAGAAACCACAAACAATGAGAAGATTTACTCTTCTTGTACTTAAGTCGGTATTGTTCCTTTTGTATTAAATCCCAACGCAATTTCTGTGATTCATCGTCAATGTGAGGGTCCATGGGATAGAGTAAATCTGCAGTAGTGCATCGGAATCTAATACTGAACTCCCAGGAAACGCTCAAAGCAAACCACCACCAAAGAGAGGATTTACTCTTCTTGTACTTAAGTCGGCAATGTGCCTTTTGTATTAAACCCCGACGCTATCTCTGTGTTTCATCGTCAATTTGAAGGTCCAAGGGATAGAGTAAGGCTGCAGTAGTGCATCGGAATCTAACACTGATCTCCCAGGAAACGCTCAAAGCAATCAACAAACAATGAGAAGATTCACTCTTCTTGTACTTATGTCGGCATTGTGCCTTTTGTATTAAATCCCGACCCAGTTTCCGTGTGTCATCGTCAACGTGATGGTCCAAGGGATAGAGTAAAGCTGCAGTAGTGCGTCGGAATCTAGCACTGATCTCACAGGAAACGCTCAAACCAAACCTGAAACATTGAGAAGATTAACTCATCTGGTACTTAAGTCGGCATTGTGATTTTTGTAATAAATCCCGACTGAATTTCTGTGTTTCATCGTCAATGTGAAAGTAGTAGGGATAGCGTAAAGCTATTGTAGTACATCGGAATCTAATACTTACCTCCCACGAAACGTTCAAAGCAAACCACAAACAATGAGAAGTTTTACTCTTCTTGTACTTAAGTCGGTATTGTCATTTTTGTATTAAATGCAGACGCAATTTCTGTGTTTCATCGTCAATGTGAAGGTCCAAGGGATAGCGTTAAGCTGCAGTAGTTCATAGGAATATAATACTGACCTCCCAGGATACGCTCAAAGCAACCCACAAACAATGAGAAGGTCTACGCTTCTTGTACTTAAGTCGGCATTGTACCAATTTGTATTAATTCCCGACGCAAAATCTGAGTTCCACCGTCAATGTGAAGGTACAAGGGATAGAGTAAAGCTGCAGTTGTGCTTCGGAATCTAATCCTGATCTTCCAGGAAACGCACAAAGCAAACCACAAACAATGAGAAGATTTATTCTTCTTGTACTTAAGTCGGCATTGTGCATTTTGTATTAAATCCCCATGCAATTTCAGTGTCTCATCGACAATGTGAAGATCCAAGGCATAGAGTAAAACTGCAGTAGTGCATCGGTATCTAATCCTGATCTCCCAGGAAACGCTCGAAGCAAACAAGAAACAATGAGAAGATTTTCTGTTCTTGTACTTCAGTCGGCATTGTGCGTTTTGTATTGAATCCCTACGCAATTTCTGTGTTTCATCGTCAATGTGAACGTCCAAGGGGTAGAGTAAAGCAGCAGCAGTGTATCGAAATAAAATACCGATCTCCCTGGAAAAGCTCAAAGCAAACCTCAAACAATGAGAAGATTTACTCTTCTTGTACTTAAGTCGGTATTATGCCTGTTGTATTAAATCCCGACGCCATTTCTGTATTTCATCGTCAATGTGATGGTCCGAGGGATAGAGTAAAGCTACAGTAGTGTATCGGAATCTATCACTGATCGCCCAGGAAACGCTCACATCAAACCAAAAACAATGAGAGGATTCACTCTTCTTGTACTTAAGTCGGCATTTTGCCTTCTGTATTAAATCCCGACCCAATTTCTGTATTTCATCGTCAATGTGAAGGCCCAAGGGACTGAGTAAAATGCAGTAGTGCATCGGAATCTAATACTGATCTCCCAGGAAACGCAGAAAGCAAACCAGAAACAATGAGATGGTTTACTCTTCTTGTACTTAAGTCGGCAATGTGCCTTTTTATGAAATACCGAAGCAATTTCTGTGTTTCATCGTCAATGTGAAGGTCCAAGGGACAGAGTAAATCTTCAGTAGTGCACCAGAATCTAACACTGATCTCCCAGGAAACGCTCAAAGAAACCCACAAACAATGAGAAGATTTACTCTTCTTGTACTTAAGTCGGGATTGTGCATTTTGTATTAAATCCCGACGCAATTTCAGTGTTTCATCGTCAATGTGAAGGTCCGAGGGATGGAGTAAAGCTGCAGTAGTGCATCGGAATATAATTCCGATCTCCCAGGAAACGCTCAAAGCAAACCACAAACATTGAGAAGTTTTACTCTACTTGTTCTTGATTCGGCTTTGTGCCTTTTTTATTAAATCTCGACCCAATATCTGTGTTTCATCGTCAATCCGAAGGTCGAAGGGAAAGAGTAAAGCTACATTAATGCAGCGGAATCTAACACTGATGGCCAAAGAAACGCTCAAAGCATACCACAAACAATGAGAAGATTTACTCTTGTTGTACTTATGTCGGAATGGAGCCTTTTGTATAAAATCCCGACCCAGTTTCTGTATTTCATCATCAAAGAGAAGGTCCAGGGGATAGAGTAAAGCTGTAGTAGTGAATCGGAATCTAATACTGATCTCCCAGGAAAGGCAAAGTAAATCACAAACAATGAGAAGATTTACTCTTCTTGTACTTAAGTCGGCTTTGTGCATGTTGTATTAGATCCCGATGCAATTTCAGTGTTTCATCGACAATGTGAAGATACAAGGAATGGAGTAAAGCTGCAGTAGTGCAACGGTATCTAATCCTGATCTCCCAGGAAACGCCCAAAGCAAACCACAAAGAATGAGAAGATTAACTCTTCTTGTACTTATGTCGGCATTGTGCATTTTGTATGAAATCCCGACGCAATTTCTGTGTTTCATCGTCAATGTGAAGGCCCAAGGGACTGAGTAAGGTGCAGTAGTGCATCGGAACCTAATACTGATCTCCCAAGAAAGGCAAAGGGAACCATAAACAATGAGAAGATTTATTCTTCTTGTACTTAAGTCGGTATTGTGCTTTTTGTATTAATTCCCGACCCAATATCTGTATTTCATCGTCAATGAGAGGTTCCAAGGGATAGAGTAAGGCTGCAGTAGTGCATCGGAATCTAATACTAATCTCTCAGGAAACGCTCAAAGGCTACCACATACATAGAGAAGATTTACTCTTCTTGTACTGAAGTCGGCATTGTGCCTTTTGTATTAAATCCCGACGCAATTTCTGTATTTCATCGACAATGTGAACGTCCAAGGGATGGAGTAAAGCTGCACTAGTTCATCGGAATCTAATACTTATCTACCAGGAAACGCGCAAAGCAAACTACAAACAATGAGAAGATGTAATCTTCTTGTCCTTAAGTCGGCATCGTGTCATTTGTATTGAATCCCTGCGCAATATCTGTGTTTCATCGTCAATGTGAACGTCCAAGGGGAAGAGTAAAGCTGCAGTAGTGCATCGAAATAAAATACCGATCTCCCTGAAAAGATCAAAGCAAACCACAAACAATGAGAAGATATACTCCTCTTGTACTTAAGTCGTCATTGTGCATTTTGTATAAAATCCCGACGCAATTTCTGTGTTTCATCGTCAATGTGAAGGTCCTAGGGTTAGAGTAAATCTGCCGTAGTTCATCGGATTCTAATACTGAACTCCCAGGAAACGCTCAAAGCAAACCATAAACAATGAGAAGATTTACTCTTCTTGTACTTAAGTCGGCATTGTGCCTTTTTTACTAAATCCCGACGCAATTTCGGTGTTTCATCGTCAATTTGAAGGTCCAAGGGATAGTGTAAAACAGCATTAGTGCTTCGGAATCTAATACTGATCTCCCAGGAAACGCCCAAAGCAAACCACAATCATTGAGAAGATTTACTCTTCTTGTACTTAGTCGGCTTTGTGCCTTTTGTATTAAATATCGACCCAATTTCTGTGTTTCATCGTCGATCTCAATGTCCAAGGGATAGAGTAAAGCAACAGTAGTACAGCGGAATCTAACACTGATCGCCCAAGAAACGCTCACAGCAAACCCGCAACAATGAGAAGATTTACTCTTCTTGTACCTAAGTCGGCATTGTGCCTTTTGTATAAAATCCCGACCCAGTTTCTGTATTTCATCGTCAAAGAGAAGGTCCAGGGGATAAAGAAAAGCTGTAGTAGTGCATCGGAAACTAATACTGATCTCCCAGGAAAGGCATAGTAAATCACAAACAATGAGAAGATTTACTCTTCTTGTACTTAAGTCGGCATTGTGCATGTTGTATTAGATCCCGGTGCAATTTCTGTGTTTCATCGACACTTTGAAGGTCCCAGGGATACATTAAATCTGCAGTAGTGCACCGGAATCTAATCCTGATCTCCTAGGAAACGATCAAAGCAAACCACAAACGATGAGAAGATATACTCTTCTTGTACTTAAGTCGGCATTGTTCCTTTTGTATTCAATCCCAACGCTATGTCTTTGTTTCATCGTCAATTAGAAGGTACAAGGGATGGAGAAAAGTTGCAGTGGTGCATCGGAATCTAATACTTGTCTCCCAGGAAACGCTCAAAGGAAACCACAAACAATGAGAACATATACTCTTCTTGTACTTAAGTCAGTATTGTGCCTTTCGTATTAAATCCCGACGCAATCTCTGTGTTTCATTATCAATGTGAAGTTCCAAGGCATGGAGTAAAGCTGCAGTAGTGCATCGGAATCTAATCCTGATCTCCCTGGAAACGCTCAAAGCAAACCACTAAGAATGAGAAGGTTTACTCTTCTTGTACTGAAGTCGGCATTGTGCCTTTTGTATGAAATCCTGACGCACTTTCTGTGTTTCATCGTCAGTGTGAAGGTCCAAGGTATAGAGGTAATCAGAAGTTGTGTACCGGAATCTAAAACTGATCTCCCTCGAAACGCTCAAAGCAAACCACAAACAATGAGAAGCTTAACTCTTCTTGTACTTAAGTCGGCATTTTGCCTTTTGTATTAAATGCAGACGCAATTTCTGTGTTTCATCGTCAATGTGAAGGTCCAAGGGATAGCGTTAAGCTGCAGTAGTGCAGAGGAATCTGATACTGACCTACCAGGATACGCTCAAAGCAAACCAGAAACAATGAGAAGGTCTACTCTCCTTGCACTTAAGTCATCATTGTGCCTTTTGTATTAATTCCCGACGCAATTTCTGTGTTTCATCGTAAATGTGAAGGTACAAGTGATAGAGTAAAGCTGCAGAAGTGCATCGGAATTTAATACTGATCTCCCAGGAAACGCTCAAAGCAAACCAGAAACAATGAGAAGATTTATTCTTCTTGTACTGAAGTCGGCACTGTGCCGTTTGTATTAAATCCCGACGCAATAGGTGTGTTTCATCGTCTATGTGAACGTCTAAGGGATAGAGTAAAGCTGCAGTAGTGCATCGGAATCTAACACTTATCTCGCAGGCAACGCGCAAAGCAAACAGCAAACAATTTGAAGAATTACTCTTATTGTACTTAAGTCGGCTATGTGAATTTTGTATTATATCCCGACGCAATTGCTGTGTTTCATCGTCAATGTGAGGGTCATAGGGATAGAATAAATCTGCAGTAGTGCATCGGAATCTAATATTGAACTCCCAGGAAGCGCTTAAAGCAAACCACAAACAATGAGAAGATTTACTCTTCTTGTACTTAAGTCGGCATTGTGCCTTTTGTATAAAATCCCGACGCAATATCTGTGTTTCACCGTCAATGTGTAGGTTTAAGGGACAGAGTAAAGCTGTTGTAGTGCATGGGAATCTAATACTGATCTCCCTGGAAACGCTCAAAGCAAACCACAAATAATGAGAAGAATTACTCGTTTTGTACATAAGTCGGCATTGTGCCTTTTGTATTAAGTCCCGACGCAATTTCTGTGTTTCATCGTAAATGTGAAGGTCCAAGAGATAGAGTAAAGCTGCAGTAGTGCATCGGAATGTAATATTGTTCTCCCAGGAAACGCTTAATCCAAACCACAAACAATGAGAAGATTTACTCTTCATGTACTTAAGTCGGCATTGTGCCTTTTGTATTGCATCCCGACGCTATTTCTGTGTCCCATCGTCAATTTGAAGGTCCAAGGGATAGAGTAAAACTAGAGTAGTGCATCGAAATCTAATACTGATCTCCCAGGAAACGCTCAAAGCAAACCACAAACAATGTGAAGATTTACTCTTCTTGTACTTAAGCCAGCATTGTGATTTTTGTATTAAATCCCGACGAAATTTCTGTGTTTCATCATCAATGTGAAGGTCCAAGGGACAGAGTAACGCTGCAGTAGTGCATCGGAATCTAATACTGATCTCCCAGGGAACGCTCAAAGCAAACAAGAAACAATGAGTAGGTTTACTCTTCTTGTACTTCAGTCGGCAATGTGCCTTTTGTATGAAATCTCGAAGCAATTTCTGTGTTTCATCGTCAATGTGGGGGTCCAAGGGATAGAGTAAATCTGCAGTAGTGCATCGGAATCTAATAATTAACTCCCAGGAAACGCTCAAAGCAACCCACAAACAAGTGAAGATATACTCTTCTTGTACTTAAATCGGCATTATGCCTTTTGTATTAAATCCCGACGCAAATTCTGTGTTTCATCGTCAATGTAAAAGTCCGAGGGATAGAGTAAAGCTGTAGTAGTGCATCGGAATCTAATACTGATCTTCCAGGAAAGACAAAGTAAATAACAAACAATCAGAAGATTTACTCTTCTTGTACTTAAGTCAGCATTTTGCCTTGTGCATTAAATCCGGACTAAATTTCTGTATTTCATCGTCAATGAGAATCTCCAAGGGATAGAGTAAAGGCAAAGAAAACTACAAACAATTAGATAATTTACTCTTCTTGTACTTAAGTCGGCATTGTGCATCTTGTATTAAATCCCGAAGCAATTTCTGTGTCTCATCATCAATGTGAAGGTCCAAGGGATAGAGTAAAGCTTCAGTAGTGCATCGGAATCTAATACTGATCTCCCAGGAAACGCTCAAAGCATACCACAAACAATGGGGAGATTTATTCTTCTTGTACTTAACTCGGCATTTTCTCTTTTTTATTTAATCCCGACGCAATTTCTGTGTTTCATCGTAAATGTGAAGGTCCAAGGGATAGATTAACGCTGCAGTAGTGCATCGGAACCTGATACTGATCTCCCAAGAAAGGCAAAGGGAACCACAAACAATGAGAAGATTTATTCTTCTTGTACTTAAGTCGGTATTGTGAATTTTGTATTATATCCCGACCCAATTTCTGTATTTCATCGTCAATGAGAAGGTCCAAGGGTTAGAGTAAGGCTGCAGTAGTTCATCGGAATCTAACACTGATCTCCCAGGATACGCTCAAAGCAAACCACAGACTATGAGACGATTTACTCTTGTTGTACTTATGTAGGAATTGTGCCTTTAGTAATAAATCCAGACGCAAGTTCTGTGTTTCATCGTCAGTGTGAAGGTCCAAGGGATAGAGTAAAGCTGCAGTAGTGCATCGAAATCTAATACTGATCTCCCAGGAAAGGCCAAAGCGAACCACAAACAATGAGAAGAGTTACTCATCTTGTACTTATGTCGGCCATGTGCCCTTTGAGTCAAATCGCGACGCAAAATCTGTGTTTCATCGTCGATGTGAAAGTCCAAGGTATAGAGTAATGCTGTAGTAGTGCATCGGAATCTAATACTGATCTCCCAGGAAACACTCAAATCAAACCAGAAACAATGATAAGGTATACTCTTCCTGTACTTTAGTCGGCATTGTGCCTTTTGTATTAAATCCCGACGCAATTTCTGTGTGTCATCGGCAATGTGAAGGTCCAAGGTATAGAGTAAAGCTGCAGTGGTGCATCGGAATCTAATACTGTTCTCCCAGGAAACACTCAAAGCAACCAAAAACATTGAGATGATTTACTCTTCTTGTACTTAAGTCGGCATTGTGCCTTTTGTATTGAATCCCGACGCTATTTCTGTGTTTCATCGTCAATATGAGAGTCCTAGGGATAGAGTAACGCTGCAGTAGTGCATCGGAATCAAATACATAACACCCGCGAAACGCTCAAAGCAAACCACAAACAATGAGAAGCTTTACTCTTCTTGTACTTAAGTCGGCATTGTGCCTTTTGTATTAAATGCAAACGCAATTTCCGTGATTCATCGACAATGTGAAGGTCCAAGGGACAGCGTTGAGCTGCAGTAGTGCATAGGAATCTAATAGTGATCTCCCAGGAAATGCTCACAGCAAACCAGAAACAATAAGAAGATTTACTCTTCTTGTACTTATGTCGGCCATGTGCCCTTTGTATTAAATCGCGACGCAATTTCTGTGTTTCATCGTCGATGTGAAGGTCAAAGGGATTGAGTAAATCTGCAGTTGTGCACCGGAATCTAGAACTGATCTCCCAGGAAACGCTCAAAGCAAACCACAAACAATAAGAACATTAACTCTTCTTGTACTTAAGTCGGTATTATGCCTGCTGTATTAAATCCCTACGCAATTTCTGTGTTTCATCGTCAATGTGAAGGTCCAAGGGATAGAGTAAAGCTATAGTAGTGCATCGGAATCTAACACTCATCGCCCAGGAAACGCTCAAATCAAACCAAAAACAATTAGAAGATTCACTCTTCTTGTACTTAAGTCGGCATTTTGCCTTGTGCATTAAATCCGGACCCAATTTCTGTATTTCATCGTCAATGAGAATGTCCAGGGGATAGAGTAAAATAAAGAAAACTACAGACAATGAGAAGATTTACTCTTCTTGTACTTAAGTCGGCATTGTGCATTTTGTATTAAATCCTGAAGCAATATCTGTGTCTCATCATCAATGTGAAGGTCCAAGGGATAGAGTAAAGCTGCAGTAGTGCATCGGAATCTAATACTGATCTCCCAGGTAACGCTCAAAACATACCACAAACAATGAGGAGATTTATTCTTCTTGTACTTAACTCGGCATTTTGTCTTTTTTATTAAATCCCGACGCAATTTCTGTGTTTCATTGTAAATGTGAAGGTCCAAGGGATAGAGTAACGCTGCAGTAGTGCATCGGAACCTAATACTGATCTCCCAAGAAAGGCAAAGGGATCCACAAACAATGAGAAGATTTATTCTTCTTGTACTTATGTCGGCCATGCGCCCTTTGTGTCAAATCGCGACGCAATATCTGTGTTTCATCGTCGATGTGAAGGTCCAAGGGATAGAGTAATGCTGTAGTGGTGCATCGGAATGTAATACTGATCTCCCAGGAAACACTCAAATCAAACCAGAAACAATGATAAGCTATATTCTTCCTGTACTTAAGTCGGCATTGTGCCTTTTGTATTAAATCCCGACGCAATTTCTGTGTTTCATCGTCAATGTGAAGGTCCAAGGGATAGAGTAAAGCTGCAGTAGTGCATCGGAATCTAATACTTATCTCGCAGGCCACGCGCAAAGCAAACCACAAACAATTTGAAGATTTACTCTTCTTGTACTTCAGTCGGCATTGTGCCTTTTGTATTAAATCCCGACGCCATTTCTGTGTTTCATCGTCAATGTGAGGGTCCTAGGGATAGAATAAATCTGCAGTAGTGCATCGGAATCTAACTTTGAACTCCCAGGACACGCTCAAAGCAAACCACAAACAATGAGAAGATTTACTATTTTTGCACCGAGGTCGGCATTGTGCCTTTTGTATTAAGTCCCTGCGCTATATCTGTGTTTCATTGTCAATGCGAAGGTGCAAGGGATAGAGTAAAGCTGTAGTAGTGCATCGGTTTCTAATACTGATCTCCCAGGAAACGCTCAAAGCAAACCACAAACAATGAGAAGATTTACTCGTCTTGTACGTAAGTCGGCTTTGTGCCTTTCGTATTAAATCCCGACGCAATTTCTGTGTTTCATCGTCAATGTGAAGGTCCAGAGGATAGAGTAAAGCTGCAGTGGTGCACCGGAATCTAATACTGATCTCCCAGGAAACCCTCATGGCAAATCAAAAACATTGAGATGATTTGCTCTTCTTGTACTCATGGCGGCATTGTGCCTTTTGTATTAAATCCCGACGCAATTTCTGTGTTTCATCGTCAGTGTGAAGATCCAAGGGATAGAGTAAAGCTGCAGTAGTGCATCGGAATCTAATACTGATCTCCCAGGAAAAGCCCAAGGCGAACAACAAACAATGAGAAGGTTTACTCTTCTTGTACTTATGTCGGCCATGTGCCCTTTGTATTAAATCGCGACGCAATATCTGTGTTTCATCGTCGATGTGAATGTCCAAGGGATAGAGTAATGCTGTAGTAGTGCATCCGAATCTAATACTGATCTCCCAGGCAACACTAAAATCAAACCAGAAACAATGATAAGGTATACTCTTCCTGTATTTAAGTCGGCATTGTGCCTTTTGCATTAAATCCCGACGCAATTTCTGTGTTTCACCGTCAATGTGAAGGTCCACGGGACAGAGTAAAGCTGCAGTGGTGCATCGGAAACTAGTACTGATCTCCCAGGAAACACTCAAAGCAAACCAAAAACTTTGAGATGATTTACTCTTCTTGTACTTAAGTCGGCATTGTGCATTTTGTATTAAATCCCCATGCAATTTCTGTGTCTCATCGTCAATGTGAAAGTCCAAGGGATAGAGTACAGATGCAGTTTTGCATCGGAATCTGATACTGATCTCCCAGGAATCGCTCAAAGCAAAGCACAAACAATGAGGAGATTTATTCTTCTAGTACTTAACTCGGAATTTGTGTCTTTTGTATTAAATCCCGAAGCAATTTCTGTGTTTCATCGTCAATGTGAAGGTCCAAGGGATAGAGTAAATCTGCAGTAGTGCATCGGAATCTAATACTGAACTACCAGGAGAACCTCAAAGCAAACCACAATCAATGAGATGATTTACTCTACTTGTACTTAAGTCAGCATTGTGCCTTTTGTATTATATCCCGACGCTATTTCTGTGTTTCATCGTCAATTTGAAGGTTCAAGGGATAGAGTATAATGGCAGTTGTGCATCGGAATCTAATACTGATCTCCCAGGAAACGCTCGAAGCAAACAAGAAACAATGAGAAGATTTTCTGTTCTTGTACTTCAGTCGGCATTGTGCCTTATGTATTAAATCCCAACGCAATTCCTGTGTTTCATCGTCAATGTGAAGGCCCAAGGGATAGAGTAAAGCTGCAGTAGTGCATCGGAATCTAATACTATTCTCCCAGGAAACGCACAAAGCAAACCACAAACAATGTGAAGATTTACTCTTCTTGTACTTAAGTCGGCATTGTGGCTTTTGCATTAAATACAGACGCACTCTCTGTGTTTCAACATAAATGTGATGGTCCAAGGGATTGAGTAAAGCTGCGGTAGGGCATCGAAATCTACCACTGAACCCCTAGGAAACGCTCAAAGCAAACCACTAACAATGAGAACATTTATTCTTCTTGTACTGAAGTTGGTATTGAACATTTTGTATTAAATCCTGACGCAATTTCTGAGTTTCATCGTCAATATGGAACTCCAAGGGATACAGTAAAGCTGTAGTAGTGCGTCGGAAACTAATACTGATCTTCTAGGACACGCACAAAGCAAACCACAAACAATGAGAAGATTTACTCTTCTTGTACTGAAGTCGACATTGAAACTTTTGTATTAAATGCCGACGCAAATTCTGTGTTTCATCGTCAATAGGAAGGTCCAGGGGATAGAGTAAGGCTGCAGTAGTGCATCGGAATCTAATACTGATCTCCCAGGAAACGCACAAAGCAAACCACAAACAATGAGAAGATTTACTCTTCTTGTACTTAAGCCGGCATTGTGCCTTTAGTATTATATCCCAACACAATTTCTGTATTTCATCGTCAATGAGAATGTCCAGGGGATAGAGTAAAGCCGCAGTAGTGCATCGGAATCTAATACTGAAATCCCAGGAAAGGCAAAGTAAACTACAAACAATAAGGAGATTTACTCTTCTTGTTCTTAAGTCGGCATTGTGCATTTTGTATTAAATCCCCATGAAATTTCTGTGTCTCATCGTTAATGTGAAAGTCCAAGGGATAGAGTACAGCTGCAGTTGTGCATCGGAATCTGATGCTGATCTCCCAGGAATCGCTCAAAGCAAAACACAAACAATGAGTTGATTTATTCTTCTTGTACTTAACTCGGCATTGTGTGTTTTGTATTAAATCCCGACGCAATTTCTGTGTTCCATCGTAAATGTGAAGGTCCAAGGGATAGAGTAAAGCTGCCGTAGTGCATCGCAACCTAATACTGATCTCCCAGGAAAGGCAAAGGGAATCACAAACAATGAGAAGATCTAGTCTTCTTGTACTTAAGTCGGTATTGTGCTTTTTTTGTTAATTCCCGACCCAATTTCTGTATTACATCGTCAATGAGGAGGTCCAAGGGATAGAGTAAGGTTGCAGTAGTGCATCGGAATCTAATACTGATCTCCCAGGAAACGCTCAAAGCAAACCACAAACTATGAGAAAATTTTCTCTTCTTGTAGTTAAGTAGGCATTGATCCTTTTGTATTAAATCCCGACACAATTTCTGTGTTTCATCGTCAATGTGAAGGTCCAAGGGATAGAGTAAATCTGCAGTGGTGTGTCGGAATCTAATACTGAACTCCCAGGAAACGCTCAAAGCAAACCACAAACAATGAGAAGAATTACTCTTCTTGTACTAAAGTCAGCATTGGGCTGTTTGTATTAAATCGCGACGCAATTGCTGTGTTTCATCGCCAATGTGAACGTCTATGGGATAGAGTAACGCTGCAGTAGTGCATCAAGAATCTATTACTTATCTACCAGGTAACGCTCAAAGCAAACCACAAAAAATTAGAAGATTTACTCCTCTTGTACTTATGTTGGCCTTGTGCCTTTTGTGTTAAATCCCGACGCATTTTCTGTGTGTCTTCGTCAACGTGATGGTCCAAGGGATAGAGTAAAGCTGTAGTAGTGCATCGGAATCTAATACTGATATCACAGGAAACGCTCAAATCAAACTAGAAACAACGATAAGGTATACTCCTCTTGTACTTAAGACGGCATTGTGACTTTTGCATTAATTCCCGACGCCATTTCTGTGTTCCATCGCCAATGTGAAGGTCCGAGGGATAGAGTGAAGCAGCAGTAATGCATCCGAATCTAATACTTATCTCCCAGGAAACTCTCAAAGCAACCACAAACATTGAGAAGATTTACTCTTCTTGTATTTAATTCGGCATTGTGCCTTTTCCATTAAATCCCGACGCAATTTCTGTGTTTCATCGTCAAAGTGAAGGTCCAAGGGATAGAGTTAAGCTGCAGTAGTGCATCGGAATTTAATACTGATATCCCAGGAAACGGTCAAAGCAAACAAGAAACATTGAGGAGATTTACTGTTCTTGTACTTCAGTCGGCATTGTGCCTTTTGTATTAAATCGCGACGCAATTTCTGTGTTTCATCGTCAATGTGAAGGCCCAAGGGACAGAGTAAAGCTGCAGTAGTGCATCGGAATCTAATACTGATCTCCCAGGAAACGCTCAAATCAAACCAGAAACAATGAGAAGGTTTACTTATCTTGTACTTAAGTCGGAATTGTGCCTTTTGCATTAAATACCGACGCAATCTCTGTGTTTCCTCGTAAATGTGAAGGTGCAAGGGATAGTGTAAAACTGCAGTAGTGCATCGGAATCTACCACTGATCCCCTAGGAAACGAACAAAGCAAACCACTAACAATGAGAACATTTGCTCTTCTTGTACTTAAGTCGGCATTGTGCGTTTTGTATTAAATCCCAACACAATTTCTGTATTTCATCGTCAATGAGAATGTCCAGGGGATAGAGTAAAGCTGCGGTAGTGCATCGGAATCTAATACTGATCTCCCAGGAAAGGCGAAGTAAACTACAAACAATGAGAAGATTTACTCTTCTTGTACTTAATTCGGCGTTGTGCCTTTTGTATTAAATCCCGACGCAATTTATGTGTTTCATCGTCAAAGTGAATGTCCAAGGGATAGAGTTAAGCTGCAGTAGTGCATCGGAATCTAATACTGATCTCCCAGGAAACGCTCAGAGCAAACAAGAAACAATGGGGAGATTTACTGTTCTTGTACCTCAGTCGGCATTGTGCCTGTTGTATTAAAACCCGACGATATTTCTGTGTTTCATCGTCAACGCGAAAGCCCAAGGGACACAGTAAAGCTGCAGTAGTGCATCGGAATCTAATACTGATCTCCCAGGAATCGCTCAAAGCAAACCAGAGACAATGAGAAGGTATACTTTTCTTGTACATATGTCGGAATTGTGCCTTTTGCATTAAATACCGACGCAATCTCTGTGTTTCCTCGTAAATGTGAAGTTCCAAGGGATAGAGTGAAGCTGCAGTAGTGCATCGGAATCTACCACTGATTCCCTAGGAAACGCACAAAGCAAACCACTACCAATGAGAAGATTTACTCTTCGTGTACTTAAGTCGGCATTGTGCCTTTTGTATTAAATCCGTACCCAATTTCTGTAATTCATCGTCAATGAGAGAGTCCAGGGGATAGAGTAAAGCTGCAGTGGTGAATCGGAATCTAATACTGATCTCCCAGGAAAGGCAATGTAAACTGCAAACAATGAGAAGATTTACTCTTCTTTTACTTAAGTCGGCATTGTACACTTTGTATTAAATCCCAATGCAATTTCTGTGTCTCAATGTCAATGTGAAGGTCCAAGGGATAGAGTAAAGCTGAAGTAGTGCATCGGAATCTAATACTGATTTCCCAGGAAACGCTCAAAGCTAACCACAAACAATGAGGAGATTTATTCTTCTTGTACTTAACTCAGCATTGTGTCTTTTGTTTTAAATCCCGACGCAAATTCTGTGTTTCATCGCAAATGTGAAGGTCCAAGGGATAGAGTAAGGCTGCAGTAGTGGATCGGAATCTAATACTGATCTCCCAGGAAACGCTCGAAGCAAACCACAAACAATGAGTAAATTTACTCTTCTTGTACTTAAGTCGGCAATGTGCCTTTTGTATTAAATCGCGACGCAATTTCTGTGTTTCATCGTCAATGACAAGGTCATAGGGATAGAGTAAAGCTGCAGTAGTGCATCGGAATCTAATACTTATCTCCCACGAAACGCTCAAAGCAAACCACAAACAATGAGAAGCTCTACTCCTCTTGTACTTAAGTCGGCATTGTGCCTTTTGTATTGAATGCAGACGCAATTTCTGTGTTTCATCGTCAATGTGAAGGTCCATGGGATAGTGTTAAGATGCAGTAGTGCATAGGAATCTAATACTGACCACCCAGGATACGCTCATATCAACCCACAAACAATGAGAAGGTCTACTCCTCTTGTACTTAAATCGACATTGTGCCATTTGTATTAATTCCCGGCGCATTATCTACGTTTCATCGTCAATGTGAAGGTACAAGGGATAGAGTAAAGCTGCAGTAGTGAATCGGAATCGAATACTGATATCCCAGGAAACGCTCAAAGCAAACCAGAAACAATGAGAAGATTTACTCTTCTTGTACTCAAGTCGGCATTGTGCCGTTTGTATTAAGTCCAGACGCAATTGCTGTGTTTCATCGCCAATGTGAACGTCTATGGGACACAGTACAGCTGCAGTAGTGCATCGGAATCTAATACTTATCTCCCACGAAACGCTCAAAGCAAACCACGAACTATGAGAATATTTTCTTTTCTTGTACGTAAGTCGGCATTGTGCCATTTGTATTCAATCCCGATGCAATTTCTCTGTATCATCGTCAATGTGAAGTACCAAGGGATAGAGCAAAGCTGCAGTAGTGCATCGGATCTTATCCTGATATCCCAGGAAACGCTCAAAGCAAACCAGAAACAATGAGAAGATTTACTCTTCTTGTACTTATGTCGACCACGTGCCTTTTGTATTAAATCGCGACGCAAATTCGGTGTTTCATCGTCAATGAGAAAGTCCAAGGGATAGAGTAATGTTGTAGTAGTGCATCGGAATCTAATACTGATCTCCCAGGAAACGCTCAAATCAAACTACAAACAATGATAAGGCATACTCTTCTTGTACTTAAGTCGGCACTGTGTCTTTTGTATTAATTCCCGACGCAATATCTGTGTTTCATCGTCAATGTAAAGGTCCAAGCGATAGGGTTAAGCTGCAGTAATGCATCGGAATCTAACACTGATCCCCTAGCAATAGCTGAAAGCAAACCAATAGCAATGTGATGATTTACTCTTCTTGTACTTTGGTCGGCATTGGGCCATTTGTATTAAATCCCAACGCAATTTCTGTGAATCATCGTCAATGTGAAGGTTCAAAGGATAGAGTATGGCTGCAGTAGTGCGTCGGAATCCAACACTGATCTCCCAGGAAACGCTAAAGCAAACCGGAAACAATGAGAAGATTAACTCTTCTTTACTTGAGTCGGCATTGTGCATTTTGTATTAAATCTCGACGCAATATCTGTGTTTCATCGTCAATGTGAAGGTCCAAGGTATAGAGGAAAGCTGCAGTAGTGCATCGGAATCTAATACTGATCTCCCAGGTAACTCTCAAACAAACCAAAAACATTGAGAAGATTTACTCTTCTTGTACTTAAGTCGGCATTGTGCCATTTGGATTATATCCCGACGCAATATCTGTGTTTCATCGCCAACGTGAACGTCCAAGGGATAGAGTAAAACTGCAGTAGTGTACAGGAATCTAATGGGTATCTCCCAGGAAACGCTCAAAGTAAATCACAATCTATGGGGAGCTTTACTCCTCTTCTGCTTAAGTCGGAATTGTGCCATTAGTATTAAATCCTGACTCAATTGCTGTGTTTCATCACCAATGTGAACGTCTAAGGGATAGAGTAAAGCTGCAGAAATGCATCGGAATCTAATACTTATCTACCAGGAAACGCTCAAAGCAAACCACAAACAATGAGAAGATTTACTCTTCTTGTACTTAGGTCGGCATTGTGCCTTTTGTATTAAATTCCGACGCAATTTCTGTGTTTCATTGTCAATGTGAAGGTCCAGGGGATAGGGTAAAGCTGCAGTAGTGCATCGGAATCTAATACTGATCTCCCAGGAAACGCTCAAAGAAAACAACTTACAATGAGAAGATTTACTCTTCTTGCCCACATGTCGTCAGTGTGTCTTTTGTATTAAAACGCGACGCAATTTCTTTTTCTTATCGTCAATGTGAAGGGCCTAGAGATAGAGTAATGCTGCAGTAAAGCATCGGAATCTAATACTGATCTCCCGGGAAAGTCTAAAATCAAACAAGAAACAATGATAAGGTATACTCTTCTTGTACTTAAGTCGGCATTGTGCCTTTTGTATTAATTCCCGACGCAATATCTATGTTTCATCGTCAATGTGAAGGTCCAAGGGATTGGGTAAAGCTGCAGTTGTGCATCGGAATCTAATACTTATCTACCAGGTAACGCTCAAAAAAACGACAAACATTGAGAAGATTTACTCTTCTTGACTTAAGTCAGCATTGTGCCTTTAGTGTTAAATCCCGACGCAATTTCTGTGTTTCATCGTCAATGTGAAGGTCCAAGGGATAGAGTAAAGGTGCAGTAGTGCGTCGGAATCTAACACTGATCTCCCAGGAAATGCTCAAAGCAAACCACAAACAATGAGAAGATTTACTCCTCTTGTACTTATGTCGGCATTGTGTTTTTTGTATTAAATAGCGACGCTATTTATGTGTTTCATAGTCAATGTGAAGGCCCAAGGGATGGAGTAAAGCAGCAGTAGTGCATCGGAATCTTATACTGATCTCCCAGGAGACTCTCAAAGCAAACCAGAAACAATGAGGAGATTTACTCTTGTTGTACTCAAGTCGCCATTGTGCCGTTTGTATTAAATCCCGACGCAGTTGCTGTGTTTCATCGTCAATGTGAAGGTCCAAGGGATAGAGTAATGCTGTAGTAGTGCATCGGAATCTAAAACTGATCTCCCAGGAACCCTCAAATCAAACCAAAAACAATGATAAAGTATACTCCTGTTGAACTTAAGTCCGCATTGTGACTTTTGTATTAATTTCCGACGCAATTTCTGTTTCTCCTCGTCAACGTGAAGGTCCAAGGGATAGAGTAAAGCTGCAGTAGTGCATCCGAATCCAATACTTATCTCCCAGGAAACTGTCAGAGGAAACCACAATCAATGAGAAGGTTTACTCTTCTTGTACTTAATTCGGCATTGTGCCTTTTGTGTTAAATACCGACGCAATTTCTGTGTTTCATCGTCAAATTGAAGGTCCGAGGGATAGAGTTAAGCTGCAGTAGTGCATCGGAATCTAATACTTATCTCGCAGGCAACGCACAAAGCACACCACAAACAATTAGAAGATTTACTCTTCTTGTACTTAAGTCGGCATTGCGCCTATTGTATTAACTCCCGACGCAATTTCTGTGTTTCATTGTCAATGTGAAGGTCCAAGGGATGGAGTAAATCTGCAGTAGTGCATCGGAATCTAATACTGATCTCCCAGGAAACGCTCAATGCAAACCAGAAACAATGGGAAGGTATACTCTTCTTGTACTTAAGTCGGCATTGTGCCTTTTGCTTTAAATACCGACGCAATCTCTGTGTTTCCTCGTAAATGTGAAAGTCCAAGGGATAGATTAAAGCTGCAGTAGTGCATCGGAATCTACCACTGATCCCCTAGGAAACGCTTCATGTACTTAAGTCAGCATTGTGCCTTTAGTATTAAATCCCGACGCAATTTCTGTGTTTCATCGTCAATGTGAAGGTCTAAGGGATAGAGTAAAGGTGCAGTAGTGCGTCGGAATCTAACACTGATCTCCCAGGAAAAGCTCAAAGCAAACCACAAACAATGAGAAGATTTACTCTTCTTGTACATATGTCGGCATTGTGTTTTTTGTATTAAATAGCGACGCTATTTATGTGTTTCATAGTCAATGTGAAAGTCCAAGGGATGGAGTAAAGCAGCAGTAGTGCATCGGAATCTAATACTGATCTCCCAGGAAACGCCCAAAGCAAACCAGAGACAATGTGAGGATTTACTCTTCTTGTACTCAAGTAGGCATTGTGCCGTTTGTATTAAATCCCGACTCAATTGCTGTGTTTCATCGCCAATGTGAACGTCTAAAGGATAGAGTAAACCAGCAGTAGTGCATCGGAATCTAATACTTATCTACCAGGTAACGCAAAAAGCAAACCACAAACATTGAGAAGATTTACTCTTCCTGTACTTAAGTCAGCATTGTGCCTTTTGAATTACATCCCTACGCAATTTCTGTGTTACATCGTCAATGTGAAGGTCCAAGGGATAGAGTAAAGGTGCAGTAGTGCGTCGGAATCTAACACTGGTCTCCAGGAAACGCTCAAAGCAAACCAGAAAAAATGAGAAGGTCTACTCTTCTTGTACTTAAGTCGGCATTGTGCATTTTGTATTAATTCCCGACGCAATTTCTGTGTTTCATCGTCAATGTGAAGGTACAAGGGATAGAGTAAAGCTGCAGTAGTGAATCGGAATCTAATACTGATTTCCCAGGAAACGCTCAAGGCAAACTACAAACAATGAGAAGATTTACTCTTTTTGTACTCAATTTGGCATTGTGCCGCTTGTATTAAATCCCGACGCAATTGCTGTGTTTCATCGCCAGTGTGAACGTCTAAGGGATAGAGAAAAGCTGCAGTAGTGCATCGGAATCTAATACAGGTGTTCCAGGTAACGCACAAAACAAACCACAAACAATGACAAGGTTTACTATTCTTGTACTTAAGTCGGCATTGTGCCTTTTGTATTAAAACTCGACGCAATATCTGTGTTTCAACGTCAATGTGAAGGTGCAAGGGATTGAATGAAGGTGCAGTAGTGCATCGGAATCTAATACTTATCTCCCAGGAAACGCTCAAAGCAAACCAAACACATTGAGAGGATTTACTCTTCATGTACTAAAGTCGTCATTGTGCCTTTTGTATTAAATCCCGACGCAATTTCTGCGTTTCATCGCCAAAGTGAACGTACAGGGGACAGAGCGAACCTGCAGTAGTGCATCGGAATCTAATACTTATCTCCCAAGAGACGTTCAAAGCAAACCACATACAATGAGAAGATTTACTCCTCTTGTACTTAAGTCAGCATTGTGCCTTTTGAATTATATCCCGACGCAATTTCTGTGTTTCATCGTCAATGTGAAGGTGCAAGGGATAGAAAAAAGCTGTAGTAGTGCATCGGAATCTACACTCCTGGAAATTGAAATAAGAACACCGTGAATTCATTGTCCCAGGAAGGGGAAACTTTATTGACACATTCTTGGGGTCAGATACATCACATGATCACACTGACAGAACCACAGGCACATAGACACAGGCAACAGAGCTTGCACAATGTCGGCACTAGTACAGTGTATATCCACCTTTCGCAGCAATGCAGGCTGCTATTCTCCCATGGAGACGATCGTAGAGATGCTGGATGTAGTCCTGTGGAACGGCTTGCCATGCCATTCCCACCTAGCGCCTCAGTAGGACCAGCGTTCGTGCTGACGTGCAGACCGCGTGAGACGACGCTTCATCCAGTCCTAAACATGCTCAATGGGGGACAGATCCGGAGATCTTGCTGGCCAGGGTAGTTGACTTACACCTTCTAGAGCACGTTGGGTGGCACGGGATACATGCGGACGTGCATTGTCCTGTTGGAACAGTAAGTTCCCTTGCAGGTCTAGGAATGGTAGAACGATGGGTTCGATGACGGTTTGGATGTACCGTGCACTATTCAGTGTCCCCTCGACGATCACCAGTAGTGTACGGCCAGTGTAGGAGATCGCTCCCCACACCATGATGCCGGGTGTTGGCCCTGTGTGCCTCGGTCGTATGCAGTCCTGATTGTGGCGCTCACCTGCACGGCGCCAAACACGCATACGACCATCATTGGCACCAAGGCAGAAGCGACTCTCATCGCTGAAGACGACACGTCTCCATTCGTAACTCCATTCACGCCTGTCGCGACACCACTGGAGACGGGCTGCACGATGTTGGGGCGTGAGCGGACGACGGCCTAACAGTGTGCGGGACCGTAGCCCAGCTTCATGGAGACGGTTGCGAATGGTCCTCGCCGATACCCCAGGAGCAACAGTGTCCCTAATTAGCTGGGAAGTGGCGGTGCGGTCCCCTACGGCACTGCGTAGGATCCTACGGTCTTGGCGTGCATCCGTGCGTCGCTGCGGTCCGGTCCCAGGTCGACGGGCACGTGCACCTTCCGCCGACCACTGGCGACAACATCGATGTACTGTGGAGACCTCACGCCCAACGTGTTGAGCAATTCGGCGGTACGTCCACCCGGCCTCCCGCATGCCCACTATACGCCCTCGCTCAAAGTCCGTTAACTGCACATACGGTTCACGTCCACGCTGTCGCGCCATGCTACCAGTGTTAAAGACTGCGACGGAGCTCCGTATGCCACGGCAAACTAGCTGACACTGACGGCGGCGGTGCACAAATGCTGCGCAGCTAGCGCCATTCGACGGCCAACACCGCGGTTCCTGGTGTGTCCGCTGTGCCGTGCGTGTGATCATTGCTTGTACAGCCCTCTCGCAGTGTCCGGAGCAAGTATGGTGGGTCTGACACACCGGTGTCAATGTGTTCTATTTCCATTTCCAGGAGTGTACCAAGTTACGCTCAAAACAAACCACAAACAATGAGATGATTTACTCATCTTGTACTTAAGTCGTCATTGTGCCTTTTGTATTAAATCCCGAAGCAATTTCTGTGTTTCATCGTCAATGTGAAGGTCCAAGGGATAGAGTAAAGCTGCAGTAGTGCATCAGAATCTAATACTGATCTCCCAGGAAAAGCTCAAACCAAACCACAAATAATGAGAAGCTTTACTCTTCTTGTACTTAAGTTGGCATTGTGCCTTTTGTATTACATCACGACGCAATTTCTTCGATTCATCGTCAATGTGAAGGTACAAGGGATAGAGTAAAGCTGCAGTAGTGCAACGGAAACTAATACTGATCTCCCAGGAAAAGCTCAAAGCAAACCACAAATAATGAGAAGATTTACTCTTCTTGTACTTATGTCGGCATTGTGTCTTTTGTATTAAATAGCGACGCAATATCTGTGTTTCATCGTCAATGTGAAGGTCCAAGGAATAGAGTAATGCTGTTGCAGTGCATCGGAATCTAATACTGATCTCGCAGGAAACGCTCAAATCAAACCAGAAACAGTGATAAGGTATACTCTTCGTGTACTTACGTAAGCATTGTGACTTTTGTATTAAATCCCGACGCAATTACTGTGTTTCATCGTCAATGTGAAGGTCCAAGGGATAGAGATAAGCTGCAGTAGTGCATCGGAATCTTATACTGATCTCCCAGGATACGCTCAAAGCAAACCAGAAACAATGAGAAGATTTACTCTTCTTGTACTTAAGTCGGCGTTGCGCCTTTTGTATTAAATCCCGACGCTAATTCTGCGTTTCATCGTCAATTTGAAGGTCTAAGGGATAGAGTAAATCAGCAGTAGTGCATCGGAATCTAATACTGATCTCCCAGGAAACGCTCAAAGCAAACCAGAAACAATGAGAAGAGTTACTCTTCTTGTACTTAAGTCGGCATTGTGCCTTTTGCATTAAATGCCGACGCAATCACTGTGTTTCCTCGCCATTGTGAAGGTCCAAGGGATTGATTAAAGCTGCAGTAGTGCATCGGAATCTAACACTGATCCCCTTGCAAACGCTCAAAACAAACCACTAACAAGGAGAAGATTTGCTCTTCTTGTACTTAAGTCGGCATTGCGCCTTTTCTATTAAATCACGACGCTAATTCTGTGTTTCATCGTCAATGTGAAGGTCCAAGGGATAAAGAAAGACTGCATTAGTGCATAGGAATGTAATACCGATCTCCCGGGAAACGCTCAGAGCAAACCACAAACAATGAGAAGATTTACTCTTCTTGTACTTACGTCGGCATTGTGCTTTTGTATTACATCGCAACGCAATTTCTGTGTATCATCGTCAATGTGAACTTCCAAGGGATAGAGAAATGCTGCAGTAGTGCATCCGAATCTAATACTGATCTCACAGGAAACGCTCAAATCAAACCAGAAACAATGATATGGTATACTCTTCTTGTACTTAAGTCGGCATTGTGCCATTTGTATTAAATCACGACGCAATTTCCGTGTTTCATCGTCAATGTGAAGGTCCAAGGCATAGAGTAAAGGTGCAGTAGTGCATCGGAATCTTATACTGATCTCCCAGGAGACGCTCAAAGCAAACCAGAAACAATGAGGAGATTTACTCTTCTTGTACGGAAGTCGCCATAGTGCCGTTTGTATTAAATCCCGACGCAATTGCTGTGTTTCATCGCCAATGTGAACGTCTAAGGGATAGAGTAATGCTGTAGTAGTGCATCGGAATCTAAAACTGATCTCCCAGGAACGCTCAAATCAAACCAAAAACAATGATAAAATATACTCTTCTTGAACTTAAGTCGGCATTGTGACTTTTGTATTAATTTCCGACGCCGTTTTCTGTGTCTCCTCGTCAACGTGAAGGTCCAAGGGATAGAGTAAAGCTGCAGTAGTGCATCCGAATCCAATACTTATCTCCCAGGAAACTGTCAAAGGAAACAACAAACAATGAGAAGATTTACTCTTCTTGTAGTTAATTCGGCATTGTGCCTTTTGTATTAAATACCGACGCAATTTCTGTGTTTCATCGTCAAATTGAAGGTCCAAGGGATAGAGTTAAGCTGCAGTAGTGCATCGGAATCTAATACTTATCTCCCTCGAAACGCTCAAAGCAAACCACGAACTATGAGAATATTTTCTTTTCTTGCACGTAAGTCGGCATTGTGCCATTTGTATTCAATCCCGATGCAATTTCTCTGTATCATCGTCAATGTGAAGTACCAAGGGATAGAGCAAAGCTGCAGTAGGGCATCGGATCTTATCCTGATCTCCCAGGAAACGTTCAAAGCAAACCAAAAACTTTGAGAAGATTTACTCTTCTTGTACTTATGTCGACCACGTGCCTTTTGTATTAAATCGCGACGCAAATTCGGTGTTTCATCGTCAACGAGAAAGTCCAAGGGATAGAGTAATGTTGTAGTAGTGCATCGGAATCTAATACTGATCTCCCAGGAAACGCTCAAATCAAACTACAAACAATGATAAGGCATACTCTTCTTGTACTTAAGTCGGCATTGTGCCTTTTGTATTAAATCCCGACGCAATTTCTGTGTTTCATCGTCAAAGTGAAGGTCCAAGGGATAGAGTTAAGCTGCAGTAGTGCATCGGAATATAATACTGAACTCCCAGGAAACGCTCAAAACAAACCAGAAACAATGAGAAGGTTTCCTTTTCTTGTAATTAAGTCGGAATTGTGCCTTTTGCATTAAATACCGAAGCAATCTCTGTGTTTCCTCGTAAATGTGATGGCCCAAGGGATAGAGTAAAGCTGCAGTAGTGCATCGGAATCTACCGCTGATCCCCTAGGAAACGCACAAAGGAAACCACTAACAATGAGAACATTTACTCTTCTTGTACTTAAGTCGGCATTGAGCCTCTTGTATTAAATCACGGCGCATTTCCTGTGTTTCATCGTCAATGTGAAATTCCTAGGGATAGAGTAAAGCTGCAGTAGTGCATCGGAATCTAATACTTATCTCCCACGAAACGCTCAAAGCAAACCACCAACAATGAGTAACTTTACTCTTCTTGTACTTATGTTGGCATGGTGCCTTTGCATTAAATGCAGACGCAATTTCTGTGTTTCATCGTGAATGTGAATGTCCATGGGATAGCGTTAAGCTGCAGTAGTGCATAGGAATCTAATACTCACCTCCCAGGATACGCTCAAAGCATCCCACAAACAATGAGAAGGTCTACTCTTCTTGTACTTAAGTCGACATTGTACCATTTGTATTAATTCCCGACGCAATATCTGTGTTTCATCGTCAATTTGAAGGTACAAGGGATAGAGTAAAGCTGCAGTAGTGCATCGGAATCTAATACTGATCTCCCAGGAAACACTCAAAGCAAACCACAAACACTGAGAAGATTTACGCTTCTTGTACGTAAGTCGGCATTGTGCCTTTTGTATTAAATCCCGATGCAATTTCTGTGTATCATCGTCAATGTGAAGGTCCAAGGGATAGAGCAAAGCTGCAGTAGTGCATCCGAATCTTATACTGATATCCCAGGCTACGCTCAAAGCAAACCAAAAACTTTGAGAAGATTTACTCTTCTTGTACTTATGTCGACCACGTGCCTTTTGTATTAAATCGCGACGCAATTTCGGTGTTTGATCGTCAATGTGAAGGTCCAAGCGATAGAGTAATGCTGTAGTAGTGCATCGGAATCCAATACTGATCTCCCAGGAAACGCTCAAATCAAACTACAAACAATGATAGGGTATACTCTTCTTGTACTTACGTCGGCATTGTGACTTTTGCATTAATTCCCGACGCAATTTCTGTGTTTCATCGTCAATGTGAAGGTCCAAGGGATAGTATAAAGCTGCAGTAGTGCATCCAAATCTAATACTTATCTCCCAGGAAACTCTCAAAGCAACCACAAATAATGAGAAGATTTACTCTTATTGAACTTAATTCGGCATTGTGCCTTTTGTATTAAATCCCGACGCAATTTATATGTTACGTCGTCAAAGTGAACTTCCAAGGGATAGAGTTAAGCTGCAGTAGTGCATCGGAATCTAATACTGATCTCCCAGGAAACGCTCAGAGCCAAAAGAAACAATCCGGAGATTTACTCTTCTTGTACTTAAGTTGGCATTGTGCCTTTTGTATTAAATCCCTACCCAATTTCTGTAATTCATCGTCAATGAGAAGGTCCCAGGGATAGAGTAAGGCTCCAGAAGTGCATCGGAATCTAATATTGATCTCCCAGGAAACGCTCAAAGCAAACCACAAACAATGAGAAGATTTACTCTTTTTGTACTTAAGTAGGCATTGTGCCTTTTGTGTTAAATCCCGACGCTATTTCTGTGTTTCATCGTCATTTTGAAGGTCCAAGGGATAGAGTAAGGCAGCAGTAGTGCATCGGAATCCAATACTGATCTCCCAGGAAACGCTCAAATCAAACTACAAACAATGATAAGGTATACTCTTCTTATACTTAAGTCGGTATTGTGACTTTTGCATTAATTCCCGACGCAATTTCTGTGCATCATCGTCAATGTGAAGGTCCAAGTGATAGAATAAAGCTGCAGTAGTGCATCCAAATCTAATACTTATCTCCCAGGAAACTCTCAAAGCAACCACAAACAATGAGAACATATACTCGTCTTGAATTTAATTCGGCATTGTGCCATTTGTATTAAATCCCGTCGCAATTTATGTGTTTCATTGTCAAAGTGAACGTCCAAGGGATAGAGTTAAGCTGCAGTATTGCATCGGAATCTAATACTGATCTCCCAGGAAACGCTCAGAGCAAATCAAAGAAACAATGGGGAGATTTACTGTGCTTGTACTTCAGTCGGCATTGTGCCTTTTGTATTAAAACCCGACGATATTTCTGTCTTTCATCGTCAATGTGAAACCCCAAGGGACACAGTAAAGCTGCAGTAGTGCATCGGAATCTAATACTGATCTCCCAGGTATCGCTCAAAGCAAACCAGAGACAATGAGAAGGTTTACTTTTCTTGTACTTAAGTCGGAATTGTGGCTTTTGCATTAAATACCGACGCAATCTCTGTGTTTCCTCGTAAATGTGAAGTTCCAAGGGATAGAGTGAAGCTGCAGTAGTGCATCGGAATCTACCAGTGATCCCCTAGGAAACGCACAAAGCAAACCACTAACAATGAGCACATTTACTCTTCTTGTACTTAAGTCGGCATTGTGCCTTTTGTATTAAATCCCTACCCAATTTCTGTAATTCAGCGTCAATGAGAGAATCCAGGAGACAGAGTAAAGCTGCAGAGGTGCATCGGAATCTAATACTGATATCCCAGGAAAGGCAATGTAAACTGCAAACAATGAGAAGATTTACTCTTCTTTTACTTAGGTCGGCATTGTGCATTTTGTATTAAATCCCGATGCAATGTCTGTGTCTCAACGTCAATGTGAAGGTCCAAGGGATAGAGTAAAGCTGCTGTAGTGCATCGGAATCTTACGCTGATCCCCTAGGAATGGCTCACAGCAAACCACTAGCAATGAGAAGATTTACTTTTCTTGCACATAAGTCGGCATTGTGCGTTTTGTATTAAATCCCAACGCAATTTCTGTGTTTCATCGTCAATATGAAGGTACAAGGGATTGAGTAAGACTGCAGTGGTGCATCGGAATCTAATACTGATCTCCCAGGAAACGCTCAAAGGAAACCACAAACAATGAGAAGATTTACTGTTCTTGTACTTATGTCGGCTTTGTGCCTTTTGTATTATATCCCGACACAGTTTCTGTGTGTCATCGTCAATCTGATTTTCCAAGGGATAGAGTAAAGCTGCAGTAGTGCGCCGGAATCTAAACCTGATCTCCCAGGACACGCTCAAAGCAAACCAGAAACAATGAGAAGATTAACTCTTCTTGTACTTAAGTCGGAATTGTGCCTTTTGTATTAAATCCCGACGCAGTTTCTGTGTTACATCGTCAATGTGAAGGTCCTAGGGATAGAGTAAAGCTGCAGTAGTGCATCTGAATCTAATACATATCCCCCATGAAACGCTCAAAGCAAACCCCAACAATGAGAAGCATTACTCTTCTTGTACTTATGTCGGCATTGTGCCTTTTGTATTAAATGCAGACGCAATTTCTATGTTTCATCGTCAATGTGAAAGTCCAAGGGATATCGTTAAGCTGCAGTAGTGCATTGGAATCTAATACTGACATCCCAGGAAACGCTCAAAGCAAACCAGAAACAATGAGAAGGTCTCCTCTTCTTGTACTTAAGTCGGCATTGTGCCTTTTGTAATTATTGCAGAAGCAATTTCTGTGTTTCATCGTCAATATGAGGGTACAAGGGATAGAGTAAAGCTGCAGTAGTGCATCGGAATCTAACACTGATCTCCCAGGAGCGCTCAAAGCAAACCAGAAACAATGAGAAGATTTTCTCTTCTTGTACTGAAGTCGGCATTGTGCCGTTTGTATTTAATCCCCACGCAATTTCTGTGTTTCATCGACAATGTGAAGGTCCAAGGGATAGAGTAAAACCGCAGTAGTGCATCAGTATCTAATAGTGATCTCAAAGGAAAAGCGCAAAGCAAAGCACAAACAATGAAAAGATTTACTCTTCTTGTACTGAACTCGGCATTGTGCCTTTTGTATTAGATCCCGACGCTATTTCTGTGTTTCATCGACAATTTGAAGGTCCAAGGGATAGAGTAAAACAGCAGTAGTGCATCGGAATCTAATACTGATCTAGCAGGAAACGCTCAAAGCAAACAAGAAACAATGTGAAGATTTACTCTTCTTGTACTCAAGTCGGCATTGTGAAGTTTGTATTGAATCCCGACGCAGTTTCTGTGTTTCATCGACAATGTGAAGGTCCAAGGGATAGAGTAGGGCTACAGTAGTGAATCTGAATCTAATACTGATCTCCCAGGAAATGCACAAAGCAAACCACAAACAATGAGAAGAATTACTCTTCTTGTACTTATGTCGGCATTGTGCCTTTTGTATTAAATCCCGACGCAGTTTCTGTATTTCAGCGTCAATGTGAATGTCCTAGGAATAGAGTAAAACTGCAGTAGTGCATCGGAATCTAATACAGGTGTTCCAGGTAACGCACAAAACAAACCACAAACAATGACAAGGTTTACTATTCTTGTAGTTAAGTCGGCATTGTGCCTTTTGTATTAAAACTCGACGCAATATCTGTGTTTCAACGTCAATGTGAAGGTGCAAGGGATTGAGTAAAGGTGCAGTAGTGCATCGGAATCTAATACTTATCTCCCAGGAAACGCTCAAAGCAAACCAAAAACATTGAGAGGATTTACTCTTCATGTACTAAAGTCGTCATTGTGCCTTTTGTATTAAATCCCGACGCAATTTCTGCGTTTCATCGCCAAAGTGAACGTACAGGGGACAGAGCGAACCTGCAGTAGTGCATCGGAATCTAATACTTATCTCCCAAGAGACGTTCAAAGCAAACCACATACAATGAGAAGATTTACTCCTCTTGTACTTAAGTCAGCATTGTGCCTTTTGTATTAAATCCCGACGCAATTTCTGTGTTTCATCGTCAATGTGAAGGTCCAGGGGATAGAGTAAAGGTATAGTAGTGCGTCGGAATCTGATCTCCCAGGAAACGCTCAAAGCAAACCACAAACAATGAGAAGCTTTACTCTTCTTCTACTTAAGTCGGCATTGTGCTTTTTGTATTAAATACCGAAGCAATTTCTGTGTTTCATCGACAATGTGAAGGTCCAAGGAATAGAGTAAAGCTGCAGTAGTGCATCGGATTCTAGTACCGATCTCCCAGGAAACGCTAAAAAAGCAAACAAAAACATTGAGAAGATTTACTCTTCTTGCACTGAAGTCGGCATTGTGCCTTTTGAATTAAATCCCGACGCAATTTCTGTGTTTCATCGCCAATGTGAACGTCCAAAAGATAGAGTTAAGCTGCAGTAGTGCATCGGAATCTTATACTGATCTCCCAGGAGACGCTCAAAGCAAACCAGAAACAATGAGGAGATTTACTCTTCTTGTACTGAAGTCGCCATAGTGCCGTTTGTATTAAATCCCGACGCAATTGCTGTGTTTCATCGCCAATGTGAACGTCTAAGGGATAGAGTAAAGCTGCAGTTGTGCATCGGAATCTAATACTTATCTACCAGGAAACGCTGAAAGCAATCCACAAACATTGAGAAGAATTACTCTTCTTGTACTTAAGTCGGCATTGTGCCTTTTGTATTTAATTCCGACACAATTTCTGTGTTTCATCGTCAATGCGAAGGTCCAAGGGATAGAGTAAAGCTGCAGAAGTGCATCGGAATCTAATACTGATCACCCAGGAAATGCTCAAAGCAAACCACAAACAATGAGAAGATTTACTCTTCCTGTACTTATGTCGGCCATGTATGTTTTGTGTTAAATCGTGACGCAATTTCTGTGTTTCATCGTCAATGTGAAGGTCCAAGGGATAGAGTAATGCTGTAGTAGTGCATCGGAATCTAAAACTGATCTCCCAGGAACGATCAATTCAAACCAAAATCAATGATAAAGTATACTCTTCTTGAACTTAAGTCGGCATTGTGACTTTTGTATTAATTTCCGACGCCGTTTCTGTGTCTCCTCGTCAACGTGAAGGTCCAAGGGATAGAGTAAAGCTGCAGTAGTGCATCCGAATCCAATACTTATCTCCCAGGAACCTGTCAAACGAAACAACAAACAAAGAGAAGATTTACTCTTCTTGTACTGAATTCGGCATTGTGCCTTTTGTATTAAATACCGACGCAATTTCTGTGTTTCATCGTCAAATTGAAGGTCCAAGGGATAGAGTTAAGCTGCAGTAGTGCATCGGAATCTAATACTTATCTCGCAGGCAACGCGCAAAGCACACCACAAACAATAAGAAGATTTACTCTTCCTGTACTTAAGTCGGCATTGTGCCTATTGTATTAAATCCCGACGCAATTTCTGTGTTTCATTGTCAATGTGAAGGTCCAAGGGATGGAGTAAATCTGCAGTAGTGCATCGGAATCTAATACTGATCTCCCAGGAAACGCTCAATGCAAACCAGAAACAATGAGAAGGTATTCTCTTCTTGTACTTAAGTCGGCATTGTGCCTTTTGCTTTAAATACCGACGCAATCTCTGTGTTTCCTCGTAAATGTGAAAGTCCAAGGGATAGATTAAAGCTGCAGTAGTGCATCGGAATCTACCACTGCTCACCTAGGAAACGCTTCTTGTACATAAGTCAGCATTGTGCCTTAGTATTAAATCCCGACGCAATTTCTGTGTTTCATCGTCAATGTGAAGGTCCAAGGGATAGAGTAAAGGTGCAGTAGTGCGTCGGAATCTAACACTGATCTCCCAGGAAAAGCTTAAAGCAAACCGCAAACAATGAGAAGATTTACTCTTCTTGTACTTATGTCGGCATTGTGTTTTTTGTATTAAATAGCGACGCTATTTATGTGTTTCATAGTCAATGAGAAGGTCCAGGGGATGGAGTAAAGCAGCAGTAGTGCATCGGAATCTAATACTGATCTCCCAGGAAACGCTCAAAGCAAACCAGAGTCAATGTGAGGATTTACTCTTCTTGTACTCAAGTAGGCATTGTGCCGTTTGTAATAAATCCCGACGCAATTGCTGTGTTTCATCGCCAATGTGAACGTTTAAAGGGTAGAGTAAACCAGCAGTAGTGCATCGGAATCTAATACTTATCTACCAGGTAACGCTCAAAGCAAACCACAAACATTGAGAAGATTTACTCTTCCTGTACTTAAGTCAGCATTGTGCCTTTTGAATTATATCCCGACGCAATTTCTGTGTTTCATCGTCAATGTGAAGGTGCAAGGGATAGAAAAAAGCTGCAGTAGTGCATCGGAATCTACACTCCTGGAAATTGAAATAAGAACACCGTGAATTCATTGTCCCAGGAAGGGGAAACTTTATTGACACATTCTTGGGGTCAGATACATCACATGATCACACTGACAGAACCACAGGCACATAGACACAGGCAACAGAGCTTGCACAATGTCGGCACTAGTACAGTGTATATCCACCTTTCGCAGCAATGCAGGCTGCTATTCTCCCATGGAGACGATCGTAGAGATGCTGGATGTAGTCCTGTGGAACGGCTTGCCATGCCATTCCCACCTGGCGCCTCAGTAGGACCAGCGTTCGTGCTGACGTGCAGACCGCGTGAGACGACGCTTCATCCAGTCCTAAACATGCTCAATGGGGGACAGATCCGGAGATCTTGCTGGCCAGGGTAGTTGACTTACACCTTCTAGAGCACGTTGGGTGGCACGGGATACATGCGGACGTGCATTGTCCTGTTGGAACAGTAAGTTCCCTTGCAGGTCTAGGAATGGTAGAACGATGGGTTCGATGACGGTTTGGATGTACCGTGCACTATTCAGTGTCCCCTCGACGATCACCAGTAGTGTACGGCCAGTGTAGGAGATCGCTCCCCACACCATGATGCCGGGTGTTGGCCCTGTGTGCCTCGGTCGTATGCAGTCCTGATTGTGGCGCTCACCTGCACGGCGCCAAACACGCATACGACCATCATTGGCACCAAGGCAGAAGCGACTCTCATCGCTGAAGACGACACGTCTCCATTCGTAACTCCATTCACGCCTGTCGCGACACCACTGGAGACGGGCTGCACGATGTTGGGGCGTGAGCGGACGACGGCCTAACAGTGTGCGGGACCGTAGCCCAGCTTCATGGAGACGGTTGCGAATGGTCCTCGCCGATACCCCAGGAGCAACAGTGTCCCTAATTAGCTGGGAAGTGGCGGTGCGGTCCCCTACGGCACTGCGTAGGATCCTACGGTCTTGGCGTGCATCCGTGCGTCGCTGCGGTCCGGTCCCAGGTCGACGGGCACGTGCACCTTCCGCCGACCACTGGCGACAACATCGATGTACTGTGGAGACCTCACGCCCAACGTGTTGAGCAATTCGGCGGTACGTCCACCCGGCCTCCCGCATGCCCACTATACGCCCTCGCTCAAAGTCCGTTAACTGCACATACGGTTCACGTCCACGCTGTCGCGCCATGCTACCAGTGTTAAAGACTGCGACGGAGCTCCGTATGCCACGGCAAACTAGCTGACACTGACGGCGGCGGTGCACAAATGCTGCGCAGCTAGCGCCATTCGACGGCCAACACCGCGGTTCCTGGTGTGTCCGCTGTGCCGTGCGTGTGATCATTGCTTGTACAGCCCTCTCGCAGTGTCCGGAGCAAGTATGGTGGGTCTGACACACCGGTGTCAATGTGTTCTATTTTCCATTTCCAGGAGTGTACCAGGTTACGCTCAAAACAAACCACAAACAATGAGATGATTTACTCATCTTGTACTTAAGTCGTCATTGTGCCTTTTGTATTAAATCCCGACGCAATTTCTGTGTTTCATCGTCAATGTGAAGGTCCAAGGGATAGAGTAAAGCTGCAGTAGTGCATCAGAATCTAATACTGATCTCCCAGGAAACGCTCAAAGCAAACCAGAAACAATGAGAAGAGTTACTCTTCTTGTACTTAAGTCGGCATTGTGCCTTTTGCATTAAATGCCGACGCAATCACTGTGTTTCCTCGCCATTGTGAAGGTCCAAGGGATTGATTAAAGCTGCAGTAGTGCATCGGAATCTAACACTGATCCCCTTGCAAACGCTCAAAACAAACCACTAACAAGGAGAAGATTTGCTCTTCTTGTACTTAAGTCGGCATTGCGCCTTTTGAATTAAATCACGACGCTAATTCTGTGTTTCATCGTCAATGTGAAGGTCCAAGGGATAAAGAAAGACTGCAGTAGTGCATCGGAATGTAATACCGATCTCCCGGGAAACGCTCAAAGCAAACCACAAACAATGAGAAGATTTACTCTTCTTGTACTTACGTCGGCATTGTGCTTTTGTATTACATCGCAACGCAATTTCTGTGTATCATCGTCAATGTGAAGGTCCAAGGGATAGAGAAATGCTGCAGTAGTGCATCCGAATCTAATACTGATCTCACAGGAAACGCTCAAATCAAACCAGAAACAATGATAAGGTATACTCTTCTTGTACTTAAGTCGGCATTGTGCCATTTGTATTAAATCACGACGCAATTTCAGTGTTTCATCGTCAATGTGAAAGTCCAAGGGATAGAGTAATGCTCCTGTAGTGCAACAGAATCTAATACTTATCTCCCAGGAAACTCTCATAGCAAACCACAAACAATGAAAAGATTTACTCTTGTTGTACTTAAGTCGGCACTGTGTCTTTTGTATTAATTCCCGACGCAATATCTGTGTTTCATCGTCAATGTAAAGGTCCAAGCGATAGGGTTAAGCTGCAGTAATGCATCGGAATCTAACACTGATCCCCTAGCAATAGCTGAAAGCAAACCAATAGCAATGTGATGATTTACTCTTCTTGTACTTTAGTCGGCATTGGGCCATTTGTATTAAATCCCAACGCAATTTCTGTGTATCATCGTCAATGTGAAGGTTCAAAGGATAGAGTATGGCTGCAGTAGTGCGTCGGAATCCAACACTGATCTCCCAGGAAACGCTAAAGCAAACCGGAAACAATGAGAAGATTAACTCTTCTTTACTTGAGTCGGCATTGTGCATTTTGTATTAAATCTCGACGCAATTTCTGTGTTTCATCGTCAATGTGAAGGTCCAAGGTATAGAGGAAAGCTGCAGTAGTGCATCGGAATCTAATACTGATCTCCCAGGTAACGCTCAAACAAACCAAAAACATTGAGAAGATTTACTCTTCTTGTACTTAAGTCGGCATTGTGCCATTTGGATTATATCCCGACGCAATATCTGTGTTTCATCGCCAACGTGAACGTCCAAGGGATAGAGTAAAACTGCAGTAGTGTACAGGAATCTAATGGGTATCTCCCAGGAAACGCTCAAAGTAAATCACAATCTATGGGGAGCTTTACTCCTCTTCTGCTTAAGTCGGCATTGTGCCATTAGTATTAAATCCTGACTCAATTGCTGTGTTTCATCACCAATGTGAACGTCCAAGGGATAGAGTAAAGCTGCAGAAATGCATCGGAATCTAATACTTATCTACCAGGAAACGCTCAAAGCAAACCACAAACAATGAGAAGATTTACTCTTCTTGTACTTAGGTCGGCATTGTGCCTTTTGTATTAAATTCCGACGCAATTTCTGTGTTTCATTGTCAATGTGAAGGTCCAGGGGATAGGGTAAAGCTGCAGTAGTGCATCGGAATCTAATACTGATCTCCCAGGAAACGCTCAAAGAAAACAACTTACAATGAGAAGATTTACTCTTCTTGTCCATATGTCGTCAGTGTGTCTTTTGTATTAAAACGCGACGCAATTTCTTTTTCTTATCGTCAATGTGAAGGGCCTAGAGATAGAGTAATGCTGCAGTAAAGCATCGGAATCTAATACTGATCTCCCGGGAAAGTCTAAAATCAAACAAGAAACAATGATAAGGTATACTCTTCTTGTACTTAAGTCGGCATTGTGCCTTTTGTATTAAATCCCGACGCAATTGCTGAGTTTCTTCTCCAATGTGAACGTCTAAGGGATAGAGTAAAGCTGCAGTTGTGCATCGGAATCTAATACTTATCTACCAGGTAACGCTCAAAAAAACGACAAACATTGAGAAGATTTACTCTTCTTGACTTAAGTCAGCATTGTGCCTTTAGTATTAAATCCCGACGCAATTTCTGTGTTTCATCGTCAATGTGAAGGTCCAAGGGATAGAGTAAAGGTGCAGTAGTGCGTCGGAATCTAACACTGATCTCCCAGGAAATGCTCAAAGCAAACCACAAACAATGAGAAGATTTACTCCTCTTGTACTTATGTCGGCATTGTGTTTTTTGTATTAAATAGCGACGCTATTTATGTGTTTCACAGTCAATGTGAAGGCCCAAGGGATGGAGTAAAGCAGCAGTAGTGCATCGGAATCTTATACTGATCTCCCAGGAGACTCTCAAAGCAAACCAGAAACAATGAGGAGATTTACTCTTGTTGTACTCAAGTCGCCATTGTGCCGTTTGTATTAAATCCCGACGCAGTTGCTGTGTTTCATCGTCAATGTGAAGGTCCAAGGGATAGAGTAATGCTGTAGTAGTGCATCGGAATCTAAAACTGATCTCCCAGGAACCCTCAAATCAAACCAAAAACAATGATAAAGTATACTCCTCTTGAACTTAAGTCCGCATTGTGACTTTTGTATTAATTTCCGACGCAATTTCTGTTTCTCCTCGTCAACGTGAAGGTCCAAGGGATAGAGTAAAGCTGCAGTAGTGCATCCGAATCCAATACTTATCTCCCAGGAAACTGTCAGAGGAAACCACAAACAATGAGAAGATTTACTCTTCTTGTACTTAATTCGGCATTGTGCCTTTTGTGTTAAATACCGACGCAATTTCTGTGTTTCATCGTCAAATTGAAGGTCCGAGGGATAGAGTTAAGCTGCAGTAGTGCATCGGAATCTAATACTTATCTCGCAGGCAACGCACAAAGCACACCACAAACAATAAGAAGATTTACTCTTCTTGTACTTAAGTCGGCATTGCGCCTATTGTATTAACTCCCGACGCAATTTCTGTGTTTCATTGTCAATGTGAAGGTCCAAGGGATGGAGTAAATCTGCAGTAGTGCATCGGAATCTAATACTGATCTCCCAGGAAACGCTCAATGCAAACCAGAAACAATGGGAAGGTATACTCTTCTTGTACTTAAGTCGGCATTGTGCCTTTTGCTTTAAATACCGACGCAATCTCTGTGTTTCCTCGTAAATGTGAAAGTCCAAGGGATAGATTAAAGCTGCAGTAGTGCATCGGAATCTACCACTGATCCCCTAGGAAACGCTTCATGTACTTAAGTCAGCATTGTGCCTTTAGTATTAAATCCCGACGCAATTTCTGTGTTTCATCGTCAATGTGAAGGTCTAAGGGATAGAGTAAAGGTGCAGTAGTGCGTCGGAATCTAACACTGATCTCCCAGGAAAAGCTCAAAGCAAACCACAAACAATGAGAAGATTTACTCTTCTTGTACATATGTCGGCATTGTGTTTTTTGTATTAAATAGCGACGCTATTTATGTGTTTCATAGTCAATGTGAAAGTCCAAGGGATGGAGTAAAGCAGCAGTAGTGCATCGGAATCTAATACTGATCTCCCAGGAAACGCCCAAAGCAAACCAGAGACAATGTGAGGATTTACTCTTCTTGTACTCAAGTAGGCATTGTGCCGTTTGTATTAAATCCCGACGCAATTGCTGTGTTTCATCGCCAATGTGAACGTCTAAAGGATAGAGTAAACCAGCAGTAGTGCATCGGAATCTAATACTTATCTACCAGGTAACGCAAAAAGCAAACCACAAACATTGAGAAGATTTACTCTTCCTGTACTTAAGTCAGCATTGTGCCTTTTGAATTACATCCCTACGCAATTTCTGTGTTACATCGTCAATGTGAAGGTCCAAGGGATAGAGTAAAGGTGCAGTAGTGCGTCGGAATCTAACACTGGTCTCCAGGAAACGCTCAAAGCAAACCAGAAAAAATGAGAAGGTCTACTCTTCTTGTACTTAAGTCGGCATTGTGCACTTTGTATTAATTCCCGACGCAATTTCTGTGTTTCATCGTCAATGTGAAGGTACAAGGGATAGAGTAAAGCTGCAGTAGTGAATCGGAATCTAATACTGATTTCCCAGGAAACGCTCAAGGCAAACTACAAACAATGAGAAGATTTACTCTTTTTGTACTCAATTTGGCATTGTGCCGCTTGTATTAAATCCCGACGCAATTGCTGTGTTTCATCGCCAGTGTGAACGTCTAAGGGATAGAGAAAAGCTGCAGTAGTGCATCGGAATCTAATACAGGTGTTCCAGGTAACGCACAAAACAAACCACAAACAATGACAAGGTTTACTATTCTTGTACTTAAGTCGGCATTGTGCCTTTTGTATTAAAACTCGACGCAATATCTGTGTTTCAACGTTAATGTGAAGGTGCAAGGGATTGAATAAAGGTGCAGTAGTGCATCGGAATCTAATACTTATCTCCCAGGAAACGCTCAAAGCAAACCAAAAACATTGAGATGATTTACTCTTCATGTACTAAAGTCGTCATTGTGCCTTTTGTATTAAATCCCGACGCAATTTCTGCGTTTCATCGCCAAAGTGAACGTACAGGGGACAGAGCGAACCTGCAGTAGTGCATCGGAATCTAATACTTATCTCCCAAGAGACGTTCAAAGCAAACCACATACAATGAGAAGATTTACTCCTCTTGTACTTAAGTCAGCATTGTGCCTTTTGTATTAATGCCCGACGCAATTTCTGTGTTTCATCGTCAATGTGAAGGTCCAGGGGATAGAGTAAAGGTATAGTAGTGCGTCGGAATCTGATCTCCCAGGAAACGCTCAAAGCAAACCACAAACAATGAGAAGCTTTACTCTTCTTCTACTTAAGTCGGCATTGTGCTTTTTGTATTAAATACCGAAGCAATTTCTGTGTTTCATCGACAATGTGAAGGTCCAAGGAATAGAGTAAAGCTGCAGTAGTGCATCGGATTCTAGTACCGATCTCCCAGGAAACGCTAAAAAAGCAAACAAAAACATTGAGAAGATTTACTCTTCTTGCACTGAAGTCGGCATTGTGCCTTTTGAATTAAATACCGACGCAATTTCTGTGTTTCATCGCCAATGTGAACGTCCAAAAGATAGAGTTAAGCTGCAGTAGTGCATCGGAATCTTATACTGATCTCCCAGGAGACGCTCAAAGCAAACCAGAAACAATGAGGAGATTTACTCTTCTTGTACTGAAGTCGCCATAGTGCCGTTTGTATTAAATCCCGACGCAATTGCTGTGTTTCATCGCCAATGTGAACGTCTAAGGGATAGAGTAAAGCTGCAGTTGTGCATCGGAATCAAATACTTATCTACCAGGAAACGCTGAAAGCAAACCACAAACATTGAGAAGATTTACTCTTCTTGTACTTAAGACGGCATTGTGCCTTTTGTATTTAATTCCGACACAATTTCTGTGTTTCATCGTCAATGCGAAGGTCCAAGGGATAGAGTAAAGCTGCAGAAGTGCATCGGAATCTAATACTGATCACCCAGGAAACGCTCAAAGCAAACCACAAACAATGAGAAGATTTACTCTTCCTGTACTTATGTCGGCCATGTATGTTTTGTGTTAAATCGTGACGCAATTTCTGTGTTTCATCGTCAATGTGAAGGTCCAAGGGATAGAGTAATGCTGTAGTAGTGCATCGGAATCTAAAACTGATCTCCCAGGAACGCTCAAATCAAACCAAAATCAATGATAAAGTATACTCTTCTTGAACTTAAGTCGGCATTGTGACTTTTGTATTAATTTCCGACGCCGTTTCTGTGTCTCCTCGTCAACGTGAAGGTCCAAGGGATAGAGTAAAGCTGCAGTAGTGCATCCGAATCCAATACTTATCTCCCAGGAACCTGTCAAACGAAACAACAAACAATGAGAAGATTTACTCTTCTTGTACTTAATTCGGCATTGTGCCTTTTGTATTAAATACCGACGCAATTTCTGTGTTTCATCGTCAAATTGAAGGTCCAAGGGATAGAGTTAAGCTGCAGTAGTGCATCGGAATCTAATACTTATCTCGCAGGCAACGCGCAAAGCACACCACAAACAATAAGAAGATTTACTCTTCCTGTACTTAAGTCGGCATTGTGCCTATTGTATTAAATCCCGACGCAATTTCTGTGTTTCATTGTCAATGTGAAGGTCCAAGGGATGGAGTAAATCTGCAGTAGTGCATCGGAATCTAATACTGAACTCCCAGGAAACGCTCAATGCAAACCAGAAACAATGAGAAGGTATTCTCTTCTTGTACTTAAGTCGGCATTGTGCCTTTTGCTTTAAATACCGACGCAATCTCTGTGTTTCCTCGTAAATGTGAAAGTCCAAGGGATAGATTAAAGCTGCAGTAGTGCATCGGAATCTACCACTGCTCCCCTAGGAAACGCTTCTTGTACTTAAGTCAGCATTGTGCCTTTAGTATTAAATCCCGACGCAATTTCTGTGTTTCATCGTCAATGTGAAGGTCCAAGGGATAGAGTAAAGGTGCAGTAGTGCGTCGGAATCTAACACTGATCTCCCAGGAAAAGCTTAAAGCAAACCGCAAACAATGAGAAGATTTACTCTTCTTGTACTTATGTCGGCATTGTGTTTTTTGTATTAAATACCGACGCTATTTATGTGTTTCATAGTCAATGAGAAGGTCCAGGGGATGGAGTAAAGCAGCAGTAGTGCATCGGAATCTAATACTGATCTCCCAGGAAACGCTCAAAGCAAACCAGAGACAATGTGAGGATTTACTCTTCTTGTACTCAAGTAGGCATTGTGCCGTTTGTAATAAATCCCGACGCAATTGCTGTGTTTCATCGCCAATGTGAACGTTTAAAGGGTAGAGTAAACCAGCAGTAGTGCATCGGAATCTAATACTTATCTACCAGGTAACGCTCAAAGCAAACCACAAACATTGAGAAGATTTACTCTTCCTGTACTTAAGTCAGCATTGTGTCTTTTGAATTATATCCCGACGCAATTTCTGTGTTTCATCGTCAATGTGAAGGTGCAAGGGATAGAAAAAAGCTGCAGTAGTGCATCGGAATCTACACTCCTGGAAATTGAAATAAGAACACCGTGAATTCATTGTCCCAGGAAGGGGAAACTTTATTGACACATTCTTGGGGTCAGATACATCACATGATCACACTGACAGAACCACAGGCACATAGACACAGGCAACAGAGCTTGCACAATGTCGGCACTAGTACAGTGTATATCCACCTTTCGCAGCAATGCAGGCTGCTATTCTCCCATGGAGACGATCGTAGAGATGCGGGTAGTAGTCCTGTGGAACGGCTTGCCATGCCATTCCCACCTGGCGCCTCAGTAGGACCAGCGTTCGTGCTGACGTGCAGACCGCGTGAGAAGACGCTTCATCCAGTCCTAAACATGCTCAATGGGGGACAGATCCGGAGATCTTGCTGGCCAGGGTAGTTGACTTACACCTTCTAGAGCACGTTGGGTGGCACGGGATACATGCGGACGTGCATTGTCCTGTTGGAACAGTAAGTTCCCTTGCAGGTCTAGGAATGGTAGAACGATGGGTTCGATGACGGTTTGGATGTACCGTGCACTATTCAGTGTCCCCTCGACGATCACCAGTAGTGTACGGCCAGTGTAGGAGATCGCTCCCCACACCATGATGCCGGGTGTTGGCCCTGTGTGCCTCGGTCGTATGCAGTCCTGATTGTGGCGCTCACCTGCACGGCGCCAAACACGCATACGACCATCATTGGCACCAAGGCAGAAGTGACTCTCATCGCTGAAGACGACACGTCTCCATTCGTAACTCCATTCACGCCTGTCGCGACACCACTGGAGACGGGCTGCACGATGTTGGGACGTGAGCGGACGACGGCCTAACAGTGTGCGGGACCGTAGCCCAGCTTCATGGAGACGGTTGCGAATGGTCCTCGCCGATACCCCAGGAGCAACATTGTCCCTAATTAGCTGGGAAGTGGCGGTGCGGTCCCCTACGGCACTGCGTAGGATCCTACGGTCTTGGCGTGCATCCGTGCGTCGCTGCGGTCCGGTCCCAGGTCGACGGGCACGTGCACCTTCCGCCGACCACTAGCGACAACATCGATGTACTGTGGAGACCTCACGCCCAACGTGTTGAGCAATTCGGCGGTACGTCCACCCGGCCTCCCGCATGCCCACTATACGCCCTCGCTCAAAGTCCGTTAACTGCACATACGGTTCACGTCCACGCTGTCGCGCCATGCTACCAGTGTTAAAGACTGCGACGGAGCTCCGTATGCCACGGCAAACTAGCTGACACTGACGGCGGCGGTGCACAAATGCTGCGCAGCTAGCGCCATTCGACGGCCAACACCGCGGTTCCTGGTGTGTCCGCTGTGCCGTGCGTGTGATCATTGCTTGTACAGCCCTCTCGCAGTGTCCGGAGCAAGTATGGTGGGTCTGACACACCGGTGTCAATGTGTTCTATTTTCCATTTCCAGGAGTGTACCAGGTTACGCTCAAAACAAACCACAAACAATGAGATGATTTACTCATCTTGTACTTAAGTCGTCATTGTGCCTTTTGTATTAAATCCCGACGCAATTTCTGTGTTTCATCGTCAATGTGAAGGTCCAAGGGATAGAGTAAAGCTGCAGTAGTGCATCAGAATCTAATACTGATCTCCTACGAAAAGCTCAAACCAAACCACAAATAATGAGAAGCTTTACTCTTCTTGTACTTAAGTTGGCATTTGGCCTTTTGTATTACATCACGACGCAATTTCTTCGATTCATCGTCAATGTGAAGGTACAAGGGATAGAGTAAAGCTGCAGTAGTGCAACGGAAACTAATACTGATCTCCCAGGAAAAGCTCAAAGCAAACCACAAATAATGAGAAGATTTACTCTTCTTGTACTTATGTCGGCATTGTGTCTTTTGTATTAAATAGCGACGCAATATCTGTGTTTCATCGTCAATGTGAAGGTCCAAGGAATAGAGTGATGCTGTTGCAGTGCATCGGAATCTAATACTGATCTCGCAGGAAACGCTGAAATCAAACCAGAAACAGTGATAAGGTATACTCTTCGTGTACTTACGTAAGCATTGTGACTTTTGTATTAAATCCCGACGCAATTATTGTGTTTCATCGTCAATGTGAAGGTCCAAGGGATAGAGATAAGCTGCAGTAGTGCATCGGAATCTTATACTGATCTGCCAGGATACGCTCAAAGCAAACCAGAAACAATGAGAAGATTTACTCTTCTTGTACTTAAGTCGGCGTTGTGCCTTTTGTATTAAATCCCGACGCTAATTCTGCGTTTCATCGTCAATTTGAAGGTCTAAGGGATAGAGTAAATCAGCAGTAGTGCATCGGAATCTAATACTGATCTCCCAGGAAACGCTCAAAGCAAACCAGAAACAATGAGAAGAGTTACTCTTCTTGTACTTAAGTCGGCATTGTGCCTTTTGCATTAAATGCCGACGCAATCACTGTGTTTCCTCGCCATTGTGAAGGTCCAAGGGATTGATTAAAGCTGCAGTAGTGCATCGGAATCTAACACTGATCCCCTTGCAAACGCTCAAAACAAACCACTAACAAGGAGAAGATTTGCTCTTCTTGTACTTAAGTCGGCATTGCGCCTTTTGAATTAAATCACGACGCTAATTCTGTGTTTCATCGTCAATGTGAAGGTCCAAGGGATAAAGAAAGACTGCAGTAGTGCATCGGAATGTAATACCGATCTCCCGGGAAACGCTCAAAGCAAACCACAAACAATGAGAAGATTTACTCTTCTTGTACTTACGTCGGCATTGTGCTTTTGTATTACATCGCAACGCAATTTCTGTGTATCATCGTCAATGTGAAGGTCCAAGGGATAGAGAAATGCTGCAGTAGTGCATCCGAATCTAATACTGATCTCACAGGAAACGCTCAAATCAAACCAGAAACAATGATAAGGTATACTCTTCTTGTACTTAAGTCGGCATTGTGCCATTTGTATTAAATCACGACGCAATTTCAGTGTTTCATCGTCAATGTGAAAGTCCAAGGGATAGAGTAATGCTCCTGTAGTGCAACAGAATCTAATACTTATCTCCCAGGAAACTCTCATAGCAAACCACAAACAATGAAAAGATTTACTCTTGTTGTACTTAAGTCGGCACTGTGTCTTTTGTATTAATTCCCGACGCAATATCTGTGTTTCATCGTCAATGTAAAGGTCCAAGCGATAGGGTTAAGCTGCAGTAATGCATCGGAATCTAACACTGATCCCCTAGCAATAGCTGAAAGCAAACCAATAGCAATGTGATGATTTACTCCTCTTGTACTTTAGTCGGCATTGGGCCATTTGTATTAAATCCCAACGCAATTTCTGTGTATCATCGTCAATGTGTAGGTTCAAAGGATAGAGTATGGCTGCAGTAGTGCGTCGGAATCCAACACTGATCTCCCAGGAAACGCTAAAGCAAACCGGAAACAATGAGAAGATTAACTCTTCTTTACTTGAGTCGGCATTGTGCATTTTGTATTAAATCTCGACGCAATTTCTGTGTTTCATCGTCAATGTGAAGGTCCAAGGTATAGAGGAAAGCTGCAGTAGTGCATCGGAATCTAATACTGATCTCCCAGGTAACGCTCAAACAAACCAAAAACATTGAGAAGATTTACTCTTCTTGTACTTAAGTCGGCATTGTGCCATTTGGATTATATCCCGACGCAATATCTGTGTTTCATCGCCAACGTGAACGTCCAAGGGATAGAGTAAAACTGCAGTAGTGTACAGGAATCTAATGGGTATCTCCCAGGAAACGCTCAAAGTAAATCACAATCTATGGGGAGCTTTACTCCTCTTCTGCTTAAGTCGGCATTGTGCCATTAGTATTAAATCCTGACTCAATTGCTGTGTTTCATCACCAATGTGAACGTCTAAGGGATAGAGTAAAGCTGCAGAAATGCATCGGAATCTAATACTTATCTACCAGGAAACGCTCAAAGCAAACCACAAACAATGAGAAGATTTACTCTTCTTGTACTTAGGTCGGCATTGTGCCTTTTGTATTAAATTCCGACGCAATTTCTGTGTTTCATTGTCAATGTGAAGGTCCAGGGGATAGGGTAAAGCTGCAGTAGTGCATCGGAATCTAATACTGATCTCCCAGGAAACGCTCAAAGAAAACAACTTACAATGAGATGATTTACTCTTCTTGTCCATATGTCGTCAGTGTGTCTTTTGTATTAAAACGCGACGCAATTTCTTTTTCTTATCGTCAATGTGAAGGGCCTAGAGATAGAGTAATGCTGCAGTAAAGCATCGGAATCTAATACTGATCTCCCGGGAAAGTCTAAAATCAAACAAGAAACAATGATAAGGTATACTCTTCTTGTACTTAAGTCGGCATTGTGCCTTTTGTATTAATTCCCGACGCAATATCTATGTTTCATCGTCAATGTGAAGGTCCAAGGGATTGGGTAAAGCTGCAGTAGTGCATCCGAATCTAATACGTATCCACCAGGAAACTCTCAAACAAACCACAAACAATGAGAAGATTTACTCTTCTTCAACTTAAGTCGGCATTGTGCCTTTTGCATTAAATGCCAACGCAATCTCTGAGCTTCCTCGTCAATGTGAATGTCCAAGGCATAGTGTATTGCTGTTGTAGTGCATCGGAATTCAATACTGATCTCCCAGGAAACGCTCAAATCAAACGAGAAACAATGATAAGGTACACTCTTCGTGTACTTAAGTAAGCATTGTGACTTTTGTATTAAATCCCGACGCAATTTCTGTGTTTCATCGTCAATGTGAATGTCCAAGGGATAGAGTTAAGCTGCAGTAGTGCTTCGGAGTCTAATACTTATCTGCCAGGAAAAGCTCAAAGCAAACCAGAAACATTGAGAAGATTTACTCTTCTTGTACTTAAGTCGGCACTGTGCCTTTTGTATTAAATCCCGACGCAATTGCTGTGTTTCTTCTCCAATGTGAACGTCTAAGGGATAGAGTAAAGCTGCAGTTGTGCATCGGAATCTAATACTTATCTACCAGGTAACGCTCAAAAAAACGACAAACATTGAGAAGATTTACTCTTCTTGACTTAAGTCAGCATTGTGCCTTTAGTATTAAATCCCGACGCAATTTCTGTGTTTCATCGTCAATGTGAAGGTCCAAGGGATAGAGTAATGCTGTAGTAGTGCATCGGAATCTAAAACTGATCTCCCAGGAACCCTCAAATCAAACCAAAAACAATGATAAAGTATACTCCTCTTGAACTTAAGTCCGCATTGTGACTTTTGTATTAATTTCCGACGCAATTTCTGTTTCTCCTCGTCAACGTGAAGGTCCAAGGGATAGAGTAAAGCTGCAGTAGTGTATCCGAATCCAATACTTATCTCCCAGGAAACTGTCAGAGGAAACCACAAACAATGAGAAGATTTACTCTTCTTGTACTTAATTCGGCATTGTGCCTTTTGTGTTAAATACCGACGCAATTTCCGTGTTTCATCGTCAAATTGAAGGTCCGAGGGATAGAGTTAAGCTGCAGTGGTGCATCGGAATCTAATACTTATCTCGCAGGAAACGCTCAATGCAAACCAGAAACAATGAGAAGGTATACTCTTCTTGTACTTAAGTCGGCATTGTGCCTTTTGCTTTAAATACCGACGCAATCTCTATGTTTCCTCGTAAATGTGAAAGTCCAAGGGATAGATTAAAGCTGCAGTAGTGCATCGGAATCTACCACTGATCCCCTAGGAAACGCTTCATGTACTTAAGTCAGCATTGTGCCTTTAGTATTAAATCCCGACGCAATTTCTGTGTTTCATCGTCAATGTGAAGGTCTAAGGGATAGAGTAAAGGTGCAGTAGTGCGTCGGAATCTAACACTGATCTCCCAGGAAAAGCTCAAAGCAAACCACAAACAATGAGAAGATTTACTCTTCTTGTACATATGTCGGCATTGTGTTTTTTGTATTAAATAGCGACGCTATTTATGTGTTTCATAGTCAATGTGAAAGTCCAAGAGATGGAGTAAAGCAGCAGTAGTGCATCGGAATCTAATACTGATCTCCCAGGAAACGCTCAAAGCAAACCAGAGACAATGTGAGGATTTACTCTTCTTGTACTCAAGTAGGCATTGTGCCGTTTGTATTAAATCCCGACGCAATTGCTGTGTTTCATCGCCAATGTGAACGTATAAAGGATAGAGTAAACCAGCAGTAGTGCATCGGAATCTAATACTTATCTACCAGGTAACGCAAAAAGCAAACCACAAACATTGAGAAGATTTACTCTTCCTGTACTTAAGTCAGCATTGTGCCTTTTGAATTACATCCCTACGCAATTTCTGTGTTACATCGTCAATGTGAAGGTCCAAGGGATAGAGTAAAGGTGCAGTAGTGCGTCGGAATCTAACACTGGTCTCCAGGAAACGCTCAAAGCAAACCAGAAAAAATGAGAAGGTCTACTCTTCTTGTACTTAAGTCGGCATTGTGCACTTTGTATTAATTCCCGACGCAATTTCTGTGTTTCATCGTCAATGTGAAGGTACAAGGGATAGAGTAAAGCTGCAGTAGTGAATCGGAATCTAATACTGATTTCCCAGGAAACGCTCAAGGCAAACTACAAACAATGAGAAGATTTACTCTTTTTGTACTCAATTTGGCATTGTGCCGCTTGTATTAAATCCCGACGCAATTGCTGTGTTTCATCGCCAGTGTGAAAGTCTAAGGGATAGAGAAAAGCTGCAGTAGTGCATCGGAATCTAGTACTTATCTACCTGGTAACGCTCAAAACAAACCACAAACAATCAGAAGATTTACTCTTCTTCTACATAAGTCGGCATTGTGCCTTTTGTATTATATCCCGACGCAATATCTGTGTTTCATCGCCAACGTGAACGTCCAAGGGATAGAGTAAAACTGCAGTAGTGTACAGGAATCTAATGGGTATCTCCCAGGAAACGCTCAAAGTAAATCACAATCTATGGGGAGCTTTACTCCTCTTCTGCTTAAGTCGGCATTGTGCCATTAGTATTAAATCCTGACTCAATTGCTGTGTTTCATCACCAATGTGAACGTCTAAGGGATAGAGTAAAGCTGCAGAAATGCATCGGAATCTAATACTTATCTACCAGGAAACGCTCAAAGCAAACCACAAACAATGAGAAGATTTACTCTTCTTGTACTTAGGTCGGCATTGTGCCTTTTGTATTAAATTCCGACGCAATTTCTGTGTTTCATTGTCAATGTGAAGGTCCAGGGGATAGGGTAAAGCTGCAGTAGTGCATCGGAATCTAATACTGATCTCCCAGGAAACGTTCAAAGAAAACAACTTACAATGAGAAGATTTACTCTTCTTGTCCATATGTCGTCAGTGTGTCTTTTGTATTAAAACGCGACGCAATTTCTTTTTCTTATCGTCAATGTGAAGGGCCTAGAGATAGAGTAATGCTGCAGTAAAGCATCGGAATCTAATACTGATCTCCCGGGAAAGTCTAAAATCAAACAAGAAACAATGATAAGGTATACTCTTCTTGTACTTAAGTCGGCATTGTGCCTTTTGTATTAATTCCCGACGCAATATCTATGTTTCATCGTCAATGTGAAGGTCCAAGGGATTGGGTAAAGCTGCAGTAGTGCATCCGAATCTAATACGTATCTCCCAGGAAACTCTCAAACAAACCACAAACAATGAGAAGATTTACTCTTCTTCAACTTAAGTCGGCATTGTGCCTTTTGCATTAATCTCTGAGCTTCCTCGTCAATGTGAATGTCCAAGGCATAGTGTATTGCTGTTGTAGTGCATCGGAATTGAATACTGATCTCCCAGGAAACGCTCAAATCAAACGAGAAACAATGATAAGGTACACTCTTCGTGTACTTAAGTAAGCATTGTGACTTTTGTATTAAATCCCGACGCAATTTCTGTGTTTCATCGTCAATGTGAATGTCCAAGGGATAGAGTTAAGCTGCAGTAGTGCTTCGGAGTCTAATACTTATCTGCCAGGAAAAGCTCAAAGCAAACCAGAAACATTGAGAAGATTTACTCTTCTTGTACTTAAGTCGGCATTGTGCCTTTTGTATTAAATCCCGACGCAATTGCTGTGTTTCTTCTCCAATGTGAACGTCTAAGGGATAGAGTAAAGCTGCAGTTGTGCATCGGAATCTAATACTTATCTACCAGGTAACGCTCAAAAAAACGACAAACATTGAGAAGATTTACTCTTCTTGACTTAAGTCAGCATTGTGCCTTTAGTATTAAATCCCGACGCAATTTCTGTGTTTCATCGTCAATGTGAAGGTCCAAGGGATAGAGTAAAGGTGCAGTAGTGCGTCGGAATCTAACACTGATCTCCCAGGAAATGCTCAAAGCAAACCACAAACAATGAGAAGATTTACTCCTCTTGTACTTATGTCGGCATTGTGTTTTTTGTATTAAATAGCGACGCTATTTATGTGTTTCATAGTCAATGTGAAGGCCCAAGGGATGGAGTAAAGCAGCAGTAGTGCATCGGAATCTTATACTGATCTCCCAGGAGACTCTCAAAGCAAACCAGAAACAATGAGGAGATTTACTCTTGTTGTACTCAAGTCGCCATTGTGCCGTTTGTATTAAATCCCGACGCAGTTGCTGTGTTTCATCGTCAATGTGAAGGTCCAAGGGATAGAGTAATGCTGTAGTAGTGCATCGGAATCTAAAACTGATCTCCCAGGAACCCTCAAATCAAACCAAAAACAATGATAAAGTATACTCCTCTTGAACTTAAGTCCGCATTGTGACTTTTGTATTAATTTCCGACGCAATTTCTGTTTCTCCTCGTCAACGTGAAGGTCCAAGGGATAGAGTAAAGCTGCAGTAGTGCATCCGAATCCAATACTTATCTCCCAGGAAACTGTCAGAGGAAACCACAAACAATGAGAAGATTTACTCTTCTTGTACTTAATTCGGCATTGTGCCTTTTGTGTTAAATACCGACGCAATTTCTGTGTTTCATCGTCAAATTGAAGGTCCGAGGGTTAGAGTTAAGCTGCAGTAGTGCATCGGAATCTAATACTTATCTCGCAGGCAACGCACAAAGCACACCACAAACAATAAGAAGATTTACTCTTCTTGTACTTAAGTCGGCATTGCGCCTATTGTATTAACTCCCGACGCAATTTCTGTGTTTCATTGTCAATGTGAAGGTCCAAGGGATGGAGTAAATCTGCAGTAGTGCATCGGAATCTAATACTGATCTCCCAGGAAACGCTCAATGCAAACCAGAAACAATGAGAAGGTATACTCTTCTTGTTCTTAAGTCGGCATTGTGCCTTTTGCTTTAAATACCGACGCAATCTCTGTGTTTCCTCGTAAATGTGAAAGTCCAAGGGATAGATTAAAGCCGCAGTAGTGCATCGGAATCTACCACTGATCCCCTAGGAAACGCTTCATGTACTTAAGTCAGCATTGTGCCTTTAGTATTAAATCCCGACGCAATTTCTGTGTTTCATCGTCAATGTGAAGGTCTAAGGGATAGAGTAAAGGTGCAGTAGTGCGTCGGAATCTAACACTGATCTCCCAGGAAAAGCTCAAAGCAAACCACAAACAATGAGAAGATTTACTCTTCTTGTACATATGTCGGCATTGTGTTTTTTGTATTAAATAGCGACGCTATTTATGTGTTTCATAGTCAATGTGAAAGTCCAAGGGAAGGAGTAAAGCAGCAGTAGTGCATCGGAATCTAATACTGATCTCCCAGGAAACGCTCAAAGCAAACCAGAGGCAATGTGAGGATTTACTCTTCTTGTACTCAAGTAGGCATTGTGCCGTTTGTATTAAATCCCGACGCAATTGCTGTGTTTCATCGCCAATGTGAACGTCTAAAGGATAGAGTAAACCAGCAGTAGTGCATCGGAATCTAATACTTATCTACCAGGTAACGCAAAAAGCAAACCACAAACATTGAGAAGATTTACTCTTCCTGTACTTAAGTCAGCATTGTGCCTTTTGAATTACATCCCTACGCAATCTCTGTGTTACATCGTCAATGTGAAGGTCCAAGGGATAGAGTAAAGGTGCAGTAGTGCGTCGGAATCTAACACTGGTCTCCAGGAAACGCTCAAAGCAAACCAGAAAAAATGAGAAGGTCTACTCTTCTTGTACTTAAGTCGGCATTGTGCAGTTTGTATTAATTCCCGACGCAATTTCTGTGTTTCATCGTCAATGTGAAGGTACAAGGGATAGAGTAAAGCTGCAGTAGTGAATCGGAATCTAATACTGATTTCCCAGGAAACGCTCAAGGCAAACTACAAACAATGAGAAGATTTACTCTTTTTGTACCCAATCTGGCATTGTGCCGCTTGTATTAAATCCCGACGCAATTGCTGTGTTTCATCGCCAGTGTGAACGTCTAAGGGATAGAGAAAAGCTGCAGTAGTGCATCGGAATCTAGTACTTATCTACCTGGTAACGCTCAAAACAAACCACAAACAATCAGAAGATTTACTCATCTTGTACTTAAGTCGTCATTGTGCTTTTTGTATTAAATAAGGACGCAATTTCTGTGTTTCATCGTCAATGTGAAGGTCAAAGGGATAGAGTAAAGCTGCAGTAGTGCATACCAATCTAATACGTATCTCCCAGGAAACCCTCAAAGCAAACCACAAACAATGAGAAGATTTACTCTTCCTGAACTTAAGTCGGCATTGTGCCTTTTGCATTAAATGCCAACGCAATCTCTGATTTTCCTCGTCAATGTGAAGGTCCAAGCCATAGAGTAATGCTGTTTTAGTGCATCGGGATCTAATACTGATCTCCCAGGAAACGCTCAAATCAAACCAGAAACAATGATAAGGTATACTCTTCGTGTACTTAAGTAAGCATTGTGACTTTTGTATTAAATCCCCACGCAATATCTGTGTTTCATCGTCAATGTGAAGGTCCTAGGGATAGAGTGAAGCTGTAGTAGTGCATCGGAATCTAATACTTATCTCCCAGGAAACGCTCAAAGCAAACCACAAACAATGAGAAGCTTTACTCTTCTTGTACTTAAGTCGGCATTGTGCCTTTTGTGTTAAATCCCGACGCAATTTCAGTGTTTCATCGTCAATGTGAAAGTCCAAGGGATAGAGTAATGCTCCTGTAGTGCAACAGAATCAAATACTTATCTCCCAGGAAACTCTCAAAGCAAACTACAAACATGACAAGATTTACTCTTGTTGTACTTAAGCCGTCATTGTGCCTTTTGTATTAATTCCCGACGCTAAATCTGTGTTTCATCGTCTATGTGAAGGTTCAAGCGATAGAGTTAAGCTGCAGTAATGAATCTGAATCTAACTCTGATCCCCTAGGAATAGCTTAAAGCAAACCACTAGCAATGAGAAGATTTACTCTTCTTGTACTTAAGTCGGCATTGGGCCTTTTGTATTAAATCCCAACGCAATTTCTGTGTATCATCGTCAATGTGAAGGTCCAACGGATAGAGTAAGGCTGCAGTAGTGTGTCGGAATCCAACACTGATCTCCCAAGAAACGCTAAAAGCAAACCTAAAACAATGAGAGGATTAACTCTTTTTGTACATGAGTCGGCATTGTGCTTTTTGTATTAAATCCCGACGCAATTTCTGTGATTCATCGTCAATGTGAAGGAACTACGGATAGAGGAATGCTGCAGTGGTGCATCGGAATCTAATACGTATCTCCCAGGAAACGCTCAAAGCAAAAATCAAAATATGGGAAGCTTTCCTCTTCTTGTACTTAAGGCGGCATTGTTCCTTTTGTATTATTTCCCGACGAAAATTCTGTGTTTTTCATCGTCAATGGGAGGGTCCAAGGAATAGACTAAAGCTGCAGTAGTGCATCGGAATTTAATAGTGATCTCATAGAAAACGCTCACAGCAAACCACAAACAATGAGAAGATTTACTCTTCTTGTACATAGGTCGGCATTCTGCCGTTGGTATTAAATCCCGAAGCAATTTCTGTCTTTCTTCGTCAATGTGAAGGTTCAAAGTATAGAGGAAAGCTGCAGTAGTGCATCGGAATCTAATACTGATCTCCCAGGTAACGCTCAAACAAACCAAAAACATTGAGAAGATTTACTCTTCTTGTACTTAAGTCGGCATTGTGCCTTTTGTAATAAATCGCGACGCAATTTCTTTGTTTCATCGTCAATGTGAAGGTCCTAGGGATAGAGTAGTGCTGCAGTAGTGCATCGGAATCCAACACTGAACTCCCAAGAAACGCTAAAAGCAAACCTAAAACAATGAGAGGATTTACTCTTTTTCTACGAAAGTCGGCATTGTGCCTTTTGTATTAACTCCCGACGCAATTTCTGTGTTTCTTCGTCAATGTGAACGTCCAAGGGATAGAATACAGCTGCAGTAGTGCATCGGAATCTAAGACTTATCTCGAAGGAAACGCTCAAGCAAACCACAAACAATGAGAAGAAATACTCTTCTTGTACTTAAGTCGGCATTGTGCTTTTTGTATTAAATCCCGACGCAATTGCTGTGTTTTATCGTCAATGTGAAGGTCCAGGGGATAGGGTAAAGCTGCAGTAGTGCATCGGAATCTAATACTGATCTCCCAGGAAACGCTCAAAGCAAACAACAAACAATGAGAAGATTTACTCTTCTTGTACATATGTCGGCATTGTGCCTATTGTATTAAAGCGCGACGCAATTTCCTTGTTTTATCGTCAATGTGAAGTTCCAAGGGATAGAGTTAAGCTGCAGTAGTGCATCGGAGTCTAATACTTATCTCGCAGGAAACGCTCAAAGCAATCAACAAATCTTTGGAGCTTTATTCTTCTTCTGCTTAAGTCGGCATTGTGCCAGTAGTATTAAATCCTGACTAAATTGCTGTGTTTCATCGCCAACGTGAACGTCTAAGGGATTGAGTTAAGGTGCAGAACTGCATCGGAATCTAATACTTCTCTACGGGGTAACGCTCAGAGCAAACCACAAACAATGAAAATTTTTACTCTTCCTGTACTTAAGTCGGCATTATGCATTTTGTATTAAATCCCGACGCAATATTAGCGTTTTATCGTCAATGTGAAGGTCCAAGGGAAAGAGTAAATCTGCAGTAGTGCATCGGAATTTAATACTGAACTCCCAGGAAACGCTCAAAGCAATCCACAAATATCGTGAAGATTTACTCTTCTGGTCCTTAAGTCGGCATTGTGCCTTTTGGATTAAATCCCGACGCAATATCTGTGTTTCATTGCCAATGTGAACGTCTAAGGGATAGAGTAAAGCTGCAGAAGTGCATCGGAATCTAATACTTATCTACCAGGTAACGCACAGAGCAAACAACAAACAATGAGAAGATTTACTCTTCTTGTACTTAAGTCGGCATTGTGCCTTTTGTATTAAATCCCGACGCAATTTCTGTGTTTCATCGTCAAATTGAAGGTTCTGGGGATAGAGCAAAGCCACAAGAGAGCATCATAATCTGATACAAATCTCCCATGAGACGCTCAAAGCATACCACAAACATGGGGATGAATTACTCTTCTTTTACTTAAGTCGGCATGGTGCCTTTTGCATTAAATCCCGACGCAATTTCTGTGTTTCATCGTCAGTGTGAAGGTCCAAGGGATAATAGGTAAGCAGCAGTAGTGCATCGTAATCTAATACTTATCTCGCAGGAAACGCGCAAAGCAAACCACAAACAATGAGAAGATTTACTCTTCTTGCATTTAAGTCGGCATTGTGCCTTTTGTATTAAATCCCGACGCAATTACTAAGTTTCATCGTCAATGTGAAGGTCCAAGGGATAGAGTAAAGCTGCAGTAGTGCATCCGAATCTAACACTGATTCCCTAGGGAACGCTCAAAGCAAACCACAAACAATGAGGAGATTTACTCTTCTTGTACTTCAGTCGGCATTGTGCCTTTTGTATTAAATCCCGACGCAATTTCTGTGTTTCTTCGTCAATGTGAATGTCCAAGGGATACAGTAAAGCTGCAGTAGTGCACGGGAATCTAATACTTATCTCCCAGGAAACGCTCAAAGCGAACCAAAAACATTGAGAAGATTTCCTCTTCTTGTACTTATGTTGGCATTGTGCCTCTTGTATTAAATGCCGACGTACTTTCTGTGCTTCATCGCCAATGTAAACGTCCAAGGTATAGAGTAAAGTTGCAGTAGTGCATCGGAATGTAGTACTTACATCCCAGGAAACGCTCAAAGCAAACCACAAACAATGAGAAGACTTACTCTTCTTGTACTTAAGTCGGCATTGTGCCTTTTGTATTAAATCCCGACGCAATATCTGTGATTCATCGTCAATGTGAAGGTACAAGGGATAGAGTAAGGCTGCAGTACTGCATCGGAATCTAGTACTGATCTCCCAGAAACGCTCAAAGCAAACCACAAACACTGAGAATATTTACTCTTCTTGTACTTATGTCGGCATTGTGCATTTTGTATTAAATCGCGACGCTATTCCTTTGTTTCATCGTCAATGTGAAGGTCCTAGGGATAGAGTAATGCTACAGTAGTGCATGGGAATCTAATACTGATCCCCTAGGAAACGCTCAAAGCAAACCACTAACAATGAGAAGATTTACTCTTCTTGTACTTAAATCGGCATTGTGCCTTTTGTATTAAATCACGACGCAATATCTGTGTTTCATCGTCAATGTGAAGGTCCCAGGGATAGCGTTAAGCTGCAGTAGTGCATCGGAATCTAATACTGACCTCCATGGATACGCTCAAAGCACACCAAAAACAATGAGATGGTGTACTCTTCTTGTACTTATGTCGGAAATGCCCCTTTTATATTATATGCAGACGCAATTTCTGTGTTTCATCGTCAATGTGAAGGTCCAAGGGATAGAGTAAAGCTGCAATAGTGCATCGGAAACTAATACTGACCTCCCAGGATACGCTCAACGAAAACCAGAAACGCATGAGAAGGCCTACTCTTCTTGAACTTAAGTGGGCAGTGTGCCATTTGTATTAAATCCCGACGCAATTTCTGTTTTTCATCGTCAATGTGAAGGTACAAGGTATACACTTATGGTAATCTAATACTGATCTCCCAGGAAACGCTCAAAGCAAACCAGAAAAACAGAGAAGATTTACTCTTTTTGTAGGTAAGTCGGCATTGTGCCTTTTGTATTAAATCCCGACACAATTCCTGTGTTTCATCGTCAATGTGAAGGTCCAAGGGATAGAGTAAAGCTGCAGTAGTGCATCGGAATCTAATACTGATCGCCTAGGAAGCGCTCAAAGCAAACCAAAAACATTGGGAAGATTTACTCTTCTTGTACTTAAGTCGGCATTGTGCCTTTTGTAATAAATCGCGACGCAATTTCTTTGTTTCATCGTCAATGTGAAGGTCCTAGGGATAGAGTAGTGCTGCAGTAGTGCATCGGAATCTAATACTGATCTCCCAGGACAATCTCAAATCAAACCAGACACTATGATAAGGTATACTCTTCTTGTACTTAAGTCAGCATTGTGCCTTTTGTACTAAATCCCGACGCAATTTCTATGTTTCATCGTCAATGTGAAGGTCCAAGGGATGGAGTAAAGCTGCAGTAGTGCATCGGAATCTAATACTTATTTCGCAGCAAACGCGCAAAGCAAACCACAAACAATGAAAAGATTTAGTCTTCTTGTACTTAAGTCAGCATTGTGGCTTTTGTATTAACTCCCGACGCAATTTCTGTGTTTCATCGTCAATGTGAAGGTATATGGGATAGAGTAAATCAGCAGTAGTGCATCGGAATCTAATACTGAACTCCCAGGAAACTCCAAAGCAAACCACAAACAATGAGAAGATTTTCTCTTCTTGTACTTAAGTCGGCATTGTGCCTTTTGTATTAAATCCCGACGCAATTTCTGTGTATCAACGTCAATGTGAAGGTCCAAGGGATAGAGTAAAGCTGCAGAAGTGCATCGGAATCTGATACTGATCTCCCAGGAAACGCTCAAAGAAAACCACAAACAATGAGAAGATTTACTCTTCTTGTACTTATATCGGCATTGTGCCTTTTGTATTAAATCGCGACGCAATTTCTTTGTTTCATCGTCAATGTCAAGGTCCTAGGGATAGAGTAATGCTGCAGTAGTGCATCGGAATCTAATACTGATCTCCCAGGACAATCTCAAATCAAACCAGAAACTATGATAAGGTATACTCTTCTTGTACTTATGTCGGCATTGTGCCATTTGTATTAAATCCCGACGCAATCTCTATGTTTCACCGTCAATGTGAAGGACCAAGGGATAGAGTAAAGCTGCAGTAGTGCATCCGAATCTAATACTTATCTCCCAGGAAACTCCCAAAGCAAACCTCAAACAATGTGAAGATTTACTCTTCTTGTAATTAAGTCAGCATTGTGCTTCTTGTATTAAATCCCGACGCTGTTTCTGTGTTTCATCGCCAATGTGAAGTTCCAAGGGTTAGAGTAACGCTGCAGTAGTGAATCGGAATCTAATACTTATCTCCGAGGAAACGCTCAACGTAAACCACAAGCAATGAGAAGATTTACTCTTCTTGTGCTTAAGTCGGTATTGTGCCTTTTGTATTAAATCCCGACGCAATTTCTGTGTATCAACGTCAATGTGAAGGTCCAAGGCATAGAGTAAAGCTGCAGAAGTGCATCGGAATCTGATACTGATCTCCCAGGTAACGCTCAAGGAAAACCACAAACAATGAGGAGATTTACTCTTCTTGTACTTATGTCGGCATTGTGCCCTTTGTATTAAATCGCGACGCAATTTCTTTGTCTCATCGTCAATGTGAACGTCCTAGGGATAGAGTAATGCTGCAGTAGTGCATCGGAATCTAATACTGATCTCCCAGGACATTCTCAGATCAAACCAGAAACTATGATACGGTATACTCTTCTTGTACTTAAGTCGGCATTGTGCCATTTGTATTAAATCCCGACGCAATTTCTATGTTTCATCGTCAATGTGAAGGTCCAAGGGATAGAGTGAAGCTGCAGTAGTGCATCCGAATCTAATACTTATCTCCCAGGAAACGCTCAAAGCAAACCACAAACAATGAGAAGCTTTACTCTTCTTGTACTTAAGTCGGCATTGTGCCTTTTGTGTTAAATCCGGACGCAATTTCAGTGTATCATCGTCAATGTGAAAGTCCAAGGGATAGAGTAATGCTCCTGTAGTGCAACAGAATCAAATACTTAACTCCCAGTAAACTCTCAAAGCAAACTACAAACAATGACAAGATTTACTCTTGTTGTACTTAAGCCGACATTGTGCCTTTTGTATTAATTCCCGACGCAAATCTGTGTTTCATCGTCTATGTGAAGGTTCAAGCGATAGAGTTAAGCTACAGTAATGAATCTGAATCTAACTCTGATCCCCTAGGAATAGCTTAAAGCAAACCACTAGCAATGAGAATATTTACTCGTCTTGTACTTAAGTCGGCATTGGGCCTTTTGTATTAAATCCCAACGCAATTTCTGTGTATCATCGTCAATGTGAAGGTCAAAGGGATAGAGTAAGGCTGCAGTAGTGTGTCGGAATCCAACACTGATCTCCCAAGAAACGCTAAAAGCAAACCTAAAACAATGAGAGGATTAACTCATTTTGTACTTGAGTCGGCCTTGTGCTTTTTGTATTAAATCCCGACGCAATTTCTGTGTTTCATCGTCAATGTGAAGGTCCTAGGGATAGAGCAAAGCTGCAGTGGTGCATCGGAATCTAATACTTATCACCCAGGAAACGCTCAAAGCAAAAATCAAAATATGGGAAGCTTTACTCTTCTTGTACTTAAGTCGGCATTGTTCCTTTTGTATTATATCCCGACGAAAATTCTGTGTTTTTCATCGTCAATGGGAGGGTCCAAGGAATAGACTAAAGCTGCAGTAGTGCATCGGAATCTAATACTGATCTCATAGACAACGCTCACAGCAAACCACAAACAATGAGAATATTTACTCTTCTTGTACATAGGTCGGCATTCTGCCTTTGGTATTAAATCCCGAAGCAATTTCTGTCTTTCATCGTCAATGTGAAGGTCCAAAGTATAGAGGAAAGCTGCAGTAGTGCATCGGAATCTAATACTGATCTCCCAGGTAACGCTCAAACAAACCAAAAACATTGAGAAGATTTGCTCTTATTGTACTTAAGTCGGCATTGTGACATTTGGATTATATCCCGACGCAATATCTGTGTTTCATCGACAACGTGAACGTCCAAGGGATAGAGTAAAGCTGCAGTAGTGCATCGGAATCCAACACTGATCTCCCAAGAAACGCTAAAAGCAAACCTAAAACAATGAGAGGATTTACTCTTTTTCTCCGAAAGTCGGCCTTGTGCCTTTTGTATTAACTCCCGACGCAATTTCTGTGTTTCTTCGTCAATGTGAACGTCCAAGGGATAGAAAACAGCTGCAGTAGTGCATCGGAATCTAAGACTTATCTCGATGGAAACGCTCAAGCAAACCACAAACAATGAGAAGAAATACTCTTCTTTTACTTAAGTCGGCATTGTGGCTTTTGTATTAAATCCCGACGCAATTTCTGTATTTTATCGTCAATGATAAGGTCCAGGGGATAGGGTAAAGCTGCAGTAGTGCATCGGAATCTAATACTGATCTCCCAGGAAACGCTCAAAGCAAACAACAAACAATGAGAAGATTTACTCTTCTTGTACATATGTCGGCATTGTGCCTTTTGTATTAAAGCGCGACGCAATTTCCTTGTTTTATCGTCAATGTGAAGTTCCAAGGGATAGAGTTAAGCTGCAGTAGTGCATCGGAGTCTAATACTTATCTCGCAGGAAACGCTCAAAGCAATCAACAAATTTCTGGAGCTTTATTCTTCTTCTGCTTAAGTCGGCATTGTGCCAGTAGTATTAAATCCAGACTAAATTGCTGTGTTTCATCGCCAACGTGAACGTCTAAGGGATAGAGTTAAGGTGCAGAACTGCATCGGAATCTAATACTTCTCTACGGGGTAAAGCTCAGAGCAAACCACAAACAATGAAAATTTTTACTCTTCTTGTACTTAAGTCTGCATTGTGCCTTTTGTATTTAATCCCGACGCAATATTAGCGTTTTATCGTCAATGTGAAGGTCCAAGGGAAAGAGTAAATCTGCAGTAGTGCATCGGAATTTAATACTGAACTCCCAGGAAACGCTCAAAGCAATCCACAAATATCGTGAAGATTTACACTTCTGGTCCTTAAGTCGGCATTGTGCCTTTTGTATAAATCCCGACGCTATATCTGTGTTTCATCGTCAATTTGAAGGTCCAAGGGATAGAGTGATACAGCAGTAGTGCATCGGAATCTAATACTGATCTCCCAGGAAACGGTCAAAGCAAACCAGAAACAATGAGAAGATTAACTCTTCTTGTACGTGAGTCGGAATTGTGCTTTTTGTATTAAATCCCGACGCAATTTCTGTGTTTCATCGTCAATGTGAAGGTCATAGGGATTGAGTAAAGCTGCAGTATTGCATCGGAATCGAATACTTATCTCCCAGGAAACGCTCAAAGCAAGCCACAAACTATGGGAAGCTTTACTCTTCTTGTACTTAAGTCGGCATTGTTCCTTTTGTGTTAGTTCCCGGCGCAATTTCTGTGTTTCATCGTCAATGTGAAGGTCCAAGGGATAGAGTAAAGCTGCAGTAGTGCATCGGAATCTAATACTGATCTCCCAGGAAGCTCTCAAACAAACCAAAAACATTGAAATGATTTTCTCTTCTTGTACTTAAGTCGGCATTGTGCCTTTTGGATTAAATCCCGACGCAATATCTGTGTTTCATTGCCAATGTGAACGTCTAAGGGATAGAGTAAAGCTGCAGAAGTGCATCGGAATCTAATACTTATCTACCAGGTAACGCACAGAGCAAACAACAAACAATGAGAAGATTTACTCGTCTTGTACTTAAGTCGGCATTGTGCCTTTTGTATTAAATCCCGACGCAATTTCTGTGCTTCATCGTCAAATTGAAGGTTCTGGGGATAGAGCAAAGCCGCAAGAGAGCATCATAATCTGATACATATCTCCCAGGAAACGCTCAAAGCAAACCACAAACATGGGGATGAATTACTCTTCTTGTACTTAAGTCGGCATTGTTCCTTTTGCATTAAATCCCGACGCAATTTCTGTGTTTCATCGTCAGTGTGAAGCTCCAAGGGATAATAGGTAAGCAGCAGTAGTGCATCGTAATCTAATACTTATCTCGCAGGAAACGCGCAAAGCAAACCACAAACAATGAGGAGATTTACTCTTCTTGTACTTCAGTCGGCATTGTGCCTTTTGTATTAAATCCCAACGCAATTTCTGTGTTTCATCGTCAATGTGAAGGTCCAATGGATAGCGTTAAGCTGCAGTAGTGCATCGGAATCAAATACTGACCTCCATGGATACGCTCAAAGCACACCAAAAACAATGAGATGGTGTACTCTTCTTGTACTTAAGTCGGAAATGCCCCTTTTATATTATATGCAGACGCAATTTCTGTGTTTCATCGTCAATGTGAATGTCCAAGGGATACAGTAAAGCTGCAGTAGTGCACGGGAATCTAATACTTATCTCCTAGGAAACGCTCAAAGCGAACCAAAAACATTGAGAAGATTTCCTCTTCTTGTACTTATGTTGGCATTGTGCCTCTTGTATTAAATGCCGACGTAATTTCTGTGTTTCATCGCCAATGTAAACGTCCAAGGGATAGAGTAAAGTTGCAGTAGTGCATCGGAATGTAGTACTTACATCCCAGGAAACGCTCAAAGCAAACCACAAACAATGAGAAGACTTACTCTTCTTGTACCTAAGTCGGCATTGTGCCTTTTGTATTAAAACCCGACGCAATTTCTGTGATTCTTCGTCAATGTGAAGGTACAAGGGATAGAGTAAGGCTGCAGTACTGCATCGGAATCTAGTACTGATCTCCCAGAAACGCTCAAAGAAAACCACAAACACTGAGAATATTTACTCTTCTTGTACTTATGTCGGCATTGTGCATTTTGTATTAAATCGCGACGCTATTTCTTTGTTTCATCGTCAATGTGAAGGTCCTAGGGATAGAGTAATGCTGCTGTAGTGCATGGGAATCTAATACTGATCCTCTAGGAAACGCTCAAAGCAAACCACTAACAATGAGAAGATTTACTCTTCTTGTACTTAAATCTACATTGTGCCTTTTGTATTAATTCACGACGCAATATCTGTGTTTCATCGTCAATGTGAAGGTCCAATGGATAGCGTTAAGCTGCAGTAGTGCATCGGAATCTAATACTGACCTCCATGGATACGCTCAAAGCACACCAAAAACAATGAGATGGTGTACTCTTCTTGTACTTAAGTCGGAAATGCCCCTTTTATATTATATGCAGACGCAATTTCTGTGTTTCATCGTCAATGTGAAGGTCCAAGGGATAGAGTAAAGCTGCAGTAGTGCATCGGAATCAAATACTGATCGCCTAGGAAGCGCTCAAAGCAAACCAAAAACATTGGGAAGATTTACTCTTCTTGTACTTAAGTCGGCATTGTGCCTTTTGTATTAAATCGCGACGCAATTTCTTTGTTTCATCGTCAATGTGAAGGTCCTAGGGATAGAGTAATGCTGCAGAAGTGCATCGGAATCTAATACTGATCTCCCAGGACAATCTCAAATCAAACCAGAAAGAATGATAAGGTATACCCTTCTTGTACTTAAGTCAGCATTGTGCCTTTTGTACTAAATCCCGACGCAATTTCTATGTTTCATCGTCAATGTGAAGGTCCAAGGGATGGAGTAAAGCTGCAGTAGTGCATCGGAATCTAATACTTATCTCGCAGCAAACGCGCAAAGCAAACCACAAACAATGAAAAGATTTAGTCTTCTTGTACTTAAGTCGGCATTGTGCCTTTTGTATTAAATCCCGACCCAATTTCTAAGTTTCATCGTCAGTGTGAGGGTCCAAGGGATAGAGTTAAGCTGCAGTAGTGCATCGGAGTCTAATACTTGTCTCGCAGGAGACGCGTAAAACAAACCACAAACAATGAGAAGATTTACTCTTCTTGTACTTAAGTCGGCATTGTGGCTTTTGTATTAACTCCCGACTCAATTTCTGTGTTTCATCGTCAATGTGAAGGTATATGGGATAGAGTAAATCAGCAGTAGTGCATTGGAATCTAATACTGATCGCCTAGGAAACGCTCAACGTAAACCACAAACAATGAGAAGATTTACACTTCTTGTACTTAAGTCGGCATTGTGCCTTTTGTATTAAATCCCGACGCAATTTCTGTGTATCAACGTCAATGTGAAGGTCCAAGGGATAGAGTAAAGCTGCAGAAGTGCATCGGAATCTGATACTGATCTCCCAGGAAACGCTCAAAGAAAACCACAAACAATGAGAAGATTTACTCTTCTTGTACTTATATCGGCATTGTGCCTTTTGTATTAAATCGCGACGCAATTTCTTTGTTTCATCGTCAATGTCAAGGTCCTAGGGATAGAGTAATGCTGCAGTAGTGCATCGGAATGTAATACTGATCTCCCAGGACAATCTCAAATCAAACCAGAAACTATGATAAGCTATACTCTTCTTGTACTTATGTCGGCATTGTGCCATTTGTATTAAATCCCGACGCAATTTCTATGTTTCATCGTCAATGTGAAGGACCAAGGGATAGAGTAAAGCTGCAGTAGTGCATCCGAATCTAATACTTATCTCCCAGGAAACTCTCAAAGCAAACGACAAACAATGTGAAAATTTACTCTTCTTGTACTTAAGTCGGCATTGTGCTTCTTGTATTAAATCCCGACGCTGTTTCTGTGTTTCATCGCCAATGTGAAGGTCCAAGGGATAGAGTAACGCTGCAGTAGTGAATCGGAATCTAATACTTATCTCCGAGGAAACGCTCAACGTGAACCACAAGCAATGAGAAGATTTACTCTTCTTGTACTTAAGTCGGTATTGTGCGTTTTGTATTAAATCCCGACGCAATTTCTGTGTATCAACGTCAATGTGAAGGTCCAAGGGATAGAGTAAAGCTGCAGAAGTGCATCGGAATCTGATACTGATCTCCCAGGAAACGCTCAAGGAAAACCACAAACAATGAGGAGATTTACTCTTCTTGTACTTATGTCAGCATTGTGCCTTTTGTATTAAATCCCGACGCAATTTCTGTGTTTCATCGTCAAAGTGAAGGTCCAAGTGATAGAGTTAAGCTGCAGTAGTGCATCGGAATCAAATACCTATCTCGCAGGAAACGCGCAAAGCAAACCACATACAATGAGAAGATTTACTCTTCTTGTACTTAAGTCGGCATTGTGCCTTTTGCACTAAATGCCGACGCAATCTCTGTGTTTCTTCGTCAAAGTGAAGGTCCAAGGGATAGAGTAAAGCTGCAGTCGTGCATCGGAATCTAACACTGATCCCCTAGGAAAAGCTCAAAGCAAACCACTAACAATTAGAGGCTTTACTCTTCTTGTACTTAAGTCGGCATTGTGCCTATTGCATTAAATGCCGACGCAAGCTCTGTGTTTCCTCGTCAATGTGAAGGTCCAAGGGATAGAGTAAAGCTGCAGTAGTGCGTCGGAATCTAAAACTTATCTCGCAGGAATCGCTCAAAGCAAACCACAAACAATGAGAAGATTTACTCTTCTTGATCTTAAGTCGGCATTTTGCCTTTGGTATTAAATCCCGACGCAATCTTTGTGTTTCATCGTCAAAGTGAAGGTCCAAGGCATAGAGTAAAGCTTCAGTAATGAATCGTAATCTAATACTGATCTCCCGGGAAACGCTCAAAGCAAACCAGAAACACTGAGAAGATTTACTCTATTTGTACGTAAGCCGGCATTGTGCGTTTTGTACAAAGTCCCGACACAATTTCTGTGTTTCATCGTCAATGTGAAGGTCCAAGGGATAGAGAGAAGCTGCAGTAGTGCATCGGAATCTAATACTGATCGCCTAGGATACGCGCAAAGCAAACTAACTTAAGTCGGCACTGTGACTTTTGTATTAAATCTCGACGCTGTTTCTGTGTTTCATCGCCAATGTGAAGGTCCAAGGGTTAGAGTATAGCTGCAATAGTGAATCGGAATCTAATACTTATCTCCGAGGAAACGCTCAACGTAAACCACAAACAATGAGAAGCTTTACTCTTCTTGTACTTAAGTCGGCATTGTGCCTTTTGTATTTAATCCCGACGCAATTTCTGTGTATCAACGTCAATGTGAAGGTCCATGGGATAGAGTAAAGCTGCAGAAGTGCATCGGAATCTGATACTGATCTCCCAGGAAACGCTCAAAGAAAACCACAAACAATGAGATGATTTACTCTTCTTGTACTTATATCGGCATTGTGCCTTTTGTATTAAATCGCGACGCAATTTCTTTGTTTCATCGTCAATGTCAAGGTCCTAGGGATAGAGTAATGCTGCAGTAGTGCATCGGAATGTAATACTGATCTCCCAGGACAATCTCAAATCAAACCAGAAACTATGATAAGCTATACTCTTCTTGTACTTATGTCGGCATTGTGCCATTTGTATTATATCCCGACGCAATTTCTATGTTTCATCGTCAATGTGAAGGTCCAAGGGATAGAGTAAAGCTGCAGTAGTGCATCCGAATCTAATTCTTATCTCCCAGGAAACGCTTAAAGCAAACCACAAACAATGAGAATATTTACTCTTCTTGTACATAAGTCGGCATTGTGCCTTTTGTATTAAATCCCGAAGCTATTTCTGTGTTTCACCACAATTTGAAGTCCAAGGGATAGAGTGAAACTTCAGTAGTGCATCCGAATCGAATACTGATCTCATAGGAAACGCTCAAAGATAACCACAAACAATGAGAAGATTTACTCTTCTTGAACTTCAGTCTGCAATAAAATTTTGACGTCGCTAAGTTAAATATTCTGGGCGAGAGAATTAATTAAATTACACTGTACGCAGTAGATGAGCTCTGAACTGGCCCTTTTGAGATCCGCTATCACTATAATTTTATAGGTATTCAAAAGAAACATTACACATCTTCATAGTCATAGCGGACCTCCAACCTATTTAAATCTAAACATCCTAGCTTTATTTATTAGCCTACTTTATCTATCTTGCTTTCTTTAGTTTTGAGACGAAAACCACAAAATCATGAATTTCCACTAAAGTCTTAATTTGTGAAATCCAAAGTACTGTTTTTATTATATCATTTTGAAGTCTCTAGCTCTTTTCTTTTGCGCCAATGATTTTTTTCAGAAAAACGTCCAAATTTCGAAAATGACTGAAGTTATCGAACTGATAATTAACACACATTAATTTAGTATTATTCCTGACATGCTAGAAAAGTTTTAGGTCGTTTGCTTGATTTTTAAGGGATTGCGCAACATTTATGACGTCAGAGCTAGTTACAGCAGACTGGCTGGCACACAATGGAAACTGATGTGAATTTACTACAGCGTGAGTAGGCTGCTTCCTTACATCACCCTCTACTTAAATATTTTGTTTATAAATGTTAATAAATGAAAAAAAAATTTAATTACAAAAAGGGAAGCAAGAGTACAGTTTAACTCCCTATGAAAATCAAAATTGAAATATAAACATGTAGAAACATTAAAGAAAACTGATTCCCTACATTAAGTATTTAAATTGTGGGCATGTTCACTGCCTTTTATACAATATTACTCAAATTTTTAAGCAAAGTCAATGAAATATTTTGGCATACATATTGCCTTAGACAAACAAACACATACAAATTGAAAAATTATGAAAATCTTAGATCCATTAAATACATTAAATACATTTTTACATACACAAATTCAAAGAAAATAATATGATACGTAAACAGATGATTATCTCTTAGCAGTCTTTTCCAAACCTGAAAGAAAAGTTCACAAATAAGTTTTACACACGTGGTTGTAGCCGCTTTGGCTGGCGTCCTACACTTCCATTCACAAGGGTAGAAGGGGGGGAAGTTGCTATGGTGTGCGTCCTTCACGTTCTCTCTAAATTACATGGGGGAAAGGGGAGGGGTCACTGTGAGTTGTGTCCAAGTTACTCCACGCTTTCACGCAGCTGCCAGACTGCCATTATCTGGTTTGTCCTGTAGAACAAACAAAAAGAGTGCCTCAGACTCTGTTCACTTAATATCTATGGGTGGGTCACAATGAAATGGGGATATATACATTTTCTCTTCCAATATGTTACTGGAACAAAGTTAACAGAACTTTTTCAGTATTACTCTCGCGGTTACTTAATTGTCATAAAATCGTTAAACAAATGGCTCAAAACGCCGTTAGTCACGTACTAGAGAAAATCTATGCTCAAGGCATACAAACATGAATCATAATTAATCTGAATTAATTATTTCTGGGCCGGAACACTGAACCAATGCTCGGTACATTCCTGACACAATTGTATTTCATTTACTTAACTGACTCATCTTTGATTACCTTATTCTTAGAGATAGTATGAGTATGATTAGTGGTTGTTTTCCTAGCTTCTTTGTACATGTGAGTAACCTTTGGTAATAGTACAGATGTGAGTGTTCAAAACACACTACGTTTAGTTGACTACTAAATCCACTTATTGGTCCTCTGCTGTTGTCAGTTCCACATCTGCAATTAGGTACTTACTTACTTTGAATTGTATTTATGCTGAGCTAAAATAATGTTTCACGTCTGTCAGTATGTTATTTATTTATTTTGCTAGTGTATGTACTTATTTAACACTCACTCTATTAATATTTAAAGCATAGGATAGCACATTTATTTCATATTCATAGCGTATTGCAGCAGATTAGTTTGCTCACGTGGCAATCCATTTCCATTCGATCGGACGCTGAAACCTCAGGTAGTCTCTCTCAGACCTACCACTAAAGTGCATCAAGTAATTATGGACGAGCGTAATGCTAATTTCCTTAAACCTATAGGACACCATGAGCTGCTCTGTCTCATTTAACATAAGGGTACCTATGGTCGCATTCACGCCTCCCACTCATAACCTTAATATGTGTAGGTGTATCCTGTCACACACTACACTAAAATAATGGCCAGCTCCAACCTTATAAATACTTCAGGGACGTGTCCTTCACGTCTCAACCACAAACACTGCTCAATTCTATTACACTGCCTTTCCTTGCTACACCAGGTGAGTTTAATCTTACAATTTGTCTGCATATTTTTCATAACACTAAGCAATCTCTTTTACTATTTCTTAGTTAGCTCTAATGCATACACTAGGTTTCACTACCACTTCAGATCCTGCTTGTACATGAATTCATATATCTTTTTAAATTACTGTTGGTGGACCATTTCCAATAAAACAACACTTTGTACTTACTATATTACCAGGGTGCTATACATACTTGTTACTCAAATACATTTTATCTTCATTATGTCATACTTCTCTATTGTTTGTCACTGTTAGGTTTGTCACATTAGGTATTTCTTTGTCACTAATTAGTAGATAGAATGGTTACATAACTCATGGCTTGATAGCCATGACAGAAAATTTGCATGTCTGGAAAGAAGAGGTCGAAATTTTTGTGGATAGGAAAGATGAAGAATGAGTGAGACCTGAAATGGAAAGAAGATCTCACACAGCTGGGACTGCACAGATGCCACACTGTGTAGAGATTACAGAACAACCTCCTCCCTACAGCATTCATTAGCTTAATGCTGGCTTGATAGTCATAACGGAAAATTTTAGTATGTGGAAAGAAAAAGCCGAAATTTTTGAGGACAGGAAAGAGGAAGAATGAGTGAGATCTGAAATGGGAAAGAAGATCTCACACAGCTGGGACTGCACAGCTGCCACACTGTGTAGAGGTTACAGAACAACCTCCTCCCTACAGCATTCATTGGTTTAATGCTGTAAAGAAGAGTTAGAAATTTTAGGTGGATAGAAAAGAGGAAGAATGAGTGAGACCTGAAAGGGAAAGAAGATCTCACACAGCTGGGACTGCACAGCTGCCACACTGTGTAGAGGTTACAGAACAACCTCCTCCCTACAGCATTCATTCACTACCTATGAATTTCTTTAGGTCGATCACGTTCCTGAGACCTAATAGCTTCTTACTTTTAGGGTACTCTAGCCTATATGCATTGGCATGTGGTTTTCCTATGATCCTGAAAGGTCCTTGGTATACGAACATGAATTTTTTTGTTTCTGCATTTACTTTCTTTGATTTTTCTTTGGTTTTGACAAGGACTAATTGACCTATTTCAAAGCTAGTAGGTACAGCTTTTGCGTCATGACGCTTCTTCCTTTCCAACGTTCTTTTTCTCATATTTGCCCTAACCTTTAGTTTCTTCTCGTCTGTGGATATTTGCGTTAGAATAGGGAATTCTACCATATCTGCAATCACATTGTGCGGTTCTTGGCCAAACATCAATTCGCAAGGTGCAAAACCAGTTGCATCATGTCTTAAGTTGTTAATTACATTCTCAAAATACTTAATGTGCTCTGCCCAACTTGAGTGTTTCCGAGCACAATAAGTTCTGCAAAGCCTATTCAATTCCCTCATAATACGTTCACTCATATTTCCTTGGGGGAAATACGCAGATATTTTCAGATGTTTCACGCCGGCCTTATCTAGACATTCCTTAAATCCATCAGAAGTAAATTGAGGTCCATTGTCTGACAGCAAATTCTTCGGAACGCCAACGTTCACGAAGAAATCTTTTTCCAACTTTTCAACCAATGTTTTTGCATTTGCTCTTTTAATTGGGTATAGCTTAACATATTTACTGAATCCATCCACAACAACAAAAACATGGATACAACCACCTCTCGAAACAGGAAGAGGGCCAAACAAATCACAAGCCAGTAATTCTAGGGTTTCAGTTGGCTCTACTGAATGCATATCCCCTTGTATTCTGGTGTTGGCAGCACGGACTTTCTGGCACACTACACACGATGCTAGACGCTTGGCCACACGGGGGTACATGTTGTCAAACACAACCTTCTCTTGTAATTTTGCAATGCACTTCTTTGCACCGTAGTGCCCATACCTCAGGTGTACATAGTTGATTAGTAAGTCTACATGTTGTGAGGGAAAGCACAGCTTCCACTCAGAAACACCTACCTTTTTCCTCCTAAACAGAATACCTTTATGCAAACAATAGTATTGCGAAACCATAGGATAGTTCGCATTTCCTAAATAGCTCTTCACTAATTTCAGTTGGTCATCTGCATTCTACTCACGTCTCAAGTTCTTAATCACTCTCTTTAATGCACTTTCTTCCTTTACTTCGTGCAATGCAAACATTCGAACTTCATTTAGGTCGGTTGCTGTAATTCCCGCGTCATCACAGAGCTCCGCACTTCTAGATAACCCATCAGCTACCAGATTGTCTTTCCCTTGAATATATTTAACCTCAAGGTCAAACTGCTGGAGATACAATGACCATCTTACCAAACGAGCATTCCTCAATTTACAGGTCTTTAAAAAGGTCAATGCCTTATGGTCACTGTAAACTATTATCTTGTGACCTAATAGATACTGCTCAAACTTCTGTACCCCAAATACAATTGCCAACGTTTCTAGTTCTGAGATGCCATAATTTCTCTCTGCTGCCTGTAAAGATCGACTTGCGAAAGCTATAGTCTTGTGCACTTCTTGTTCGTTCTCTATTTCTACTTGGAATATCTCCACAGCTATACCATAGCCACTAGCATCAACAGACATACAGAATGGTTTTTCAAAGTCAGGATGATGCAAAATTGGACTATTAATTAAAGATTGTTTAAGCACCTCAAACGCCTGTTGACATTCTGCTGTCCAAACACAAGGGGTATTCTTTTTCAGCAGGAGGTGAAGACAAGGAGCATTAAAAGCCTGATCACTAACAAAACGCCTATAGAAGCCGAAAAGACCGAACATCGATCTCAACTGCTTCTTGTTTCTGGGAGCCTCAAATTTTTCAATGACTGCTAGCTTGCCTGGGTCAGGCAGAATACCTTTTCCACTTATCCTATATCCCAAGAAACCTATTTCCTCTTTAACGCACTCTGTCTTTTCAATCTTTAGTTTCATGCCACCTCTCTCAATAGCCTCTAACACTTCCTCTAATAAAGCTATGTGTTCTTCCCAGGTAGGAGTTGCTATTAACAGATCATCGACGTAGACTGTTATTTTCTTACTTAAAGCTGGTCCTAAAACATGGCACATCACACGTACGAAGGCACAAACAGAGATATTAAGTCCGAAAGGTACCACACGGTATTGGTAACAAACTCCTTCGTACAAGAAAGCTGTGTACTTCCTTGAATTTTCCGCCAGTGGCAAATTCCAATATCCACACGTGATGTCCATAGAAGTTAAGAATTTTACTCCCCGGAATTTTTGTAATAACTCGTCCATGTTCTGCGGTCTATCACTTTCCCTAACCACTATTTCATTCAACCAACGAGCGTCCAAGACCAATCTGACACTCCCATCTCTTTTTGGTACAACAACAAGAGGATTATTGTACTCACTGACCGCTTTCTCAATCACACCCCACTCCAGCATTCTCTGTATTTCCTTTCGAACCGCCTCCTTCCTAGCTACATGTATTTGGTATGGCTTCCTGAAAAACACTTGGCTGGGTTTCACCTTTAATTGACATTCATAACCTTTGACTATGCCAGGTCGATCCGAAAATACCTTATGATGCCTTTTTAGAACCTGTCTCAGTTCTTCCTTCTGATTGGCGGAAATTTTATCGATTTCCTGCAACTTAGCTTCTATCTTGTCTAAAATAATTGCTTCTTCTTCTTCTTCTGTGTTTAGCTTACTTGTACCAAGATTAACATCCTCGTCCCAATACCTCCTATTTTTCAGAACTCGTATAGGCAGCTCCCAAGTTTCATGATCAGTTACTACATGTTTATCACTAAAAGGCACTATAATTACTCCAGTTATTGGCAAGACCATTTTTAACTGGCTTTTTTCAAAGTCAACAACACCCTGATATTTTGACAAGAAATCTATGCCAATTAAAACCTCAATACTGAGATTGTTTACAATTAAATATGGATGATCAATTAAATTACCATTAATGTTAAAGGGCAGCAAAGCTTCTTGCTTTACCGTTTTTGACACCTTGCCCGTAGCACCAATTATTCTTAGTCCTGATACCCTCATTACAGTAAGCTTGTCTTTACCAGGTAATGCATCAAAGAAGGACTGAGATATCGCACTCACTTCACTTCCACTGTCTAAGAGACAACGTACATTGATACCCAACATATTCACTATTATTATAGGGTGGCTTATTCTAGGTTTTACAGGTGGTTCCTCAAATTCATCTAATATCTCCTTTTGTATTTGTCTCCAACTAAAGTGATCGACATCTGTCTTCTTTACATTTAGGTCACAGTGTGTAGGGGTTTCCTGAATTACATTTTCAGCTGCCTTTTCCAGTCGGTCTATTAATTTTAAATCGAAGCACCGCACGACTTCATTACATTTAGTTTGCTGAACATGACCCAAATTACTGTAGTCTGAGCGATTCTGCGCCTCCAGACCGGGCATAACATTAGTTACAGCTAAACCACTTTCACCATTATCGTCGGTTTCCTTCTCAAGTGACAACTGGTCACAGCTACTGGGTTCATCGACCCTCAACAGCCTACCCTCTACATTTTCACTTATCTCCTGTCCTAAATCTATTAGTACATTATCAACATCCTGCCCAGGCACTTTAGATAAGAGCACATCATCTTCATCGTAAATATAAGCATGAATTTCTTCTGCTTCTTCACCTGACAATTCAATATTTTGTAGCTCTTCCCTATCGTTACACAGCTGCGCCTTCTCATTCTCTTCCCACTTAGAAAGCGTCTCTATCACGGTATCTATCAAATACTGTAAGTGATCTAATATTTCTGTTGTATCCTTAGGTGCTATCGACTCTTCATCCACATGTTCAGTTTGAGTATTCTGATCTGTCTTACCAGTTCCCTTAACTACTGGCTTAGGAAAAGTAACCGCCTGGTGAGCGCCAGTGTCCTCATAGACGGGAACTAGTTTTCCTGCCTCGGCCTACTGCTGTTTCCTTTATTTTCATTACAGTTAACTGGCATAGCATTGCTTTCCGTACTGTGGTTTACATGCATAATTTTGTTTGGCACAACATTGCTGTCATTTGAATGCCATTGTTGGTTCTGATAATTATTTCCCCAATTCCTACCTCTCTTAGGACGGCGAACACCTACTGTTCAGATGTTTACATTGCCACTTTGCTCGTTCCTAAAATTACTATTATTGTTATTGGCATTTCGGTTATTACGTGCTTGCTCCTCATTGACAGCAACACGTTCTACACGTTCCAAATACTCAATGAAACGATCCAGATTGTCTCTAGGGGCTGATATAATTCTAGTTTGCCAATACCATGGCAGTTTGGCTTCAAGACCTAGTATAATTATTTCAGGTTTCAGCTTTTCCGCCAAATGACCTAGCAAACTCTTTAATTGATTCCTTGCCTGCATTGAAGCGTTTTCCACTCCAAAATTCTCTCAACACTTCAATTTGCTTATTGCTAGACCAATACTCATTAATGAAAGCTGTTTTAAATTCCGCCAATGTTTTACACTTTAACATAACATCAGCTGACCAACGCATGGCGTCCCCTGCTAAATGGCTTCTAATAAACGAGATTTTCCCTCGTTCAGAACAAATTGGTGGAATTACATCTTCAAAATTGTTCCAGAAATCTAGCGGGTGGATATTTTTATCTGGATCAAACCGCAAGAACTGCCGACATCCGATAAAAGCGGCATTTGCAGCTACAACTTGTTGTATACTACCATTACCAGAAGTTACTGAAGCTACTTTACTCTCAATGTTAGCAATGTTAGTACTGATATTTTCTACTTTCATTTCAACATTATCTACTCTTTGTACAATAAGAGTAGTGTCAGTTTTGATTGCTTCTACTTCAGCATGACATATGTTTACTTTAATATTAACATCTTTAAATCTATCTGAGCACAGTTCAGATTCCGCCTCGATCTTTTCTGTTAACTTGTGCTCCAGCTTCGCATCTTCCATTTGGAAGTCTTTGCGAACCTCAGCAACTTCGGATTTAACTGTTTTATACATTTTAGAAAACTGTTGAGCAACCTTTTTCTTAATATCCTCATGATTGTAATCAATTTTACAATTCCAACTGTCTAGATCCTCTTTCAACTTATTGCAACCAGCCTTGAAGGTATCGTCCATTACCTCCAATCGTTTATTAAAATTAGTTTGACTGGCCACAATCCTGTTATGTACCTCAATTATATTAGATTTTAGTTCAGCATTCATTCTAGCATTACTGGCTGACATTTCAGCATTACTGCTTTTGACCTGTTCACTTATTTCAGATTTTAATTGAGCATTCATTCTAGCATTCCTAGCTGACATTTCAGCATTATTGGATTCTAATTTATTGTTCATTGCCTCAAACAGCATATTAAAATTTGTTTGACTGGCAGCTATTGCTTGTAATATAACATTTAGATCAACAGCCCCAGCATCTTTGGGTTGCTCACTAGCTGGCTTTTTATCACACTCAGGTGACGAAAAACTAGCTCCAACACCAGAATCATCAAAACTAAATGAAACTTCTGACTGATTAGACATATCTAACTTCTCCATCTTAAACTCTACCATCTCTGATGACTGTTTCATATTTAATTCATCAGAGAAACTATCATCCAATAAATTTACAATTTCTACTTTCTGCTTTACTACAGGTGTCTCTATTATTGAATCATTGCCCTTTCGCACACTACTGTCAGGAGACAATACTTCATTTTTCACTTTAACGTTACTACTTTCATGCATGTTTACACTTGAACCGTTGTCTGAATTTACAGTTCCCTCAACAGACATAGGTTCTAATTTAAGTTTAAACTCAGTTTTTTTGGCAGTTCCATCGCCGACAGTCTTTTAGTGCAGGTTAGTAAAATTTTTAACAGCTTTTCACTTAACTTAGTTCCTTCTGCACGACGTATAGCGTTGCCGGCTCGGCGTACCAGGATTCCTGATGCGACGTGGCACGTTGAACCGCAGACGGCTCTCCGACGGCTGTTGTGTGTTTGCGTGGCCCGAAATTGCAGGTGCTGTGCCGGCTGCTCCAGCGGACGACTGCGATGAGGCGAAACTGGCTTCTCGCGATGCCGGCAGCACCGCTAGACTCAGTGCCAGCTCCGTCAATCCAGATGCGTTGTTAATCCAATTGCGTCGTCCACATACACACGTAACACTTTCACGGTTTTATACTCAGTTACGTGTCGCATTTCACTCGCGAATCCGAATAGTTAAAAATCACTTTCACTTAGTTGATTTCCCGGCCGATGCACCAACATGTGGGGCGGCTAATAAGTTTGTATAATATTTTAATCTAATTGCTGTATAAATGCTTGCATGTTGATTCAGTTTCTGGCTTTTAGAATATTGTTAATGCTGTCTTTCGCCGTTCTCAACACTGGCTCTCTATTTACTTATTTGGCACCCAGAAAGTGATTTAATAAAACATGGAACCAGTAATTAGAGATCCTAGTGCCCACTTTATCTGAGAATGTTATTATAGCTGCAGCTTAAAGCTCTGAGGAATTAGGAGATTGTCCGGGATTTCTAATCAAAAACGGTTTTCCAAAATAGTTGAGTATATTCTGAAATTCACTGATAAAAAACACAAGTATACCTACAACCTAACTAACAGAGCAGTTCAGAGTCTAATGCGCTGATGCAACTATAAATGTCCGAATTAAATGTTAAAAAGAATGCTCGCCATAATTTGATGAAAATACTTCATCAAACGCCACGCTAAATATTTGGTAGAATGTCTGTCCCGCGACGGCACGTGCAAATACGACAATACGCAAACTGAAGCTAGATAATGAAATCATCCCAGAATTAACACTTCACATGAAATGTTTTCATGGTTCTGCGTATCTCTAGTAACTTAATACGGCACCCGAGGCTGTTTGTAGCAGTGACACTGATGCAACGCGGCTCCCGACACAGATGGCGTGTCATTCAGCGTCTGGAGAGAACTGGAGCTTTCCTTCCTCGCGCAGCGTTCTTATATATAAAGCCGCGGTGCGGACGGCTAAGGGAACGCCTGATCTTTTCAGCTCTCCCGACTAGCCGCTGGGCTAGTAACGCACCACTTCAAGTTACATAATAATTTATAGCTTCTTTTGCAGATGGCCGAAGAAGCTCTTAATTTAAACGTGCATTCAGCACGCAGGTTAGTATTGATAATAAAATTTTGACGTGGCTAAGTTAAATTTTCTGGGCGAGAGAATTAATTAAATTACACTGTACGCAGTAGATGAGCTCTGAACTGGCCCTTTTGAGATCCGCTATCACTATAATTTTATAGGTATTCTAAAGAAACTTTACACATCTTCATAGTCATAGCGGACCTCCAACCTATTTAAATCTAAACATCCTAGCCTTATTTATTAGCCTACTTAATCTATCTTGCTTTCTTTAGTTTTGAGACGAAAACCACAAAATCATGAATTTCCACTAAAGTCTTACTTTGTGAAATCCAAAGTACTGTTTTTATTAAATCATTATGAAAGATGAATCTGAATATAAATTTTGAAGTCTATAGCTCTTTTCTGTCCCGCCAATGATTTTTTCAGAAAAACATCCAAATTTCGAAAATGACTGAAGTTATCGAACTGATATTTAACACACATTAATTTAGTATTATTCCTGACATGCTAGAAAAGTTTTAGGTCATTTGCTTGATTTTTAAGGTATTGCGCAACATTTATGACGTCAGAGCTAGTTACAGCAGACTGGCTGGCACACAATGGAAACTGATGTGAATTTACTACAGCGTGAGTAGTCTGCTTCCCTACAATTGTACCTTTTCTATTAAATCCCGATGCTATTTCTGTGTTTCATCGTCAAAGTGAAGGTCCAAGGGATAGAGTTAAGCTGCAGTAGTGCATCGGAATCTAATACTTATCTCACAGGAAACGCGCAAAGCAAACCACAAACAATGAGAAGAATTACTCTTCTTGTAATTAAGTCTGCATTGTGCCTTTTGTTTTAAATCCCGACGCAATTTCTGTGTTTCATCGTCAATTTGAGGGTCCAAGGGATAGAGCAAAGCTGCAGTAGTGCGTCGGAATGTAACACTGATCTCCCAGGAAACGCTCAAAGCAAACCACAAACAATGAGAAGATTTACTCTTCTTGTACATAAGTCGGCATTGTGCCTTTTGTATTAAATCCCGACACAATTTCTGTATTTCATCGTCCAAGAGAAGGTCCAAGGGATAGAGTAAAGCTGCAGTAGTGCATCGGAATCTAATACTGATCGCCTAGGAAACGTTCAAACCAAACCAAAAACATTCAGAAGATTTACTCTTTTTGTACTTAAGTCGGCATTGTGCCTTTGCTATTAATTCCCGACGCTGTTTCGGTGTTTCATCGTCAATGTGAAGGTCCAAGGGAAGGAGAAAAGCTGCAGTAGTCCGTCGGAATCTGACACTGATCTCCCAGGAAACGCTCTAAGCAAACCAGAAACAATGAGAAGACTAACTGTTCTTGTACTTAAGTCGGCATTGTGCCTTTTGTAAATAACCCCGACGCAATATCAGTGCTTCGTCGACAACGTGGGGGTTCTAGGGATATAGTAAAGCTGCAGTAGAGCATCGGAATCTAATACATATCTCCCAGGAAACGCTCAAAGAAAGCAAACCTCAAACAATGAGAAGATTTCCTCTTCTTCAACTTAAGTCAGCATCGTACCATTTGTATTAAATCCCGAAACAATTTCTGTGTTACATCGTCAATGTGATGGTCCAAGGGATAGAGTAAAGCTGCAGTAGTGCATCGGAATCTGATACATATCTCCCAGGAAACGCTCAGAGCAAACCACAAACCATGAGAAAATTTGCTCTTCTTGTACATAAGTCGGCATTGTGCATTTTGTATTAAATCCCGACGCAATTTCTGTGTTTCATCGTTAATGTGAGGGTCCAAGGGATAGAGTACATCTGCAGTAGTGCGTCGGAATCTAATACTGAACTCCAAGGAAACGCTCAAAGCAAACCACAAACAATGAGAAGATATACTCTTCTTGTACATAAGTCGGCATTGAGCTTTTTGAATTAAATCCCGACGCAATCTCTGTGTTTCATCGTCAATGTGAAGGCCAAAGGGACAGAGTAAAGCTGCAGTAGTGCATCGGATTATAACACTGATCTCCTACGAAACGCTCAAAGAAAAACTAGAAACAATGAGAAGGTTTACTCTTCTTGTACGTAAGTCGGCATTGTGCCTTTTGCATTAAATGCCGACGCAATCTCTGTGTTTCCTCGTCAATGTGAAGGTCCAAGGGATAGAGTAAAGCTGCAGTAGTGCATCGGAATCTAACACTGCTCCCCTAGGAAACGCTCAAAGCAAACCACTAACAATGAGAAGATTTCCTCTTCTAGTACTTATGTCTGCATTGTGCCTTTTGTATTAAATTCCGACGCAATCTCTGTGTTTCCTCGTTAATGTGAATGTCCAAGGGATGGAGAAAAGCTGCAGTAGTGCGTCAGAATCTAACACTGATCTCCCAGGAAACGCTCTAAGCAAATCAGAAACAATGAGAAGATTAACTCTCCTTCCACTTAAGTCGGTATTGTGCCTTTTGTAAATAATTCCGACGCAATTTCTGTGTTTCATCGTTAATGTGACGGTTCTAGGGATAGAGTAATGCAGCAGTAGTACATCAGAATCTAATACTAATCTCCCAGGAAACGCTCAAAGCAAACCACAAACAATGAGAAGTTGTACTCTTCTTGTGCTTAAGTCACCACTGTGCCTTTTGTATTAAATGCCGACGCAATTGCTGTGCTTCATCGCCAATGTGAACGTCTAAGGGATAGAGAAAAGCTGAAGTAGTGCATCGGAATCTAATACTTACCTACCAGAAAATGCT